>NC_138293.1:50280000-51026250 GCF_965601325.2 Salmo salar
CGGTTGATGGAGTAGTCTGGATAGATTGGAATCGTTGCGCACTGGGTCTGAATTTCTGGCAACTGTGCATACTGAAATTAAAATAATGTTGCCTACTGTCCTACATGGTTCTTCACTAAAACAGCTGTAATTCACTGATTTCTGGTAAGATCACGTTAGAAACACGGAAACCGATGACAAATAGGGTCACTTTCTGAATTACAATAAATACTCAATTGTCAGTCTGCAATGCAAAGGTGACAGCATTGAACCATGTTAAAACGGTATATGAAAGAATTCATGCAGCTAACTTTCACAGAATATCACAGTACAACTTTGGAAGTAAAGCACATTAAACCATTTCATCACAGGACAAAAAAGTAGTAGAAAATTTAATTAAGTTTTACAACATAATTATACAATTGAGTCAAGTTTTATTATCAGTCTTCACATAATTAATTAAACACACACACACACACACACACACACACACACACACACACACACACACACACACACACACACACCCTAGCTACAACCTCACATGATAGCAGGGACAAAACATCAACAATTATTTTTCAAACAATTATCTGTACATGGTTATTTTCACCATCAAAAATGTGTAATCCTGGAGAAAAGAAGCTCATCGAATGATTGACAGAGAAAAATAAATTTACAGTTCAGTTCACAGGGTTTCACTACTGTGGTCATTTAGACTTCCTTCTCTTAGCCTGGGTAGGGCTGGCACCCGTTTCTGAAAGGACACAGAGAGAGAGAGGGGGACATGTTTGATGAGACAAATACCTTTACAATAAAAAACAAACTATATGTAAGAGTAAGTTATGTATGAGAGAGTGTTTGTGCTCTAAATCAGTGGGAAGTGTGCGTACATGCGTGTGTACCTTTAGCAGCAGCACTGGCTCCAGGCCTGGCCGGTCTCTTCCTCTGCATGCTGTCTGCCACAGTCTCCTCCTCCACCTCCTTGTCGGCCCGCGAGCTCCGTCTGCTAGGACCCTTCGACTTCTCCACGGCAGCCCTGATAGATGCCCGACAGAAAACAGAGCCAGAAACACAACAGAGGAGATAGAAAAGAAAAGCAGGAGAGGTCAGTTACAAAGAAACTACAGTAGCTACTCAGTAAAAGCTGGAATATCGCTCCGGTATTCCTTCAATTTGGAAAAAAAAAAAATCGCTTCGGAGTGGGCTGCTTGTCCTCGTCAATTTTTTTAAATTTAACCTAGGCAAGTCAGTTAAGAACAAATTCTTATTTACAATGACGGCCTACCACGGCCAAACCCAGATGACGCTGGGCCAATTGTGTGCCGCCTTATGGGACTCCAAATCATGACCGGTTGTGATACAGCCTGGAATCGAACCAGGGTCTGTAGTGACGTCTCAAGCACTGAGATGCAGTGCCTAAGCCGCTGCACCACTCGGGAGCCTGTCTACCACAGATACTGTCCATCTTCACCGTAAATAGTATCCGATAGATAACAAAATGGTGGACACGACAGGGCTGCTGCGTGTGTCCTGGCAGTGCTCACGTGTAAATACATACCTTGAGACTAAGTTAACGGGTGTCTTTCTTTTCTTTGCCCATCTGTGATAGAAGTGGAAAAACAGCAGTCAACTAAACTGTGATGACGCTTAACAAACATGGTTTTAGTCCCCCAACATACTCTTAGCAACAATCCCCAGAAAAAATAAATAAAATCAGACATGGCCATATTCATACTCAATTAGTACAGTCAGTTCTTATGCAGTGGTAGTACTTGTCGTCTTTTGACGTTTGGATATAGTTTACATGCACTATATATTTTTAACATCATCCACATAAGAGTCACAGCTAAATATTTTGTATGATCTCTTATACACTAATTTAGGACCAGCTGTTGGAACTTTGGCTTCCTGGATATAGCCACTATATTGTGATCAATGCACCCAATGGGAACGGATACAGCTTTAGAACAAAGTTCTACAGTATTAGTAAAAATGTGATCGATACATGTGGATGATCTTGTTCCTGTAGTGTTTGTAAACACCCTGGTAGGTTGATTAATAAGATCTTCTTTAAGCATTACAGGGATATGGCTCTGAATATATACAGTAACACCTCCCCCATAAGCATTTCTGTCTCTTCTATAGATGTTATATCCTTGTATTGCTACTGCTGTATCATCAGATGAATTACAGTGAGGGAAAAAAGTATTTGATCCCCTGCTGATTTTGTACGTTTGCCCACTGACAAAGAAATGATCAGTCTATAATGTTAATGGTAGGTTTATTTGAACAGTGAGAGACAGAATAACAAAAAAATCCAGAAAAACGCATGTCAAAAATGTTAGAAATTGATTTGCATTTTAAATGAGGGAAATAAGTATTTGACCCCTCTGCAAAACATGACTTGGTGGCAAAACCCTTGTTGGCAATCACAGAGGTCAGATGTTTCTTGTAGTTGGCCACCAGGTTTGCACACATCTCAGGAGGGATTTTGTCCCACTCCTCTTTGCAGATCTTTTCCAAGTCATTAAGGTTTCAAGGCTGACGTTTGGCAACTCAAACCTTCAGCTCCCTCCACAGATTTTCTATGGGATTAAGGTCTGGAGACTGGCTAGGCCACTCCATGACCTTAATGTGCTTCTTCTTGAGCCACTCCTTTGTTGCCTTGGCCGTGTGTTTTGGGTCATTGGCATGCTGGAATACTCATCCACGACCCATTTTCAATGCCCTGGCTGAGGGAAGGAGGTTCTCACCCAAGATTTGACGGTACATGGCCACGTCCATCGTCCCTTTGATGAGGTGAAGTTGTCCTGTCCCCTTAGCAGAAAAGCACCCCCAAAGCATAATGTTTCCACCTCCATGTTTGATGGTGGGGATGGTGTTCTTGGGGTCATAGGCAGCATTCCTCCTCCTCCAAACACAGCGAGTTGAGTTGAAGCCAAAGAGCTCCATTTTGATCTCATCTGACCACAACACTTTCACCCAGTTGTCCTCTCAGTCATTCAGATGTTCATTGGCAAACTTCAGAAGGGCATGTATATGTGCTTTCTTGAGCAGGGGGACCTTGCGGGCGCTGCAGGATTTCAGTTCTTCACGGCGTAGTGTGTTACCAATTGTTTTCTTGGTGACTATGGTCCCAGCTGCCTTGAGATCATTGACAAGATCCTCCCATGTAGTTCTGGGTTTATTCCTCACCGTTCTCATGATCATTGCAACTCCACAAGGTGAGATCTTGCATGGAGCCCCAGGCCGAGGGAGATTGACAGTTCTATTGTGTTTCTTCCATTTGCGAATACTCGCACCAACTGTTGTCACCTTCTCACCAAGCTGCTTGGCGATGGTCTTGTAGACCATTCCAGCCTTGTATAGGTCTACAATCTTGTCCCTGACATCCTTGGAGAGCTCTTTGGTCTTGGCCATGGTGGAGAGTTTGGAATCTGATTGATTGCTTCTGTAGACAGGTGTCTTTTTATACAGGTAACAAACTGAGATTAGGAGCACTCCCTTTAAGAGTGTGCTCCTAATCTCAGCTCGTTACCTGTATAAAAGACACCTGGGAGACAGAAATCTTTCTGATTGAGAGGGTGTCAAATACTTATTTCCCTCATTAAAATGCAAATCAATTTCTAACATTTTTGACATGTTGTTATTCTGTCTCTCACTGTTCAAATAAACCTACCATTAAAATTGTAGACTGATCATTTCTTTGTCAGTGGGCAAACGTACAAAATCAGCAGGGGATCAAATACTTTTTTCCCTCACTGTATCTAAGTGAGTCAGAAATGGCAAATATATGAATTATCTGATGTTAGCAAGTTATTGATTTCATGAACCTTATTTCTAAGGCTACATATATTAAAATGGGCTAGTTTCAGCCCTTTCCTAGGTAACTTAACAGAGATAGACATAATTTTGAAAAGAGCAGACAAAGCAAGAGAAAAAAAAATATATACATTAATCAATTGGTGTGCTGCGGGGTTGAGGTTATGAACCCATAGGCTTGGCTCTCTCATCCCTTCCAGGCTTCTGGGAGGGAGGGTGGACAATAAGCCTGTCATAGCTGATGTACGCAATGTCCCCACGCGCTCTGGCAGCTTTCATGGCTGGGATCAGTTCTTTCCTATTCTGGTGCACAGCTTCAGGATAGTCCTCGTTGAGGAAGATATACATTCCTCTCAAGTTCTTGGCTCTTTCCAGAACAGCTACCTTGTTCTTGAACCTCAGGAACTTGACCACTATCAGCCTGGGCCAGTGGTGAGTTTTCCAGTCCTGTGGGCACGCTCCACCTCAATCTTCATGTGGTCCATCTTCAATTTCTCAGAGATCATTTCCCTCACTTTGTCCTCAGACTCCAATCAAGTCTCATGTGGAGATTCTGCAATTCCGTCCACAATCATGTTGTTTCGCCTTGATTGTCCCTCGAGATAGTCTGATTTATCTGTCATTGTTATCATGGATTCACACACAGAACTGATGTCCTCTCTCAATGACTTACAGATTGCTGTCATCTTGCCGTTCTCCTGTTTCAACTCGTCGAGCTGACCCTGGGAGAACTGCAAACTGTTCTTCAGGTCGTCCATTCTTTTATTAGTAGAATCCACGAGTATTTGGACAAAACACTTGAAGCTATTTTCTTGACGTAACAACTGCTTGTAGGTCTCTTTTTGTTCGTTTAAAAGATCCTTCACGTGTGAGAGAGACACCACTGTCCTCAACGGTACTCCTGCCGGCTTTGGTCTTTGTCATGATAGCTAGCAACGTAGGTTAGGCTGTTACTCCTCACAGTTCCAGACAGGGCAGGTCACAGGGAAAATTGAAAACAACAACAGCAGGGATCTAGACAGCCACAAACCCGGGACAATCCGCAGTCCCAGCCACAATGGCTAACCGGGTCGCAGGCTGCGTTCAAGAACACCTCGCTAGCTTGATGTCCAGCTAGCTAGCAGCGACGCCAAATAGCTCCTCAGACCTGTCCTTGGTCGGCAGGATCACTGGAAAGATACAAGCAGTCCCAGCAACTGATGCCAACTGCGTCGCGGGATCCAACATAAGAAGCTAGGTAGCTACCAAGAACTTTCCAATATACTTTTAAACGACAAACTTTCTAAACAAACAAAACCGAGCTGTTTCCCGTTCCACGTACAACAGGAAGTGACGTCTGTGGCTGCAGAAAATAGTAGAAGTGGCACTGTCATTGGATGCCACCTTTCCAACAAGTCAGTTCGTCACATTTCTGCCCTGCTAGAGCTGCCCCGGTCAACTGTAAGTGCTGTTATTGTGAAGTGGAAACATCTAGGAGCAACAACAGCTCAGCCGCAAAGAGGTAGGCCACACAAGCTCAGAGAACAAAATCGTCGAGGTGTCCACATACTTTTGGTCATGTAGTGTACCAAGTGGCTCATTGATTTTCCTCATGTACCCCCCCTGCCCTGGCCAACCAAATGAACTTCCTGAGTTTCAGTAGTTACAAATGTCGAAGCATTTCTGTTTACAAACATGGCACTTACTGTAGACTAGGCCAATTACTAACAAATACTTAAAGAATACTGATGGTAACCTTTTACAGGCAATGGAATAACCCAATTACCTCTGGCATGACAAGTATTTCTTTCATACTGACATTGTGTTAGTTTGAAATATGTCTTGAGAACCTCACCCTTGTTCAGTTACAGCGGAAACTTCTTCTGCTGCAGAAGGAAAACAAGACACACAAAAAAGTTACTAAAGCTGCATGTTATGTTCACGGCATACAGTGCATCATTTAAAAGCATGGTCCCAGAGCTGTACAAGTATCTTATAGCAAAAGCATTTTCAGATTTGGTCCCAGACTATAACATTATTTAATACACTATACTGTATATACAAAAGTATGTGGACACCCCTTCAAATTAGTGGATTCGGCTATTTAAGCTTCACACGTTGCTGACAGGTATATAAAATCAAGCACACAGCCATATAATCTCCATATACAAACATTGGTAGTAGAATTGCCTTACTGAAGAGCTCAATGACTTTCAATGTGGCTCTGTGATACCACCTTTCCAACAAGTCAGTTTGTCAAATTCCTGCCCTGCTAGTGCTGCCCTGGTCAACTGTAAGTGCTGTTATTGTGAAGTAGAAATGTCTAGGAGCAACAACGGCTCAGCCGTGAAGTGGTAGGCCACATAAGCTCACAGAATGGGACCGCCGAGTGCAGAAGTGCGTAAAAATCATCTGTCCTCGGTTGCAACACTCACTACCGAGTTCCAAACTTCCTCTGGAAGCAACGTCAGCAAAATAACTGTTAGTCTGGAGCTTCATGAAATGGGTTTCCATGGCCGAGCAGCTGCACAGAAGCCTAAGATCACCATGGTCAATGCAATGCGTCAACTGGAGTGGTGTAAAGCTTGCCGCCATTGGACTCTGGAGCAGTGGAAACGGGTTCTCTGGAGTGATGAATCACGTTTCACCATCTGGGAGTCCAAGAATCTGGGTTTGGCGGATGCCAAGAGAACGCTACCTGCATACAATGACATTCTAGACAATTCTGTGCTTCCAACTTTGTGGCAACAGTTTGGGGAAGGCCCTATCTCACTTCAGCATGCACAAAGCGAGGTCCATACTAAAATGGTTTGTTGAGATCAGTCTGGAAGAACATGACTGGCCTGCACAGAGCCCTGACCTCAACCCCATTGAACACCTTAGTGGAAAGCCTTCCCAGAAGAGTGGCGGCTGTTATAGTAGCAAAGGGGGGACCAACTCCATATTAATGCCCATGATTTTGGAATGAGATGTCCGACGAGCAGGTGTCTGCATACTTTTGTTCATGTAGTGTAACTTGTGCTTCTATGCTGTAGTTATGGTGCCCTCTAGATATACCACAATCTTTGCATATATTCCATTTGTACTCTGTTACCAAGTCATATTATGTCATTACCATGTCATTACATAAAGGGTCCGGAGCATCCACCATTTTGTTATAGATCAGTTAGTGTGACAGTACTTACCAGTCTTTTCGGTAGCAGAAGGCTCCTCTTGCTGTAGAGCTTCAGGTTGGATTGACACTGGGAGGAAGGAGATGGTGGAGGTTGTTATTATCACTGAAAGGTCGATATGTGGGGGATAAGTTACTCAATCATGGATTAATTGATATGTACCTGGGGTGATCTGGGTGTTCTCCGAAGGTGCTGTGGCCTCTGGTGGGGCTGGCTGGCTTGGAGGCTCCATGGCTGTGGGGACAGGCTGAGCCACAGTAGGGGTAAGGGCCGCTGGGGAGGATATGGCTGAGGAGTCCCTGGGGGGGTTGGAGGGTCCAGTGGTGGCAACAGGAGATGTAGATGGGGACAGATTTGGTATCGGGACTGGGGCTGAAGGAGGAGCCGGATCAGGGAGAAATGTAGCAGTGGTAGGAACAGGGGCAGTAGTAGTGATTGGGGTGGTGACAGGGACTGAGACTGGCGGAGGGGTGGTAGGTTTAGAGGCTGGGGCAGGGACAGGGGACTGGGCTGGTGTAGCAGGTTGAGCACGAACAGGAGTTGGAGCTGATACGGGAGGAGGAGGAGTGGTGACTTTCGGAGCAGCAGCAGAAGTAGTCTGAGTCTGTGCTCCAGACACTGTGGCCTCAGTCCGGGTGAGAGATGCAGGGGATGTATGACTGGGCACACCCCCAGCGTTCAGACCTGCCTGGTGCTGGTAAGCCCCCCCTAAAGTCTGGGCTGGCCATTCCTTAGAAACCTGCTGGGAATCTGGTGGACTGCTCACTGGTGCAGAGCCAGGAGCCTGGAAAGGCTTTCCCTGGGCAGCCAAGGAGGGGGAGCATGGAAAAGGGGACCCTAGGGGCTGCTGGAAGGGAGACGAGGCAAACGTAGAGGCTGTGGGATAGGGGCTTGGACGGCGGGAAGGCTGCCCAACTGGCGGGCTAGATTTCTGTCCGGTGAGCGCCTCACCAGAGGTCTCTGGCTTGGGAGTGGTAGGGCTTTGCTGCTGGGGAGGAGGCAAGTTACTAACAGGGACAGGGGAAGCCTGTCTGCTGGCCATCTGGACCTGCTCAACTAGCGTTCGGGCAGGCTGGGTGCCGGCAACACTGACCACAGAAGCCTGGGTCCAGGCAGAGCCTGTGACTGGGGCTTGGGCCTGGGTTGGAGCGGCGGTGAGCTGGATATTAGTGGTGGACACCTGTATGGGCCCTACCATGGTGATCGGCTGGGACACCATTGTGGTGTTGGGGGCCACAGATGCAGCGGGGACCTGGAAGATTGGGGTACCGGTATTAATAAACACAGGCGTGGTAATGAATTGGGGCCGGGGGGCAGTGGTCTGCTGGCTGAGCTGCTGTGGTCTGATGTTCTTATTGGGCATGGCCACCATAGTGGAGACGATGGCTGGGGGGGTCTGAGGGGTGGAGGTGGAACTGATAGGGTTGGAGGTGACAAACACGGTTATCTGGTTGGGGGAGATGGTGGCAGAGGATGCAGGGATCTGCAGGACTGTGGAGACACTTGCCAGGGGTTTAGGGCTGGGGATTAATTTGGGACTAACTGCAGGGTTTGAGTTAGGGTTTGGGCTGGGGGAAACGTTGAGGTTGGGACAACTGTAACTGACTGTGGCTGTGTTGGGGCTAGCGCCCACATTGATACGAAGACTAGGAGTAGGGTTTAGAGTAGGGTTGGGGCTAGCAGTCGAGTTTAGATTGGAGCTAGGGCTGTGATTAGCATTACGATTGGGGCTTCCTTTAGGCTGCAGATTAGGACAACTGGCTGGATTTGGGAGTTTGGGGCTGGGGGTTGAGCTGGGCTTGGGTTTAGCTTCTGGCTCGTTCACAGCAGCACCAGTAGTAGCAACAGCAGTAGCCCCCACATCCGAGCTCTGAAAAGCACTGGATGGGTTCTCTTGATCTATGGAGGCTTTAGTGCTCTCCTTGCAGACAGTATCCCCAGCTGGAGCACTCTGTGTGGGCCTGGCAGGCACGCTGGGGGTGGCTGCGTTATCCAGCAGCTGGTTAAGGGAGGTAGGTGCATCCCTGAGAGCAGGAGAGGCCTCATATAAAGATACAAACTCCTGCTGAGGAGCCATCTGTACAGGCTGCCTCTCCCCTGCTACCATTGTGCACTCAAGCCCAGCTTTAGCCTCCTGAGGAGTTGGGACACGAAGGCTAGCCATCCGGGGGGCGGAGAGCTCCCTCAAAGGCTGGGGCATCTGCCGCTGCTCTACACCTGCCATTCCCTGCCCTTCCCTGGGCATCTCAGCTGTGTTATCCTGGAACCCCTGGAAGGGGCTCTGGATCTGATGGGCGTCCAGGCCCACCCCAACCGCTAGTGGGAGAGAGACTGGGCTAGGAGGCACTGGGGTAGGGCTCAACATCATAGTCTGCCCTGTCTGGGGGTTGACCATGTGTTGCTGGTGAGGGGAGTTTAGGGCAATCTTAGCCCCCTTCTGCCTCCCCGGGCTGGGGGTAGTGGCTTTGCGGCTGGAGGCAGGGCTGGATCTGCGGCTGTTACTGGGACTGGCCCTTTTAGCCTGCCCTCCTCCAGACTGCTTGTCCTGTTTCCCTTGGCCCAAATTGGCTGCTCCACTACCTGTAGGGAAAGACTGCTGACCATTGTTAGAGTTACCTCCACCACTTCCATTGTTGCTGGACATAGTTAGGCTGGGAGGGGCCTGACCTATGGCTTTGAGAGTGGTGGGGTTGAGCCCACCCTGCTGTTCAAAGCCCCGGCTGAGGTTGGGCTGCCTGGGGGGCAGAGGGATGTTGATCTTGGGGGGAAACAGGCCTGCGATGGAGGCGTTCAGCCTCTCAGGGGAGAGGTTGATCTCAGAGGGCTCAGTGCTGGGAGGACGGTTGGTTGGTGTGAGAGGGTGGTGGTAGGGCCTGGGACTGGCCCGGTTGGGTGTTTTGGGCCTGGAGCTCTGGGAGGTGGTGGCGACGTTAGGGAAGTGGAGGCCAGGCATGGGGCCACCCTGCAGGGGCTGAGGGGGCATCTGTTGTTGGGGACTGGCTCCAGGGTGCTGGGGCATGGGCGAGGGGCTGGGGCCCTGCTTCACCATGTGGGCGTTTGTGCCCTGGTTCACCACCATCTGTTGGGCTCCATTCCCAGACTGCATCCCCATCTCCTGGCCTCCAGGTCTGTCCTGCAGGGAGTGGGGCACTCCAGGGGCCTCCTCAGCCCCCGTTCCTTGGGAACCAGGCGCTGCCTCAGGATGAGACATCCGCCGGGCTGCCCCAGCCATCTACATAGGTAGGGACAAATGATATACACACCCCAGGGAATTAACAGCCATAGAATATTAACAAGACAATAAATATGATATAATTCAAACATCCATCAGATCGTGTCCAACCTGTGGGTTGACCATGAGGGGCATCCCTCTGGATTTGTCTGGGGAGGGGGGCACTCCTCCATGCCCCTGGAGGTTGATCATGACGGGCATGTTGCCCTGCTGGGTGCCAGGCATCCTCTGGGCCTCCCCGGGGTTCATCATGCCCCTGGGGGGGTTCTGCCCGCCTGGATGATGGGGCATCCGGTTTTTAGCCTGCTCCTGCTGCATCTTCATGACCATCTGCTGCTATAACACAACCGGAACAAATTAGCTATATAATCCATAGTTAACATGGAAAATGTGTCTTGACAACACACACACGCAGTCGATGGTACCTGTTGTTGCTGCTGCTGCTGCTGTTGATGGTGTGGTTGTTGCTGCTTTTGTTGTTGTTGTAGCTGATGAGGGTGCATCTGTGGCTGGCCTTGAGTCTGACCCAGAGCTCCAGCCACCCCCTGCTGCTGTCCTGGAGGAACCTGCATTCCCTGCATCTGCTGCTGCATCTGTTGCTGCTGTTGTTGCATTTGCTGCTGTTGCATTTGCTGCTGTTGCTGAATTTGTTGTTGTTGCTGCAGCTGCTGTTGTTGTTGTTGCAGCTGCTGCTGCTGCTGATGCTGCATTTGCTGTTGCTGGTGCTGCTGCTGCATGAACTGCATAGGCACCTGCTGTAGGACTCTCTGGTCTCCAGGCTGACCTGGGAAAGCTGACATGAGAGAAAAGGAGTGATAAGAAGCCACTCAACTAAAAGATACAAGTGTGAGTGAGCAAACCAAGAAACATTAACATTGCATACCTGCAGGCCTGTTGGTGAAGTCTGAAAGTTTGGGTCCAGAATGGTCCATGCCCACCCCCTGTTCCCCACTGATTGCTGGCAGCTCTGGGTCCTCCAGGCCAACACCCACATCCAGACCCCTGGGTAGAAGAAAATAATACCTCAATGACTAACCATGTCCAATACCGAATACTTTGTGTGGATATAGCTTAAGATTTCAATAAAATTCAGCTCCTTACCCTAGCCCCTCCATTGGCTGCTGTCCCTCTCCTACTTTGGGCTTCTTCTTGCGTGGTGGTTTCTTCTTCTTGGGTTTGGCCTGGCCAGGTCCTCCAGCCCCCTGCTTCCCCCCAGGTCCAAACTGACTAGCTGAGATGTCACTCTGGAGCAGGTTGACCAGGAGAGGACTGGTCAGCGTCACGTCCTTGTTCACTGGGAAACCCCCTGCCTGAGCGCACAACCCACTCATAGGCATTTGACCCCCGAACTGGGGATTGAAGTTCATCCCGTGACCCGGGAAGTGGCCGTTGCCCACCTGCATGTGCTGGGGGGCTCCAATTCCTGTCATGCCTTGCTGCTGTTGCTGACCCTGCATGTCCTGGAGCATCTGTTGGACACTGCCCATGTCGCCTGTACAGCCACTGGGGTCTCCGAGAGCGTGTGGGTGTTGCTGCGTCGCCTGTTGTTGCTGCTGTTGTAGAATGGCTTGTTGTTGTTTCTGTTGTTGGAGCTGCTGCTGCTGCTGCTGTAGCTGCTGCTGGACCAGAGGATGACCACTGGGGAGTCTCATCTGACTGTGCATACCCATGGCCTGGTTGGGGTTGCCACCCATGGGGACCTGAACAAATTTAGGCATGAGCAAGTGAAATAATATTTCCCTACGCAGAGGGAAATTGGGTTTTCCACCTATTGCCACAATGCAAATAAAAAATGTTTTAAAGTAATGAAATACCTGTTGGGGCTGCTGCTGGGTCATCTGTTGATGTTGTAGCTGATGTTGCTGCTGCTGTTGTTGGAGCTGAGCCATTTGCTGCTGCTGCTGCTGCTGCTGCTGCTGTTGTTGGCCCACCTGAGCTTGCTGGAACTGAGACATGTTACCGGGCACGTTAGGAGACGGACCCCGCATCATCTGACCTGGCATGACCCCGGCTTGAACTTTCACCCCAAACGCCTGTTTGTTTCCTTGCATCTGTTGCATCTGTTCCATCATGGAGTTTTGTTGTTGTTGCTGCTGCTGTTGTAGGAGCATTGCCTGGTGCCCCTGCCCTCCACCCACCTGGCTGTGCATCACCCCCTGGCCCTGCTGGGGCATCAGCTGCTTGGGTGGGGTCATGCCTCCTCTCTGCCCTGGGTTGAGGGGTCTGGAGAGGACCGTTTGCCCCGGACCCCCACCCTGGACCATCTGGCTGGGGGACGAGGACACAGGCTGGCTCTGGAGGCCCATCATCTGGGTCTGGAGGCCAGGGTGGCCCATACTGGGGCCTGAGGTGGTGCCTGGGGGCTGGCCGGCCATGCCACTGTGGAGGCCCATGACATTGGGCTGGGAGTGGGACGGACCTTGCATGCTGTTGGGGGTGGAGGCTGACGACTGGGCTCCTGAAATCAGATCATAAGAGAATGACACTGAAGTTGGCTTGATACAGATGAAATCATATCACTGTATTGTCTGCTGGGCAAGTCCATTTGATTTTAAATCACTTTTTGACCACACCCCTTTTGATTTTAACTAAACTTTCCATACATACTCGCCCAGCGGTCAGAAAGTAACTTTTTGGACCTGAATGCCAAAACATTCAAGAGATAGAGGTGCCCAAAGTTGACCCTTTTTGCATACCCCACCATACCATGAGACATCCATGTCTTCAGCACTCAACGATTGAGTTTGATATAATTTAAAAAGCTTACAAAGAGGGTTGTCAAACTATTGGATAATTTCTTGAAGAAAAATAAAAAATAATATATATATATATATACACAGCTGAAGTCGGAAGTTTACATAAACAAGTTTTAATGACTCCAACCTAAGTGTTTCAACCACTCCACAAATTTCTTGTTAAAACCTCTTAGGGATAGGGGGCAGTATTTTCACGGCCGGATGAAAAACGTACCCAAATTAAACTGCCTGCTACTCGGGCCCAGGAGGTAGGATATGCATATTATTAGTAGATTTGGATAGAAAACACTCTGAAGTTTCTAAAACTGTTTGAATGATGTCTGTGAGTATAACAGAACTGATACGGCAGGCAAAAACCTGAGAAAAATCCAACCAGGAAATCTGAGGTTGTAGTTTTTTCAAGTGATTGCCTTTACAGTATACAGTGACTTAGGGTTCATTTTGCACTTCCTAAAGCTTCCACTAGATGTCAACAGTCTTTAGAACCTTGTTTGAGGATTCTATGGTGAATTTGAAGGGAATAACAGCCCAAGGAAGTAGGTGTCCCATTATAAGGCATGGGTTCAGTCACGCGCAGAGACTTGGGAGCGAGCTGAGTTCATATTCATTCCTAAAGAGAACGGATAGGTCCGGTTGGAATTTTATTGAAGATATATGTTAAAAACAACCTAAAGATTGATTCTATACATTGTTTGACATGTTTCTACAAACTGTAGTATAACTTTTTTGACTTTTCGTCTGGACTAAGTAAGCACGCGCGTAGTGGATTTGGATAGTGAACCTAATGCGCGAAAAAATTTGATGTATTTGGACATAAAGATAAACTTTATCGAACATTTATTATGGAGCTGGGATTCTTGGGAGTGCATTCTAATGAAGATAATCAAAGGTAAGTGAATATTTATCATGTAATTTCTTAGTTTCATTGACTCCAATATGGCGGGTTTCTGTTTGCTTGTTGTTGGTGTCTTCTGGGCTGTACTCAGATTATTGCAAATTGTGCTTTCGCCATGAACCTTTTTTGAAATCTGACAAAGCGGTTGCATTTAGGAGAAGTGTATCTATAATTCTGTGCATAACACTTGTATATTGATCAAAGTTTATGATGAGTATTTCTGTAATATGTGTGCTCATTGTGCTCATTCACCGGTGGGTTTGGAGGGAAAACATTTCTGAACATTACGCGCCAATGTAAAATGTTTTTTTTAGATATAAATATGAACTTTATCGAGCAAAACATACATGTATTGTGTAACATGAAGTCCTATGCGTGCCATCTGATGAAGATCATCAAAGGTTAGTGCTTAATTTTAGCTGTATTTCTGGTTTTTGTGACGCCTCTCCTTGCTAGGAAAATGGATGTATGGCTTTTCTTGTTTAGGTGGTGTCCTAACATAATCTAATGTTTTGCTTTCGCCGTAAAGCCATTTTGAAATCGGACAATGTGGTTAGATTAAGGAGAATCTTATCTTTAAAATGGTGTATAATACTTGTATGTGAGAAATTTTTATTATGAGATTTTTGCTGTTTTGAATTTGGCGCCATGCTATTTCACTGGCTGTTGTCAAATCATTCCCGCTAACGGTATCCGCCTGTTAAGGGGTCACTAAAAGGTTAACTAATTAACAAACTATAGTTTTGGCAAGTCGGTTAGGACATCTACTTTGTGGATGACAAGTAACTTTTCAAACAATTGTTTACAGACAGATTATTTCACTTATAATTCACTGTATCACAATTCCAGTGGATCAGAAGTTGACTGTGCCTTTAAACAGCTTGGAATATTCCAGAAAATGATGTCATGGCTTAAGAAGCTTCTGATAGGCTAATTGAAATAATTGGAGTCAATTGGAGGTGTACCTGTGGATGTATTTCAAGGCCTACCTTCAAACTCAGTGCCTCTTTGCTTGACATCATTGGAAAATCAAAAGAAATCAGCTAAGACCTCAGAAAAAAAAATTGTAGACCTCCAAGGGTCTGGTTCATCCTTGGGAGCAATTTCCAAACGCCTGAAGGTATCACGTTCATCTGTACAAACACTAGTACGCAAGTATAAACACCATGGGACCACGCAGCCGTCATACCACTCAGGAAGGAGACGCGTTCTGTCTCCTAGAGATTAACGTACTATGGTGCGAAAAGTGCAAATCAATCCCAGAACAACAGCAAAGGACCTTGTGAAGACGCTGGAGGAAACAGGTACAAAAGTATCTATATCCACAGTAAAATGAGTCCTATATCGACATAACCTGAAAGGCCGCTCAGCATGGAAGAAGACACGACTCCAAAACCGCCATAAAAAAGCCAGACTACAGTTTGCAACAGCACATGGGGACAAAGATCGTACTTTTTGGAGAAATGTCCTCTGGTCTGATGAAACAAAAATAGAACGGTTTGGACCTAATGACCATCGTTATGTTTGGAGGAAAAAGGGGGAGTCTTGCAAGCCGAAGAACACCATCCCAACCGTGAAGCACAGGGGTGGCAGCATCATGTTGTGGGGGTGCTTTGCTGCAGGAGGGACTGGTGCACTTCACAAAATAGATGGCATCACGAGGAAGACTCAAGACATCAGTCAGGAAGTTAAAGATTGGTCGCAAATGGGTCTTCCATATGGACAATGACCCCAAGCATACTTCCAAAGTTGTGGCAAAATGGCTTAAGTACAACAAAGTCATGGTATTGGAGTGGCCATCACAAAGCCCTGACCTCAATCCTATAGAAAATTTGTGGACAGAACTGAAAAAGTGTGTGCAAGCAAGGAGGCCTACACACCTGACTCAGTTACACCAGCTCTGTCAGGAGGAATGGGCCAGAATTCCCCCAACTTATTGTGGGAAGCTTGTAGAAGGCTACCTGAAAAGTTTGACCCAAGTTAAACAATTTAAGGGCAATTCTACCAAATACTAATTGAGTGTACGTAAACTTCTGAACCACTGGGAATGTGATGAAAGAAATAAAAGCTGAAATAAATCAATCATTCTCTACTATTTTGCTGACATTTCACATTCTTAAAATAAAGTGGTGATCCTAACTGACCTAAGACAGGGAATTTTTACAAGGATTAAATGTCAGGAATTGTGAAAAACTGAGTTAAAATGTATATGGCAAAGGCATGTAAACTTCCAAATTCAAGTGTGCGTGCGTGCGTGCGTGCGTGCGTGTGTGTATACACAGTTGAAGTCGGAAGTTTACATGGAAAATCAAAAGAAAAATCAGCCAAGACCTCAGAAAAAATACATTTAAACTCAGTTTTTCACAATTCCTGACATTTAATCCTTGTAAAAATTCCCTGCACCATAGCATTTCAAATTTCTGACACACTGGAATTGAGATACAGTGAAATAATCTGTCTAAACAATTGTTGGAAAAATTACTTGTCATGCACAAAGTAGATGTCCTAACTGACTTGCCAAAACTATAGTTTGTTAACAAGAAATTTGTGGAGTGGTTGAAAAACTAGTTAATGACTCCAACCTAAGTGTATGTAAACTTCCGACTTCAACTGTATATATAACAACTTTCAACATCAATTATATAAAAACGAAAAAAAACTGTCATTATTGATTTCCTTTTCTTGTATACGTTGTAGCTTAGACTCCATTTTACATAATCTGAGGTGTTTGTGTTGTGCCCGCCCTCGGTTGAGACAAAGCATGCTCTTGAATACAGGGTGGGTGTCAAGTTTTGGCTGATAAATGCACTAAAATGGGAATAGCATTGACATTTCAACTTTCAAACGGTACCACAAAGATGGTTGGAGAATGTTGACTTGTTTGAAATATCAGTTGTTTTAAATTACACTGTCAATCTTCCAAGTTAAATCATAGAAATATAGACAATAGAATAGACATTACCATTTAAGTTGACATTCGACAGTGTGCGGACCGGAGGCCATCTTTGTGGTAGTAATTGGAAGTTAAAAATGTAATGGTGTGCAGTCAAAAAGTGATTGAAATCAAATTGAACGACCCTGCTAGGGCTTTTTCTCTCGTATATACGCTACCATTCAAAAGTTTGTGGTCACTTCCATGAAAACATACATGAAATGAGTTGCAAAATGAATAGGAAATATAGTCAAGACGTTGACAAGGTTAGAAATAATAAATTGTCCTTCAAAGTGCTTTTGTCAAAGAATCCTCCATTTGCAGCAATTACAGCCTTCCACACCTTTGGCATTCTAATTGTCATTTTCTTGGGAAGATAATTTTGAAGAGCTTTCACCCCATGCTTCCTGAAGTACCTCCCACAAGGTGGACTGATGGGCACTTCTTACGTACCATACGATCAAGCTGCTCCCACAACAGCTCAATAGGGTTGAGATCCGGTGACTGTGCTGGCCACTCCATTATAGACAGAATACCAGCTGACTGCTTCTTCCCTAAATAGTTATTGCATAGTTTGGAGCTGTGCTTTGGGTCACTGTCCTGTTGTAGGAGGAAATTGGCTCCAATTAAGCGCCGTCCACAGGGTATGGCATGGCATGGCATTGCAAAATGGAGTGATAGCCTTCCTTCTTCAAGATCCCTTTTACCCTGTACAAATCTCCCACTTTACCACTACCAAAGCTCCCCCAGACCATCACATTGTCTCTACCATGCTTGGTGGCGTCAAGCACAACTCCAGCATCTTTACATTTTTCTGTGTCTCACGAATGTTCTTCTTTGTGATCCTCAAACTTAGATTTGTCTGTCCATAACACTTTTTTCCAATCTTCCTCTGTCCAGTGTCTGTGTTCTTTTTATTGGCCAGTCTGAGATATGGCTTTTTCTTTGCAACTATGCCTAGAAGGTCAGCATCCCGGAGTCGCCTCTTCACTGTTGACGTTGAGACTGGTGTTTTGCGGGTACATTTAATGAAACTGTCAGTTGAGGACTTGTGAGGCGTCTTGTTTCTCAAACTAGACACTAATGTACTTGTCCTCTTGCTCAGTTGTGCACCAGGGCCTCCCACTCTTTCTATTCTGGTTAAAGCCAGTCTGCGCTGTTCTGTGAAGGGAGTAGTACACAGCCTTGTACAAGATCTTCAGTTTCTTGGCAATTTCTCGTGTGGAATAGCCTTCATTTCTCAGAACAAGAATAGACAGATTAGTTGCATGAGAAAGGTCTTTGTTTCTGGCCTTTTTTAGCCTGTAATCGAACCCACAAATGCTGACGGTCCAGATACTCAACTAGTCTAAAGGCCAGTTTTATTGCTTATTTAATCAGGACAACAGTTTTCAGCTGTGCTAACATCACTGCAAAAGGGTTTTCTAATGATCAGTTGGCCTTTTAAAATGATAAACTTGGATTAGCTAACACAACATGTCATTGGAACACAGGAGTGATGGTTGCTCCGTACGCCTATGTAGATATCCCATAATAAATCTGCCATTTCCAGCTACAATAGTCATTTACAACATTAACAATGTCTACACTGTATTTCTGATCAATTTGATGTTATTTTAATGGACAAAAAATGTGCTTTCCTTCAAAAACAAATTTCTAAGTGACCCCAAACATCTGAAAGGTAGTGTAGCTGCAAAGTATAATTTTAACTGTGCTGATCTATTCTTTGTCGTGTACCTGTGTGTGCCATAACCTGGCTGCTCTGGAGCTGGGGATTGGCTCCTCCCCCAGGGGTTCCTGGGGCGCTAGTCACCTGACCCTGGACAAAGTTCTGGTTCCCTGGGACGTTAGGGAACCCCATGGGCAGACGATTGGGCATGCCTATGATCAAACACCACCGTTGGGAATTTCATTAGCCCAGCATAAATGGTCATTATAGTAAGCCTGGATACAGATAACTGTCTGAATATTACTTTGATTTCAGCATGAATTGTGTTACTAACTAATAAGTCATTCTAACTAATAAGGCAATGCTTCAGGAGATCATTTGTGACCATGGAACAAACCTACACTGTGAAAGTGAATGCATCATTTGTAGTCATCTGCAGTAGTTCAATTTCTTACCTGCCATTCCTCCTTGATGAACCGGAGGTCCAGCCTGCCCATTTTGGGGCATTACCATGAACCCTTGCTGCATGTTACCCTGCTGTCCCAGTATTGCCCTGCCCGGTGAGCCTACCCCTTGAGGGAAACCCTGTGGGGTCATAGGTCTCGGGCCCAGCTGAGCCTGACCCTGCCCAATCATGGGAGGAGTCCCTGGAGAGCCCTGCTGGAAGAGGGAAGGTGAAGACCCAGGAGACTTGGCTGTGAGGTTTCCCTGAGGCCCTGCTGAAGGAGGTCTAGGGGGTCCAGGCCCACCTTGGGGACCTTTAGGCTGGGGGGCTGCAAACTGACCAGCCCCTGGCTGCTGCTGGAGCTGCCCCTGCACCATAGCATTAAACACCTGGCCAGCCTGTTGGCTACCAAACGGGTACGGAGGTGGAGGGTGGCTGGGGGTCTGGACCGTAGCCAGGGAGGGGGGACGTTGAGTCATCTGAGCTTGGGGAGGGGCCTTCCTCCAGGCTGAGCCCATGGGTCCTCCCTGGGCTGGCGGAGGCTGGAGGACCCCTGAGGGGAGCTGGTTCCAGCCGGAGGGTACAGGCATCTGGCCAGAGGGGTTGAAGGGGGGACGGGGGCCACCAAGCTGGGAGAGCTGGGCTTGTTGCTGGGCCTGCTGCTGTTGCTGCAGCTGATGGAGGGTAGCCGGGTTTAGCTGCCTCCCCACCTGCATGGTCTGTGGTCAAAATACAGCCTTTATAAATACAGTCAACTTCTGATACATTTAATCCTTGCATTAATTGGTAGTATTGATAGTGATTATAATGCATGGTTATTGTTGAGCTCCATTAGTGATTGTGTACCTGCATGTGGTGAGCTGCCTGGGGGGGTATGGGTCCTTGGCCATAGGGGCCAGCCTGGGGATGCTGAAGCTGCTGCTGCAAGGACATCATTGGGCCCATCGCATCTGAAGGGAGGGTAAAAACGTATATGGTCTTTGAACAAGTTGCACATATTTTGGATGTGTGAATGAGTTAACTGGTTGCTTATTAAGCATGCATATGTCCTCACCAGTTTGTGAGGGGGGTCTAGGGGCTCTGGGGTGCATCTGTCCACTGCTGCCGGGAACCATGGCCTGTCCAGACATACTGGGGCAAGGGGGGACCATCGACGGGTTGCTCATTCTCATGCCTCCTACAAGAGATTGGTATGGGAGTTGGTTTATATTCTAACAACTAAAAGACGATCAATGAATGCATAGAGTTCAGCTTGTCACTGTCCTGCCCCAAGTCACCTGGGCCTGGTTGTCCTGGGAATCCCAAATCCATCCTCATCTGACCGGACGCACCGATTGGTCCGTTTACCCTGACCTCCTGACCTCTATTCTGCCCAATGGCCACGTTTATGGCTCCTTCACCTGGACGAAACAAAAACAAATAAAAACCATTAACAACAACAATCAGGATCTAAGTACTTTTCAGGATGCTTACTATAAAATAAACAATACATTTTGGGCCTGACCATACCCATGGCTGCTGCTATTTTGGTACTGTACATACCCTCTATCTGTACAGAGAGGATGCCCAGGTCTCGGAGCTGCTGCTGGTTGTTCTGGGCCAGCAGCCTGAGGCGCTCTGCCGCGTCCCGAGGAATGTTAAAGGTGACACGCACACTGTTCCATGGCTCCACATGCTGGAGCTGCAGTCTTTCTGAGTCTGTAGAGGGATAGGTAGACATGAAGAAAGAGAGGATGAGACATGGGGGATGAGGGGGGAGTGGTAGGAGTACAATACAATACCTCAATATCACTGTTCTTATCAGTATATAAATAATACAGAGCTCTGAAATGGCTTTCAACATTTTACTTTCATAATACATTAAAAAGTTGTAAAGTGATTAGCCAGTTAGAAAGGTGCACCACATCACCAACCATTACTAACCCAATTCAAGCATACTAGGCATCCTGTTAAGTATGTTGTCAAGTTTCTCTTGGAAGTCCTCGTCATCCATGTTTCCCCGAAAGGCAACAAAGATGTTGAAATCCCCCGCTTCCCCTCTGCCTCTCTCTCCAACTCCCTCCTGCCGGTGCAAAACGTCATTGCCATGGTGAACGCCAGCATCCTCTCCGACTCCAGAGTCCTGGTCGGAATCTGAATCAGGGTCCCCATCTGGGACTACTGTCCACTGGGGAAGCTCTGATGGGGGGTGTTGATGTGCCATCCACCCCTCTTAGTGGGACTGGCGTGGGGAAGACTGGAACCGTTTATGCTGTAGAACCAAAAGATATCTTTAGAGGTAAAGTTATGCCCAATTGAGACAAATATTGTATGTGATCAACTACATGTAAATCCATGAAATGTCATGCAAAAAAAATGTTTTCAATGGAAAGAACATAAGTGTCAATCTAGAGTACCAGTCAAAAGTTTTAGGACACCTACTCATTCAAGGGCTTTTCTTTATCTTTACTATTCTACATTGTAGAATAATAATGAAGACATGTTAAACAAAATCAAAATATACGTTATATTTCAGATTCTTAAAAGTAGCCACCCTTTGCCTTGATGACAACTTTGCACACTGGAATGCATTACAATTAACAGGTATGCCTTCTTAAAAGTTAATTTGTGGAATTGCTTTCCTTCTTAATACATTTGTGCCAATCAGTTGTTGTGACAAGGACAGAAGATGGTCTTTTACCAAGTAGGGCTAAGTCCATATTATGGCAAGAACAGCTCAAATAAGCAAAGAGAAACAACAGTCCTTCATTACTTTAAGACATGAAGGTCAGTCAATTCAGAAAAATGTCAAGAACTTTGAAAGTTTCTTCAAGTGCAGTCGCAGAAACCATCAAGCGCAATGATGAAACTGACTCTCATGAGGACTGCCACAGGAAAGGAAGACCCAGAGTTACCTTTGCCGCAGAGGATAAGTTCATTAGAGAGTTACCAGCCTCAGAAATTGCAGCCCAAATAAATGCTTCACAGAGTTCAAGTAACAGACATCTCAACATCAACTGTTCAGAGGAGACTGTGAATCAAGCCTTCATGGTCGAATTGCTGCAAAGAAACTTCTACTAAAGGATACCAATATGAAGAAGAGACTTGCTTGGGCCAAGAAACACAAGCAATGGACATTAGAGAGGTGGAAATTTGTCCTTTGGTCTGGAGTCCATATTGGAGATTTTTGGTTCCAACCGCCGTATGGGTGAACGGATGATCTCCGCATGTGTATTTCCTACCGTAAAGCATGGTCAGGTCAGGTGTGGGGGTGCTTTGCTGGTGACACTGTCTGTGATTTATTTAGAATTCAAGGCACACTTAACCAGCATGGCATATTTCTGCAGATTTCTGTGGTAGCCATCCCATCTGGTTTGCGCTTACTGGGACTATCATTTGTTTTTCCAACAGGACAATGACCCAACACACCTCCAGGCTGTGTAAGGGCTATTTTAGGGTGATGGAGAGCTGCATCAGATGACCTGACCTCCACAATCCCCCAACCTCAACCAAATTGAGAAGGTTTGGGATGAGTCGGACCACAGAGTGAAGGAAAAGCAGCCAACAAGTGCTCAGCATATGTGGATACTCCTTCAAGACTGTTGGAAAAGCATTCCAGGTGAAGCTGGTTGAGAGAATGCCAAGAGTGTGCCAAGTTCTCATCAAGGGTGGCTATTTGAAGAATCTCAAATATAAAATAGATTTTGATTTCTTTAAGACTTTTTTGGTTACTACATGATTCCATATGTGTTATTTCATAGTTTGTCTTCACTATTATTCTACAATGTAGAAAATAGTAAAAAATAAAATAAATAAAAAATTAAATGAGTAGGTGTTCTAAAACTTTTGACCGGTAGTGTACATTCTGAGATACTTGGTGAAATAGACAGACATGTCCCCAAAACAATGGCAGTCTGAAAGTTCTAAGAGCAGTCTTTTATTTAACCAGCTTACCATTTATCTGCTACCATTTGCCTTTTTCTGTTAGAAATGTTGTGGTTTGAACTAGGCATCTGTGAAATATCAGCAAAGCAAAAGTGATTTCAAGAGCTACCAGATTTATTTTTAAAAAAGCACATTTTCTGTGTCCAGTGTCTGTGTTTATATGTTAAGGGGGTGATACTTTGGCATATAATGTTACCCATTTAAAAAAATGTTTCTTAAATAATTAACAATCTATGGTGTTTTTTGTATATACGTATGGCCCATCAGATTAATTGTAATGCTGTAAATGTTTATTTTATGGTTGTAAGTGATCAAATGAACTGGCAAATGTTTTATATTTAACAATTCTGAGTAAGTATTACTTCAGTAAGGATATACACTTTATTCAGTGACCTTAGGTATAGAAACTTTGATGGTCTGATCAGATTGTTTAAAAAAAATTTATGAACTGCAATTACTAAATCATTCCAATAGATGACTGCATAGCACCACAAATGACATGTCAGAAGAGCAGTTTTCTACCTGGATACAAATGAAATGCAAATTAAATTGTTATTGGGTTAAACAAGGAGTTCACAGTTTGTCATCAAACAAAAGAGAGCCAAGAAGATCTAGATGCAGAAATGTAAATACTAAAAACTAAAACGTCTAGACTTCAGATTCAATATGATGAAAAGGAGCACGGGCTACAACAGTCAAAGAAAGTTATCAGCTCCCTTTCAAATAAATATCAGAGCGCGCCAGAGACCTTGCGCAATTCAAACAAACGCAGTAAGCGGAAAGATGTTACAACAGATTTATTTCAAACTAAAATCACGGAGCAGGAAGGAGAGAACCACAGACTAGAGCAGGTTAATTTACAGTTAAGAGAGAAATAGAGGAGCTGCAAGTAAAAATTGAAAACCTTAAGCGTGGAAAAGAGAGCAATTTTAATAAACTTAGGTGTAAGAAGAGAAAGGAAAAATAATTGCCAGATAAAATGAAGGATTTAAACAATTCTGGCAATCCCAACAAAACAGAGAAGAAAGAGGTAGGGGCCTTTCTACATTAGTGGATGGTCGTGTGTTTAGTGACAACACTAGGCAGACGTGATGGAGTGATGGAGCTGACCTGTGCATTAGGGGTCAGTAGTAACAAAGCACCTGAAATAATAGATTGCGTAGTACAAAACATGGCAGAGATGCACATTTATAGGCTACCGACATGTTGACAAGTACAAATATTACACTGGAGGCAAGACAGGTGTCATTGCAGCAAATTCAAGATAGGATAATGCATGAAAACGAGGTTACGCTCACCACTGACGGGACCAGTAAAGCTGGGTCATAAATACGGAACAACAGGTTGTTGTTTTAAAGACAGCTCTAGGCTTCATTTATGTTTAAGACAACAGGCATCTAGTTCTGCGCAATGCACATTTGACACCATTGTAGAATTGGTACAGGACGTTGTCAGTGGTAAAACTGAGTTTTTATGCGATCACACATATTTACAAAAATAACAAACTTAAATGGGTGACAGAGCGAGCGTAGATAAAAAAAATTATGAGATTCTATCACAGTTCAGGTCAAACATAATACCAGATATTGTAGATGGGTTCAATGACACAGAAAAGGCTGGACTTTCTCTTGTCAATTAGCTATTTTGCAGTATGCACTTTATTGATGGGCTGGCACATCAAGTCACATATAGTCAGGGCGCCTCATTCATTCTTATCCAGCCCTCTGTCTAACCTGACATATACTGGCATATTTATTCATTTTCATGGTTAGGAGGATTTCAGAAATTATATTGTGGGTGGGTTGGGAAACGTATGTAGCATGCTTGTGTTGTAAACTGGCACGTGTTGGGAAGCATTGCACTGATAGCAATAACATAGGCTTACAGTGTCTTAGACAGACCTGTCAGAAGTTGCACCAATGCTCTTATTCAAGTGAATGGCATCACAATATATTTTTTTTAAATTTAACTAGGCAGGTCAGTTAAGAACAAATTCTTATTTTCAATGACGGCCTAGGAACAGTGGGTTAACTGCCTTGTTCAGGGGAAGAACGACAGATTTGTACCCTGTCAGCTCGGGGATTTGAACTTTCGATTGCTAGTCCAACGCTCTAACCACTAGGCTACCCTGCCGCCCCAATGAGGGAATTTGATCTTAATGTTTGAAAAATACACAGTACAAGCCAATAAACAATGTTGTGAACATTTCATATGTTGAAAGTGTTGCATCAGTTCTCATATTCAAGTGAATGGCATCACATGAACAAAGAGATTTGGTGTATTTATTTGGAAAACAACAAGGAACATGAACACCGGATAGCACAATAAAACCTCAAATCAACATTAGGTAAAATAAAAAATCTGAGGCAGCTCAAAAAATAAATGCAAAGAAAACAACAGAAATAAACCGAATACCATTTATTTATTAAAACCCGTTGGGGCTAGGGGGCAGTATTGTCACGGCCGGATGAAAAACGTACCCAATTTAAACAGGTTACTACTCTTGCCCAGAAAATAGAATATGCATATTATTAGTAGATTTGGATAGAAAACACTCTGAAGTTTCTAAAACTGTTTGAATGGTGTCTGTGAGTATAACAGAACTCATATGGCAGGCAAAAAACCTGAGAAAAATTTAATCAGGAAGTGGGAGAAATTAGAAATTTTGTTTTTGTTTTGAATCCCTTAAAACTAGTGACATAGGAATTACCTTTGCACCTCCTAACTCTTCCATTGGCTGTCAACAATCTTTAGGAACTGGTTTCAACCGTCAGCTGTTACCGGGCAGATAATTATGGCTCAGTCAATCATTGGCCAGTCTGAGGAGAGGTGTCTTATGATGCGCGTGCACGTGACTTCGTCATTTTTTTATTTTTCTTCTGGGATGAATACCGGTTGTAAAATGATCGCAATTTTACGTAAAAAAATACCCTAAAGGATTCATTGTAAACATCGTTTGACGTGTTTCTACAAACGGTAATGGAACTTTGAACATTTCGTCTATGGATTTGCGTCCACGCCACATGGCATTGTAAAGTGTTCTGGATGGGTCAACAAAACAGACGTATTTGGACATAAATTATGGACTTTGCAGAACAAATGAACATTTCTTGTGGAAGTGGGTGCCCATCCGAGTGCATTCCGCCGAAGATCAGCAAAGGTAAGTAAATATTTCCAACATATTGTTAGAGATTTGTCGACGTCTTGGTTGTAGGCTAACTATATAGCTTAGCATTGAAGGCTAAGTTCTGTACTCAGAATATTGAACAATGTGCTTTTTCCGTAACGTTATTTTGAAATCTGACAAAGTGGTTGCATAAAGGAGTAGATTATCTCTAATTCTTTAAATAATTGTTATACATTTTGTCAACGTTTATGAGTTCTTCTGTAAATTAAATGTGCCTATTCACCGGGAGTTATGGGGAGAAAACATTTTCTGAACGTCACGCGCCAATGTAAAAATTAGGTTTTTGGATATAAATATAAACTTGATTGAACAAAAAATGCATGTATTGTCTAACATGATGTCCTAGGAGTGTCATGTGATGAAGATTGTCAAAGGTTAGTGCTTAATTTTAGCTGTATATCTGGTTTTGTGATGGCTATCGTGCTTGGAAAATTGCTTTTTTTTTTGCTGAGGTGCTATGCTAAAATAATCTAATGTTTTGCTTTCACCGTAAAGCCTTTTTGAAATCGGACAATGTGATTGGATTAACGAGTAGAGTATCTTTAAAATTCCGTATAATACTTGAATTTTAATTTTGAGATTATTTTGTTTTGAATATCGCGCCGTGCTATCTCACTGGTTGTTGTCCAACCAATCCCGTTACCGGGATTGTATCTCGAAGGGGTCCTCAAGAGGTTCAAAAAAAATGTTGTACCTTTATTTAACTAACTCATGTAATGAAACAAAAAAAGCCTACCCTTGCCGTGACAATTAAGATGAAGCCGGTCACTGCTATAAAGTGTGTGACTGGGTTGTGAGTGCCTCAGAAATAATCTATTAGTCCTAAAACAAAACGACACCATCGTTTTCATGTGACAGATTTGTTTCCTTAACTACATGTTTAGCGGTAGCATCGTCCTTCGGCCGGGGTAGAGCTGTTCCAATCTGTACCAGTGGACCACTGATGGTACGCAAATGGTACAACTGCTGATATGATGCTCGTTCCAAATGTGCCAGGGTGCACCCAGCAGTGTGCATCAGGCAATGCATGCTTCGAGGCTTCAAGTATAGAGTACATAAAACAAATATTAGGCGACATACCTGCACCCGCCCCTAGGGTTGCACATTTTGGGGAATATTCAGAGGTGGAAACTTTCCGTGGGAATTAACAGGAATATATGGGAATTAATGGAAATATATTCAAATTAATACCATTTAAATGCAGATGTTTTTTGCAGTGGAAATATTTACCATATCATATGGAGACAGAAACATAAACCTTTTACCTTATCATAAGTAGACATAATTGCTAATTATTAAATCCTTCCAATAGAAATTTAAAAAAACAATTTAGTTACTAAATTAACTTTAATTAAATGAGTTGACTCTTCACATGGGATGATTTCACTGAACAACAAAAGGGAATATTAAATTATCCCCAATGATCCATCACATCTCCCAAAAACGTTTTCAACATACATCTGTAAAATGATAGTTTCTAGACTAAAGCTTTGGTTGTCTTCCTCTCAGACTTCCATGTCTTCTCCCTGGACCTCCTCAATGTCCACCTCTTGAACATCAGACTGAGGCCTCATCTTCACTGTCACCTTCAAACCTTGTTGAGGATGGCTTGTTGTCAGGCTCAAAAGGCCTCAAATTTGCCAGATGGCCACCAATCTTTCAACCATTGTATTGGTCTGCCTGTTGCATGCTTTGGTATGTGTGTTCCCAAACAAAGACCATTTATTGTGGAACTGGGATTCCTGGGAGTGCATTCCGATCAAGATCATCAAAGGTAAGTGAATATTTATAATGCTATTTCTGACTTTTGTTGACTCCAACATGGCGGGTATCTGTATGGCTTGTTTTGGTGCCTGAGCGCTGTACTCAGATTATCGCATGGTGTGCTTTTGCCGTAAAGCTTTTTTGAAATCTGACAAAGCAGTTGTATTAAGGAGAAGTGTATCTTTAATTCTATGTAAAACACTTGTATCTTATATCAACGTTTATGATGAGTATTTCTGTTAATTGATGTGGCTCCCTGCAAAAAAACTGGATGTTTTTAAGGCAAAACATTACTGAACATAACGCGCCAATGTAAACCGACATTTTTTGATATAAATATGAACTTTATCGAACAAAACATACATGTATTGTGTAACATGAAGTCCTATGAGTGCCATCTGATCATCAAAGGTTAGTGATTCATTTTATCTCTATTTCTGCTTTTTGTGACTCCTCTCTTTGGCTGGAAAATGGCTGTATGTTTTTTTGTGACTAGGTCGCTGACCTAACATAATCATATGGTATGCTTTCGCCGTAAAGCCTTTTTGAAATCAGACACTGTGGCTGGATTAACAAGAAGTTAAGCTTTAAAATGGTGTATAATACTTGTATGTTTGAGGAATTTTAATTTTGGCGCCCTGCAATTTCACTGGCTGTTGTTGAGGTGGGACGATAGCGTCTCACATATCCCAGAGAGGTTTTAATCTGGACCGTCCGTGAATGAACGTCATTGCTGATAGCGTTTATGGTTTATTCGACTAGGTTTGATGCCAAAGCGAGGTAAAGGCATTGAGCAGCTCTGCCTTCTCACGCAAGTAGCCAATTCAATCTCTTGCTGACAGCAACCACTGCCTTCTTGCGCAAGGGAGGGGCTTCGGGTTGCATGATATAATCTCTTTTTTTGCAATTGCTGAAGTCCAATAGATGGCAGCATAACACCATAAATGAAATTTCATATGATTGTCAAATTCATCAACCAGCTTCGAGACGCTCTGCCTTCTCGCACAAGTAGCTAACTGTAAAGCAATGGGTGACCATTTTAGAAAATCATGGGACATATAATTTTTAGTTGCATGCTATTTTATCTCAATCATATTGCTGCTCATAGCCTACAGACATTGGTGAGGCAGCTGAGAAATAAATTGTATTTTTCTTAGTAGTTCCCGAGATCAGTCTCAACCCTGCCCTACACCAATTTCTGGACTTTCACATAGTGGTTACTAGGTCACACCCAATTCAAACCACATTTAAAAAATAAAACAAATGTGGCTTGTTTATCAAGTGTTCTGCTTTGCAATAATAAATATCCAAAAATAACTAATAACAATAAACAGCAAAAGGCTTACATAGGTTTTGATTTTTTTTAAATAACAACTGAAATGCTATTTAGTACTATAATGGTATTTACTAACATAATATTATTAATAAAATATTTTCCATACGTGTTGTAGGTTATCCCTATTGTATAATCCTAACCCTAAAATTAGGGGTTCGGGCTAAAATAGCTGAAAACTATGGGTAAGGCTAATATACTTTATGCGTGGGTTCAGGTTTTTTAAGGCAAAACACAGCTAGCTCTCTTGCTCCGCCCTGTGGCCTTCTGTGGGTACTACATAACTAATTTGTGACACTTGCTAGGCTCATGATCTGAGGTAGCAACTGCTTCAGCTCCACAAATCAATGAGCTCGACCTATCCATTTGATTTGAAACTCATTGAACCTGCTCAGCATTCGCTCAATTCGATGCCTATGAATGAACAGATTTCGACGCATATCAAATTAACAAGAAAAAAAACACATCGTTGGCTATTCGGTTATTTCTTAATTATAAAATGTTTAAAATCGGCCACATCTTGAAAAAGAGGGCTGGAACACGGTTATGTTTAGGCTTCACACCCTTTTTTGAAAACAAATATGGTTAACCATGACCAGAAAATGTTTAACGTTTGATTGCTATGCGCCAGCCGTCGCTACAAATGCGGTTCACCAGAATGTGTACCCAGGTGAACAATGAGCTTACTCACAAAGTAGTCGGAACCATGTTAATAATTAGTTACATGAAGAAACCTACGAGGTCAACGTGGGCAGGTCTTATTGACAGCAACAACGACGCAGAACAGTGAGCTGGGAATAAGACGTTGGGGAAAAGGTAGTCGGTGCCCCGGTGCTTACTTCGATCACACCGACAGGGTCATTGCATTTTGGTACACCAGCATTACATTCATATCCAATTAAACGCTGCGTTTGCCTTGCAGCGTTGCATATGCAGTGCGTTCGGTGTGGTGAATACAAACTGTATGCGAAAACGGCTTGACAGAAATGGTAGCAGAAGGTGAATGTTGAACTTTTGTTGCATACATATCCAGATGATGCTGCATACTATTTTGCGCAATGATGCTTTTGGTGTCCGAAGTATAGTCTAACAACATTGTAGTTCAATGTATAATACTGCCGTTGTCACGGGCGTTGTAACTGTTTCAAGCAGTATTTATAATGTGGTTCCATATTGCTTATTACAAGGTCCAGCGTCCAACACAAAGTTGCTTGTTATCACAATCATGAACATCATGACAGGTAGAGGTAGCTAGCTAGCGTTAGCTTGGTTAACTGTTGATGAGTTATAAACAAACACCAACGGGCTAACGTTAGTGAACACCATAGTTAGCTAGCTAACGGTACATGCTATAGCAATAACTAAACAGACGATTCGTACTGCTACATTAGATTTAGCCAACTCTAACTAGTATCTGGCAAAAGAGATTCAATAATTTATTCGATCGGCTAACTAAGGAGAACGATTACAAGGCCTTCGCTAACTGGCAATCGAATAAGACATTGACAAGCTTGCATAATACCGAGCAAACAAGCTAAGAACCTTGCAGTTGAATATTAAGAGATCACCAAAACACCAATTGGTGATAAACTGTCATTACACGGCGCAATACAATTAGAATAACTAGATCACGACACAGTTAACTGGGCCTGCTGGCTAGCTAAATCCAGCAGTTCGCTTTTAGGATTTATTACCTAGCTGCAAGCTACTAGTACATTGATTCATTATGTACCGGTTAGCTAACTACGTTAACGTAACTATCTATTTCATGATCTTCGTTCCAGCTAACGTTATGTTGCTGGTTAGCTAACTACATACAACTGCTTAAGACAAATGTTCAAAACAAACAACATAGAAAACAACGAAATCCTTACCAGATAGATCCATTTGGGAGCAAGTACAACAATGCAACGCCTGCTAGCTAAGAAAACAACATGAATCGGGGAGCCGTGGCAAAAAGGGCGTCTCTAGTTACCACAGCCACAAAGTCAGATGGCCGCCTACTCGACCAATCAGATGAGGGGGTGTGATGAAACGTAGCCGACCGCCTTGCATGGGAAACAATTTAATGGTTTTGATATAATGATTTATTTCAGACATAGATAAAGATGTAGAATATTTAATTCAACTGCTAATAATACTAGGTACATTTCAAATTAACAAATGCAAATGGTCTAATTCAAAACCTAACTTTTTTCACTTTATAAATGAATTTAAACAATATGGCACTGGTTTAACTAAAATGAAAAACAAAAAGGCAATTAAAACTTGTTGTATTATTAATGAATATGATTTGTTTGTTTAGGATTCCTGGCAATGTAAATAGTTTGTATGTATGCTCGTTTGCATGCGACTATTCCTATTCTGTTTGTTGATATTTGTTAATAAAAAATAATAAAAAAAACATGCATTTGTTTATCTAGTGATCAATCAATTATTTTGTTATTTATTAGCTATAATAAAACCAACTGTTCTAACTGCAAAGTGGTAATCGGATGTCTTATTCAAACTCAGCTTGCAAGCTATTATGATTTGTATTTGTATTTATTATAGATCCCAATTAGCTGCTTCCAAGGCAGCAGTTACTCTTCCTGGGGTCCAGAAAAATTAAGACAGTTATACAATTTTAAAAACATTACAATACATTAATTACAGAATTCACAACACACTAAGAGTGTGCCCTCAGGCCCCTACTCCACTACCACATATCTACACCACAAAGTCCACGTATACGTGTGTGTAGTGCATATGTTATCATGTGTGTGTATGTGTGTGTGTAAGTGTCTCAAATAAATTGTATTTGTCAAATGCGCCAAATAAAACAGGTGTCGTAATTGGCAGTGAAATGCTTATTTTACGAGCCCTTAACCAACAATGCAGCTTTAAGACAAAGAAGTATTCAGTAAAAATAGATAAATAAAAATAACAAATAATTAAAGAGCAGCAGTAAAATAACAGTAGCAAGGTTATATACAGGGGGTAAAAGTACAGAGTCAATGTGCGGGGGCACAGGTTAGTCAAGGTAATTGAGGTAATATGTACATGTAGGTAGAGTTAAAGTGAATATGCATCGATAAACAGAGAGTAGCAGCAGCGTAAAATAGGTGGTGGGGGGACAATGCAAATAGTCTGGGTAGACATATGACTAGGTGTTTAGAAGTCTTATGGCTTGGAGGTAGAAGCTGTTAAGAAGCGTTTTGAACCTAGACTTGGCGCTCAGGTACCACTTGCCATGCGGTAGCAAAGAATATTGTTTATGACTATGGTGGCTGGGGTCTATAACAATTTTGGTAGAGACCCCGCCTGGTATAGAGGTCCTGGATGGCAGGAAGCTTGGCCCCAGTGATGTACTGGGCCGTACGCACTACCCTCTGTAGTGCCTTGCAGTCGGACCAAGCAGTTGCCGTACCAGGCAGTGATGCAACCAGTAAGGATGCTCTCAATGGTGCAGCTGTATAACTTTTTGAGGAGCTGAGGGTCCATGCCAAATCTTTTCAGTCTCCTGAGGGGGAATAGGCTTTGCCGTGCCCTCTTCACAACTGTCTTAGTGTGTTTGGACCATGATAGTTTGTTGGTGATGTGGACACCAAAGAACTTGAAGCTCTCAACCTGCTCCACTACTGCCTCGTCGATGCCCCGTTGATGAGAATCCAGTGCTCGGCCCTCCTTTTCCTGTAGTCCACAATCATCTCCTTTGTCTTGATCACGTTGAGGGAGAGGTTGTTGTCCTGGCACCACACGGCCAGGTTTCTGACCTCCTCCCTATAGGCTGTTTCATCATTGTCGGTGATCAGGCCTACCACTGTTGTGTCATCAGCAAACTTAATGATGCCGTTAGAGTTGTTCCTGGCCATGCAGTCATGGGTGAACAGGGACTACAGGAGGGGACTGAGCACGTACCCCTGAGGGGCCCCCGTGTTGAGGATCAGCGTGGCGGATGTGTTGTTACCTATCCTTACCACCTGGGGGAGGCCCGTCAGGAGGTCCAGGATCCAGTTGCAGAGGGAGGTGTTTAGTCCCAGGGTCCTTAGCTTAGTGATGAGCTTCGAGGACACTATGCTGTTGAACGCTGAGCTGTAGTCAATGAATAGCATCCTCACGTAGGTGTTCCTTTTGTCCAGGTGGGAAAGAACAGTGTGGAGTGCAATAGAGATTGCTTCATCTCTGGATCTGTTGGGGCGGTATGCAAATTGGAGTGGGTCTAGGGTTTCTGGGATAATGGTGTTGATGTGAGCCATTACCAACCTTTCAAAGCACTCAATGGCTACAGACGTGAGTGCTACGGGTCAGTAGTCATTTAGGCAGGTTACCTTAGTGTTCTTGGGCACAGGGACTATGGTGGTTTGCTTGAAACATGTTGGTATTACAGACTCTGTCATGGACAGGTTGAACATGTCTGTGAAGACTCTTGCCAGTTGGTCAGCGCATGCTCGGAATACACATCCTGGTAAACTTTCTGGCCCTGTGGCCTTGTGAATGTTGACCTGTTTAAAGGTATTACCTACATCAGCTACGGAGAGCATCCGGAACAGTTGATGCTCTCATGCATGCTTCAGCGTTGCTTGCCTTGAAGCGAGCATAGAAGTAATTTAGCTCGTCTAGTAGGCTTGTGTCACTGGACAGCTCACGGCTGTGCTTTCCTTTGTGGTAATAGTAATAGTTTGCAAGCCCTGCCACATACAACGAGCGCCGGAGCCTGTGTAGTACGATTCAATCTTAGTCCTGTATTGAAGCTTTACCTGTTTGATGGTTCATCGGAGGGCATAGCTGGATTTCTTATAAGCATCCGGGTTAGAGTCCCACTTCTTGAAAGCTGCAGCTCCAACCTTTAGCTCAGTGTGGATGTTGCCAGTAATCCATGACTTGTAGTTGGGAAATGTACGAACGGTCACTGTGGGGACGACTCCATCGATGCACTTATTGATGAAGCCAGTGACTGATGTGGTGTACTCACCACATGTGCTTGTAAGCGGGAATCAGGAGGATAGAATTATGGTCAGATTTGGGCGAGGAGAGCTTTGTACACGTCTCTGTGTGTGGAGTAAAGGTGGTCTAGAGTTTTTTTCTCCTCTGGTTGCACATTTAACATGCTGGTAGAAATTAAGTCAAACGGATTTAAGTTTCCCTGCATTAAAGTCCCAGGCCACTAGGAGCGCCACCTCTGGATGAGCGTTTTCCTGTTTGCTTATGGCCGTTTACAGCTAATTGAGTGTGGTCTTAGTGCCAGCATCGGTTTGTGTGTGGTAAATGTACAGCTACGAAAAATATAGATGAAAACTCTCTTGGTAAAGAGTGTGGTCTACAGATTATTATGAGATACTCTACCTCAGGCGAGCAAAATTTTGAGACTTCCTTAATATTAGATTTCGGGGATCGGCTGTTGTTTACAAATATTCACAGACCGCCACCCCTTGTATTACCGGAGGCAGCTGTTCTATCTTGCCGAGGCATTGTAAACCCCGCCAGCTGTATGTTATCCGTGTTGCTTCACAGTCCCCACTGTTCCATAAGGTGTATTTTTATCATATTTTTTTTAATCAGTTGCATCCGTTACCTGATGTGGAATAGAGTTACATGTAGTCATCGCTCTATATGGTACTGTATTTGGTTAAGGGAGGGGGATTGGATGGAAAGATAGAGGAAGGTGAAAAGACTGATACCTCGAACAGACCGACTGTTTTATTTTGTTTTGGTACACCAGAAGTACTTTCATTTCCAATGGAATGCTGCCTTTGCCTTTCAGCATTGCGTTGCAGAGGCAGTTGCATTGCATTCTATGTGGTGCATACGTTGGATTTATCGAACGTATGCATCAAATTGTATGGATAGAAAGTAGCAAAATGTGAATGTTAAACTTTTGTAGCACACATATCCAGTACAGAAATAGTGAGATTACATAACAAAAAAGGTTTGACAGCTGAATTTATTTTAATGTTTTATTCATTTATTTGCCAAGTAGCATACATATTATTTATTGGGACAGCCTATAATATAATTTCCCTCCAAAATGCATAGTTTTGGAGCGAAATGCAATAGTAAATAATATAGATAGTAGAGAGTAGGCTATTTCAACAATGTGACCAGGTTGAGGAAGGTGGTCTTGATCGTGCTGTTGGGCTGGCACCAGCACTGCCGAAAGCGCAGATCTGTGTGGGTCTAGAGACGGTTGAAGTACTGAAAACAGGCAGGGGAGTTCCACTGACTCATTCAAGAGTTTTGAGTGTTTGGAGAGGAAATCCGAAGCTACTTTAGTCTTGACAAATGCAAGTTCGATCACCTGCTCTCGATGGTTGGATGCAGGATCGCCCGGATGGATACCAACTACAGGGAGTCAATCAGCAGAGTTGAACGCCTGGCGATTTGTCTCCGGTAAGCTAAATTCAAAGCCTTTGATACCGTAATTGATTGATATTAGATATGTTTTATGTGCAACCTAGAAAGCTAAAGGGCCCTCAAGTTAATAGCCCCTATGTGACATCAGATGTACTTTTACAGAATGTTGGTTAGTACTATTACTTTCCCAAAGTTGGTTTAAAATCATTTTTTTTATAATTAAATGAAAAGAAAGTTAGGGTGCCTTCTGCCCTGATGAAGGTAGGCTAGTTTTCTCCAGGACCACTTGTTGTTCAAGACAGTTAGTCATTCATTACATTCTTACTGAGATCATGTTAGATAATTTTAGAAAAACGAAAAGTGGTAGAACTCTTTTGAGTTCCATGTAGAATCCTTTGGGAAAAGGTTCTACATGGAACCCAATAGGGTTCTACCTGGAACCAAAATGGTTCTTCAAAGGGTTCTCCTATGGAGACAGCCAGAGAACCCTTTTAGGTTCTAGATAGCACCTTTTTTAGAGTAGAGTCAGCCTGGGCTAGTTTATTGGTACAGTCATAGACTGAATTGTACTGTTTAAGGTATTGTTAATGATGGTTGATGAGTATTACAATATAATCAGTAGAGACTAATAAACAATAGTGACATAGCTATATGAGTAGATAGAATATTGTATTTGTATTTATTATGGATCCAAGGCAGCAGCTACTTTTCCTGGGGTCCGGCAAAATAAAGACAGTTATACAATTTTAAAAACATTACAGTACATTCATAACAGATTTCACAACACACTAAGTGTGTGCCCTCAGGCCCCTACTCCACTACCACATATCTACACCACAAAGTCCACGTGTACATGTGTGTATAGTGCGTATGTGTGTATGTATGCGTCTGTGCCTATATTTGTGTTGCTTCATAGTCACCGCTATAACATAAGGTGTATTTGTATCTGTTTTTTAAATCTGATTCTGCTGCTTGAATCAGTTACCAGATGTGGAATAGAGTTCCATGTAGTTATGGCCCTATGTAGTACTGTGCGCCTCCCATAGTCTGTTCTGGACTTGAGAATTGTGAAGAGACCTTTGGTGGCATGTCTTGTGGGGTGTGTATGGGTGTCCGAGCTGTGTGCTAGTAGTTTAAACAGACACCTCGGTGCATTAAGCATGTCTCTCACAAATACAAGTTGTGATGAAGTCAATCTCTCCTCCACTTTGAGCCAGGAGAGATTGACATGCATATTATTAATGTTAGCTCTCTGTGGACCTAAAAGGCCCAGCCATGCTGAGCCAATTGCAATTTTCCTAAGTCCCTGTTTGTGGCACCTGACCACACCATTGAACCGTAGTCCAGTTGCGACAAAACTAGGACCTGCCTTGTTGATAGTGTGTGGGTGGAATGAAGTTACACACACTATGGATAATTATTTGGAATTATATTTCAGATTCCTGGTGACAGGGGACTCCTACAGGACCTTCGGATTCAGCTTCCGAGTTGGACGGTCCACGGTGGCAGCCATTGTCCCCTCTATGGCACAAGCCATTTGGGACTGTCTGGTCGGCGAATACATGCCTGTCCCCAAGGAGGAAGACTGCAGGGCCATCGCTGCCGAGTTCCTGGAGAGGTGGAATTTCCCCAAATGTCTTGGCTCCATTGACGGGAAACGTAGTAATCCAGGATCTCTGTTGTAGATGCCATCTACTGTTTTCATGTCGTTAATGTCAGTGCTTACGGCAAGGGAAGTGATGGCGGGACCCTCCGGGACTCTGCCTTCAGCCAGGCACTTCAGGATGGCACCCTGGAGATTCCACCACCTGTATCACTCCATGGGCTGAAGACCTGGGACCCATTCCCGACGTCTTCGTTGTTGACGAGGCCTTCCCTTTGAAACGCAACCTCATGAGGCCCTATGCTGGACGGCAGCTGCCATTTGCCAAGGCCTGTAAGTATCTTCAACAAACGACTGTCTAGGGCAAGGTTAGTTGTTGAATGAGCCTTTGGTTTTCTGGCAGCCCAAGGGAAAATGTATCGGAGAGTGCTTAGTCTCAGCCCCTCAAATGTCGATGTCTGCGTGAAGGTCACATGTGTTCTCCACAACTACCTGCGGAGGGCATCTCATAGTCTCTCTTCAATTGGAAGTTATATTAAGTGAAATCTTGGAGTAAAGACCACACCTTAACACCTTTCCTCCTCCATTGACATCAGTATTATACACACCTGGCATGGTACATCAGGTGAGCAGGAGCTCTAAGGTTATATGACATACAGTTAGTATGATAACAATGGGAAAAGGTAACCTAGCGTCCATACAAATAGTAGAGTTTTCCACCATCTTCACTGGTCTGACAAAATGCAGGTGGAAAAAAAAAGAATTAGAAAGAGAATGGGTTTTTACTTTAATCTTGTCTTAGATCTGCGAAGGTGTAGGTAGGAAATAAGGAGATTACGTCTAAATGAGACACTAATAAACAAATGAAACAACTGACAATAAGAATTCAAGTACAGGAAAGAACATGTGTGTTATAATTTTTTTTTCAAAAAAATAAAACAAGTATTCAAAGAGGTGTGTGTGCATGTATGTGTAAACACACAATTCACCTGTAATCTGTAAGAGAACAACAAGAGCATGTATTTTGGCACAACTGCAGACAGATGCAGGGACTCTACTCATAAAGCCTAGACTTAGTAGGAGGACTTCAGCCATGGCCATAAAGAGAGAGAGGGCAGGGCACTGGAGATCTGAGGTGCAGAGAGGAGTGGAGGAGAGGTGTGTGTGTGTGTGTGTGTAGTGTGTGTAGTGTGTGTGTGTGTGTGTGTGTGTGTGTGTGTGTGTGTGTGTGTGTGTGTGTGTGTGTGTGTGTGTGTGTGTGTGTGTGTGTGTTAGAAAAATGTCAAGATTATGTTTAATACTGTTTATGCATCGAATAAGGTTTCTTAGTACTGTCTCATCTGTGTTTGTGGGACTGTTGAGCCTCTGAAGCTTGGGCTGGCAATTGATTTACGATGTCTTGGTGATAAACCCTAAAGACTGCATTCCATTCCATGATTAGTGTCTGTGTGCCTGTCTGCCGGTGTCAAGCAGACCCTCCCTCCAGTTTATTTATCCCAAATGGCAGATGAATACTGGACTCCATCATTTGCGGTAAGGACCTAGTGTCCTATGTTATATTAGTATTTCTGGATAAACAAGCAGTAAATGACCTAGAGACAGAAACCTGCCGAAATGTAAATCTTGCTGTCTGTTGCTTGATATCACAATGTACCTTTGTATAATTCTGCAAATCTGTTGTTTGTCATGAACATCCAGGAGGATGGACTTTGCCATAAAATGCTGTGCTTTAGTTCTGCTTGTGGAGCCCTCGGCAACACACTTCAGAATGTGAGGTCGACCAGCTTCATTATTGCAATAATTAATCAATATTAAATAAAGATGATTGTTTGAAGAAATGACAAAGTCTCTCTCACTTGATTAGAATTTCCACCACAGTGTGTGTCTGAAAAAACTGACAGTAAATGTGTAGACACAATACAGGTAAACACAAATTTCAACTTTAGTCTTGTAAAAGAACAGCAAGGGCATCTGAATTCTCCGGTGTGTGACTTTCAATTCAGTCATTTTTCATGCAATCTATGTACGACTAATAATGAATTCTATCCTAAGGATTAAGTAACTATTTACTTTATGAATTCCATGAATTTCATACTAACAAGGACATAGTAAGTGGAAGGTGTCACACCCTGATCTGTTTCACCTGTATTGTGCTGTCTATATACCACAGCAGACAGATGCTGGCATTAATACCGCACTCAATGAGCTGTATACGGCCATAAGCAAACAGGAAAACGCTCATCCAGAGGTGGCACTCCTAGTGGCCTGGGACTTTAATGCAGGGAAACTTAAATCCGTTTGACTTAATTTCTACCAGCATGTTAAATGTGCAACCAGAGGAGAAAAAAACTCTAGACCACCTTTACTCCACACACAGAGGTGTGTACAAAGCTCTCCTCGCCCAAATCTGACTATAATTCTATCCTCCTGATTCCCGCTTACAAGCACATGTGGTGAGTACACCACATCAGTCACTGGCTTCATCAATAAGTGCATCGATGGAGTCGTCCCCACAGTGACCGTTCGTACATTTCCCAACTACAAGCCATGGATTACAGGCAACATCCACACTGAGCTAAAGGTTGGAGCTGCAGCTTTCAAGAAGTGGGACTCTAACCCAGATGCTTATAAGAAATCCAGCTATGCCCTCCGATGAACCATAAAACAGGTAAAGCGTCAATACAGGACTAAGATTGAATCGTACTACACCGACTCCGACACTCGTCAGATGTGGCAGGGCTTGCACATTTTTACAGACTACAAAAGGGAAGCACAGCTGTGAGCTGCCCAGTGACACGAGCCTACCAGATGAGCTAAATAACTTCTATGCTCGCTTCGAGGCAAGTAATCACGCTTCGAGGCAAGTGTGATCACGCTCTCCGCAGCGGATGTGAGTAACACCTTTAAACAGATCAACATTCACAAGGCCGCAGGGCCAGACAGATTACCAGGACGTGTACTCCGAGCATGCGCTGACCAACTGGCAAATGTCTTCACTGACATTTTCAACCTCTCCCTGTCCGAGTCTGTAATACCAACATGTTTCAAGCAGACCAACATAGTGTCTGTGCCCAAGAACACTAAGGTAACCTGCCTAAATGACTACCGACCCATAGCACTCACGTCTGTAGCCATGAAATGCTTTGAAAGGCTGGTCATGGCTTACATCAACACCATTATACAAGAAACCCTAGACCCACTCTAATTTGCATACCGCCCCAACAGATCCACAGATGATGCAATCTCTATTGCACTCCACACTTCCCTTTTACACCTGGACGAAAGGAACACCTATGTGAGAGGGTAGTGCGTACGGCTCAGTACATCACCAGGGCCAAGCTTCCTGCCATCCAGGACCTCTATGTCAGGCGTCAGAGGAAGGCCCTACAAATTGTCAAAGACTCCAGCCACCCTAGTCGTAGACTGTTCTCTCTGCTACCACATGGCAAGAGGTACCAGAGCACCAAGTCTAGGTGCAAGAGGCTTCTAAACAGCTTCTACCCCCAAGCCATAAGACTCATGAACATCTAATCAAATGGCTACCAAGACTATTTGCATTGCCCGACCCCTCTCTACGCTGCTGCTACTCTTATTATCTATACATAGTCACTGTAATAACTCTACCTACATGTACATATTACCTCAATTAACTAGACACCGGTGCTCTCGCACGTTGACTCTGTACCGGTACCCCCTGTATATAGCTCCGCTATTGTTATTTACTGCTGCTCTTTAATTATTTCTTATCTCTTACTTTTTTGGGGATATTTTCTTAAAACTGCATTGTTGGTTAAGGGCTTGTAAATAAGCATTTCACTGTAAGGTCTACACCTGTTGTATTGTATTTGATTTGACTCGATTTTGATTTGACCAGGATCTCTATTCATTTAAGTGAGCAGATTAGGACTTTCAGAAGGAACGGAAAATCTACATTTCAAAAATACTGGTAGACTTGGGATTTTGGTCACGGACAGTGCTATTGGCGAACACTATCATCAGATGCCTGTGTTACGCCGAACGCGAAAGCCCGGGAAAATGAACTGGTACAGTAGGCTACAATACTGTAAAGTAGGCCTAATAATGCTAAAAAATAATGCTTAAATAAATCGACTGCAGGTCTTCACTGTATGCTGCACATTTTTACATTGTATTCCGTTTCCAGACTATTCAAGTGATCGACTCACTGATGGATGTAGATGACGAGGGAAAAGGCCTTCTGGAATCTACTGGCATCACCACACAACATCTACATCGCTCTAATCACAGTCAGAAGACAGTTGAAGAAACTGGAGTGGACTTATGGAAAGGCTCAGTAAGACCTTTTATATATCATTTATATATTATAACTTTTTTCTCATAACATAATTTTTTATTTTTTTATTTCACCTTTATTTAACCATGTGTGTTCTCTTGTTTTGTACTGTTCTGTAGTTTCTACACAATGATTGGTATGACAATCAAAGACCTTCACGTCCTGCAGGCCCAGGCATGGATCAAAGCTGGTGAGACATTCAATGATGTCATCTTCACAGACGAATCAACCGTGGCCCTTGAGCATTTTGCTAAAAATTGCTACAGAAAAAAGGAAGAAGATCCAGCAAGCCGAGTCCCAAGCATCCCCTCAAACTCCATGTGTGGGGGGTAATTTCTCCCCAGTGACCAGGCCCATATTTGATATTTAATGGTAAGTTTACAAAAGTAGCCTACACCTCACGGACTGCTATGTGTTCCACAATAATTCACTGTTGCCTCCTTTTTCAGGTATCATGGCTCGATATTTCTTTGAGGAAGAAATCATCAAGAGATATGCTGGACCCTATGTCAGAGAGGTGTTTCTGGGACCACATTGTTTCTTTCAAGGTAGGATTATAGCAATATTTTGTTATGTTAAGGCTTATTTACATGTATATTTAATGTCTTTTTTCTTCTCCAAATGCAGACAAAGACCCAAAACACACAGCCGCCCGGGTTTGCATTGCAGATGAGGGCATAAACTGGGTCAAGACGCCAGCAGAGTAAGTAGAACGTTTTGTAGTAAAAGCAATATAAATAAGTAAAAGACCTACAACACCTACAGTAGGCCTACAGTGTATCTAAAAATATTTTTTTCATTTCTATGTGTATATGTCTCCTGATTTAAACCCGATTGAACTTGTTTGGCATCAACTGAAAACATTCATCCGTAACTCTGCCAAGCCTACAAGCAAAGAACTGGTTAAGGCCATCAAGACGTTTGGCTTGAGAAATTGATGATACAACAATGCAACAAATACATTGATCATCTCAGCAAGGTTTTACCCGTGGTCATGGAGCTGGGGGGAAGTGCAACTAAAATGTAGTTTAAATAAACATCTACAATTTTTTTCTCTCATTATTTTATTAATGAAAGCATAAATATGTTGATGAAGAACTGTTAGGGCCAAATTGGGGGATTTTCACACCTACAGCAGCCGGGCTATTGTAATGCGATGCTACTGGCGGCAGAGAAGTCAGGCGCAGGAGAGCGATTTACAACAGTTGTGTTTAATAACCATAAACCACCGTCAACAGAATAATACAATAAATGGGTTAAACAAAACCCTGTAGATACCAGCATACAGTGCACAAGTACTACAACAAACAATTACGGACAAGGACATGGGGGGAACAGAGGGTTAAATACACAACATGTAATTGATGGAATTGGAACCAGGTGTGATGGAAGACAAGACAAAACCAATGGAAAATGAAAAGTGGATCGGCGATGGCTAGAAGGTCGGTGACGTCGACCGCCGAACGCCGCCCGAACAAGGAGAGGGACCAACTTCGGCGGAAGTCGTGACAGCTATGAAGAGTTGCGTGTCAATTCCATGTGCCATGGAATCTCTTCCCAACTATTTTGAAGTCTATATGGCTCTATGGCATTTTGTGGTTGCATGAGGTCTTGAGTTAGAAATGTAACACTTTAGAGTACTTAAGCATGGAATACATTGCAAATTGGGGGATTTTCACACCTCCAGTAGCCGGGCTGTAAAGAGTCTATTGTCCTGTTAATAGGAAACATTGTTTGCATGATGGGCTACACCTGCTACAGTACTACAGTACTACAGTACACTTGTGAAAAACAACAGCCTCCAGCTGTCAATCACTACTGTAAATAAAAACACAGTATGTTGATTACATCTTGTTTACATCCTTTATTATAACCACAATGTCACAAATAATTTGTATCTACCTTTCCAATTACTTTTATAGTTTGGGATTTACAAATGTGCGCTTTCATGTCATTTTTATTAAGTAATATGCTACAATCCAGTTACAGTCCAGTTACAGCTTGTTCTGATCAAGTCTCAACCCGTTGCTCTCCTCCCTTCCACCCAACACATTCCAAAGCTATCTGTCTTCCTACAGAGAACCATTAACTTCTGACATAAAACCCAGTCTCTTTCACTCTTTCTAGTCAAGTCTTCTTCTCTATTATTTATTTAATGTTCAAAGTTTAGCCGATTTCAACAGATGGAACAAAGTAAATAGGCATTTTGATGTCACAGATTTAGCCGGTGGTAACTTGTGGAATAGACACTGGCTGGAATGCGGTTTTAACCAATCAGCATTCAGGATTAGACCCACCCGTTGTATAATACGTAATATAGTACACTACATCATCATTTGGTTGTAATCCAGAGAGTTGAAAAAAATTATCTAGATCCTCTATGTGTCATGGTTCCACCTGTTACCAGAGGACGGCAGAGACTGTCCTAGAGACATTAATGACACTCAGGTGTGTTTTCTGTTTCCCTTTGCTGGATACGTCTGCCATGTGTGTTTGTCTCCTGAGTGAGTTTTCTAGCCCTAGTGTTTATTGTATTCCCAGTGTTACTGTGATCCTTCTGTTACCGTTTCTCAGTAAAGTATTTACGTTTTTCCTAAACCACTGATTCCTCGGCTGGTCTCATCTCTGCTCCTGGGTTCAACCTCATCACGTCACAGCAAGCTTCTGCCTCCAACATGGACCAGCACAGATCAGCCAGATCAAGAATGTTATAACCCACCAAGGAGCACTGCTGGGGTGACAGGAAGAACAACTCTCCCAAATGTCAGAGACACTCCAGGCACTTACCGATTCCCTCCAACCACGGCAAAACCCCAACCCAGGAGGAACCAATGCCCAAGTCTCACCACCCAGTGCAACAGGCATCGCTGTAGTTCCTCCACAGAACATGCACAGGGAACCCAAGATCCCAGCCCCCGAGCGGTATGACAGGCACCCGGGAGGATGCAAGGGATTCTTCACTCAGTTCTCTCTGGTGTTCGAGCTACACTTCTCATTCCAGAACGATCGGGCCATGATTGCCAACATCATCTCTCTGCTCTCGGGCAAGGCCTTGGCAACGGCGGAGTGGGAACAGCAGCCACCATCCTGCTGTTCCATAAGAGGTCTTCACTGCCGAGGTTGCGACGAGTCTTCAACTACCCAGTCAGTGGACGAGAAGTGGCCAGCCGACTGTTCAACATCTGCCAATGGACCAGATCAGTGGCTGACTTCGCCATCGAGTTCCGCACCCGAGAGTGGGTGGAATACTGAGGCACTGGTCACAGCTTTCGGGAACTGGGGGAGGACCTCGTCCCTGATAACGCGTGCAATCAGGGTTGACAACCGCATCCGAGAACCTTTAGAGACAGGGCCTTTTTGACACCACCCGAGTATCTCGGTTTCCTGAGCACCCCAAGCTCTCCGAGGCCATAATTGAGGAGCCCGTGCAGCTGGGATGCACACGTCTGAGCCCACAGGAATGTGACAGGTGCATGCGCTAAGGTTGCTGCCTCTACTGCGGAGGTCTCGGCCATCTCCGTTCTACATTCCCAGAGCTGACGGGAAACGCCGGGGCTCGCCAGGACAAGGGGAGACCCTGATAAGCAGTACAGTTACACCCCGACTACCCAGGATAATTTAATTGAGCAAGACTTACAAAGAGAATTACAAATCCCTTTGCAGATTCAAGCCCCTAATGGATGCCCAATCGACTCCGGCCAGGTGGAATATCAGACCAAGCCTATTCTACTGCAGGTTGGGGTGAACCATTCAGAGACTCTTCATTTTCTTTTTATCACTGCTCCTGAGAACCCTCTTATCCTATGTTACCCTTGGCTAGTGCTACATAACCAACTATTCTCCTGGTCCACGGGACACCTACTAGACTGGGGGAAGAACTGTCAGACTAAATGCCTAAGAAAAACACCAAGAGCCTCGCAGCGACCCCCTGCATCGTTGAAGACCAAGAGTTCTCCACTCTCCCTCCCGAATACTTCGACCTCCGGGAGACCTTCAGTAAGAGGCAAGTTCCGCACCCTTCCCCCTCATCATCCTACGACTGTGCCATAAAACTCCTGTGGCCCCGGGGTCATCTTTACTCCCTCTCAACCCCTGAATGACATCAAATCAAATGTATTTATGTAGCCCTTCTTACATCAGCTGATATCTCAAAGTGCTGTACAGAAACCCAGCCTAAAACCCCAAACAGGAAGCAATGCAGGTGTAGAAGCACGGTGGCTAGGAAAAACTCCCTAGAAAGGCCAGAACCTAAGAAGAAACCTAGAGAGGATCCAGGCTATGAGGGGTGGCCAGTCCTCTTCTGGCTGTGCTGGGTGGAGATTATAACAGAACATGGCCAAGATGTTCAAATGTTCATAGGTGACCAGCAGAGTCAAATAATAATAATCACAGTGGATGTTGAGGGTGCAACAGGTCAGCACCTCCAGAGTAAATGTCAGTTGGCTTTTTATAGCCGATCATTGAGAGTATCTCTACCGCTCCTGCTGTCTCTAGAGAGTTGAAAACAGCAGGTCTAGGACAGGTAGCACGTCCGGTGAACAGGTCAGGGTTCCATAGCCGTAGGCAGAACAGTTGAAACTGGAGCAGCGGCACGACCAGGTGGACTGGGGACAGCAAGGAGTCATCAGGCCAGGTAGTCCTGAGGCCTGGTCCTAGGGTTCAGGTCCTCCAAGAGAGAAAGAGAGAAAGAAAGAAAGAAAGAAAGAAAGAAAGAAAGAGAGAAAGAAAGAAAGAAAGAAAGAGAGAAAGAGAGAAAAAAAGAAAGAAAGAAAGAAAGAAAGAGAGAAAGAGAGAAAAAGAGAAAGAAAAAGAAAGAGAGAGAGAGTTAGAATGAGCGTACTTAAATTCACACAGGACACCAGATAAGACAGGAGAAATACTCCAGATATAACAGACTGGCCGTAGCCCCCCGACACATAAACTACTGCAGCATAAATACTGGAGGCTGAGACAGGAGTGGTCGGGAGACACTGTGGCCCCATCCTATGATACTCCCAGACAGGACCAAACAAACAGGATAGCTAATGGGGATCCAAAATAAATACAAATTCAATATTTATTTGTGCCAGGGGCGAAAATCTGATATAAATTTTGGAGGGGACAATTACATTAAATGTTCTCAAGAACAATTCCTGAGGGGGACAACAAAAGTAGTGCTGTAACACATAGCCTACGTTGTAATATGTTAAATGCATATTGAGGAACCATAATTACTACTACTGGATAATTGATAGGTAGTTAACTGAAGGGTTGTCCCAACTTGTTCAAATGTTTAAATCATTATATTACTTCTACATTTACATTTAAGTCATTTAGCAGACGCTCTTATCCAGAGCGACTTACAAATTGGTGCATTCACCTTATGATATCCAGTGGAACAACCACTTTACAATAGTGCATCTAAATATTTTAGGGGGGGGGGGTTAGAAGGATTACTTTATCCTATCCTAGGTATTCCTTAAAGAGGTGGGGTTTCAGGTGTCTCCGGAAGGTGGTGATTGACTCCGCTGTCCTGGCGTCGTGAGGGAGCTTGTTCCACCATAGGGGTGCCAGAGCAGCGAACAATTTTGACTGGGCTGAGCGGGAACTGTGCTTCCTCAGAGGTAGGGGGGCCAGCAGGCCAGAGGTGGATGAGCGCAGTGCCCTCGTTTGGGTGTAGGGACTGATCAGAGCCTGAAGGTACGGAGGTGCCGTTCCCTTCACGGCTCCGTAGGCAAGCACCATGGTCTTGTAGCGGAGCGGGGTGACGTGAGAGAACTTGGGAAGGTTGAACACCAGACAGGCTGCGGCGTTCTGGATGAGTTGTAGGGGTTTAATGGCACAGGCAGGGAGCCCAGCCAACAGCGAGTTGCAGTAATCCAGACGGGAGATGACAAGTGCCTGGATTAGGACCTGGGCCGCTTCCTGTGTGAGGCAGGGTCGTACTCTGCGAATGTTGTAGAGCATGAACCTACAGGATCGGGTCACCGCCTTGATGTTAGTGGAGAATGACAGGGTGTTGTCCAGGGTCACGCCAAGGTTCTTAGCACTCTGGGAGGAGGACACAATGGAGTTGTCAATCGTGATGGCGAGATCATGGAACGGGCAGTCCTTCCCCGGGAGGAAAAGCAGCTCCGTCTTGCCGAGGTTCTAGCTGAATAAACTAAGTTTGAGCCTATTCCTGGAAACATTGAACCACCTAGGTAACATCAATTGTAATTTCTAAGTGGAAGTTGGAATAGTTATATTTGAGTGTTTCAGCAAATGGTTAGTGAGGGACGCCCTGCTCTCTCGCTTCCCCAGTTGTTTAGTTAATTTTCTTTCCAATCTCATTTGCATTAGCGTAGCCTCTCCTGTAGCCTGTCAACTATGTGTCTGTCTATCCCTGTTCTCTCCTCTCTGCACAGGCCACACAAACGCTTCACACCGCATGGCTGCTGCCACTCTAACCTGGTGGTCCCAGCGCGCACGACCCACGTGGAGTTCCAGGTCTCCAGCAGCCTCTGGAACTGCCGGTCTGCGGCCAACAAGGCAGAGTTCATCTCAGCCTATGCCAGCCTCCAGTCCCTCGACTTCTTGGCGCTGACGGAAACATGGATTACCACAGAAAACACTGCTACTCCTACTGCTCTCTCCTCGTCTGACCACGTGTTCTCGCATACCCCGAGAGCATCTGGTCAGCGGGGTGGCGGGACTGGAATCCTCATTTCTCCCAAGTGGACATTCTCTCTTTCTTCCCTGACCCATCTGTCTATCTCCTCCTTTGAATTCCATGCTGTCACAATCACTAGCCCATTGAAGCTTAACATCCTTGTCATTTATCGCCCTCCAGGTTCCCTTGGAGAGTTCATCAATGAGCTTGACACCTTGATAAGTTCCTTTCCTGAGGATGGCTCACCCCTCACAATTCTGGGTAACTTTAACCTCCCTACATCTACCTTTGACTCATTTCTCTCTGCCTCCTTCTTTCCACTCCTCTCCTCTTTTGGCCTCACCCTCTCACAGTCCCCCCGTACTCACAAGGCAGGCAATACGCTTGACCTCATCTTTACTAGATATTGTTCTTCTACCAATCTCACTGCAACTCCCCTCCAAGTCTCCGACCACTACCTTGTATCCTTTTCCTTCTCGCTCTCCTCCAACACTACTCACTCTGCCCCTACTCAGATGGTATTGCGCCGTCGCAACCTTCGCTCTCTCCCTCCTGCTACTCTCTCCTCTTCCATCCTATCATCTCTTCCCTCTGCTCAATCCTTCTCCAACCAATCTCCTGATTCTGCCTCCTCAACCCTCCACTTCTCCTTTTCTGCATCCTTTGACTCTCTATGTCCCCTATCCCCCCGGCCGGCTCGGTCCTCCCCTCCTGCTCCGTGGCTTGACGACTCATTGCGAGCTCACAGAACAGGGCTCCGGGCAGCCGAGCGGAAATGGAGGAAAACTAGCCTCCCTGCGGACCTGGCATCTTTTCACTTCCTCCTCTCCACATTTTCTTCCTCTGTTTCTGCTGCTAAAGCCACTTTCTACCACTCTAAATTCCAAGCATCTGTCTCTAACCCTAGGAAGCTCTTTGCCACCTTCTCCTCCCTCCTGAATCCGATCCTCGTTTGTTAAGTCAAACGACACCGCTGGTCCTGCTCACATTACCCTACCCTATGCTTTGACCTCTTTCTCCCCCCTCTCTCCAGATGAAATCTTGCGACTTGTGACGGCCGGCCGCCCAACAACCTGCCTGCTTGACCCTATCCCCTCCTCTCTTCTCCAGACCATTTCCGGAGACCTTCTCCCTTACCTCACCTCGCTCATCAACTCATCCTTGACCGCTGGCTACGTCCCTTCCGTCTTCAAGAGAGCGAGAGTTGCACCCCTTCTCAAAAAACCTACACTCGATCCCTCCGATATCAACAACTACAGACCAGTATCCCTTCTTTCTTTCCTCTCCAAAAGTCTTGAGCGTGCCGTCCTTGGCCAGCTCTCTTGCTATCTCTCTCAGAATGACCTTCTTGATCCAAATCAGTCAGGTTTCAAGACTGGTCATTCAACTGAGACTGCTCTTCTCTGTGTCACGGAGGCTCTCCGCACTGCTAAAGCTAACTCTCTCTCCTCTGCTCTCATCCTTCTAGACCTATCTGCTGCCTTTGATACTGTGAACCATCAGATCCTCCTCTCCACCCTCTCCGAGTTGGGCATCTCCGGTGCGGCTCACTGCGCCGGATTGGATTGTGTCCTACCTGACAGGTTGCTCCTACCAGGTGGCATGGCGAGAATCCGTCTCTGCACCACGTGCTCTCACCACTGGTGTCCCCCAGGGCTCAGTTCTAGGCCCTCTCCTATTCTCGCTATACACCAAGTCACTTGGCTCTGTCATATCCTCATATGGTCTCTCCTATCATTGCTACGCAGATGACACACAATTAATCTTCTCCTTTCCCCCTTCTGATAACCAGGTGGCGAATCGCATCTCTGCATGTCTGGCAGACATATCAGTGTGGATGACGGATCACCACCTCAAGCTGAACCTCGGCAAGACGGAGCTGCTCTTCCTCCCGGGGAAGGACTGCCCGTTCCATGATCTCGCCATCACGGTTGACAACTCCATTGTCTCCATTGTTGACAACTCCAGAGTGCTAAGAGCCTTGCCGTGACCCTGGACAACACCCTGTCGTTCTCCGCTAACATCAAGGCGGTGACCCGATCCTGTAGGTTCATGCTCTACAACATTCGCAGAGTACGACCCTGCCTCACACAGGAAGCGGTGCAGGTCCTAATCCAGGCACTTGTCATCTCCCGTCTGGATTACTACTCGCTGTTGGCGGGGCTCCCTGCCTGTGCCATCAAACCCCTACAACTCATCCAGAACGCCGCAGCCTGTCTGGTGTTCAACCTTCCCAAGTTCTCTCACGTCACCCCGCTCCTCCGCACACTCCACTGGCTTCCAGTTGAAGCTCGCATCTGCTACAAGACCATGGTGCTTGCCAACGGAGCTGTGAGGGGAACGGCACCTCCGTACCTTCAGGCTCTGATCAGTCCCTACACCCAAAGAAGGGCACTGCGTTCATCCACCTCTGGCCTGCTCGCCTCCCTACCTCTGCGGAAGCACAGTTCCCGCTCAGCCCAGTCAAAACTGTTTGCTGCTCTGGCACCCCAATGGTGGAACAAGCTCCCTCACGACGCCAGGACAGTGGAGTCAATCACCACCTTCCGGAAACACCTGAAACCCCACCTCTTTAAGGAATACCTGGGATAGGATAAAGTAATCCTTCTAACCCCCCCCCCAAAAAAAAGATATAGATGTACTATTGTAAAGTGGTTGTTCCACTGGATATCATAAGTTGAATGCACCAATTTGTAAGTCGCTCTGGATAAGAGCGTCTGCTAAATGACGTAAATGTAAATGTAAATGAGTGCGGGGAGCAGGAACAGGACACCCCGGACTGGGCAGGAGCACTGGAGGCCTGATGCGTGGGGCTGGCACAGGTGGCACCAGACTGGTAACACGCACCTCAGGGCGAGTGCAGGGAGCAGGAACAGGACACACCGGACTGGAGAGACTCACTGAAGGCCTGGTGCGTGGAGCCGGGACAGGTGGCCCCAGACTGGTGACACACACTTCAGGGCGAGTGCGAGGAGCAGTAACAGGGCGTACTGGGCTGTGGAGGTGCACTGGAGGTCTGGAGCGTAGGGCTGACACAATCCGTCCTGGCTGGATGCTCACTTTAGCCCGGCAAGTGCGGGGCGCTGGCACAGGACGCACTGGGCTGTGAATGCGCACTGGAGACATCATGCGTATCACTGCAAAACATGGTGCCTGACAGGTCACACGCTCCCCACGGTGAGTACGGAAAGTTGGCACAGGACGTTCTGGGCTGTGAATGCGCACTGGAGACATGGTGCGTATAGCCGGCCTTATTTGTATCGGAACTTTAACACACTTCTTGGGATGAGTACGGGGAGCTGACTCAGGTGGCATCTGACGGCTAACATGCTCCTCAGGGAAAATGCTGTACATACTACGCCAAACCAACAGCTCTCTCTCATCCTCCCCCTCCACTATCTCACAGTACTCCTCGCTCAGTCTCTCCCAATATTCCTCTTCGCTCTCACTCACCCCTCGGCTTTGCCGACCAACCCGTGTGCCCCCCCCAAAAATGTATTGGGGCTGCCTCTCGTGCTTCCGTCGTTGCCGTGCTAGTTCCTTGTATTGTCGCCACTCTGCTCTCGCTGCTTTAATCTCCTCCTTCGGATGGCGACACTCCCCGGCCTGCCTCCAGGGTCCTTTCCCGTCCAGGATTTCCTGCCATGTCCATTTGTCCTGACCACGCTGCTTGGTCCTTTGGTGGTGGGAGATTCTGTCACGGTTGTCTGAAGAATGGGACCAAGGCACAGCATGTGCATCGTTCCACATTTTATTTTAACTGTGAAACTATGTGTCATGATGTTGCCCTCTTTGGGTTTTCTATGCACCATCCCCCTACCTCTGTCTCCCCCACCCAGGCTCTGTGAGAGCGGTCGTAAATTCCTAAGAAAATGTCCCGCCTCATGGCCACAGTATAAAGAGAGAGTGGGTTTCATAGAAAGAACAAAGGAATCCTCCCCCTCACAGGACTGGAGAACCGAACGACATTTATGTTCTGGAGATGGTATAAAAGATCGGTGAAGAATCCAGCTACGAACTGGTCTGTTTGGTACAATTTTGTGAAGCTCATGAGAGACAATACGGCCACATTACCATGGCGCTGTTGATATAATAGCCTCAGTTGTGAGACTTACATCTAATGGTTGTATAAAATGAATGAATAAGGATAAAGCTATTTGGAATATGTTGGGATGCTTGTAAGATGTTAATGTGAGAGAATTGTATTTCTGTTTAAAATTTCAGCAAGTCATCGGCACGCCCCCATGAACAGACGGGACCTGGCATCAAGAGACAGCCTTTTTCTGCTATTCCGAATATAACCCCCACCCAGGGTTTCTATCACCAGACCGAGCTGACCTCCATTACGAGTTGGCTGAAGGTTTGACCATGCATTCCTCGTTCTGAACTTAAACCATACCACGTGGTTAAACTCTTAGACTATTGATACCGACAGAATAATAACAAGTCTTTGATATTAATTACTAGTCTGCAGCTAGGAATTCGGTATCATTGAACGCGAAGACCGACGAAACATCTGTCCTATAACGACATTAATGAATGTCACTTTGAAATATCCATTCTGACCGAGAGAGATAGAGAGAACGCAAGGACAAAACTCTCCAACAGAACAAACTTTTCAACAAAGATCCCGACGACACACTGAGCGTAAATATATATATTGATTGCAATTGTTCCCGAATGAGTGAGCGTTCATGTGCAAAGGATTAGCATATCAATTGTTATAATTATCAACTCTTTTGTCTAACAAACCGCCATGCCGGTTTAGCCCACTAGGGCACATTCTCCTATCATTTCCTTGTAACCATATCTGTTTGTTATGCATTTCTGTGAATTACTTAGTAAATAAATAGTTAGTAAATAAATGATTTTAAGACAATTGATGTATGGATGACTCATAGTGAAGACTGGGTTCGTACAGATAACCAACAATTTACGACGTTTGGAATGAGACTGACGAGGTAAACGAATACGTCATTAATCTGAAGACTAATTGATCAGATATTAGAATATCTGAAAGTTATATTAGGAAAATTATAACTTTGTAATCTGAATATTTTCCTTGGTGCCCCGACCTCCTAGTTAATTACAGTTACACGATTAATCAGTTTAATCGCATAATAATAATTACAGAGAGTTATTTGATAAACATGTCTTCAGTTTAATGATGCCAAAGACACGACATATGCAAGACATACATATAAACTCATAAACAAAACAACAAATCGTGACAAAGAGGTGCAACATACACTTACTCAAAATAATCTCCCACAACACCTAGTGGGAAAACCAACATCTTAAATATGATCCCCAATTATAGACAACAATGACCAGCTGCCTCTGTATTGGAGATCATCCCAAAAAACAACAACATAGAAATACAGAAACTAGAACCCCACATAAAAATATAGAAACTAGACAAAACCCAACATAGAAAAAAGAAACTACAACCAACATAGAAATAAATAAACTAGACAAAAAACCCCGTCACGCCCTGACCTACTCTACCATAGAAAATGAAAGCTTTCTATGGTCAGAACGTAACAGACGCCTCATAAACGGAATAGGTACTAGCTAGCTAATGTTTGCTTTAGTTTGCTCGCTAGCTGTGCAAATTCAGCTATTGCGTGTGTGAACCCTGCCAACATAAAACAACATCGCTATGGTGCGATTGACTGGATTAACCTCACGTTAGTTACATGCATTGAGGGCCTTTCAGACGGTAGACACAAACCCTGTTACCTTGCCAGATAAGGAACACTACATTGCATTGCTAGCTTCTCTCATTGACTCAAATTCAAATAGCTGCAAACACTGGTTGATGTTACTGTAGCAAGCTAGCAAACATCAGCTTACCGCTAGCTAACATAGAGAGTGACCTGTGATTTAATGCAGCAAAAATTAAGACTGGTGACGGTTATAAATGTGTTTTCTTGTATTGAGTGATAGAAGTAAAGAAATGTCTAACATATTCTTTGCTTGAACTACTTATTGGAGGTCAGCCACCAATGACAGGCTCTGTCAGATTCCCACACATGCACAGTACCTGCATCATGTGCCACTGCTGAGGGCTGGGGGGTGGGAGGCAGTGGATGAAACCATTGTGAGGCAAAGGGTCGCAATCTTTTGAAACCTAAAAACGTGCTATTAAGTGTCTATAATCAGCACAAGTGCTTTCATTGCGTATTATTAATATTATTGAAATTACATAGTTATGTTTACAGTGATATATTGTGGGGGACAGATCATATTTTTCCCAGGATGGGTGGGTCGTGTCCCCCCCGTCCCCCCTGTGATTTCTGCCTATGGCTACAGAGTGACTACCTAACCAAGTAACCTAGCTCACAACCGGAGCTCGGTACACAAAGGAGTGAAGAAGACAGAAAGTTTCAGACTTTGCCTCTCTCAGGTGTCCTTCAGTCTTCTCCTCTTGGCCATTCGGCACAGAGTAATATGGTGCCGCCTGGTCAAAGACTCCAGCCACCCTAGTCATAGACTGTTCTCTCTGGGGGGGCTTCTAAACAGCTTCTACCCACAAGGCATAAGACTCCTGAACATCTAATCAAATGGCTACCCAGACTATTTGCATTTCCCCACCCCCTTTTACGCCACAGCTACTCTGTTATCTATGCATAGTCACTTTAACTCTACCTACATGTACATATTACCTCAACTAACCGGTGCCCCAGCACATTGACTCTGTACTGGTAACCCATGTATATAATCTCGCTATTGTTATTTTACTGCTGCTCTTTATTTACTTGTTCCTCTAATTTCTTATTCTTACTTGTATTTTTCCCACTACATAATTGGTTAGAGGCTTGTAAGTAAGCATTTGTTGTTTTAAGTAAGCGTTTGTTGTTTTTGGCATGTGACTCATAACATTTGATTTTGTTGTGCATCTTCAACGATTCTCTTGTTACTTCCTATGCACCATATGTATAATCAACGGTTCTCTTGTCGCTACGTCCTATGCATATATAATAACACCACGTGCAAATAGTAGTGGCTGCAGACCACGTAGACATTTCTTCAATAAATGCCAACAGACAGCTGTCAGCGGGGCTTCAATGGGGGGCTTTCCATGGTACTGTCGTGTCTTTGGCATCATTAAACTGAAGATTAATCTTTATCAAAAATGCTCTGTAATTTATTATTACATGATTAAACTACTTAACCTGTTGAGGACAGACGTTCCGCTAGCAGAACCCTGTTCCGCCTGCGGAACCCCTAGCCAACAGCCAATGGCATCGCACGGCGCGAAATACAAAACCAACTAAATTACCACAATTCAATTTTCTCAAACAATCAACTATTTTACACCATTTTAAAGATAAGACTCTCGTTAATCTAACCACATTGTCCGATTTCAAAAAGGATTTACAGCGAAAGCAAAACATTAGACACAAATAATCACACAGCCATTTTCCAAGCAAGCATATATGTCACATAAACCCAAACCACAGCTAAATGCAGCACTAACCTTTGATCTTCATCAGATGACACTCCTAGGACATTATGTTATACAATACATGCATGGTTTGTTCAATCAAGTTCATATTTATATCAAAAACCAGCTTTTTACATTAGCATGTGATGTTCAGAACTAGCATACCCACCCTACTCATGATAAACGTTCACAAAATACATAACAATTATTTTAAGAATTATAGATACAGAACTCCTTTACGCAATCGCTATGTCCGATTTTAAAATTGCTTTTCGGCGAAAGCACATTTTACAATATTCTGAGTACATAGCTCGTCCATCACAGGCTAGCTAATTTGACACCCACCAAGTTTGGGGCTCACTAAACTCAGAATTACTATTAGAAAAATTGGATTACCTTTGCTGTTCTTCGTCAGAATGCACTCCCAGGACTTCTACTACAACAAATGATGTTTTGGTTCCAAATAATCCATAGTTATATCCAAATACCGCCGTTTTGTTCGTGCGTTCAGGTCACTATCCGAAGGGTGACGCGCGGGCGCATTTCGTGACAAAAAAAGTCTAAATATTCCATTACCGTACTTAGAAGCATGTCAAACACTGTTTAAAATCAATTTTTATGCGATTTTTCTCGTAAAATAGTGATAATATTCCAACCGGGCAATGTTGTATTCATTCAAAGGCTGAAAGAAAGTCTCGTGAATGCGCATCTCCAGTCTCACTGTCCCCAGGCTGACCACTCACAAACAGAGCTGCTGTACTTTGCCCAGAGACAGCAGACACCCCATTCCACTTTCTGGCGGCTTTAGAGTGCCCATGGAAGCCTTAGAAAGTGTCACGTTACAGCACAGATGCTGTAATGTCGATAGAGATGCAAAAGAAAGACAACAAATTGTCAGACAGGGCACTTCCTGTATGGAATCTTCTCAGGTTTTGGCCTGCCATATGAGTTCTGTTATACTCACAGACACCATTCAAACAGTTTTAGAAACTTTAGAATGTTTTCTATCCAAATCTACTAATTATATGCATATTCTAGTTTCTGGGCAGGAGTAGTAACCAGATTAAATCGGGTACGTTTTTTTATCCGGCCGTGAAAATACTGCCACCTATCCAAAAGAAGTTAATCATGTAACTGTAACTAGGAAGTCGGGGCACCAAGGAAAATATTCAGATTACAAAGTTATAATTTTCCGAATATAACTTTCAGATATTTTCATATCTGATCACTTAGTCTTCTGATTAATGAATTATTCTTTACCTCACGTTAGCCTCATTACAAATGTCGTAAATTGTTGGTTATCTGCACGAACCCAGTCTTCACTATAAGGCATCCATACATCAATTGTCTTAAAATAATTGATTTACTAAGTACTCACAGAAATGCATAACACAAACAAAGTAGATATGGTTACAAAGAAATGATAGGGGAATGTGACCTAGTGGGCTAAACCGGCATGGTGGCTTGGTGGACAAAAGACTGAGGGGCGCGAAAGATAAAAGACACTACAAAGTTGATAACTATAACAATTGAAATGCTAATCCTTTGCACATGAATGCTCACTCATTTGGGAATAATTGCAATCAATATATATATATATATATATATATATATATATTTAAGCTCAGTGTGTCACGTGATCTCTGTTGGAATCGTCCTTTCTGTTGGAAGTTCATCCGCCTGTCTTTCGTGGTTAGAATGGATACTTCAGAGTCCCATTCAGAAATGTTGCAATAGAATAGATGTTTCAGCGGTTGTCAGTCTTCGCGTTCAATGATATCGAGTTCCTAGCTGCAGACTAGTAATTAATATCAAAGACTTGTTCTTATTCTGTCGGTATCGATAGTCTAAGAGTTTAACCATGTGGGATGGTTAAAAGATTCAGCAATCTTATTTCCCTCTGTGATAGAGGTACTGGTCCGGTCTCAAACCTTGGCCCTCTCGTTATCGAGGTAAGCTGGTCTCGTCTCAACCCTTAGCCCTCTTGTAATTGAGGTAAGCTTGGTCTGGTGATAGAAAACCTGGGTGGGGGTTTTATTCGGAAGAGCAGAAAAGGGCCTGTCCCATGACGCCAGACCATAACTGTGCTCATGGGCGGTCCTCTGATTTAGTTAAACTCCAAAGGGAATTGGAGTTTCCTTCAACAGTCTAAAATCACATTACATACATACATACATTACATAATTTCACACAGTTTCATCTTTACTCATTCATTTTAAACAACCATTAGATGTAAGCCTCATAAGTGAGACTCTTCTATAAACATGGTTATGGTATTGTCTCATGAGTTTCACAAAATTGTACCAAATGGGCCAGTTCGTAGCTGGATTCTTCACCGACCTTTTATACCTTCTCCAGAACATGAATATTGTTCGCTTGTCAAGTTCTGTGAGGTGGAAGAAATTCCTTTGTTCTCTCTATGAAAACTCACTCTCTCCATACTCTGGCCATGAGGAGAGATTCTCCTCCAGGAATTTACGACCTCTCTGACCACAGCAGCCTGAGTGTAGGAGAGAGAGAGGGGGATGGTGCTCGCTGTGTCCAGAGGGCAACGCCATGACAGTACTTGCCCTCACTCTAGTCTTCTCACATAAATTAGTGAATAGCCTTCTCATATGACTATGGGTACATTTGAATTCAGTGTTGTTGTTCATTTTATTATTTTTTTATACAGATTCACTTAAATTGACTTAATGAATTTCAGTCACCGTGTCCCTCAATTGTTTGTGGATGATGGGTCTCCTCCTGGGCAGCTCACAGTAGGGGTCATCGTCATCTTTTGGTAAGGGAATTTCCCTCACGCATCATAAAATGCGCCACCTGTGTTCCTCACAGACCCCCACTGGATAGCTCTATAGGCAGAATCAATCATCCTGTTCATTGACGCAAAATTGTTGTGGAAATTCTACACATGGGACACTAGAAGTCAATCTGAAATTAATCATTGTTTATTAACAGCAAGCTGGAGAGGTCACAGTCAAACTTAGACACATTCCCATTAGATCTCTTATATACTGACTACACAGACAAGTTACATCGGGTTGGTTCATGCATGTGTCTGGCACACCTGGCACACCTATCTCCTATCTTGACTTATGGAACAAATTCTGGGCATTTTGCCAGATGGTCCTAAGGAGGGGTTCATGTTGCCCCCCCTCATATCTTTACCAAGCACAGGCAGGAACCAATGATTATTTTCATGTGCATGCGCCATCGTTCGCATGTTGATTTTGTTCATCCACACCAGACGCAATCAGGACTGAAATATCAAAACGAACTCTGAACCAACTATATTATGTTGGGGACATGTCAAAAAGCATTCAATATTCATGGAAATTTAGCTAGCTAGTTTGATGTTGCTAGCTAATTTGTCCTGGGATATAAACATTGTTATTTTACCTGAAATGCACAAGATCCTCAACTCCAACAATAATCCAGAGATAAAACGCTAAACCAAGTTTGTTTCTAATAACCTCTCCTTGTCTTCATCTTTGGACTTTATATGCCTGTTGGCAACCAACTTTAAGGTGCATTACCACTACCAACTGGAATGGAGAGTGGACCTCAGTTCATCGTTCAATCACCCACGTGGGGTACAGTGAGGGGAAAAAAAGTATTTGATCCCCTGCTGATTTTGTACGTTTGCCCACTGACAAAGAAATGATCAGTCTATAATTTTAATGGTAGGTTTATTTGAACAGTGAGAGACAGAATAACAACAAAAAAATAAAAAAAACATTTAAAAATTTTTATAAATTGATTTGCATTTTAATGAGGGAAATAAGTATTTGACCCCTCTGCAAAACATGACTTAGTACTTGGTGGCAAAACCCTTGTTGGCAATCACAGAGGTCAGACGTTTCTTGTAGTTGGCCACCAGGTTTGCACACATCTCAGGAGGGATTTTGTCCCACTCCTCTTTGCAGATCTTCTCAAAGTCATTAAGGTTTCGAGGCTGACGTTTGGCAACTCGAACCTTCAGCTCCCTCCACAGATTTTCTATGGGATTAAGGTCTGGAGACTGGCTAGGCCACTCCAGGACCTTAATGTGCTTCTTCTTGAGCCACTCCTTTGTTGCCTTGGACGTGTGTTTTGGGTCATTGTCATGCTGGAATACCCATTCACGACCAATTTTTAATGCCATGGCTGAGGGAAGGAGGTTCTCACCCAAGATTTGACAGTACATGGCCCCGTCCATTGTCCCTTTGATGGGGTGAAGTTGTCCTGTCCCCTTAGCAGAAAAACACCCCCAAAGCATAATGTTTCCACCTCCATGTTTGACGGTGGGGATGGTGTTCTTGGGGTCATAGGCAGCATTCCTCCTCCTCCAAACACGGTGAGTTGAGTTGATGCCAAAGAGCTCCATTTTGGTCCCATCTGACCACAACACTTTCACCCAGTTGTCCTCTGAATCATTCAGATGTTCATTGGCAAACTTCAGACGGGCATGTATATGTGCTTTCTTGAGCAGGGGACCTTGTGGGCGCTGCAGGATTTCAGTCCTTCACGGTGTAGTGTGTTACCAATGGTTTTCTTGGTGACTATGGTCACAGCTGCCTTGAGATCATTGACAAGATCCTCCCGTGTAGTTCTGGGCTGATTCCTCACCGTTCTCATGATCATTGCCACTCCACGAGGTGAGATCTTGCATGGAGCCCCAGGCCGAGGGAGATTGACAGTTATTTTGTGTTTCTTCCATTTGCGAATAATCGCACCAACTGTTGTCACCTTCTCACCAAGCTGCTTGGCGATGGTCTTGTAGACCATTCCAGCCTTGTGTAGGTCTACAATCTTGTCCCTGACATCCTTGGAGAGCTCTTTGATCTTGGCCATGGTGGAGAGTTTGGAATCTGATTGATTGATTGCTTCTGTGGACAGGTGTCTTTTATACAGGTAACAAACTGAGATTAGGAGCACTCCCTTTAAGAGTGTGCTCCTAATCTCAGCTCGTTACCTGTATAAAAGACACCTGGGAGCCAGAAATCTTTCTGATTGAGAGGGGGTCAAATACTTATATCCCTCATTAAAATGCAAATCAATTTATAACATTTTTTGACATTTTTTGTTGTTATTCTGTCTCTCACTGTTCAAATAAACCTACCATTAAAATTATAGACTGATCATTTCTTTGTCAGTGGGCAAACGTACAAAATCAGCAGGGGATCAAATACTTTTCCCCCTCACTGTATATGCTCCTAAAAACCTATGAAGAGATGGGAGAGGTGGGATTTGCACCGCGTTAAGCCTCACAAATAAAAGCAAGTTCTATTTTAGTGCCTGTCTATGCAGACGCACAAGCAGTTTGGATGCAATGACTGAATAACATATGTGTAAATGTATTTTGTGTAAATGTTTTTTTTTGCAATGCTCACACACGTAACGCAAGTGGTATGGTCAGCATGGCTAAGCTTGTATGTATATTGCCAGTTCTTGCAGTCTTAATGAGACTGACATAAGAGAATGTGATACCAAATAAAGTTTCATTTATAAGACAGTCACAATTTTGTAAGAGTATGATTTGGCCAATTTATATATTTACCATACATTTGTAATAATAAAAAAAATACATTTCTTACAAATATGTTTAAATGCATGTTAGAAAATATTTTACAAAGCATTTCCAAATACATTTTTGTATATATTCACCAAATATATTGATAAATCCATGTGAAAACAGTTATGAGATTTTGCTAATTTCTAAAAATAAAAAAATGAAATATTACGTTTTCAGACCCTTTACTTAGTACTTTGTTGAAGCACCTTTGGCAGCGATTACCGCTTCAAGTCTTCGTCGGTAGGACGCTACAAGCTTGGCACACCTGTATTTGGGGAGTTTCTACCATTCTTCTCTGCAGATCCTTTCAAGTTCTGTAAGGTTAGATGGGGAGTGTTGCTGTTGAGCTATTTTCAGGTCTTTCCAGAGATATTTGATCAGATTTAAGTCCGGGCTCTGGCTGGGCCACCCAAGGACATTCAGAGAATTGTCCCAAAGCCACTCCTGCATTGTCTTGTCTGTGTGTTTAGGGTTGTTGACCTGTTGGAAGGTGAACCTTCGCCCAAGTCTGAGAACCTGAGAGCCCTGGAGCCGGTGTTCATCAAGGATCTCCCTGTACTTGACTCCATTCATCTTTTCCTCAATCCTGACTAGTCTTCCAGTCCCTGCCACTGAAACACTTCCCCACAGCATGATTCTGCCACCACCATTTTTCACAGTACGAATGGTGCCAGGTTTCCTCCAGACATGACGCTAGGCATTTAGGCCAAAGAGTTTAATCTTGGTTTCATCAGACTTAATCTTGTTTCTCAGACAGTCTTTAGGTGCCTTTTGGACATTCCAGGTGACTACCTCATGAATCTGATTGAAAGAATGCATATAGTGTGCAAAACTGTCATCGAGGGACAGGCTACTCTGAAGAATCTCAAATATAAAATATATTTGGATTTGTTTAATTACATCTAGATGTTCCGCTAGCGGAACAACGCTCCAATATCCAATGATAAGGCGTGGCGCGAATTACAAATTCCTCGAAAATCCAAAAACTTCAATTTTTCAAACATATGACTATTTTACACCATTTTAAAGACAAGACTCTCCTTTATCTAACCACACTGTCCGATTTCAAAAAGGCTTTACAACGAAAGCAAAACATTAGATTATGTCAGGAGAGTATCCAGCTAGAAATAATCAGACACCCATTTTTCAAGCTAGCATATAATGTCACAAAAACCAAAACCACAGCTAAATGCAGCACTAACCTTTGATGATCTTCATCAGATGACACTCCTAGGACATTATGTTATACAATACATGCATGTTTTGTTCAATCAAGTTCATATTTATATCAAAAACCAGCTATTTATATTAGCATGTGACGTTCAGAACTAGCATTCCCACCGAACACTTCCGGTGAATTTACTAAATTACTCACGATAAACGTTCACAAAAAACATAACAATTATTTTAAGAATTATAGATACAGAACTCCTTTATGCAATCGCGGTGTCCGATTTTAAAATAGCTTTTCGGTGAAAGCACATTTTGCAATATTCTGAGTACATAGCCCGGCCATCACAGGCTAGCTATTTTGACACCCACCAAGTTTGGTACTCACCAAACTCAGATTTACTATAAGAAAAATTGGATTACCTTTGCTGTTCTTCGTCAGAATGCACTCCCAGGACTTCTACTTCAACAACAAATGTTGGTTTGGTTCCAAATAATCCATTGTTATATCCAAATAGCGGCGTTTTGTTCGTGCGTTCAAGACACTATCCGAAGGGTAACGAAGGGTGACGCGCCGGCGCGTATCGTGACAAAAAATGTCAAAATATTCCATTACCGTACTTCGAAGCATGTCAAACGCTGTTTAAAATACATTTTTTTGCGATTTTTCTCGTAAAATAGAGATAATATTCCGACCGGGAGACGTCGTTTTCGTTCAAAGACTGAAAATGTAAAATGGACTCTTCACGTGGACGCGCGCGTCCGTCTCATTATTCTCAGATCGACCACTATCCAAATGCGCTACTGTTTTTCAGCCAGGAACTGCAGAGTCATCATTCAACGTTCTGGCGCTTTCTGAGAGCCTATGGGAGCCTTAGAAAGTGTCACGTTACAGCAGAGATCCTCTGTTTTCAATAAAGAGGCTAAAGAAGGCCAAGAAATGGTCAGAGAGGGCACTTCCTGTTTGGAATCTTCTCAGGTTTTGGCCTGCCATATGAGTTCTGTTATACTCACAGACACCATTCAAACAGTTTTGGAAACTTTAGGGTGTTTTCTATCCAAATCAAACAATTATATGCATATTCTAGTTTCTGGGCAGGAGTAATAAACAGATTAAATCGGGTACGGTTTTTATCCGGCCGTGAAAATTCTGCCCCCTATCCATAACAGGTTAACACTTTTTTTGGTTACTACATGATTCCATATGTGTTATATGTATATAGTTTTGATGTTTTAAAGAAAAACCCTTGAAGGAGTAGGTGTGTCCAAACTTTTGACTGGTACTGTATATCAGGAAGTAATCACTCTCTATTCTTGTCAGTTTGTTGGGGTAGAGGGCTTTGTCAATGGGGTCATGGACATGCTCTCACCCAAATCAATGGCGATCTCGCTGCGTTGCGATGTTTTAGTGCCCATATGCTACATCACCTGCTTCTTCATTGACCTCTCCATGGTAACAGAGGTAAGGGAGTCTGAGGAGGAGGAGTCTGTGAGATGAGGAGTTTGAAAAAATTATGGAGAAGGGGAAGATGGGAAGTGTGAAGAAGGCAGTTATTAAGTAGTTATTATTTTGTTACTGTACAAGCCAACACAAACTCAGACTCTTCCCCCACTTCTCTACCCGCTCTCAATTCAAGCGCTTCATTAGCATGGGAAACATATTTTAACATTGCCAAAGCAAGTGAAGTAGATAATTAACAAAAGTGAATTAAACAATACAAATTAACAGTAAACATTACACTCACAGATATTCCAAATGAATAAAGACATTTCATATGTCTCTCTGTCTCTGGGAGGGATGTATGTGTTCCAGCTGTTTTACTACTACTCTGCCAGTGGGATGACATTGCTCTAGCAGGCATTCTAGAAGTGTGTGGTGGTGGCCTGGGTCTATGTTAAGGGTAGTGTGTGTTCCTGTTCTACGTGGTGAACTACAAACCTCTGACCTATAACTCAGTGTAGGCGTACCCACTGCCTGTGTTGCCTCTGTGGCTGACAGTGCTTACTTAACTGTAACATTCTAATATGACTTTGACTGTCACTGTCTAATAGGGAATGATAGTGAATGTGAGTCACTCAATACATCAGACTGCTCAGTTGAAACGGTTTCCCTCATTAGCTCCTACCATGCCCAATTAATGTCTGACTCTTGTTAGGCTTTCACTCTGTCAAATCAAATGAAATTGTTTGTCACATGTGCCGAATACAACAGTGAAATGCTTACTTACAAGCCCTTAACCAACAATGCAGTTAAGGAAATATAAGTGTTAAGTAAGTAAAAAAAAATATATAAGAATTAAAGAGCAGCAGTAAAATAACAATAGCGAGGCTATATACAGGGGGTACCAGTACAGAGTCAAAGAGCGGGGGCACTGGTTAGTCGAGGAATTTAGGTAATATGTACATGTAAGTAGAATTTAAAGTGACTAAGCATAGATATTAAACAGAGCAGCAGCAGTGTAAAAAAGGGGGGGGGGGGCAATGCAAATAGTCTTGGTAGCCATTTGATTAGCTGTTCAGGAGTCTTATGTCTTGGGGTAGAAGCTGTTAAAAAGCTGTATTTTGAACCTAGACTTGGCGCAGTAGCAGCGAGAACAGTCTATGACTAGGGTGGCTGGGGTCTTTGAAAATTTTTAGCGCCTTCCTCTGACACCGCCTGGTATAGAGGTCCTGGATGGCAGGAAGCTTGTCCCCAGTGACGTTCTGGGCTGTACGCACTACCCTCAGTAGTGCCTTGAGGTCGGAGGCCGAGAAGTTTCCATACCAGGCAGTGATGCAACCAGTCAGGATGCTCTCGATGGTGCAGCTGTAACTTTTTGAGGATCTGAGGACCCATGCCAAATCTTTTCAGTCTCCTGAGGGGGAATAGCTCTGTGGCATCCTGCAGTGTGTAATGTTTGTGGCGTTATTTTAAGTTTTTAATTTGTGCACTTAGTTAACCTGTTGGGGCTAGGGGGCAGTATTTTCACGGCCGGATAAAAAATGTACCCGATTTAAACCGGTTACTACTCTTGCCCAAAAACGAGAATATGCATATAATTGGTAGATTTGGATAGAAAACACTCTAAAGTTTCTAAAACTGTTTGAATGGTGTCTGTGAGTATAACAGAACTCATATGGCAGGCCAAAACCTGAGACGATTCCATACAGGAAGTGCCGTGACTGACAATTTGTTGTCCTTCTGTTGCATCTCTATCGAAAATACAGCATCTGTGCTGTAACGTGACACTTTCTAAGGCTTCCATTGGCTCTCTAAAGCCGCCAGAAAGTGGAATGGGGTGTCTGCTGTCTCTGGGCAAAGTACAGCAGCAGAGTTTGTAAGTGGTCAGCCTGGGGACAGTGAGACTGGAGATGCGCATTCACGAGACTTCTCCATTTTTTTCTTTCAGTCTTTGAATGAATACAACGTTGCCCGGTTGGAATGTTATCGCTATTTTACATTTACATTTACATTTACATTTTACAAGAAAAGTAGCATAAAAATTTATTTTAAACAGCGTTTGACATGCTTATAAGTACGGTAATGGAATATTTTGAACATTTTTGTCGCGAAATGCGCTCGCACGTTACCCTTCGGATAGTGACCTGAACGCACGAACAAAACAGCGGTATTTGGATATAACTATGGATTATTTGGAACCAAAACAACATTTGTTGTTGAAGTAGAAGTCCTGGGAGTGCATTCTGACGAAGAACAGCAAAGGTAATCCAATCTTTCTAATAGTTATTCTGAGTTTAGGTTGTCCCAAACTTGGTGGGTGTCAAATTAGCTAGCCGTGATGGCCGAGCTATGTACTCTGAATATTGCAATATGTACTTTCGCCAAAAAGCTATTTTAAAATTGGACATAGCGATTGCATAAAGGAGTTCTGTATCTATAATTCTTAAAATAATTGTTATGTATTTTGTCAACGTTTATCGTGAGTAATTTAGTAAATTCACCGGAAGTTTTCGGTGGGTATGCTAGTTCTGAACATCACATGCTAACCCCTAGAGAGGTTAGACCACATAGACATTTGATCTGGGACCAGGCTAAAACATTTACATGTACATTTTAGTCATTTAACAGACATATCCAGAGCAACTGCAAGAGCAATTTGGGTAAAGTGCCTTGCTCAAGGACACAACAACAGATGTTTCACCTAGTTTGCAATGTGTAATGATGAAATGTGTAGGATATTATTTTGGAGAGAATAAAGAGTGCAGCTATGCTTCAGAAGTGTATTCAATCATACAAGTGCTGAATATGAAACAGATAAACACAATAAATCACACAACAGATCTGCTCACTTTACTGGTGTTTATTTAGCCATGTACTCAGAAACAATAATATTTTACTTTAAGATAATGGAGTGTATTTGATCAATGCTAGAAAATTACAAATCGTATTCAAAGTAGATTAATTAGATCAGGAAATTAACAATTTAGTAAAATGTTGAAAATGCATATAAACATGAATTATTCACATCCTCTATAGAAAGATACAAAGAGATTAGCTCTATAACAGTGTTCAAACTATGGGAGAACTATACTCCCTTTGGCATTGATTTGACCCTGAAATACATGATGATGTATAGTTGTGGCTCAAGGTTACGTGATGCCAACCTGGACTCAGTGGTAGAAAATTTAAGTCTGTCTCCCGTCATTTAGTATGATATGTTACGAATTCCAATTTGTTGTGGCTAACGTTAGCTAGGCTAGGGGTTAGGGGAAGGATACTATGTTGTTGCAAAGTAGCTAAAATGCTAAAATTGTCAGTGATGTGATACAAACACCTTTGGATAACAGAGTGAAAGCTGCTATTCATTCAGTTGATATTGAACTACCATGTTTCTGTCTTGGGATGATTTACATAACTTTCAACATCATTATGATTACATCGTCAGCAGTGAGGCTTAAGAAATTACCCACTGTATGTTTTCCCCTTGGCATTGAAACCGTATAACCCTAGCCTATGAGAGACAGAGGACTCAGCTAGAGCTAATGTTATTAAAGCATTTATAATTTACATTAACATTTTAGTCATTTAGCAGACACTGTTATACAATGCAACTGACAGTTAGTGCATTCGTCTTAAGATAGCTAGGTGGGACAACCACATATCTCAGTCATAGTCAGTACATTTTTCCTCAATATAGTAGCTATCAGCAAAGTCAGCGCTAGAAGGGGAAAAAAGGCAAGGGTGTTATACATACATATTATGTATGTATACAGTACCAGTCTAAAGTTTGGACACCTACTCATTCAAGGGTTTTTCTTTATTTTTGACAACACAACTGATTGGCTCAAATGTACGAAGAAAGAAATTACACAAATTAACTTTTAACATGGCACTGTTAATTGAAATGCATTCCAGGTGACTACCTCATGAAGCTGGTTGAGAGAATGCCAAGAGTGTGCAAAGCTGTCATCAAGGCAAAGGGTGGCTATTTTAAAGAATCTCAAATATATAATTTATTTTTTGATTTGTTTAACACTTTTTGGTTACTACATGATTCCATATGTTATTTCATAGTTTTGATGTCTTCACAATTATTCTACAATGTAGAAAATAGTAAAAATTAAGAAACCCTTAAATGAGTAGGTGTGTCCAAACTTTTGACTGGTACTGTGTGTGTGTGTATAATGGGAGAAGGCCCCTGAGGTACAGGACATACTACTGTCTGTGTCACACTGGCCCCAGGCGGAATGGATTAAATAGGATTAGGATTAGGGTGATGGGGGAGGTGAAGAGAACTGCTGACTAGACTACACATCTCAGGTGGCTGACAAATATTTTGGGGAGTTTTATTTTTAATTCGGGGAGGTATTTTGTGTTCAGCTATTAAACATAACATGAAAGGGGAACTGCCTTGGTCCAACCGGCAAAACGCACGCACGCACGCACACGCACACACACACACACACACACACACACACACACACACACACACACACACACACACACACACACACTCTCTTGGTGCATTCTCTTTCACAGAGAGGGAAGAGGTGAGGGGAACCAATGGGAAGCCAGGCAGCAGAAGGAAAAGTGAGGAGAAGGAGGAAGGTGGAGTGGAAGGGAGGTGGAGTGGAAGAGGAACAAAGTGACCCCGGTTGGTTACATCTTGGTAGTGCAGGTCAAGTCCTAATAGAAGAGGAGATATCAGAAGTGTCAGAAGGAACATAAGATAAGATTCTGTGACTATATGAATTAATCAATTTCTAGGTATCGCCTAAGAAATAATAACAAGAAAGTACCTCATAAAAAAAAAAGTTACTCTGCTCCACTCACCAGAGCATACTCGTAGATGATGGGTACGTCTGAGGCCCCATGCAGTCGGAGGCTGTGTAGCACCGCGTCATGGATCGTAGTGAACAGACAGCTCTTAGGGATGGACTCAGAGAAGAAGCCTGCACTCGATAACTGCTCCACCACACAGACTGGAGGAAAGACGAACCAGGTTAGACAATACACATGTGAACCACAAACACACACACAGACAACACAAGCTAAGGCCAGAGCGACGAGCCTGAATTACCACACATACCAGTGGCGGTCGGTGCCGTTTTAAGATGAGGGATGACAAATCTTTTTTTATGAGCATGGCCTTACAGAATTTCTATTACAGCATATTGTATGACTGTCATTCATATTCTATTCATCCAGCTAAACGTAACATCGATAGTTTTAGGCTACTACATCATACTCAAATGTTTCCTATACCCATCATGAGGTTGCTACAACCTAGCATATGAATTAACGTTTACAATGTAGGTACACAGGTTGAGATATATTTTAGTAGTCAAGGTGACAGACATTGACACATTCATTATCGCCTTGCAGACTCTTGCCCGCATCTAGCTGATCTAGAGTGTAATCATTAGTCCAATAGTTGCAAATGATAGTTTTTATTGGACAAATTCAGGTATGTTTACAATTGGCTCATTCATCCCCCCTCTTCTCTGTAACTATTCCCCAGGTCGTTGCTGTAAATGAGAATGTGTTCTCAGTCAACTTAGCTGGTAAAATAAAATAAATATTTATTTGTTTGCTTCTGTTTAAAAAACATTTTCAACAGAATCGGCGGAATGAATACAACCCCTGATCAAAAGCAAACACGTTTAAATTTCATATCAGCCACATACAAACAGCATGATCTCTTTGATCATTGTATAATTCCTTCTCGCATCTACACGCAATCCTCTTCTCGCAACTACGTGCTTTCCTTCTCACCTTTTCCCTTCGCTTGTGGTCTTCAGTAACAACAAATCAGCTGTCTGGGACCAGGCGAAAAAACCTTTCCAAGCCAAACCTTAATATAATAACCGCTAACCTCTACACACAGCCTACATTGTTGTCACCATATTAACGTCATAATCAACATAGCTACTAGATATAATGCACTAGTAAACCCACTACAATCATGCAGTACAGAAGCAAGTAGTTGAGCAGTTACACCTGTGGACCCTGGTGGCAATAAATTAATAAAACCAAAAACATACCTTGACTTGGAAGCAATTCAATGTTGGATAGCCATAGCCAGCTAGCTAACATAGCATCCCTCTCTGTTTGAGTTTGAGCTGGGTGTTTGAGTAGGCTAAACTAGCTAGCTGCATTCGCTAGCTAAGTAAGTGAAAGTAAAACATTTAAAACCTCTTGACGGTCGCCTAGGATAGGGGGCGCTACAGCGATTTTTGAAAAAAATTAGTGCCCATTTTAAACGGCCTCCTACTCAAACTCAGAAGCTAGGATATGCATATAATTAATACTTGTGGATAGAAAACACCCTAAAGTTTCTAAAACTGCTTGAATGGTGTCTGTGAGTATAACAGAACTCATTATGGCAGTCAAAACCCCGAGACCGATCGTAACAGGATGTGGAATTCTGAATTGCGGACTCAACTTCATCACTTTGCCTATAAATCACACCGTGAGCAATGGTTAATTGCGCACTTCCTATTGCTTCCACTAGATGTCCCCAGTCTTTACAAAGTGGTTTGAGTCTCCTACTGTGAAAACTGACAGAATGAGAGGCTGTGGAAAGTGGTCACATGAGGAGGGCCATCACCATTATGACGCCGGCGCCCCTGGCTACCCTCCCCTTTCGAAACGTTTAGAAAGACAATGCAATCGTCCCCCTTCAATCTTATTGGAGCTGTGGTTGAAAAAGGCCCTAAAGATTTATGTTATACAACGTTTGACATGTTTGAACGAACCTAAATTTAAAAAAAAAGCATTTTATTGAAAGAGGAGTCCCGCGGCCGACGGAACTTTTGGAGCAGCCTTCAGAACGTGCTAACAAGAACAAGCTATTGGGACGTAAAGGATTAACTTTTTTGAACGAAAATACATTTGTTGTGGACCTGGGATTCCTGGAAGTGCTGTCTGATGAAGATAATCAAAGGTAAGGGATTATTGACAATAGTATACAAGAGTAAATTTGATATGCGATTGTTCCAAGATGGCGCTGACCTGTAACGGTAGCCTATTTTTCTGAGTATCGCATCCACTTTTATCGCAAAGTGTGATTACCCAGTAAAGTTATTTTTAAATCTGGCATTACAGGTGCTTTCAAGAGATATTCATCTATAAATCTTAGAATGACAATATTACATTTTAAAAATGTTTTCGAATAGTAATTTAGTAAATTGTAGCGCTGTTTCATTGGATGCATTTGAGGGAAAATAGTTAGTCAACATCACGCGCCGATGTAAAATGCTGTTTTTATATATAAATATGAACTTTATCGAACAAAAGAATGCATGTATTGTGTAACATGATGTCCTAGGAGTGTCATCTGATGAAGATTGTCAAAGGTTAGTGCTGCATTTAGCTGTTTTTTGGTTATTTGTCATGCATGTGGTTGGTCGGAAAATGGCTATGTGGCTACTTTTACGATATACTCCTCTAACATAATCTAATGTTTTGCTTTTGCTGTAAAGCCTTTTTGAAATCGGACTACGTGGTTCGATTCAGGAGAGGTGTATCTATAAAACGATATAACATAGTCCTATATTTAAAAAAAAAAAAAAAGGTTAATTTCGTTATGCTAATGACGATAGGATTTTTCGCTGGATGTCCGCCCCGAGCCCGCCCAGAGGTTAAAAAAATCTAAATCTCGTTCTCGCTTCTCCTTCACTTGTTAATAAATTAATTTGTTCAAAACTGTACAACTGTTGTCTTTCTCGCTCTTCGAGTCAACTACTCACCACATTTTATGTACTGCTAGCTAGCTGTAGCTTATTCTTTCAGTACTACATTCATTCTCTGGACAACATGTCAGTTCATACTGCAAGAACTCTTATAGGTTGAAGGATGTACTCCGGAAGTTATTATAATTACTGTGTAAGTCTATGGAAAGGGGTGAGAACCACATGCCTCCTAGGTTTTGTATTGAAGTCAATGTATCCAGAGGAGGACGGAAACTACGGTGCTACGCTACAGAGTGCTGTTGAATATACTGTAGACCTTCATTGCAAAACAGTGTAGTTAAAAAAAATATTTGGTGACGTGAATATATTTAGTATAGTTTATGTTATATGTTTGACTAATTTTCTTTTTCAGAATTTCACTGAAGAGGATGGTCCTCCCCTTCCTCCTCTGAGGAGCCTCTACTGACACATACTCACCTTGGCATCCACTTAAATAGATGTCAATGTCAATCTCTCTATAGTTTAGGAATATCTGCAAAAAAGAGAAAGTGAGAGACAGATAAGGTCAAATAACAAGTCCATGTTTCTCTCAGGGACTGTTTTTGTTACACCAGTTTGGATTTATCTTATTTTTCTCTTCCATCCTTCTTCATTTCCACCTCCTCTTTCTATCAGTGCCTCTTCCCGACATACAGTACATAAAAACATAATTTAAGCCTGCTAACTCACAGAACACAAGACCTTTGTTTGTTTTGAGCACAAGGCCACACAGGAGAGCGACTGCAAACAATGTTACATAAGAAGACTGGATACAAACTAATAACACATTTCTGAAAACATCTGGTAACCTAACCTCTCTTTCTCTCTCTCCCTCGCACTTTCCTTATCTCCTCTCTATCCCCTTTGCACTCAAACCCCACTCCTTCATCACCACTGTTCAAAAACACACACTCGTACGTTTTTCAGCGTCTTCACAGTGGCCGTGTCAGCAAAGTTGGTTGTGGATAGGTCCAGGATGATGGTGTGTGTGTCGTTGACGGAGTTCCTCCCCATCTCTCCTTCTCCTCCGGTACTGGACGTCTGGGTTATGTGATCATAGCCATGAATACCAGTCTCAGAGCCCAGGTCGAACCCGGTACCTTGCTGCTCAAAGGCCCAGTTCACCTTAGATTGACAGAGACAGAGTTTCAATCTTTACTCTGCTCTGATAAAATACACATTTCAAAAGCATTATGGGCTAGCCTAGGTGCACCTGGAGGTTTTACTGAAGCACCAAATTTAGCACAGCAGTAGATTTATGTAAACTGAAAATATTTCGATATGGAGCCACCCTAGAATTGGACCCTGGTGGAGCGTGGCAGCAATTTCTTTTAACCTCTTGACGGTTGCCTAGGATAGGGGGCGCTACAGCGATAAAAAAATAATAAAATGTGCCCATTTTAAACGGCCTCCTACTCAAACTCAGAAGCTAGGATATGCATATAATTAATACTTGTGGATAGAAAACACCCTAAAGTTTCTAAAACTGTTTGAATGGTGTCTGTGAGTATAACAGAACTCATATGGCAGTCAAAACCCCGAGACCGATCATAACAGGATGTGGAATTCTGAATTGCGGACTCAACTTCACCAATTTGCCTGTAATTCACACAGTGAGCAATGGTTCATTGAGCACTTCCTATTGCTTCCACTAGATGTCCCCAGTCTTTACAAAGTGATTTGAGCCTTCTACTGTGAAAACTGAATGAATGAGACGCAGTGGAACGTGGTCACATGAGGAGGGCCATCACCATTATGACGCCGGCGCCCCTGGCTACCCTCCCCTTTCGAAACGTTTTGAAAGACAATGCAATCATCCCCCTTGAATCTTATTGGAGCTCTGGTTGAAAAAGGCCCTAAAGATTTATGTTATACAACGTTTGACATGTTTGAACGAACCTAAAAAAAAATAAAAAAAATTCTAAAGAGGTGTCCCGCGCACGACGGAAGTTTTGGAGCAGCCTTCAGAACGCGCTAACAAGAACAAGCTATTGGAACATAAAGGATACATTTTTTCGAACGAAAATACATTTGTTGTGGACCTGGGATTCCTGGAAGTGCTTTCTGATGAAGACAATCAAAGGTAAGGGATTATTGACAATAGTATACAAGACTAGATTTGATATGCGATTGTTCCAAGATGGCGCTGACCTGTATTGCTAGCCTATTTTTCTGAGTATCGCATCCCCTTTTATCGCAAAGTGTGATTACCCAGTAAAGTTATTTTTAAATCTGGCATTGCAGGTGCTTTCAAGAGATGCTAATCTATAAATCTTAGAATGACAATATTACATTTTAAAAATGTTTTCGAATAGTAATTTAGTAAATTGTAGCGGTTTCACCGGATGCATTTGAGGGAAAATAGTTAGTCAACGTTACGCGCCGATGTAAAATGCTGTTTTTATATATAAATATGAACTTTATCGAACAAAAGAATGCATGTATTGTGTAACATGATGTCCTAGGGGTGTCATCTGATGAAGATTGTCAAAGGTTAGTGCTGCATTTAGCTGTTTTTTGGTTATTTGTGATGCATGTGGTTGGTCGGAAAATGGCTATGTGGCTACTTTTACGATATACTCCTCTAACATAATCTAATGTTTTGCTTTTGCTGTAAAGCCTTTTTGAAATCGGACAACGTGGTTCGATTCAGGAGAGGTGTATCTATAAAACGATATAACATAGTCCTATATTTGAAAAAATCAACAACAAAAAAATCGTTATGCTAATAGCGATAGGATTTTTCGCTGGATGTCCGTCCGAGCCCGACCAGGGGTTAAATAGCCGTATATGATAACACTATTTTACAATTCAGAAGGTCTATTTTGACAAAAACACATTTATCTAGCATGAAAATATTTAGATATGGAGCCACCACAGATTTGGACTACGTAAATCAGAAACTTTACGTCCAAAAATGATGCAGAAAATGTATCCATGCTTTTGTCACTTCGGCTGCTAGCATCTTGACTAAAACCAAACATTTTTATCATATTACCCCAATGCTAGCCTCTCTACACTGGCTTCCTGTTAAGGCTAGGGCTGATTTCAAGGTTTTACTGCTAACCTACAAAGCATTACATGGGCTTGCTCCTACCTATCTTTCCAAATCGGATATACCTACACGTACGCTACGGTCACAGTAGGCAGGCCTCCTTACTGTCCCTAGAATTGCAAAGCAAACAGCTGGAGGCAGGGCTTTCTCCTATAGAGCTCCATTTTTATGTAATGGTCTGCCTATTCATGTGAGAGACGCAGACACGGTTTCGACCTTTAATTCTTTATTTAAGACTCATCTCTTCAGTAGGTCCTATGATTGAGTGTAGTCTGGCCCAGGATTGTGAAGGTGAACGGAAAGGCACTGGAGCAACGAACCGCCCTTGCTGTCTCTGCCTGGCCGGTTCCCCTGTCTCCATTGGGATTCTCTGCCTCAAACCTTATTACAGGGGCTGAGTCACTGGTTTACTGGTGCTCTTCCATGCCATCCCTAGGAGGGGTGCGTCACTTGAGTGGGTTGATTCACTGATGTGATCTTCCTCTCCGGGTTGGCGCCCCCCTTGGGTTCGTGCTGTGGAGGAGATCTTCGTGGGCTATTCTCGGTCTTGTCTCAGGATAGTAAGTTGGTGGTTGAAGATATCTCTCTAGTGGTGTGGGGGCTGTGCTTTGGCAAAGTGCGTGGGGTTATATCCTGCCTATTTGGCCCTGTCTGGGGGTATCGTCGGACATGGCCACAGTGTCTCCCGACCCCTCCTGTCTCAGCTTCCAGTATTTATGCTGCAATAGTTTGTGTCGGGGGGCTAGGGTCAGTCTGTTATATCTGGAGTATTTCTCCTGTCTTATCCGGTGTCCTGTGTGAATTTAAGTATGCTCTATAATTCTCTCTCTTTCTTTTTCTCTCTTTCTTTCTTTCTCTCAGAGGACCTGAGCCCTAGGGCCATGCCTCAGGACTACCTGGCCTTGCTGTCCCCAGTCCACCTGGTCGTGCTGCTACTCCAGTTTCAACTGTTCTGCCTGTGGCTATGGAACCCTGACCTGTTCACCAGACAAGATACCTTGTCCCAGACCTGCTGTTTTCAACTCTAGAGACAGCAAGAGTGGTAGTGATACTCTGAATGATCGGCTATGAAAAGCCAACTGACATTTACTCCTGAGGTGCTGACCTGTTGCACTCTCTATAACTGCTGTGATTATTATTATTTGACCCTGCTGGTCATCTATGAACATTTGAACATCTTGGCCATGTTCTGCTATAATCTCCACCCGGCACAGCCAGAAGAGGACTGGCCACCCCTCATAGCCTCTCTAGGTTTCTTCCTAGGTTCCGGCCTTTCTAGGGAGTTTTTCCTAGCCACCGTGCTTCTACACCTGCATTGCTTCCTGTTTAGGGTTTTAGGCTGGGTTATGTCCTACAACATGAGCATTTAACAAATGGCCACTAAAGCTACTTTGGAAAATATCCCTGCCATCGAGGTGGAATAGTTCACAATTGATGTGAACTATTATCTCAGGTTGTGTTTCAGTCAGATATGTGCCTGTCAGCATAATATTTTAATTTCAACCAGTTTTTCTAATTCCAGCTGATTATAATGTACTGCAATTGGAAGAAATTAAAGTCTTTAACAGAGTTTAGTCTGACATGGATTTTGCTTCTAACTGTTGATTTGAGACAGCATCAGGTAAAGGTGTATTTCATACACCCTTAGGGACCTCTAAAATCCTAATTAAAAAAATAATTACTGGGTCAGTGGAGCCATACACAGAATAGAAAGAGATGAGTACAGCATTAAAAGCCAGGACTCTAACCAGCTAATTTACTAGTGGCTACTAAGCAAAATAAATTCCTGGCCTTGGACCTGACCTAAATCCCTGTATTCAAGTGTATGCTGCACATCAACCAATGCTGTGTATCAACCAATGGCAGGCATGTTACAAAAATGTTAGGAGATGTATGCAAGGGTCTCTTTACTATACCATACAGTATAACATCTAGCCTAATTGGGGTCTAATGCATTTTGTAAGACAGCTGCCACAAAGATACAGGGAGCCACGTTACCCTCGAGCATACTCAGCCCATGTTTATGCGTGCGGGCAAGCAGATCCATGCCCACCCGCCTAGACACATGTCCGCCCACTACACACACCCCCATGCATACACATACCAGAATGGGTCCAACCATATGACACTGGTCAGGAATAGGAGGGTCCAAGACTCTTGCCACCAGCCCAAGCCACCCGGGCCGACAAGCTCATCGACCGCCACAAGAGTGACCAGTAGAACAGCGAGACTGTCAATAATTTAACTCTTCCCCCCAACACGATTTCCTTCCCACCTTTTTTTTATAATTTCCCAAGGGAAAGGTTTAGAAACAAATGTCAAAAATGAAACAACAAAAACCACAAATATACATACATATACACACAGACACAGCACAGCCTCCATAGAATTCATCTCATAATAATAATAATAATAATGTAGAGCTCTCTTTACTTATAGCTGGGTTGCCCCACCTGCATGCCATGCCCTTAGGAATCTACCTATATGCCACATTTTGTAAGTTTATCTAAAAAAAGCCCTTCAGTACTGTAACATTGTATTACCAACAGCGGCCATTGTGTAAGATGCCACGACCCCCAGGGGCCAAATATGTGGTGGCTCCATATCTAAGTTTTTTAAGGGTTCATAAATCTAGCTCTGTTTTTTTATATATGATGTCTCAAACTCTAAATCTGTCCAGGGTACATTAATCTACCTCTGTGCCAAATGTGGTGTATCTCAAAAAAGGCCCTCAGAATTGTAACATTTTATTACCGACAGTGGTCATTTTGTAAGATGGCCACCATGGACCCCAGGTGCCAAATGTGTGGTGGCTCCAGATGTAAATATTTTCAGGCTACATAAATCTACCTCTGTGCCAGATTTGGTGTGTTTATCTCAAAACAATCTGTTTAAAATGTCAAATATTGTTGCCATATGCTGCCATTTTGAAAAATGGCTGCCACACCCCCAGGGGCCAAATCTGGGGTGGCTACATATCTGAATCTTTTCAGGGTACATACATCTACACAATTGTTTTGCTTAAATGCCTCACTATACTGTAGTACATCACACTACAAACCTGTCCGTTGATGGGTCGGTCAACTAGGGAAATGGCCGTCTGGTTCAATTTCAGGTCTGGGGAACCTTTCTCTTCATCCCCCTTGTCATCTGGATGGACTGTATTGTTGGGTAGGTGTCCATTCACACCATTCTGGGAAGGGAAGAGAAATAAGGTCACTAACAGTGCAATTGTTTTGTGTGTGTTTGTTAGTCCTACACTACCGTTCAAAAGTTTGGGGTCACTTATAAAATGTCCTTGTTTTTGAAAGAAAAGCAATTTTTTTTTACCATAAAAATAGCATCAAATTGATTGGAAATACAGTGTAGACACTGTTAATGTTGTAAATGACTATTGTAGCTGTAAACGTGTAAATGACTGATTTTTAATGGAATATCTACATAGGCGTACAGAGGCCCATTATCAGCAACCATCACTCCTGTGTTCCAATAGCACGTTGTGTTAGCAAATACAAGTTTATCATTTTAAAAGGCTAATTGATCATTAGAAAACCACTTTGCAATTATGTTAGCACAGCTGAAAACTGTTGTACTGATTAAAGAAGCAATAAAACTGGCCTTCTTTAGACTAGTTGAGTATCTGGAGCATCAGCATTTGTGGATTCGATTACAGGCTCAAAATGGCCAGAAACAAAGACTTTTCTTCTGAAACTCGTCAGTCTATTCTTGTTTTGAGAAATGAAGGCTACTCCATGCGAGAAACAGCCAAGAAACTGAAGATCTTGTACAGCGCTGTGTACTACTCCCTTCACAGAACAGCGCAAACTGGCTCTAAGCAGAATAGAAAGAGGAGTGAGCGGCCCCGGTGCACAACTGAGCAAGAGGACGAGTACATCTAGTTTGTGTCTAGTTTGAGAAACACTCCTCACAAGTCCTCAATTGGCAGCTTCATTAAATAGTATGTGCAAAACACCAGTCTCAATGTCAACAGTGAAGAGGCGACTCCGGGATGCTGCCCTTCTAGGCAGAGTTCCTCTGTCAAGTGTCTGTTCTTTTGCCCATCTTAATCTTTTTTATTTTTATTGGCCAGTCTGAGATATGGATTTTTCTTTGCAACTCTGCCTAGAAGGTCAGCATCCCAGAGTCGCCTCTTCACTGTTGACGTTGAGACCGGTGTTTTGCGTGTACTATTTAATGAAGCTGCCAGTTGAGGACTTGTGAGGCGTCTGTTTCTCAAACTAGACACTCTAATGTACTTGTCCTCTTCTTTCAAAAACAAGGACAATTCTAAGTCAAATCAAATGTATTTATATAGCCCTTCTTACATCAGCTGATATGTCAAAGTGCTGTACAGAAACCCAGCCTAAAACCCCAAACAGCAAGCAATGCAGGTGTAGAAGCAAGTGATCCCAAACTTTTGAACAGTGGTGTATGTGTGTTGGACGTGTGTGTGTGTACTATACCTTTTTTGCCTCTTTTTTAGCTTTGTTTTTTTCTTTCTTGTCTTTCCTCTTTTCTTCAGTGTCTCTTTTCTTCTTTTTTATCAGCAGCATTCCAATGTCAATTCCACTCTGTGTAAGAAAATGAAATGGAGTGCTTGAGATAAAGAGAGTGAAGGAGAGAGAAAGCAATTCAGATAAAAAGGTCTATTGAGAGAATGACACACAAACACTAGTCATACACTGTTTGTTCACCCAACCACAATTGCTAATAACACATTTTCAACCACAGGGGTGTGTCAGAAATATTTGTGCTATTTTCACAGTGGAAATGATGAGCACAATAGGTGGAAGTGGCACAAAACAACTGTTTAAATGAATAAATAAATACATACATTGTAGGTGTGACGAGGGCATGGCCACTCACTGGCCAATCAAAGTGTTTCATGGCCTAATGCCGTGTCCACGTCCTATTGGAGTTATCAGAAGCTCCTAGTTCCCAGTGGGAAATTTCACTTGAATGACCCCGAATCCAAGTCAGAATAACAAGTGGGAAACTCAGAGAAAATGTTGTTACCCGAGTTGCCGAGTTGTGACATTTCACCACTGACCTTTTACTTTTTCAACCAGAAGATGACGACAAATTGCTCATCAATATGAATAATGAAGCTGGTCTGACCATATTGTCAATGTTAAGCAAGCTAGCTAACTTAATTATTAGCAATGTCAGCTTGATAAGCTTGCTATCTAAAATCTTATTGGTTGAAGAATTGTTCAGAGTTCAAAAGCACTTGAACACATCCACATCAGACTTACGACTTCCCACGAGCAAGTGAAGCCAGTCTAATATGGCATGCCGTTGTCTCAAGTTCATTGATAGTCTTTGCGTTGTCATCAACTCTGAATATTCCTAGTAGAACCCTTCAACCAAAGAACCCTATGCGCATTCTTTTTCAGATGAGTACTGATTTTGTATCTTATTATTACTGGAATGTTCAGAGTTCTCAACTGACATTAATATTGTTCATTTCAATCAAATCAAATAACATTTTATTAGTCACATGCGCCGAATACAACAGGTGTAGAACTTACAGTGAAATGCTTACTTATGAGCCCTTAACCGACAGTGTGGTTTAAAAAATACGGATCAGAATAAGAGATAAAAGTCATTAAAGAGCAACAGTAAAAAATAACAATATACAATTGAAGTCAAAAGTTTACACACCTTAGGTTGGAGTCATTAAAACTTGTTTTTCAACCACTCCACTAATTTCTTGTTAACTTCTTTGGGATAGGGGGCAGTATTTTCACGGCCGGATTAAAAACGTACCCAATTTAACCTGGTTACTACTCCTGCCCAGAAACTAGAATATGCATATAATTAGTAGATTTGGATAGAAAACACTCTCAAGTTTCTAAAACTGTTTGAATGGTGTCTGTGAATATAACAGAACTCCTATGGCAGGCCAAAACCAGTTGGAATATTATCGCTATTTTACGAGAAAAATAGCATAAAAATGTATTTTAAACATCGTTTGACATGCTTCTAAGTACGCTAATGGAATATTTTGAACATTTTTTGTCACGAAATGCGCTCGCGTGTCACCCTTCGGATAGTGATCTGAACGCACGAACAAAACGGAGGTATTTGGATATAACTATGGATTATTTGGAACCAAAACAACATTTGTTGTTGAAGTAGAAGTCCTGGGAGTGCATTCTGATGAAGAACAGCAAAGGTATTCCAAGTTTTCTAATAGTAATTCTGAGTTTAGTGAGCCCCAAACTTGGTGGGTGTCAAATTAGCTAGCCTGTGATGGCCGAGCTATGTACTCAGAATATTGCAAAATGTGCTTTCGCCGAAAACCTATTTTAAAATCGGACATAGCGATTGCGTAAAGGAGATCTGTATCTATAATTCTTAAAATAATTGTTATGTATTTTGTCAACGTTTATCATGAGTAATTTAGTAAATTCACCGGAAGTTTTCGGTGGGTATGCTAGTTCTGAACATCACATGCTAATGTAAAAAGCTGTTTTTTGATACAAATATGAACTTGATTGAACAAAACATGCATGTATTGTATAACATAATGTCCTAGGAGTGTCATCTGATGAAGATCATCAAAGGTTAGTGCTGCATTTAGCTGTGGTTTGGGTTTATGTGACATATATGCTTGCTTGGAAAATGGCTGTGATTATTTGTGTCTATGTACTCTCCTAACATAATGTAATGTTTTGCTTTCGCTGTAAATCCTTTTTGAAATCGGACAATGTGGTTAGATTAACAAGAGTCTTATCTTTAAAATGGTGTAAAATAGTTGATTGTTTGAGAAAATTGAATTGTGGTATTTTAGTTGGTTTTGTATTTCGCGACGTGCGATGCCATTGGCTGTTGGCTAGGGGTTCTGCAGGCAGAACAGGTTTCCGCTTGCGGAACGTCTGTCCTCAACAGGTTAAAGTAATTTCCTCACTATCTTAAATAAATGTGGACAAGGTGTCTGGCTAGACTGTAAACTCTCCTTCCAGACTCTTATTAAACATCTCCTATCCAAAATTAAATCTAGAATCAGCTTTCTATTTCGCAACAAAGCCTCCTTCACTCACGCCGCCAAACATATCCTAGTAAAACTGACTATCCTACCGATCCTTGACTTCGGCGATGTCATTTACAAAATAGCCTCCAACACTCTATTCAGCAAACTGGATGCAGTCTATCACAGTGCCATCCGTTTTGTCACCAAAGCCCCATATACCACCCACCACTGCGACCTGTATGCTCTAGTCGGCTGGCCCTCGCTACATATTCGTTGCCAGACCCACTGGCTCCAGGTCATCTATAAGTCTTTGCTAGGTAAAGCTCCTCCTTATCTCAGCTCACTGGTCACCATAACAACACCCACCTGTAGCACGCGTTCCAGCAGGTATATCTCACTGGTCATCCCCAAAGCCAACACCTCTTTGGCCGCCTTTCCTTCCAGTTCTCTGCTGCCAATGACTGGAATCAATTGCAAAAATCGCTGAAGCTGGAGACTTATATTTCCCTCACTAACTATCCGAGCAGCTAACCGATCGCTGCAGCTGTACATAGCCATTCTGTAAATAGCCCATCCAATCTACCTACCTCATCCCCATATTGTTTTTATTTACTTTTCTGCTCTTTTGCACCCCAGTATTTCTACTTGCACATCATCATCTGCACATCTATCACTCCAGTGTTAATTTGCTAAATTGTAATTACTTGCTACTATGGCCTGTTTATTGCCTTACCTCCTCACGCCATTTGCACACACTGTATACAGACTTTCTTTTTCTATTGTGTTATTGACTGTACGCTTATTCCATGTGTAACTCTGTTGTTTGTGTCGCATTGCTTTGCTTTATCTTGGCCAGGTCGCAGTTGTAAATGAGAACTTGTTCTCAACTAGCCTACCTGGTTAAATAAAGGTAAAATAAAAAAAATGATCAACTCAATCCTATAGAAAATCTGTGAGCAGAGCTGAAAAAGTGTGTGCGGACAAGGAGGCCTACAACCCTGACTCAGTTATAACAGCTCTGTCAGGAGGAATGGGCCAATATTCACCCAACTTATTGTGGAAGGCTACCTGAAACGTTTTACCCAAGTTAAACAATTTAAAGGCAATGCTGCCAAATACTAATTGAGTGTATGTAAACTTCTGACCCACTGGGAATGTGATTAAATAAATAAAACTGAAATAAATAATTCGCTCTACTATTATTCTGGCATTTCACATTCTTAAAATAAAGTGGTGATCCTAACTGACCAAAGACAGGGAATTTTTATTCGGATTAAATGTCAGGAATTGTGAAAAACTGAGTTTAAATGTAATTGGCTAAGGTGTATGTAAACTTCAACTGTATACAGGGGGTTGCCAGTATAGAGTCAATGTGCGGGGGCACCGGTTAGTTGAGGTAGTATGTACATGTAGGTAGAGTTAATTAAAGTGACATAGATGACAACAGAGAGTGGCAGTGGTGTGGAGATGGGGGGGGGGGGGGGGGGGCAATGTGAATCGTCTGACTAGATGTTCAGGAGTCTTATGGCTTAGGAGTAGAAGCTGTTTAGAAGCCTCTTGGACCTAGACTTGGCACTCCGGTAGCGCTTGCCGTGTGGTCGCAGGGAGAACAGTCTATGACTAGGGTGGCTGGAGTCTTTCACAATTTTTAGGGCCTTCCTCTGACACTGCCTGGTATAGAGGTCTAGGATGGCAAGATAATTGGCCTCAGTGATGGAATGGGCTGGGCCATTAGCACTACCCTCTGTCGTGCTTTGAGGTCAGAGGCTGAGCAGTTGCCATACCAGGCAGTGATGCAACCAGTCAGGATGCTCTTGATGGTGCAGCTGCAGATCCTTTTGACGATCTGAGGACCCATGCCAAATCTTTTCAGTCTCCTGAGGGGGAATAGGTTTTGTCATGCCCGCTTTACAGCTGTCATGGTGTGCTTGGACCATGTTAGTTTGTTGGTGATGTGGACACCAAGGAACTTGAAGCTCTCAACCTGCTCCACTGCAGCCCCGTCGATGAAAATGGGGGTGTGCTCGGTCCTCTTTTTCCTGTAGTCCACAATCATCTCCTTTGTCTTAAGATGCACTTAACTCATTTAGCAGTCATTCTTATCCAGAGTGACTTACAGGATCAATTAGGGTTCCATGCCTTGCTCATGAGCACATCGTCAGATTTGTTTTACCAAGTTTGATCGGGGATTCGAACCAGAACTTTTGAATACTCGCCTAACGCTCTTAAGCGCTAGGCTACTTGCTTATAGTCTGTATGTCATATCAAGACTCTGGATGATTCATATCGATGTGCCGCTACCGTCTCTGTTGGCTGGGCTCCCTGCCTGTGCCATTAAACCCCTACAACTCATCCAGAACGCCGCAGCCCGTCTGGTGTTCAACCTTCCCAAGTTCTCTCACGTCACCCCGCTCCTCCGCTCTCTCCACTGGCTTCCAGTCGAAGCTCGCATCCGCTACAAGACCATGGTGCTTGCCTACGGAGCTGTGAGGGGAACGGCACCTCCGTACCTTCAGGCTCTGATCAGGCCCTACACCCAAACAAGGGCACTCCGTTCATCCACCTCTGGCCTGCTCGCCTCCCTACCTCTGAGGAAGCACAGTTCCCGCTCAGCCCAGTCAAAACTGTTCGCTGCTCTGGCACCCCAATGGTGGAACAAGCTCCCTCACGACGCCAGGACAGCGGAGTCAATCACCACCTTCCGGAGACACCTGAAACCCCACCTCTTCAAGGAATACCTGGGATAGGATAAAGTAATCCTTCTAACCCCCCCCTTAAAAGATTTAGATGCACTATTGTAAAGTGGTTGTTCCACTGGATATTATAGGTGAATGCACCAATTTGTAAGTCGCTCTGGATAAGAGCATCTGCTAAATGACTAAAATGTAAAAAAAAATGTCTCTTATGACCGAAAATAACTTCTGGACATCAGAACTGGGATTACTCAACACGAACTGGAAGAATCTTTTTCCTTTAACGAGTCCGATGAGAAAGATATCCTGCTCTCCCAGGGACAGGCCCAGATCCCCGTCATTTGCGTGAAGAAAAGATGGAGGAAAAGAGGATGCAGATAGGACTGCCTTTTGAGAATCTGTAGGCGAGCGAGTAAACTCCCACTGCCATCAATTTTAATTGCTGACATGCAATCATTGGAAAATGAAATTGATGACCTACGTTTACGATTATCCTACCATTGGGACATTAAAAGCTTCTACCCCCAAGCCATAAGACTGCTGAACAATTAATCAAATGGCCACTGGACTATTACATTAACTCCCCCCCTCCATTTGTTTTGTACACTGCTGCTACTCGCTGTTTATTATCTATGCATAGTCACTTCACCCCTACCTACACGTACAAATTACCTCTAACCTGTACCCTGCACACTGACTTAGTGCTGGTACCCTGTATATTGCCTCGTTAGTGTTATGTTATTGTGTTACTTTTTATTATTTTTTACTTTAGTTTATTTGGTAAATATTTTATTAACTCTTCTTGAACTGCACTGTTGGTTAAGGGCTTGTAAGTAAGCATTTCACGGTAAGGTCTACACTTGCATTTGGCACATGTGACAAAAAAGTTTGATTTGATCGACTACACAACTACTCCATATCACCAAAATGTTCCAAAACGGAGATATGGTTCTTCAGTTTAAGGGTTCCAATGTGGATTGATACTACAGTTTGTTAAATAGCATAGGCTACGAGTAATAACAACTGTAAAAAAGGTGTGACCAATATTGCCCTTGTAGTCAAGCAAGTTTCCAATTAGCCAATTGTACTAATAATGTGACTACTGATGTGTGTATTTAAAGTAACTGCCCAGTGTTTACAGATTTCAATGAGAAATGACCTATAATTAATTACAATATGAGTGAAATCATTTTCCTTCAGAATTGTTTTAATTAAGTATGTTAAAAAGCAGATTTTTCTGTGTTGGAATGGTGTGGGCTTCTACCGGTCATAAACAATCACACTACCTTCTCCTGCAGTGCATCCAGGTATAGCTGAGCGTTGGTATAGTACATTGTGGTGGAGGAACGGAAGATAGTGATACCTGGTATCTCTTTTGCCTGTGGGACAAACCAACACACAAACAGGGGACTTCAATAGATGGTAATCTAAAAACTGTTTTAAAAGCCACTGTTGAATAACCCACTCACACCCACCTAATTACATATTACAGTTCTGTTTTTTTGCTTTGGTTTTATTTTCTAAAGTATGGGATGAATTTCCAAAACTCTTAGTACAAAACTACAAACTGGTAACACTTGTAACATGGACAGTCTTGCATTCAAAACCTTTCATTGTGCATTAATCTTGTTTGTTCACCACGCAACCACTGAAATCGTTGCATGACTCATCCATGATGTGGTACGCTCATGGGGATGGCAATCAGAAATCTTCCACCTGTATTGTAATGGTGTATTGTATTTACAGTAATGTATTGTACTTGTATTGTAGTAGTCCTGTACATGGCTCAGTTTGTAAGAGCATGGCATTAGCAACACCAGAGTTGTGGGTTTGATTCCAACTGTGGTGACATACCAAAAATGTTGTCACTTTGGATAAAAGTGTCTGCTACGTAAATGGCATATATTACAGTACTGTATTTGCCAACGTAATTTTAGTAAAGCAGTGTGAACTTTGCATTGCATTGTGAAAGGCAATTACTTTATATGAACATGTGTTGCAATGTGAAACATGTATTTCTAGATGAAACACTGATTAAGTTTGGTGAAAAAAAGGACTGTATGATTTTGTGTAGTTGGTCAGTTGAAAATGTACTTAGACAACTAACTTTTTGATGATCTGTTTTGAGTTTTGTACTAAAAGTTATGAAAATGTACCGCATACTAAAGCGATACAAAAAACCTGTAAACTCCTCAGTTTCACCTCCTCATATGTGTCTGTATCCAGGTAGAGCTCAGTCCCAGGAACGTGCCCCAGGATAGAGTACCGCGGCCTGGGAGAGAGAGAGAGAGAGAGAGAGAGTGCGCGTGAGAGAGAGAGAACAGATGTTATCTACTTTATGAAGAAAGAGGAAGAAAGAGTCGCGACCAGAAGGGTTGCCCCAAAAATTATAATAATACGAGTACAGATTTTTGTATGGGACAATATATAACATTTTTGAGAAAGATATTTACTGGTTTCTTTTCATTTCGGTAAGAGATTAAAATGTAATAAAGGTTATTTGTTAATGTAAAAATGTAAATGTACCGATTTTAAGGTTGTATCATCATATTTGGGGTGGGGTCGCGAGAAATTATTGCGAAAAAAATGGGGTCCCCGCTTAAAGTTTGAATACCACTGTTAAAAGGTAAATCCCTCTTACTCTCTCTTATAACAAAGCAAACAAACACAAACGCAAACACGTGTGCTCATGGACACACACATACACACTTTTAAAATTGTATAAACTGCCTTAATTTTGCTGGACCCCTGGAAGAGTAGCTGCTGCCTCGGCAGCTAATGGGGATCCATAATAAATACAAATAAAATACACTCAGACTCACAGTTGTGTTCTGAAGATGACAGTGAGCATAGAGAAGCTGATGGATGCAGCCAGGCCGAGGTCCAGGTTCAGCAAAATAGTACACACCAGAGTTACCAACCACACCAGCTAGGGGACAGCAGAGACACAGGTAATCAATATGGGGAATACCCAGGAATCAGGGTTTCCCAAACCCCATTTGAGTCATATACGTTAATCTCAAGTTAGGATGCATGTTTTAGGACATAAATATGAAGTGTATAGATGTGTTGCTCACACATCTATACACGGCGGTCTAAGATGCTAAATTTCAGTATAAGAGGTGTCACTATAGACCCTGGTTCGAATCCAGGCTAAATCACATCTGGTTGGGAGTCCACAGGGCGGCACACAATTGGCCCAGGGTAAGCCGTCAATGTAAATAAGATTTTGATCTTAACTGACGTGCCTAGTTAAATAAAAAATAAAATTGCTCACCAGGTCGACCTTATTGCTCTTCCAGAGTGCAGGAATGTCTTTAAACTGCATAAAAAGGCCTTTCAGGTTCACAACCACTATACAGGCCAGGACAGCCTAGGGGACACACAAACACTCATCAGATCAGTGTTGTCTGTGTTTGGATGGAGTGGAGGTGATGGAGAGATGGATACCTTGGGTAGCTCCTCAAACAGTGTCCCCAGTTGCAGAATGAAGATCAGCACAAGTACTGAAGAAATCAGCCCCACAACCTGACAAAATGTACAAACACACACATCAGTTAGTGTGTACGCTTGCGTAAATATTAGCAAATGAAGATACGTGTATGTGCATGCATGAGTGTATGTCTGTGTGTGTTACCTGTGTCTTGCCTCCAGTGCTATCCTGGAGGAGGGTACGGGACGGAGAAGCAGCAATAGCGTGGCATTGAAAGAATCCTCCCACTATGTTACAGAGACCAATAGCCACCATCTCCTAGAAAGAGAGAAAGAAGACCAAGAGAGTGAAAGAGAGGGGGGAGATTAGAGGAATCCAGAGGCTCAATTACATTGGGGTTTATTTACTTGTGGCCACCCCCAGTAAATAAGTCCTAGTGCTTATTCAGTGGTATATTCAGTACTTCTCCTTCATACTTGACTGAGCAGAGCGTGTCGGCCATTAAACATTCAGGACCAGAGAGCTGTAAGCTGGTACAGACACTGTGTGTTCTCTTCCTGTCTCACTCTTTCAGAGCAAAGCAACCCCAAGCACATGCCTCTGTTGGTCTGCCTGCATGCCAGTGTGTGTGTGTGTTTGTGCGTGCATGTCTAGAATTGGCTTCCTATTTCGCGACAAAGCATCCTTCACTCATCCTTCACTCATGCTGCCAAACATACCCTCGTAAAACTGACCATCCTACCGATCCTCGACTTTGGCGATGTCATTTACAAAATAGCCTCCAATACCCTACTCAATAAACTGGATGCAGTCTTATCACAGTGCCATCCGTTTTGTCACCAAAGCCCCATATACTACCTACCACTGCGACCTGTACGCTCTCGTTGGCTGGCCCTCGCTTCATACTCGTCGCCAGACCCACTGGCTCCAGGTAATCTACAAGACCCTGCTAGGTAAAGTCCCCTCTTATCTCCCCTCACTGGTCACCATAGCAGCACCCACCTGAAGCACGCACTCCAGCAGGTATATCTCTCTGGTCACCCCCAAAGCCAATTCCTCATTTGGCCGTCTCTCCTTCCAGTTCTCTGCTGCCAATGACTGGAATGAACTACAAAAATCTCTGAAACTGGAAACATTTTTCTCCCTAATTAGCTTTAAGCACCAGCTGTCAGAGCAGCTCACAGATCACTGCACCTGTACATAGCCCATCTATAATTTAGCCCAAACAACTACCGCTTCCTCTACTGTATTTATTTATTTTGCTTCTTTGCACCCCATTATTTCTATTTCTACTTTGCACTTTCTTCCACTACAAATCTACCATTCCAGTGTTTTACTTGCTATATTGTATTTACTTTGCCACCATGGCCTTTTTTGCCTTTACCTCCCTTATCTCACCTCATTTGCTCACATTGTATATAGACTTATTTTTCTACTGTATTATTGAATGTATGTTTGTTTTACTCCATGTGTAACTCTGTGTTGTTGTATGTGTCGAACTGCTTTGCTTTATCTTGGCCAGGTCACAATTGTAAATGAGAACTTGTTCTCAACTTGCCTACCTGGTTAAATAAAGGTGAAATAAAAATAAAAAATAAATGTTCCACCTGGTTGCTGTCCACATTGTAGCCGTGTTTTTGGCCGAAGATTTTGCCCAAGGAGATGTTAAGGGCATATCCCACTATGCCTACTACGAATGCATCACCAACTACCGAACCCCACAGACTAATGTCAGGTGACATGGGAGGCTGTAGTCTAAGGATAGAGAGGAAAGGGAGATGGGGAGAAGGCAGGAGTGGAGAGAAAGGGAGAGGGAGAGAAGGAGAGGGAGAAATTAAAGTGGACAGGGGGAGGAAGGGATAGAGGAGAATTATGTGGTTACAAAGACACTGTAAAAATGTATCCCATTGATTACTGCCTCGTACAGACCCCTCCTCCTTCCCCAACACATCCCCATGATTCTTGCCGCTGTTGAAACATGTACACAAACAAATAATTACATTGGGGTTTAATTGTGTATCAATGCGCAGGCTATGTTATGATGGCTCAAAGTAACCTGAATGATAAACAAAGTGATAAAGGACCTGTAGGCTACCTGAGGTAAAGCATTGTTATGAAGAAAATGATTTGATAATTGAAAGAATGAAATGATCAATTTACACCAGTGATAATGATCAAGCTTATGAATACTGTCTCATGTCAATCTGATAACTAATCACTCAACTGACAATACTCTGGGAAACACCAAAACGTTCCACTAGCTACTGTTGCAGCAAGTTGAGCTTCAGCTTCATCAGTGTCATCAGGAGTTGGTCTGTCAAGTCCAACTGAAAGCTGCCTTTGTAGAGGGATAGAAGATGTTCCTCCAGGGTAGAGAAGGCAGCAAGAGACAAGCCTGTATGCAGTCGACAGAGTGCTTCGTTCCTCAGCAGGGTTTTGTAGAGAGGTGCTGCTGGGCACTGTGTCCCTGCCTCACAGGTGGTGGGCTTTACATGATCACCTGAGCTGTAGTTGTGATCACTTAGAGACGGGTCTTCCCATTGGGTTTGGGCATCCTTCTCTGAAGGCATATCCATTCCTTCTATCTGTGTTGGCCAATCCCCATTTTCAATTTGGTGAACACTTAGAGATGGGTCTTCCCATTGGGTTTGGGCATCCTTCTCTGAAGGCATATCCATTCCTTCTATCTGTGTTGGCCAATCTCCATTTTCACTTTGGTGAACACTTGAGCCTGTTGTGTCATCTGTTAAGAAATCAGTATGGCTTGTTAAACAAGTCAATGGACAGTTAATAACAAAAAAACACCATGCTAAATGGACGCTCCTAATAATATTTAATAATCATAATAATTAAGTATATATAAAATTGGATTTTTTTATTATTGCGTTGTAGAGGAAATAAATGGTTATATTGAGACTGTGCATAGATACAAATGCAAGAGGGAGACACAAAATGAAAGCAAGAAAACTTTTCAAGCGTTTTGCTTACCTGTCACTGATGACTGCCTGACCAACACCCAATGCTTCTTCATGAGTGGAGCATCGTAGCCAAGCCATTTCTCTGGGTAAGGATGCTCCACTGTAGGCTTCTTGTCAAAGAAGTGGTAGGAGCACACAAAGGGATGTTTTGGTGATTTCTTTAGTTTCAACGCTTTGAGCCAAAACCGCAAAGTCTCCACGTCTTTAGGAGGTGGATGCAGGTCGTATGTGGCTCACAGGTCCATTCAAATCGACGTAGAGGTTGGTGTTCAAAACATTGCTATTGTAAAAACTGTCTCTTCATCCAACTATTGTGACAGCCTCGTACTGAACATATAATGCTTGTCATGTTGATCAATTTTAGGATTTTGTGCGGTTCTGTCAGTGTAAAACTATTAAGCTCTCAACTAAAAGTACCACTTTGCATGCGCTAGCGTCGCACAAATGCTGCCGGAAATACAAACACAATTGCAACTAACTCACCGCGATCACTGTGACGTTCCAGAACAAGGCGAATAGGATGACTCTTTCCCAATGAACTACACCATATCACCTTCCCCTATCTTCCCTCTTCCTCTCCTCTTCTCCTGTGGACTCAACTGATCTTAGAAATCCCCCACCCACACACAAACACTAACACATAACACACACTCATAAACACTCACCCTTTGGGGATCTGTCCGATGACGGCCACTTTGTATCGGCTGTTCAGTTTGCAGTAGTAAGAGATAAGTGTTGCTACTATGATCTGTAACACACACATAGACACACATAAGTTACCATGCTCACAAAAACACAACATCGCTTGTCCTGTTGTGTACATGTGCATTTGTGAGTAAATCATTATTTCAGACCCTGTGTGGCTTTGCTGTGTTTGGAATCCATGAACAAATACAGGCCGATTATTTAACACAACTAATCATTTTACCATATTTTATTGGATCAATGTGACTAACTGGGCACATGCACACAGAGAGACACATACACTCCTCTTGACGAAATTACAAAATTATGTGCAAATATGGAACATTAAACTAAAAATAAGATGAACCACTTTCTGGCCTTACTCTCCTATCAGCCATGGTGACAGGTTGCCCTCTAGTGGTTTTCACTAAACGTGTCGTTAAAGAGACCAAAAGAGAGAGAGAGGAATGAGGAGCAAAAGACTTGAGGATGATTGTATGAATAATAATCAGAAACACACAGAGAGGTGTTAGATGTAGAGCAGGGTTTCCCAAACTTGGTCCACGTGTTTGTTTTTGCCCTAGCACTACACAGCTTATTCAAATAACCGAGTTTGGTTAACCCTGGTGTAGAGGACTTACCGTTATGAGTTCTATTGGAACAGGCACAGGCATTTTCTTCTCATAGTAAATGTTGAGTTCTTTGACCGCTATGAGGACCGCCAAGGCCACTAGAGTTACCACCACGGCCGCAATGTTAGTCTCTGGCAGATGTCTACAGATATCTATTAGGAGCTAGAGAGAGAGAGAGAGAGAGAGAGAAATGAGGAGCGCGAGAGAGAGAGAGAGAAATGAGGAGCGCGAGAGAGAGAGAGAGAGAGAGAGAGAGAGAGAGAGAGAGAGGAATGAGGAGCAAGAGAGAGAGAGAGAGCGAGAGAGAGAGAGTTTCTGCATACATGCAGTAGTTGGAAAACATTTACAACTTTTGTACGTGTGAATCATCTGTTTCTGTGTGTGGATGTGTTGTGTGTACCACTCACATAGACCTGAGACAGCGGTCCGGAGAAGCGTCCAGTGCGGATCCCAAAGAAGTTTGGGAGTTGGGAAAGTACCACATGTATACCTGCTCCTGTCATGTAACCACGCACCAGGGGATCCGACAGGTACGTCACCGCAAAACCAAACCGAATCATGCCCAGCAGAAACAGAAAGATCCCACTCAGTAAAGTGGTGCTGGCTGCTATCTGTACTCTGAAGGCATCACGGGCTACTACATCTATAACTGCAGTCCCATTGGTTCCATTTAGAATCATGAAGGCACTGTTTGGGGCCAGCCTCTCTGTCGTGGTGCCTATCATGATGCTGGTCACAGCAAATGCGCCTGAGGGAACACACACACATTACACACACAAGATCATATTAGTGAATTCATTAGCATATTCCTTCGACCAAATTATATTAAAACATTCAAATTCTTTCTCTTTCTCCTTCCCCCCTTCCACACTCTGTCTTGCCTACGGAGATGTGTCTGGAGGTGCCAAAGATGCAGTACATGAGTACAGGGTAGAAGGAAGTGTAGAGGCCAAACACTGGGGGCACCGAGGCCAGGAGAGCATAGGCCAAACCTGGGGAAACGTTACAGAAATGTCAGTCTTCATAGTCTAAAATAGATAGTTATCATGTAGTATTCTCAGCCCAAAGAGATGCAACACTAACTTGAGATCAACTTGTGTAAATCATGCTTTCACATACCTCAAGCATTGTTATCAATTAAAGATTTACATGTGGTTACATGCAGTGGCTGACGTGACTAAGTACTCAGTGGTGTAAAGTACTACTTAAGTAATTTATTTGGGGAGGCCTATCTGTACTTTAATATCTCTATTTGTTACAACTTTTACTTTTACTCAACTACATTCCTAAAGAAAATAATGTACTTTTTTAACATTTTCCTTCACCCTCAAAAGAACTGAGAACTTTTTTAATGCTTAGCAGGACATGAAAACTGTCAAATCTTTCCACTGATCAAGAGCACATCCCTGGTCATCCCTACTGCCTCAGATCTGGCGAACTCATTAAACACAAATACTTCATTTGTAAATTATTTCAGATTGTTGGAGTTTTTTTTATGCTGCTGTCTGGTTGGCTTAATATAAGAATTTAACTTGACATATTCTCAAGTATAACAATTGGTACTTTTGAACTTACAGTAAGTACATTTTTAAATAAATAGTTTAGACTTTTACTCAAGTAGTATTTTACTGGTTAACTTTCACTTTTACTTGAGTCATTTTCTATACATTTTGGTCAGGTACGACTATTTAGTACTTTTTCCACCATGTGTTGTTGATTTCAAGTTAGGATTGGGCCCTGTGTGTGTGTTCAAACAGTAGAGGTGGTACAGACCCATAGGCAGGTGCATGATGCCAATGCTTATGCCAGATATGAGGTCTCCCAGTGCGTCTTGTCTCACTGAGTAACAAGGCAGCCATGACAGGATAGGTATAAAGCTCAGCACAGAACGCTTCAGCTTGGGCACTGAACACCTGCGACCAGGGGGAAGAGTTGGAGAAGTGGAGAAAAGAATAATACATTTTTGTTATCCATTTGTGACAACGGATATGTGTCTGCTGTGTGTTGAAGTTGGTGGATAGGGCATGCAGGCAACTCAGCTCCTTGAGTGCCACAGTGAGTGCAGGGTTTTGTTCCATTCCATCTCTTACACATCTAATTAAACTAACCAGGAGTCTTACAGCTAGGCTGGAACATAAGCCAGCACACACTGTGGCCATTCAGGACCAGGTTTCATCTCCTTTAGTGGCACATAGAGCTGGTAACACTGTGCCATAGGGCTGTAGATAAAATCAAGGGAGTACGCCTACATAGGATTTTGACAAAAGGCGAAATTCGGCAATTAAAATAAATGTTCTATCACATTGAACATATTATTTTGGGGAAGCTCAATTGATTCTGAGTTTGAGCATATCAAACTATTAATAAGATGTGTACACTCAGATTTTGTATAAATCACTTGCGCTGCTCGCGGTTTGAAGTCCACAATGTAGGGGGGAGGTTGTAAGGCAGGGTTCCCCAACTGGCCGGATTTGGCCCACGAGTGGTTTTATTTGGTCCCCAAAATTGTCTTATGTCATTAGACACAAAAGACTGTAAAAACACCAGGAAATCAGCTCCAGGTGATTTACATTTTTGAAATCTGCTCCCAAGTATTCCCACACATAGTAGAGTGACATGATCGTATAAAAATGCAAGAAAGTTTTGAAATGATTATGTTTTAGTCAAATAGTATATCTGTTTGGGATTCTTGCGGTCAAATTGACTTGTAATTATTAGAAAGAGGAGGAAGGGAAGCGCTACTAAGGTACACAATAGTAAATGTTGGTAGACAGAAGGTGCTCTTTGGTAAAAGGGGTGAGTTGGTCATCAAAAAGAAAGGAGGACCAAGGCACTCTTCATATAATTAATTAAAATGCCTTTATTATTATGGCATGTTCAATAGAAACAATGTTTTTTCAAATCCGACGCGTTTCGGCTGCATGGCCTTCGTCAGGGAGTACAAAGAAATAATACGTCTTCTTTTGAACAGCTTTTCCAATTAGCCCTAATTTGAAGAGGGAGTGGTTAAAATTGATTGGACACACCTAGTAAGCAATAGTATACACACTTTAAAGTGAAATACTGTAGCTATGTTATCCAAGCTAGAAGTATCAGAACACTTAAAAAGGTAGTTCTAACCTTAAATATGGCTGGGAGAAGTGTCAAGAATAAGAAAGTAATATATTCCATAGTACACTAGAACACAGCAAAACATGAACAACAAGAGTCTAAACATAGCTGAGGGCAATTGAGCAAAATGTCCACTAGATGACAGCAAATGGACCCATCACAACCCTACAGGAAGGGTGAGAAATCCATATCTTCATTTAAACCCGGGTATTTAGTGGCCTGTAGTTTGTAAATCCAAAAACTTTCCCTTTGGTTTAACTGTTTAAGACGGTCCCCTTTTCTAATAGAGGCCGGGATATGATCAATACCCATAGCTTGTAGGGAGGCAGGGTTGCCATGGTGTAAGGACGTGTAGTGCCTTGCCATGGGGTAGTCGTCATTGCCTACCCGTATGTCGTACTTGTGTTCCGCTAGGCGGTCTTGAAGGCGTCTCTTTGTCTCTTTGGTTTGTCTATGTTGAAAATTGGTTACCATGACATAATCCCTTTGTTGAAATTTCACCCTCTAAATAACAGTCTACATTGATGACTTTTGCAAATCCAATGTATTTGACTAAATTCCACATCACAATACCTTGACAAATTTCATTGAAACAACATTGATTCAACTAGTTTGTGCCCAGTGGGATGTTACTATCTTACCTGAGGGAATCTTTCACCCGTTCCTTCAGGAGAGGTCTGGTGGAGTGAGTCCGTCTTCTGGCCAACTCGTCCAAGCAAAGCTCGTTCAGAACATCCCTCTCCACGTAAAACTCCCCAGCCCTCTGCTCCTTAACTCCCATGGCTGTCTTCCAACACTGAATGTCTGTGTGTTTATTGCTTTATGTGTCTCTCTCTTTTCTTTCTATGTCTCTTTGTCTGTCTTTTTAGTCTGAAACAGTGTACAGAGGAGAAACCTCTTGTTCCAAAACAGCAGTCTCACAATTATCATCAAACTGTCAAACACCCTGATAAGAGGTACAAAAAACAAGAAGCTACTCTATGTTCCAAGCTAGTCTGAGTGTACTCCTGGCTGTGTCTTTGTTTGTATCTGTTGGACCTTCTTCATATCTGGTGCAGGACACAATCCCTGATATTCTGGTTCTAACAGAGACTTGGCTGACTGATTCGGTCTCGGATAAGGACATTGAGATTTGTGGTTAAAATATCTTCAGGTGTGATATATTGCAAAAAGGGAAAGGAGTGGCTGTTTATGTAAAAACAACACACTTGGCATCATGTTGTCTAAATATTACTGTTCCCAAGAAAATTAGCTGGTTATAGATAAGCCAAATAAACCCAAATACACATTTATTTGTTGCTGGGATTTACCACTGTGATTAGTGAAAACAGGGGATGGATCAACAACATTGCAGTTAGTTACAGTATGGGATCTTACTTTGAAACAGGAAAATAATCCTGCAGCAACAGGAAATGTGAATTATTATGTGGATTGTAATAAATGTACATTTTCGTAGGTTTTTTTCGGGAAAGGAAAATCAAGTGTGAAAATTCAAAGTGGAAATTACAAACTTCAGAAGAGTTTTTCAACCTAAAATACACTACAAGTTTTATGTCAGGGTGATCAAATGAATAACAGTTAATGTAATAACTTTTCAATTTTGTTAATAATAAAACTGGTTAATGTAATAACTTGCCGGCTAATGTAATAAAATGTTGAAAGGTTGATATAACAACTTTTTTTTGCCTTAACAACTGTTATCAATTTGTAAGTCGCTCTGGATAAGAGCGTCTGCTAAATGACGTAAATGTAAAATGTAAATGTATTACGTAACAACTGTTTTGATGAATAATGTAATTACTTGTTAGATGGTAATAACTTCAACCAGTGTAATAAAATACCAAAATCAATATTTTTATGTACTATTTCCCTCAGTTTGATAAACATAACACCACCAACAAACAAACTCATGCACATCATACATTAATACTCAGACATTCATAAGCACTCATTGAAATGTAGGCTACGCACATGCAGAGTCATAGAAACACACGAACACCAAAGTAACAGAATAGTCATAAACTCATACAAGACACGTAAGTGTGTTCACCAAACTACCAAACGTCATTGAAATGTGTACACACACACAAACACATAGGCACCTGAGCAAGAGCCCCATATGGAAGTGTACTGTGGCCGCTTGGCAGTTACAATGTTGCCAAGCTGTATGCTGTGCCTATGCGCAAAATGAGAAAGCACTGAATATTTGTACCTCGATAAAACAGTTCTGCTTTGTTGGTAAGTAAAATCAACCAAATAAGTAAATTCTACCCTATATGGATCAAATACGTATGCTGCTGGGACAGGTTTGAAACATTTTCATGGTGATACTGTGACAGCGCTTTAAAAAAAAAACATGTTAGAGATAGGGATGTGCATGAGTTTCGACGGACGACAAAACTCGATCTTAAAACAGAGATCACACATTTTGAAATTAATTTGCATGGACTCTAGTGTTCCATAGGCCTACATGTGCCTTTGCACAACAAAAAAGAAACCAAGCCAAGTTCCTCTCTGTACATTCCCTTTCTCCTCTGTGTCTCACTCACTCAACTGCGTTCAGACACCTCCCTCTACACACTTGTCATGAATATGCGCACAAGCACCCACTAGACATACAGAAATAAATACCTATAAAAACATATCTAACTGATGTGATACACAAGCTACATTCCTTGCCAAACAGATTCTGTGGCCGTAATACCATGCAGTGTTCAATATGGAATTGCCCATTTACAAAATTTCAAAGAACAAGCAGAATAAAATAAATCAAACATATGTATATAGAAAAGAAGACCAATTTTGGTTTGTAACCGTGGAAAAATTGTCTTTCAACTTCGCCAAACTGAGCCCCGTTTCAAATGATCACTCTTTGAGATGCGCATCACTTTGCACTGCAATCTTTTTTCATTTGGAAAAATGTTCTATTCTATTTTATTCTGTTATTTTAAATAATTTTCTTTACTATAAAATAGGTGTGTCTTGACTGTGACCAGGGTTTGGGAAATAAGAATCATCCGTCTACTAAATTAACAAAACAAGGCTGGCTATGTCACAGCCACAGGCTTCTACAAACAAGCTCCACCTTTTTGATGATCGTGTTCCACAATATAACCAGCTGATATTACGGTTTCAATAAATCAATCTTAAATGGCATTTGTTTTTTTATTGACTGAATATACAGTATATTGAGCAGTTTAGCAATTGGGATTTCTTATCTGTAATTGTAATGATAAATTAGGCATTGTTGGCATATAGATAACATATTTAACACATAACACATATTTCTTTCTGGACTTTTTTAAATTTATTTGAGTACTCCAGTTCAATATAATTTATTGTGGCAGAACCTAAGAAAATTATATGTGTTCTGTTCATACATATGGATTCCTCCTGTGAAGAAACAGTGTAGAATTTCACGAAATGGTTTAACATTAAAAATATATAATTCCTGATCAAAATGAAAATGGAAAATAATCACATTGTGTTCAGGATTCATTCATCACAATCCAATTCCATGTATTCAATATAAAGGCTGGTCTGCTCATAGTTTTGTAGACTTTACTTCAGCAAGCATAAACACAACCCCCAATGAAAATAAGGAATGGTGAATACAGTGGAGGAACACAACTGATATGAATGTATCAGCCTCAACTCCACCAAAGCAACGCTCTGTAATGGAAGGCCACAATGTTGAAGATGATGACTTACAGATGCCCTATCTTAATTTGATCATTCTCTTCTTTCATGAATTTGAAATGAAAACTTGTAGTGTATTCATGGTTTAAAAATACATCTAAAATGTCATTTCCACTTTAAAATGTCAGACTTGATATGCCCTAACAAAAAATGTATCAACCCCTCAAGAATGTCCATTAATTATAATCGTATATGACAAGAAGGCCTGCACACTGTTAAAGCTCCCAATTCACCGCTTTATTGACAACGTTTCCATCCGAAACGGATCTTCGTTTCGGGTCAAAGCATGGTCAAGAAAGTGGTGAATTGGGAGCTTTAACAGTGTGCAGGCCTTCGTGTTCTACATTAGAATTCTTTATTAGCCCAGCATCTACAGTATGTTTTTAAGGATGTACGTACGACCACAAACTTTTCATTCATTATAATTGACATTTCTTGTTGCTGCAGGAATATTTTCCTGCTGTGTGAAACTGGCTCAAATTAAGATCAGACATATGTACATGTAGGAGTAACCCAAAGATACGTAGAAGTAGAAGTAATCCAACTTCATTATAAGTATCTCTGCATGTCCACAGTGTTGTAAAAAAATCATACAAATCGAAAGTCCCCGTTGCCTAGATCTTTCCCTATATTATACCTGATTGACTACTGATGAAGCCATTCACAATTTTGTGTAGTAGTATTTACAGATTTTTTTTACTGATTTCCATAAACAGTGAACAAATTTGCAACCTCTTCTGATGAAAACAAAGTGTTAATGTTCTGTGAACAAAACACTTTACAATTAATTTTGTATTCATCGATTACAATTATATTTAAAGTTTTGCAAAAGTGGGTCTAAGATATGTAATTCAGGTACAAATGTTAGAAAATTACCAGACATTATGCAAATGTATTTAAAGACATAGTACAATGATTTTTATTTACCCTTCCTGTTGAAAAGGGATATCTCAAGTTTAAATACACTCAGTACTAAAGTGGGAAAAAAATATATTTTCAAATTTTATTTGATCATTGTTGTTCTGCTACTTTCAACCACAGTTCCAGGAAGTGATTGTATGTGAAAACTGTATTATTGTGTTTGGTGTGTCATAGGGTTGGGCACGGTAACAACAAAAATACATGTTTCCATTATACACATGCACACCCTGTATGTGTGGGTATATAGCAGTACATTATGTGTATTTTGGCAACACAAAAGGGGGTACACCATAATGCATTAATTAGACCCTTTTTAAATAATTAATAACCCCTTCATGAATGTTGCAATACTGCATCATTCATGATAACCCTCATACCACATTAATACAGCATCAATCATATGTAATCTTCTAAACAAAAGGCCTGTTTTCATTACAGTATTACAAGTTACTTTGTAGTAGAAATATCTGGTTGGATTGAATTGGACAGTTGCTGGTGTTACTGACGAGGATAATTCTGCGCAATAAAATACTTTGATAGACTCTGCTGAGCTTAAGCCAAGATGTTAGCTTGAGTAGCTAATGAAAGGTTTCAGGTTTCCAGCAAGGTTACTAAACATTTTCAAATGACACGAATTGCCCTGGTGTTTTCCAGATCTTGGTTGAAATAGTATTTGAAATACTTTTAACATTTGCTTTGGCCTGCCTGGCGTGCCAGATTGATTGGTTCTGCACTTTTGGGACTATTCCATGTAAATCAAAATAAAGGACATAATACATAAAAACATAGATTTTAGTATGCTATTACATGATCAGTTATTACGTTATTCATCAAAAAAGTTGCTACTCACCTGATAATGTAATAACCACCAGATAACATAATAATAAACGGGAAAAGGTAATACGTTAACCATTGAACAATTTATCGTATTGAATCCCGGCCTAAGTAAAGGTGTTTTCTATTGCAACTTTTATTTTGAAAATGATGTTGAATGGTTTCAAAGGTTTTATGAATGCCAATCGCATTTCAATGTGACTGTGCATGTGTATACGTTTCAATGTGTTTGTGAATGTCTATGAGCATTCTTATATGAGTGCATGAGTTTGTTTGTGTAGTAATTGGTGGTGGGGGGTGGAATCTGCATCGAATTGAGGGAAGTAGTACATAAAAACATTGATTTTGGTACACTGTAAATTTCCTGTAAAATCTACATTAACTTACTGGCAGAAATGTGTAATTTGTTGTAGAGTAGAGCTACTGTAATCCATTTTACAGTAATCCATTTTACAGTACCAAAAATGTTGCTGTAATCTAATTTACAGTATATTACTGGAATTACCCATGCAGCGACATATTACCCAGTGTTCTTTGAAAGTTTTCACTTTTACATTTAGGTAATAGCGGCCGCTCTTGTCCTTAGCAACTTATAGTCAGTCAGTGCATTCAACCAAGGTTGATAAAAAATAAACACATCACAGTCATAGCAAATAATAAGTCTTTGTAACTGTTACTGAAAATGTTGTTTTTGTTAAGGAAACATTTGTGTTAAAAATATTTGTAATTTACCAAACCATGCACCAAGGGACAAGAACTGTGACTTGCTTTGCTCTCTGGATTAGGGTGACATTGAAAGGAGCGATAACTGGGGTGACGTTAAGTGTTGAGGAAGATCAACTGAAATTGAAGATTCCCGGAGTATGTGACGGCCGCCGTTTGGTGCGACGCAGACCCGGTGGAGAGCACGGTGAAACAGAGAAGACACTGTCTGTCCTGCTGAGTTTTGATGCAGAGACTTTGCCCGAGAAAGTCAAGTTAGGATATGTCAGTTATCCCATGAGAGCTATTGTCCCAAACCCATTATGGTGTTTTGGGTGCCAAGCTTATGGTCATGTAGCAGCAGTGTGAAGGAGGGAGGTTCCTAGGTGTGAGAAGTGTGCAGGAGGGCATGAGACAAAGCAAAGTGTAGTATCGGTGGAAAAAGTTAACTGTAGTTGTACCCATGGTGCTGATATCAGAAGTGTCCGGTAAGGGAAAGACAGGTTGAGGTTGTCAGGATCAGAGTAGTACAGAAGGTGTCATATGCTGAGGCAATGAAGAGAGTAGTAGGGGAAGATTGGTACAGGGCGAGGAATCCTGAGAGGATCCCTGTGAGTAGGCCAATGAAAATACAGTGATTGGAATAATATGTGCATCAGTAAGGTTGGTTTTTCAGCGTTCATAGACATGGTTATCAACTGCAGAAATGGAACGTACATCACAGAAAAAATATGTGGTGGCACCTTACGAGATTTTACTGCAGAAGAGTTACAGGTGGTGTGGAATGGTATTGTTCTGTCTTCTCGTTGGCCTGGTGTAGGATTAGATAGCGTTAAAATAGTGGAATGGTGTGGTGATATTTATTTTTTCATTCGTGTTAATAGTTGGCAGGGTAATGTTTTCCTTTTCCATTTTCCCTTTATTGAATCACCAATGTTTGGTTCTGAAAGAGTTCAAAACTAATGGACAACTAGTCAAAGCTTAAACCAAGTTTATTCACCCAATGGGTCAAAGCTGAACAAACAAAGCCACATTTCGACCAGCACAAGTATTTATACCCTCCTATTAGGCGGAGTCTTCTCCTTGTACATCTAGAGAGCCAATACATCTCTGTTGCCAGGCAGGAAGTTAAATGATGTGTGTAATAAAACTGTTCCTTCATCTGACCTGACCTGGGCCCACATTCCTCACTCCTCCCTAATCCACGGCTAGCCAACCTTATCAGTGACTGCAACCAAGTGATTACCTTTTTCCTCACGAAGTAACTTCCATACTCCTATTACTTATCCACACTCCATTGACCCCACCATATACATTTCTTATACATGTAATAATGAACTTCTAGTATAGCAAGTATTTCAAACTAGAACACAACAGTCACTCCATTTTGAATAGTAATTCCATACCATTCAACATTATACAAACTTTGAAATTACTTATAAATGAACAGAAAATAAAGCATGATTAACCTGTTATGGCTAGGGGGCAGTATTTTCACGGCTGGATAAAAAACGTACCCGATTTAATCTGGTTACTACTCCTGCCCAGTAACTAGAATATGCATATAATTATTGGCTTTGGATAGAAAACACCCTAAAGTTTCTAAAACTGTTTGAATGGTGTCTGTGAGTATAACAGAACTCATATGGCAGGCAAAAACCTGAGAAGATTTCATGCAGGAAGTGGCCTGTCTGACAAGGTGTCGTTCTTCTTGTCTCTGTTTATTGAAGAGTGAGGATCTTAGCTGTCCCGTGACACTTCCTACGGCTGCCATAGGTTCTCAGAAGGCGGCAAAATACTGAATCGTGGCTTTGCAGGCTCTGGCTGAAACAAAGTAGCGCGTTTGGGTAGTGGATGGTTACAGTACTGTGAGACTCAGGCTCGTGCCCGCGTCGACCGAAAGCTTTGTTTTCTTTCCTCTGTTTAGCTAAATGGACATTCCCGGTCTGAATATTATCGCTTTTTTTACGAGAAAAATGGCATAAAAATGGATTTTAAACAGCGGTTGACTTGCTTCGAAGTACGGTAATGGAATATTTAGATTTTTTTTGGCACGAATTGCGCCATGCGCACGACCCTTCTTTACCATTCGGATAGTGTCTGGGACGCACGAACAAAACGCCGCTATTCGGATATAACGATGGATTATTTTGGACCAAACCAACATTTGTTATTGAAGTAGCAGTCCTGGGAGTGCATTCTGACGAAGACAACAAAAGGTAATCAAACTTTTATAATAGTAAATCTGATATTGGTGAGTGCTAAACTTGCCGGGTGTCTAAATAGCTAGCCCGTGATGGCTGGGCTATGTACTTATAATATTGCTAAATGTGCTTTCACCAAAAAGCTATTTTAAAATCGGACATATCGAGTGCATAGAGGAGTTCTGTATCTATAAATCTTAAAATAATTGTTATGCTTTTTGTGAACGTTTATCGTGAGTAATTTAGTAAATTGTTAGCAAATTCCCCGGAAGTTTGCGGGGGGTATGCTAGTCTGAACGTCACATGCTAATGTAAAAAGCTGGTTTTTGATATAAATATGAACTTGATTGAACAAAACATGCATGTATTGTATAACATAATGTCCTAGGTGTGTCATCTGATGAAGATCATCAAAGGTTAGTGCTGCATTTAGCTGTCTTCTGGGTTTTTGTGACATTATATGCTAGCTTGAAAAATGGGTGTCTGATTATTTCTGGCTTGGTACTCTGCTGACATAATCTAATGTTTTGCTTTCGCTGTAAAGCCTTTTTGAAATCGGACAGTGTGGTTAGATAAAGGAGAGTCTTGTCTTTAAAATGCTGTGAAATAGTCATATGTTTGAAAAATTGAAGTTTTTGTATTTTTGAGGAATTTGTAATTCGCGCCACGCCTATCATTGGATATTGGAGCAGGTGTTCCGCTAGCGGAACATCTAGATGTAAGAGGTTTTAACATTCTCAGTTGATTTGTATGTTTACACCTCCGAGACTAAATGCATGGGTCTTTCCCCTGCTTCCAGGGAGTGACCCTATAAAGTCTATCTGCAATGCATGGGTCTTTCCCCTGCTTCCAGGGAGTGGCCCTATAAAGTCTATCTGTAATACATGAGTCTTCCCCCTGTTAGGGTTGAACTGGCTATTTGTATGCATAACTTCTATAATATACTGGGGAAGCTATGCAAAGTACATAAACTACGAGTAAATCAACTGTTGAAGACAAGAAGAACTACAACCGGCAACAGGAAGTGCGTCACGACGCTGGGATCAGCCTGCACGCCGACGACAGGAGGAGCAAGTTTAAACCACGCTCCTCCTCCCTCTGACAGGCCAGCATTGAGCGGGAACTAACTCTGTCAGAGAATAAAAGAGAGAACAAAGGAGGTGTCGTTCTCTTCCCTGTTTGCCCTGCGAGGTGTCACAGAGAGACCGTATATGAACGACATATTTACCACACACGTGTTTGCATTAATTAAAGTACAGCTAAATCAGAAGTTACTATGTGCTGACTAATTTGTTCTGTTACCAGAAACGAACTGTCGCGACATTAACATGGTGAACCCCGACGGTCTGGTATATAGAACGTCTACACTGAGCATTTAATCAGCCAATTGGACTTCGCTTTCGGGGAACGGTCTGCTTTACAAATTGTCCGGACTACTAAAAACAGGTAAGCAGACACCTATTGTTATAATAACTAAAGATCTGCATATTGGCTTTAACCAAATTACTTTTGTGAAGCACCTGTTCGATAAAAGTGAACAAAATTATGAATTATTATGAGTAGATAAGAAATTTGATAGTCACCATTGTGACATGCAAACCTGTGGTAGATGTGTTGTTATTAATGGTACCTTAGAGTATTGTGCACTTGGCGAGATCCGTAAAATATAAAAGGTGCGGTTAGGTTCAGGGAGAATACTGAAATCTATCGGCGAGATTCGTAAGGAAGGATACGATTAGGTTCGATGATATAGGGAATAATTGGGTTTGTAATTGGTATCGGCAATGATTCGTACATATAGAAGTGCGGTTAGGTTCGAGGAATTACCACGACAAAGATCGGGAAATTTTAGATAAGAATACTGGATGACCGGCAAGATTCGCTCATATAAAGGTGCGGTTGGGTTCGGTAGAGTAATTCTTGGGAAAGGAGGTGAGGTTATAAGGCGAAGTATAAGAGGAATACTGAATTGAGGATTTAAAGATAAGAGAATGATGGTATAATGAAAGGATTGGAAATAAAATAATATGATAAATTTAGGCGTGGAATAATAGGGAATAGTTTACTGTTTGAAACTATTAACGAAAATGCAATAAAAGACGGGAGGAATATTTTAGATAGGACGATAATTGTAGCTATTTGCAAGGCATGTACTGCGTGCGGGCATGCGTATATGTTTTGAATGGTGGGGTAATGTTGACGCTAACGGACAAATATTACTGAATTTGAAATACTAAGGGTGTGGTTAAGTTTGTAGAGTATATGTTTTCATCTATGGGTTATCGTGGGCAATGATAGGGATATATCAATTTATTTGGTGTTTTAAATGTTCAATGGTTGAGGGTGCATGAGCACCACGTTTGAAAAAGGGGTGCTAGAACGGGTTGTTTTATCAATTCATTTGCTGTTTTAATGTTTAAATGTTAAACGGTGAAGAACGGCTTGATTTATCAATTTATTTGATATTTGATGTTTGTCTAGTGTACGAACACCAAGTTTAGATAGGTGGGCTAGTAGCGGGTTGATTTATCAATTAATTTTGTGTTTAGTGATTGACACGGTATAACACCGAGATTAATTAATAGGGATGGAATAACTTGGATGTTGATTGGATTTGATGTTTTATTGACGGACACTGTATAACACTGATTTTGATTGAATTTGATGTTTTATTGACGGACACTGTATAACACTGATTTTGATTGTATATTGATGTTGTATTGACGTGCACTGTACAACACTGAGTTTAAATAATTTGATGTTTGATGAGGAACGCTGTATAATCTGAATTTAAACAAATGGGTTGGACTAATTTAGATTATATTTCGATGTGACGGTTGCTGTCTGACATTGTATAACACAAATTTAATTAATTGGGGTGGAATAATTTAGACTATTATTTTATTGGATGGTTGCCGTTTGACGTGAGGCAACACGGTTTTGACATTGGGGTTAAAATAGTATGGATTATTATTTAGTTTAATGCTGAATGGTTGTTTATATTGTATAAGACCGGTTTTAAATAATTAGGTTATAATAGACGGCGATTTTAACTGAATAAAGTGGAACAATTGGGTTTAAATAAATAGGTTAACATACTTCACATGACGGACTGATTATTAAATTGGTCGTAAAATATACACGGGGATAATACGGTAAAACAAAAACATGACTACCAGTGAAGAAGCGGAGAGAATATTAAAGGCTCTAAAATCCACACTCGAGAGCAACGGAGGAAACAACGGGAAAGAATGGAAGAGACGGGGAGAGAAACTTTATAAGGAATGGATAGAGGATGGTTTGATACTATCCCCCGATGGGGTTCCCACAGGAGGCGAGCCAGGGCGAATACTGGGAACATTGAAGCGAAGAACCCAGAAAGCAGAGGTGGAATGGAAGAAAGAAGGAGAACCCAGAAAAGGTAAAATCAAGGAAACAATGGAGAAAGCCAGACTAAAGGAGAGAATAGGACTGGCGATGTTGGAAAAACTTAAGAAAATATGGGAAGAAAAACAAAGTAACGAGGAGAAGCAGAATAAGAAAGAAAAACACAGATTATACCCAGTTTTACCTACGGCCCCACCCCCGTACGAAGCACCAAAGCTGATGGCACCAACACTGGATATTACGGGACAGGTCCAATATCACAAGAGGCCAAATGAGGAAGAGGGGGAGAAGTGGGTGAAAGTGAGTGATCTGGGCGATCGGAGACAGGAGGTAAGGGTAATGCTAGAAGCAGCTAGAGCTATACGAGAAGGGGTTACTAACATGTCCAGAATGCAGGAAGAGGACAACTGTATGAGGCTAACCGGTGACGGTGAAAGAGGGGGCCTGGTGAACTCGGACTGGAGCTCGATGGAGCAAGTGAACAGAGAAGTGGAGAACAGGGAGCGTGAAGAAAGAATAATGAATGTGAAAAAGCTGGAAGAGGAAGTAAAAAAAGGGGCAATACAGTTGCAGGAATTGGAACAAACTGTGCGAGATCTGAACGAGGAAAGGAAACGAAGAAGAGCGAGCACTCCATCACCGATAAACAGATCAGGCACACCTCCCAGCAGGCATTATATAAACATGGGGGAAGAAGGTGAGGAGGCAATTGGGGGAGAGCCCAAGATAATATGTGGAACATTTGAAGGAGATGTATGGGAGCAATGCGATGCCCCTGCTATGCACACTCGGGCAAGAGCTCGGGAAAAGGAAACCAGGGGCCAATACCCGATGAGAGACACGCCAGGGGGTGGTGCTGTTTATAAGCCCTGGGCCCATAGAGACATTAAAGCCCTGGTGGATGCTCTCCCAGCCCCGGAGGAATCTGGAGATAGATGGATTAAAGCTTTTGAAAGCTTAACTGCTGCAGATGAACTGACAATAGGAGACATGGCAACAGTGATGAACAGATGTATGGGCGACCAAGAATGCCGGGACATCTTTATAACAGGGGGAGTGAGAGGTAGGGTGTCTTCAGCGACCCGATTTGATCAGCACCGTGGACAGATATGGGAGACCATAAGACGCAAATACCCGACCCAACCAAGACCTCAATTGATGAAAACTCTGACACTGGATGTGGATGAGAGTGTACCAGTGTATATGAAAAAGGCCAAGTGCCTGTGGAGACAGGCCTGGAACGAGGAACCAGGGAAGGAAACTACAAAATATTTATTTTTGGCTAGCTGTCTGGAAGGGCTTCCAGAACACGTGAGAGTTGAGTGTGAGAAAGTGGTAGGCATCACTGCAAAGACTGTATTGGAATTCACTGATATAGCCCAACATCATGTGGAGAGATGGAGAGAAGGTAAACGGAAGGAAGAAGAGGAAATTAAACAGCTACAAAAGAAAGTGCTGAAGAAACAGCTGACGGAAGATAAGCCCGGTAAGCAAATGGTTGTGACCAGTACGCCCGTGACTGGCCCTCTAACACCCACTCCAGATGCGGCAACAGTAGCTGCGGTAGTTCAGGCTATGGCAGGACTGATGGCACCGGAACGGGCACCTGTCGCTCCGTATCAACCCCTGCCACCACCCGTAAATATGGTTTATACTGGTCCAAACCCCGCTCCCCAAGTATATTCAGGACCTGGGTATCAACAACCAGCGTACATGCCTTCTCTAAACCAACCAAACCAACCATACACATCTGGGTATCGGAACCAAGGGTGCTTCAACTGTGGAGCATACGGACACTTGGTTAGACACTGCAACCAGCCTAGACAACCATACCAGGCTAGAGGAGGAGGATATGTGAGTCAACCTAGGGGACGAGGACAGTGGGCTCCTCGGGCACGTGGGAGCTGGCAAGGAGGACGAGGTAGTCAGGTACAATGGTACCAGCAATCGCCAGTACAAGACCAGGGGCAATATCAGCCCGTACCAAACCCAACACTAGTCCCCAACATGGCATGGGCTGGAGAATATAGTACTGAACAATGAAGCTGCCCGGAAACTCCCAAGCTCCCCTCCACTAGAATCTACACCTTTCCCCCGGATGTGGAGCCGGTGGTGAAGTGCATGATAGGAGGAAAGGTGCAAAATATGCTGATTGACACCGGATGCACGTGGTCTTCTGTGCAAGCAGCATATCAACTTACTAACAAAACACAAGCTTTCTCCGGGGTTTCCGGGGCTATAATGAGAAAGTATTTTACGGTGCCACTAGAAGTTGTATGGGATAACCTTGAAGTTACACATCAATTTTTACATAACCCTGAGTGTTCAGTTGGACTGATGGGGAGAGATCTCCTTTCAAAATTAGGATGTAGCATCTACTGTAGCTCCGAAGGTTTGCATGCAACCACCCTCCCGATGGAAATACTAGGACAGACCCTTGCTGAGCAAACATCACGAATGTTATACATGGGTAGCTGCGAAGAGGAGGAAGAGGAGGAACAGGCCTATGTATACTGGCTGAAGCTTCTCAGCCCAGACCCGGACTCACCAAGGGTCTGTAGGGAATTCCAACAATGGAAGCCATGGATACAAACGCTCAATGCCTACTATCCACCTGAAGACCCACCCCATGTGACCATGAATTATACCAGTGAGCTCGATGAAATATACGATGAAGCATGGGAAACTGACATGGAGGACAGACGACCAGTGGTGCTTAGCAACCACATGTACATACTCAAGGAAGGTGTGGCTACAAGCTGCATGGTAATGGAAGGTGATATGGATCTTAAAGATAACTGGTTTGCTCTCACCGAAGGTTCACATGCTGGATCAATCCCACATGTCACCCTAATGGTTGGGTTTGGATACGAGGCTAGGTCACTTGGACCTGCAATACGGAAGGCTAGCTACCTAAAATGGGAAAAGACAGAAATTCCCAGAATGGAGGGAGCTGTTATGGATGGTGTCAAAGTTTGGAGAGTGAAGCTAAATGTGGATGACGTATCACAACCTGACGTTGTGAGAAGGTCTAGGCACCATGGGAGGGAGATGACAGACCACCCCGACACCCCAAACATATTTGCCAACCTGCCCGGAAGCCTGTGGTCGACCAGTGCTGAGGATGTGGGACTGGTGGATGTCGAGCCTGTAGTTATCACCGTTAAAGAAGACACCAAATTGACGGTTCCGGTATGGAGGTCTCAATATCCATTAAGTGAAGAAAAGGAAAGGGGTATTGAGCCTACGCTGGAGGGACTGGTAACAAGTGCAGTTATCTACCCTACTGTCTCACAATGGAACACGCCTATTTTGCCTGTGAAAAAAGGGGATACGGGTAAATGGAGGATGGTGCAGGACTTTAGACCAATAAACGAGGTAACCCTACCAGATGTTCGGCCAGTTCCTGACCCGTATCTGGCACTACAGAATATTTCACCTAACCAGGACTGGTTTACCGTTGTTGATTTGGCTAATGCATTTTTTTGCATACCCTTGCATAAAGACTCTCAGACACTCTTTGCGTTCACCTACAGGGGGCAGCAGTACACCTATTCTCGAATTCCACAAGGTTACCGCGATTCTCCGGAAATCTTCAATTCCATCCTCAGGGAACACCTGGAGGAGCTGGTCCTCCCAGAAGGTGTCACGCTGTTGCAATATGTGGATGACCTACTACTTGCGGCTCCTACGGCGGAGTCCTGTTTACAAGCAACGGCAGCGTTGCTTGCTCTTGTGGCAAGAAAGGGATACAAAGTAAAAAGGGAGAAAGTGCAGTGTGGCAGGAGAACCATTCAGTTTCTGGGTAGGGTGATATCTGGAAGAGGGCAGGCTGTTTCCATGGCTCAACGGAAGTCTATTCTGGAACACCCTAAACCTACCACAGTTCAACATCTGTTGTCTTTTCTGGGTCTGACGGGATATAGTAGGACGCATGTCCCAGAATACTGTCTAAAAGTGGAACCACTGAGGAGCATTTTGAGGGAAGCAGGTAACAGGAACCTCGCGGGTGTTCTGAAATGGACTACGGAAGCAGAAACGGCGTTTATCCAACTGAAACAGGCCCTGGCCCAAGTTGAAGCTTTGTCCCTGCCAGACTATACGGTCCCGTTTTCTCTGGATGTTTCTGAACAGGATGGGTATGTCCATTCGGTCCTGTATCAGAAACAAAAGGGGGAGAGGAGAGTACTGCACTACTATAGTGCGAAATTGGATAACATGGAAACAGGACAAACTGATTGTGCCAGGCATTTGGCTGCCCTGGCTAAAGCGATTGGAAAAACTGCACACATCGTGATGCGACATCCACTGGAAATCAACACTGACCATGGGGTAACAGCGTTCATTGGATCAAAACTATTTACTCTTTCCAGCAAAAGAAAATCTAATATCACCAAAGCCATAACAGCAAAACACATCACCTATGTCACTACGAAAACCAACATGACTGACGGAATGGGAGAAGGTGAACCGCATGTTTGCAAAGACAGAGCAGCAAAGCAAATAAAAATTCGAATGGATCTGGAAAACACCCCGTTAGAAGGGGCAAAAGAGAGTTTATTCACGGATGGATGCTGCTACAGGTCAAAAGACCCGGGTGAAGGAAACATAGCAGCCTATGCTGTGGTAAGACAGGACAAGAACGGTGACTATACAGTGCTGGAAGCAGAGAAACTGGGACCAGCGGAAGCCTCGGCACAGCTGGCTGAGTTAAGAGCACTAAGGAGAGCGCTGGAACTCTGCCAGGGAAAATAAGTGAATATTTACACAGACTCTGCATATGCCCATGGCATTGCCCACATTGATGGACCACAGTGGATGAGAAGAGGGTTTTTGACCAGCTCAAATGAACCGGTTAAGCACAAACAGGAGGTCCAGAAGTTAATAGAGGCTATTAAGTTGCCCGGACGGGTAGCAATCATGAAGTGTAAAGGACACAGCAAGGAGAGCACAAGAGTGAGAGAAGGAAATGACCAAGCAGACCTGGCAGCTAAGGTAGCAGGAGGCTACACTGCTCAACAGATGGTGCAGCAGACAGCCCAGAGCCAGGAGGACCTAACGGAAGATACAGTAAGACAGTTGCAGGAGGCAGCTGATGTCTATGAACAGAATGTGTGGAGCAGACATGGAGCAAGAAGGGATCATAAAGGAATATGGAGGGCCAACACAGGAAAAATAGTGGCGCCTGCCAAACTCCTTAGGTCAATCATTAGAGAGGAACATGGGAAAGCACATGGAGGTTGGAAGAGTGTAGGAAAAGCGATTGAGAAGGCATGGTATCACCCAAACATGATGGACATGGCTAGGGAAATATCGGAAAGCTGTGAAGTGTGCAGAAGTTACAACAACAAAATATCACTGGGAGCAGTGATAGGCAGTTTTCCCATACCTGATGCGCCATTTCAGGACATTTGTATCGAATTCACCGACATGGGGCAGGATAATCGAGTGGAAGGAAAAAGATACTTGTTAGTAATGGTTGACAGATTCACCAGATGGGTGGAAGCCATCCCTACGGCGAGGGAAGACGCTAAAGCAGTCATCAAATGGTTAAGAAGAGACCTCATACCAAGATTCGGAGTCCCGCGAATGATCCGTTCTGACAACGGTACCCACTTCAAGAATGAGCACCTGAGGGAGGTAGAACAGGCGTTAGGGATCACCCACAAGTTCGGGTCAGTGTATCACCCACAATCGCAAGGTTTGGTAGAGAGGGCTAATCAATCTCTGAAACGAAAAATGGCTAAGATTATAGCAGGGACAAAGTTGAAATGGATAGATGCGCTACCTCTGGCCCTCATGTCAATGAGAAACTCACCTGGTTCAGATACACATCTCACACCCCATGAACTGTTGACAGGACGTAGGATGCCAGGACTGCCGGCAGACAATTTGAGTTTGCCTAGATTAGACATTGCTAAAATCAGGTACACAGACTACATGCAGGCGCTAATTTCTCTTGTCGAAAGACTGTCCCAACAGGTGGTGGAGATCCGCACTCTTGCCGTTGGAACCACAGACGAGAACAGAGACATCCTGGTGGGAGATTGGGTGAGAGGAAAGGTGCACTCCAGGAAGTGGACGGAACCAAGGTGGGAAGGACCGTTCTAGGTGAAGGAGGTATCAAGTCACTCACTAAGGGTGAACACACATAAGAAGGACGTGTGGTATCATAGAACACACTGTGCAAAAGACACTGTCCCAGAGAGAACTCTAGACCAAGTACAGCAGGATTTAGCGACAGGTTAGAATAATGAGGGGGCTGTGGGTGTTCTGGGTGATTTGGATATTGAAGGGGGTTATAGTTAGGGCTAGAGGGGGTATAGTTATCACTCTGGAGGAAGGGGAGTCTCAAGTTGTGACCCTAGAACCATGTCAAATATGGACCTGGAGAAATGGGGCCAGAAGAATTGGTGATATTTGTCCTAGACTACAATCAGGGGAATGTAATGTACTGGTGCCTTATGCAAAACAACGAGAGACGTACCTATGCGAAGGGAAATGGTGTCCATATTGGGATTACATGATCACCAATATGGGAACCTTGTGGGAGTGGCGAAGAGGCTACCCATATACGTTGAATGATGTGTCCAAAGTAAACAGGTTTTCAATGATATGGGGTGTACAAGGAACGAAAAGTAACTCATGTAAAGGTGATGAAATCTTACTAACCATACAGAATGTGAAATCCTCAGATGCTGGGACCTATACGCTGGGAGGTGCACGAGCCGGGGATGATGTTATGGGACTCAACGAGTTAAGGGTTACCCCTTCGGCACCTTATGGGTATGCCAGGAGGTGGGGGAACAGCACTGACTCTCCCATCATGTTAAGTGCTGCCACTCCACAGACAATTGAGGGAACTAATCCGGTAAGAGTTGTAAATGTGAAGGATATTACGGATAGTGACCAGCTGGGTATCGAGACAGGGTATGAAGGGAGGGGGAATATGTGGCTGGCCTATATGAGGTACACTGCCAGGATATTAAAGAAAAGGGCCTGTGTAATCTGTGGGAGGGCTAGACCAGAGTTAGCAACCCACCCTTTTGCCATTGAAGAAGGGGAAGGGTGGTTGTGTATTTTAGAGGGATTTTATGATGTACTGCCTAATAGCACGTTGTGTAACTCATTGAATCTAGTCTTCCCCGAGGTCCCACCACTGAGAGCTCCAGGGGGAGTAAGGACGTATGGAGGTAACTATAGCTGCATCACTGGTACAGGTCAGGGACGTATTTATGGGGATCTGCCTTTGGGATATTGTAAAACCAATGTAACTATGAACTCAACATGGCCAGTGGAGGGCAAGCACCAAACGAAAGGCAGGGCAGATATATGGTGGATGTGTGGGCCTAATAGGCAACTGTGGCCCATATTAAAGGGAAGTTGGCAGGGTACTTGTGCCCTTACCAGTCTGATCATACCATTAACTATTGTGGATGTTACAGCTGATCAGTTACTAGGACATATCAATTCCCCTAGAAGTGGGGGAAGAAGTCGAAGAAGTGCCCCATGGACAGAAGTTGAGGACATTCATTTCAATTTGTTGGGAGTACCTGTAGGGGTCCCAGAGGAGTTCCAAGCCCTTACGTCATTTTTCTCGTAGAAAAGCGGTAAAATTCCGACAGGGAATCTCCTTTTCGGCAAACAGAGGAAAAAATCCCAAAGGCGGGGGCGGTCGGGGTCACGCGCATAAGCTAGTGTCTCTTGATGGGCCACTTGAGAAAGGCGATAATGTGTTTCAGCCTGGGGCTGGAATGACGACATTCTCTTTTTTCCCGGGCTATGAGAGCCTATGGACGACGTGGGAAGTGTCACGTTAGAGCAGAGATCCTTAGTAAATGATAGAGATGGCAAAGAAGTTCCAGAAATGGTCAGACAGGCCACTTCCTGTAAAGGAATCTCTCAGGTTTTGACCTGCCATTTGAGTTCTGTTATACTCACAGACACCATTCAAACAGTTTTAGAAAATTTAGGGTGTTTTCTATCCATATGTAATAAGTATATGCATATTCTAGTTACTGAGTAGGAGTGGTAACCAGATTAAATCGGGTATGTTTTTTATCCAGCCGTGTCAATGCTGCCCCCTAGCCCTAACAGGTTAACCTGTTAGGGCTAGGGGGCAGTATTGACACGGCTGGATAAAAAACGTACCCGATTTAATCTGGTTACTACTCCTGCCCAGTAACTAGAAAATGCATATAATTATTGGCTTTGGATAGAAAACACTTCAAAGTTTCTAAAACTGTTTGAATGGTGTCTGTGAGTATAACAGAACTCAAATGGCAGGTCAAAACCTGAGAAGATTCTGTACAGGAAGTACCCTGTCTGACCATTTCTTGGCCTTCTTTGCCATCTCTATCCATTACAAAGGATCTCTGCTGTTACGTGACACTTCCTACGGCTCACATGGGCTCTCAGAAGGCGGCAAAAAGCTGAATCGTGGCTTTGCAGGCTCTGGCTGAAAAAAAGTAGCGCGTTTGGGTAGTGGCTGGTTACAGTACTGTGAGACTCACGCGCGTGCCCGCGTCGACCGAATGCTTTGTTTTCTTTCCTCTGTTTACCTAAACGGAGATTCCCGGTCGGAATATTATCGCTTTTTTACGAGAAAAATGGCATAAAAATGGATTTTAAACAGCGGTTGACATGCTTTGAAGTACGTTAATGGAATATTTAGAAATGTTTTGTCACGAATTGCGCCATGCTCGTAACCCTGATTTACCATTTCGGATAGTGTCTGGAACGCACGAACAAAACGCCGCTATTTGGATATAACGATGGATTATTTTGGACCAAACCAACATTTGTTATTGAAGTAGAAGTCCTGGGAGTGCATTCTGACGAAGACAACAAAGGTAATCAAACTTTTGTAATAGTAAATCTGACTTTGGTCAGGGCTAAACTTGGTGGGTGTCTAAATGGCTAGCCGTGATGGCTGGGCTATCTACTGAGAATATTGCAAAATGTGCTTTCACCGAAAAGCTATTTTAAAATCGGACACCTCGATTGCACAAAGGAGTTCTGTATCTATAATTCTTAAAATAATTGTTATGCTTTTTGTGAACGTTTATCGTGAGTAATTTAGTAAATTCACCGGCAGTGTTCGGTGGGAATGCTAGTCACATGCTAGTCACATGCTAATGTAAAAAGCTGTTTTTTGATATAAATATGAACTTGATTGAACAAAACATGCATGTATTGTATAACATAATGTCCTAGGGTTGTCATCTGATGAAGATCATCAAAGGTTAGTGCTACATTTAGCTGTGGTTTGGGTTTATGTGACATTATATGCTAGCTTGAATAATGGGTGTCTGATTATTTCTGGCTCGGTACTCTGCTGACATAATCTAATGTTTTGCTTTCGTTGTAAAGCCTTTTTGAAATCGGACAGTGTGGTTAGATTAACGAGAGTCTTATCTTTAAAATGGTGTAAAATAGTCATATTTTTGAAAAATTGAAGTAATAGCATATCTAAGGATTTGAATAACGCGCCACAGGATTCAACTGGCTGTTGAGTAGGTGGGCCCATAGAGGTTAATACATTTGCAAAAATGTATAAAACCTGTTTTTGCTTTGTCATTATGGGGCATTGTGTGTAGATTGATGAGGATTTTTCCCCCAATATTTTTGGTGTAAGGCTGTAATGTAACAAAATGTGGAAAAAGTCCTCCTATTTCCATCTAATCTGTCACGGTTCGCTGCCGCAATAGGGCTTAACCCAACCTCTCTCTTTATTGCTACCGTTACAATCATGTTCAAACATCCATTCACACACACATACACCCTATGGCTTCATGGCCAATGTGGCTGGGACTTCTGTCCCTCTTACGGATCTCGCAGGGGAATACCCTCACTAGGGACCTATCCTACACTGTAGTGTTACTCACAGATCTCGCAGAGAACTAGCTCCACTTGCACTGCAAAAAGTTAGCTCTCAAAAACAAGAAAAAAAGCAATAAATTGAGGGAAATATAAAATAAGAAAAATAATCTGCCAACAGAAAATGTTGCTTGCCAAGATTTTTTTAACAAGTAAAAATATCTAGTCTCAAAGAATGCACAGATATCTTAAACCTAGTGCGTTCAGACTAAAAACAAGTAATTTGTCTGGATACAAAGAAAATATTTAAGAATAATTGAAATCACAGGTCCCAGAGGAGGTGCCTGGTCTACACAGGTCTGATTCTTTGCCCTGTATAAGACATACATTTATTCAAGGGTAATTATAAAGAAAAAAGAACACCACACCGTAACAACAACCTAACAGCAAACACCAAAACAACTACATCTGTAGATACATGTATTGTACTGATGACCAGGAAATGCTACTTTGAAAACAGGAAACACTGTCTGCATGGTTAGATTAAATGTCTTCCAAATGTCAAAATCTAACATTACCTCATTTTCACCATGAGTAAATCTCCAAATGGTTCTCCTTCTGAAGAAGTGCTCTGGCCCGGGAAAGAGATCACGTAAAACCTCCTTAGAGAGGCTGGGCAGCATGGCTGTACTTATATTAGCAGCTGAAAAACACATTTAACCACATGGTAAATAGTTAAGTAATTAGCAGCTAAATCATAGTTTATAGACGCAAAGTGTCAGGTTGATATAGGTTATGATACATTTGCATACTGTCTTCCATTTCCAGTTAATGCAGGAATGATTTACCAAGCTAGCTAATGTTAGCTAACAAAATTAGACTACCAGTATATCATTAACGTTGACGTCAATTACTTTAAACCAAAAGATAGTATAAACTAATGAAACTAACGTTAATGCTAAATTGTCTCCCATATTGAAAATCTTAGGTAGTTAATCTTTGCTTGCCTAGCTAAGATTGTAGACAATGACTGACACCATCGATAATTTGGCTTTGCAGTCTTTGGCGCCCTTTCTATTTATTTTCTATTGTCAATAGAAAGGGCGCCAAAGACGGCGAAGCTAAATAATCGATGGTGTCAGTCATTAACTGCTAACAGTCAATATTACCTAGTAAAAATTAGCATACTTGGTTTGCCAACTTTCCAATTCAAATGAACGTTAGCTAACGTTAGCTTGCTAAGGAGAAAGGTAGACGGGTATAAACAAATGAACATTACCTTTTAATACTGCGGTTGATATATGATTCATGCCTGGACATGTGTCATCCATTCCATCTTCATTCATGGTGTTGTTAGATGCCTCAAATATTTGGACCATCTTTGACTTTTTAGTTATAGGTCTCCTTTATGTAGCTAGATAATGTGACAACGTACGTCAGTTAAGCAATATCACACGAGTGGGAGTGCTGAATATCAGCACGGCTGTGATTCGGTCTTAGGTACGAGGCCGCAGTCCGAAGATAATAATATTCAATATAACAGCAGGACCTCGAGTGTGATATTGCTTTTATACAACAGTTCTACAAACGCAATTTATTAGTTAACAGTAATAAGCGACAACAGATTATGATTTGTTTATTTATTTCATCATTTATTTGGCTCCGCCAACACACATAGTTCCCCAACTGGTCTGGGACTGGACTGTTGCCAAGCACCACATATACATTTTCCTCCACACTAGCTTGCTACTGCTACTTTATGTAGGTCTACACGTTACCGTCCTCTCCTGACGACCATTCATCAAATGTTATTTGTGGAAACATGTTCATCTTTGCAGTGCGAAGTTTGTTACAATTTAAGATCGATAACAATCGTTAATGTAATTAACGGTTATTAGAACAGCTGTAAAGTGGAGTGATACATATATAGTTAAAAGTCCCAATGCTGTTGTACTCTACTCCAATCAAATGACTTGGTCGTATTATGTATACCTGTGAACATCATTTTCAGTTCTTTCTGTCCTTTTCATCGAAAGCAGTGGGAACGTTTTACTGCGTTTGCTTTTAGTAACGTTCAAGATGCTTTGGCGGTGCATTATCTGCTGCGTTTTTATTACTTTTTCCATTGAAACTGTTATTGAGCCATATCAATAGATTGCACAGTCGCAGCCCTGATTTCTGGTTGCTCTGTGGTATTGACGGATGCACTGAGGAATGTAGAGTGTACAATTCCTTCTATCATCATCATGTAAAGAGAAACCACCTTCAAAACCTACTTGAAGGCACCCGACCAGATGAACAGCCATCAGAGGAAAGCCAAGTACCACCAGAACAAGTAAGAAGCTAGCTAGCATTTTTTTTTGTTCTATGGATTTTTAAAATTATTTAATGAACGGACGATACACAGACCAAAGTCATACTGTCCATAGGCTATTCGATAATTTAACTATAATGACTCTTATGGCTAAAGCTGGGTTAATGTGAAAATAATCAATGATAAATAGTAACAAAACACTTAAATAGCTCTATTGGTGAAACTAAATACAATTTCAAATAATAGTCTGTTTCTTTGATGTGTGGTACACAGGACAACATTCAACCCGATCAGCTTCTAGCTAACTCCAGCATCACTGATCAGCAACTCAATACATCTGACTCAGATGAAAGGCAAAGGGGCATTGACCAACAGATCTGTCACAGTGCAACAAGTAAGTTACTTGGTTGGTGGCAATCTACTGATATTGACCATATTTGTTTAAGTACTTAGATTTACTAATATCATTCATAGTCAGTCTTCGCAAGCATCACACAAAGATTATACTTGTCATGAACTAGGAATGTCCAGCCTCAGGATACTACATTCAATGTCAACATTATTTTAGGGTCTGACAACACATGCCACTGCTTTTGTGATAAATGCTTTGAGCCTAGCATCGTCTCTCACAGGTAAGATGCTTTTTCTGAACAGAGCACAGCATTTAGTATGTTACATTATGCAGAGCATTTTGTAGTGGTTCAGTGATGGTTGAGTTCATTCTCAGAGCTAGGTTACTGTTGATCCCTTATGTTAATGAATATGCCATAAGCAAATCTGAATATCATAGGTATATATGATGGTGTGTTCCAACCTCCATGATTGATGACATCCCCCACTCTCTCTCTCTCTCTCTCTCTCTCATTTTCAGAAAGTCGTGAATGACATTGTTGCTGGGGTACAGCAGTATCAATCATCACTATTGGACAACCTCAGGAAGCAGATGGAGGCAGTGGTAAAGAAGAATTTTCAGGAAGCACATCAGGTCAACTTGAAAAAGATGCAATGGATATATTTGACAATTTCATTGACCCTCTTGCTGGCGTTGCAACAACATTTAGACAGGACAGTGTTATTAAGAAGCAGTTTAGCTGTTTGGAAGCGTAGGAAACTCCAATTGCTTGAACCATATGCAGGATGAAGTGTGGAGGATCGGGTTCGAGCTCAGGCTCTGTCGTAGCCGGCTGCGACCGGGAGGCCCATGGGGCAGCGCACAATTGGCCCAGCGTCGTCCGGGTTAGGGAGGGTTTGGCCGGCAGGGATATCCTTGTCTCATCGCGCACTAGCGACTCCTGTGCCGGGCCGGGCGCAGTGCACGCTGACCAGGTCGCCAGGTGTACAGTGTTTCCTCCGACTCATTGATGCGGCTTGCTTCCGGGTTGGATGTGCATTGTGTCAAGAAGCAGTGAGGCTTGGTTGGTTTGTGTTTCAGAGGACGCATGGCTCTCGACCTTCGCCTCTCCCGAGTCCGTACGGGAGTTGCATCGATGAGACAAGACTGTAACTACTACCAATTGAATACCACGAAATTGGGGAGAAAAAAATAAAAAATAAAGAAAGAAATGTGGAGGATCAAAATACATTTTCATCAAAGACAAATTATTTTATTACGTACCATTAGTCAAAAGTCTAGAACAGTTCTTATCACACCCTAGGATTTTGTCTATGGTTGAAAAGGGACCCCAGATGTGCAGGGAAAGTTTTTTTCATGACATTGTTGATGGTGCTCTTCTAAAATCACATCCCTTAATTTCAGAGTAGCCAAATGCATTGCAGATTGTTCTGTACACAAATACACAAATAGAAATCTGTAATCCACTAGGATCCTTTGCATCAAAAAACAAGTTGTTAATGGTGTACTACACCCTAGGAAATATAAATCCAAAATACAGGTCTAAACTGGCTGCTATCAGGCTTCTTGCCATGGCTAGATCAGCAGACCTCCGTCAATCAGGTGTAGATGTAATATTGAATAGAGTCAAGGAAGACATGGATGCATTGTACAGTGGGGTTAAAATGCTAACTATTAACGGAGAGAAAACGATATATGGTGCCATGGTCTCTTTCTGTGGAGACACCCTGGCACAACATGAACTAGCACGGTTCAAAGAGAGTGTGGGCTTTGCCTACAGTAAATGCAGACACTGAGTGTTCTTTTGAGGACATGCAGTTACACTTCAATGAGGATGCATATACTAAAAGGACATTGGAGAAGCATGTCAGACAGTGTGATGAAATAGAAAAGGGACAGACTGACTTGCTTCGCAACAGCCTGAGAACAACATATGGGATCAATAGAAGGAGCAAGTTAGTTGAATTCCCAGCCTTTTGATATCATACAACAAACTCCGCAAGACATTATGCATGTAATAAGGGAGGGTATAGCCCCATTGGAAATCAAATGTGTTTTGAATCATCTTGTTGCGTCAGGACATATTGATCTGGACTCAGTGAATTCTGATATTCTTGGTTTCCCTTATTCCCCTCTAGATGTTAGAGATCTTCCATCCCCAATTTCTGTTAGTACATTAACGTCAAGTGATGGTTAACTAAAACAGTCATCTGGGCAAATGCTTGTCCTGCTAAAGATATTGCCATTTGTTTTGGAGAGTTTGGAAGTCAATGCATATATACGACCGATAATTGAGCAAATAGAGACTGTACAGATAGTATTTGCACCTGTTCTTTCCATTGTGACTGTGTCTAGGTTGAAGTTACTCATTGAAAATCATTTGAAGCATTGAAAGGAGCTTTTTCCAGACTGCAATGTTACACCTAAACAGCATTATATAATACATTTGCCATCACAGATAAAGTCATTGGGTCCAATGGTTAGACATATGTGTGTGCGGTTCGAGTCTAAACATTGTTTCCTTAAACAATGGGCTTCCAAGCTCCATTTAAAAAATATTTGCAAGTCTTAGATCAATCAGAACCAAATATATGAAAGCTGCCAAAATGTTGACAGTTCAATGCACCCAATATTTTAAAATGAAAGGGAGATGGGACCAGAGGTTAAAGATCTACAATATTTGCGTGGAAAATTGAGGGACTGAAGTGAACCATGCTGTATCAGTCAAAGGGCTTGTAATACATTCTAATAAATACATAACTCAGAAGTCCATGATCTTTGCCAAAGTACTTAATGGTAATATGCCAGAATTTGGACTGGTAAAAAAACATATTTCTTGTTGATTCTAGGCTTTATTGTTAGGAATATCAACCATTTCAAACTATACACTTTGATAGAAATGTCATGGCTTATCAAGTTGAGGTCCCACACCTCAGGCACAGGCCACTGGTTGATTTTACCTCTTATTACAAAATTAGCAACAAGAGCCAAACCTATGTACAAGTCAAATACCATCTTGGGGATGTAATAGAATTGTACAACAGTTCAAATGACTCAGTGTGTTCTCCAGATATGAAAGTGTACTGTCTTTGCTCTGTACTGTATTTTGTCTACATGATTTATGTGCTGTGTGTAAGATTGACAATAAAACAGGGAATTCCATTTGGTCATTATCTGTTCTTAATATGTGAAGCGATGAAAAGGATAAGATGCTTGAAATAAGAAATTCTGACTTTGACAAGCGGTTTTGTACTTGTCGGTGTTGATCAAACAGCTTTATAATTCTGGTAATTCTAGTTTCGAGCATTAAGTTACTCAGAACCAGTAATACATTCTCAGTAACAAGTTATATTATCTTATTAAGATAATTAAGGACAAAAAGCTTGAAACAAGTGAATTGCTCCAACATAAAAACTGGCTGATAAGAAGAAATATCTTGTCAGACAAAAAACAAGCATATATTGCCTTGATTTAAGATATTTAATCTTACTTAGATTTCAGTTTTTGCAGTGTGGGACCTATCCTAATGGGAACCTACCCTAAAACATGTATTTCTTTGGATCTTGCAGAGGAACACCCCCCCAAAAAACGAACGTACAGCAAGTCAAAGCTCAAACCAAGTTTATTCACCAAATGGGTTAAACATCTGCAAAAACAAAGACATGTTTCCTCCAGCACAAGTATTTATACCCTCCTATTAGGCGGAGTCTCCTCCTTGCACATCTAGACAGTCAATACATCTCTGTTGCTAGGCAGGAAGTTAAATGATGTGTGTAATAAAACTGTTCCTTCTCTCTTCATCTGACCTGACCTGACCTCGGCCCACATTCCTCACTCCTCCCTAATCCACGGCTGTCCAACTTTATCAGTGACTGCAACCAAGTGATTACCTTTTTCCTCACTCAGTTACTTCCATACCCCTAGTACTTAACCTCACTCCATTGACATCACCATATACATTCCTTATACATGTAATCATTAACTTCTAGTATAGTAAGTATTTCAAGCTAGAATCCAACACCAAGTATAATGGATTGTACAGTAGGTGGCGGCATACACTTCTAACATTTGTTTGCAGACCGCCATAATACTATAGAAGAAGAAGACAAAGAATTACAACAATATATCTTATGATATATCTCTGACTATCTCTGGATAGTGCCAATAGAATACTGAGATATTCATGGTAACTTGATGCCAGAGCAATGAAACACAGTTCCACAGCTAATCCTACTCCAGGCCAACGGTCATGGAGGACAGACCACTACCACGCAACACCCCTGCAAATCTTCTGCAGTAAAACCTCGCAATCCTAAGTACTTCTTTGCAACTGCCACCATAACCTCTATTTTCTGTGATTTACGTTGCATTTACGTTCCACTCCTCCTTACTGAAGAACATATTATTCCCATCCCTCTCTATTGGGCTCTGCCTACTAACAGGAATCCTTTTACCACTCTTTCATGGCTTCAGCATATGAGACTTTCTGTACTACACTGACCCTTTCAACCTCCACCTGCCTTTCTCTCACCGGACACCTCCGATCTCCAGCCCCATGGCCACCCCTACGGTATACACACAAAACTTTCTCCAACTATACTACACATTACTTCATCCCATGTCCTCCTGCACACTTCCCACATCAAGGAATCTCCCTCCTACACACTGCTGCAACATAACGATAAGCTTGGCACCTAAAACAGTGTAGTATTTTCGGGAAACAAAGGCTCTCAAGGGATTACTAACACATCCTAACTTGACATTGTCGAGCAAAGACTGCATCAAAACTCAGCAGAACAGACATTGTTTTCTCCGTTTCCCCACAGTCTCCACCAGGTCTGTGTCACACCAAACTGCAGGTGTCACAAACACCAGGAAGCTTCCATTTCAGCTGATCCTCCTCAACACTTAATGCTACCCCTGTTATCACTCCTTTCAACGGCCCCTGCTCCGAAGAGCAAAGCAAGTCATGTGGTTCGGATGAAAGAAACACAATAAATCATCACTAGTCCACTTCGAGTTACTTTCACCAACTCAACAGTCCCCAAACTCTTCAACACCCAACCTGACACCACATATGGATCAGCCAGAATACGAGGATCCATTCTCTCCACAAATCTCACTCCCACTGGGCCAGAATCATCCTTGTCATCATCGAGAGGATGCTCGAAATCAGCAGTCCTCATCCTCGTCAGGTTCTCTGAGCTACTCGAGCAAATATCAAGGTACTACCACCACACTTAAATTGGTACAGGACTCTCACAAACGGGTACAGCAAATATAGCCACTTACAAGGCATTCCTTAAACTAGGTTTATGAGCCAGCGATTCTTTCTCCTCCCACAATATTTCTTCACAATGCACCATCATTTACAGTACAGCTAAACAACAAATAAGTACTTGATTGTTGAATTGATTGGAAAATAAACTCAGCATTGATAACAGTAAATATATAATTATATATTCCAGCATGCCAACTGCAGGGCAATACAGATTAAAAGGACATGTCTAACCACACAACCATTAAACGTTTGAGACTTGCTTCTGGTTTGATCTGTCTCCTGTTTAAAAGTCATTGTAAGGGGACCAATACCACATGTAAATTCAATTGGTACAGCATTCTCACTAATGGGTGCAACAAATATAGCCTCTTGAGAGACACGCCTCAAAATATGTTAATGAGTTAGAAACAACAATACCATCCAATACCATGTGTTCAAAAGGTTTTTGGTGATCCAAAAATTAAGTATGGTTGTGTATTCTGAATTAGAATAAGTTACTGTAGCCTTTCAGGACAAGATTTGTGGAATTCCACAAATACAGTATATTACTCTATTCTTTGGGGGTACAGCCTTCTCACTCCCGAATGCAACAAATATAGCCTCTTAAAAGGCACGCCTTATAATATGTTAATGATCCAGAGACTCTTTCCCTGCCCACAACATTTTCCCACAATGCACCATAATTAATACTGTAAATCACATTTACGGTATTTTACAGTTGGAATTACAGAAAGGTCATACATTGTGCTATGAAAGAAATATACAGTATTTTACTGCATATTCTATGGTAATCTACTGTAATCAGTTTATACAGTATCATACTGTTGATTAATATAGTAAGTTACTGAAAAATTTACAAAAACGGCAAACAGTGTATGTTATTACATGATCAGATCGGTTGAAGTTATTACATTATTCATCAAAAAAGTTGTAATAACCATTGCTTAATGTAACAACTTATTACATTAATCAAAAAAAGTAATTACTTTAACACTTGAACATTTTATTACATTAAGGATGTAGTTTGAGATTGTGGCACTGAAGCCCTTTATTCCCACCGGGGTCAGATGGACTGGTGGATAAAAATGTTAAGTCTCTGCATCCAGTATGAAGGAAGTTAGAGGTACTTTTGTTATCTGATGCTAACCAGCATTAGTGCAATGGCTAGAAGTCTACAGGAACTCCTGGAATGTTAGCTGTTCCTGTAGACTTTCAGTCATTGCGCTAAAGCTAGTTAGCATTAGCTCACGAAACTACCTCTAATTTACTGGTCGCAGGGTACTTAATACTGACATTTTACATCTGAAAACAGGTGTTTTTTAACACTTCACATGTGACATTTCACATCTTTATACATGTGTTGTTGAACGCTGTAGTGCAGCCCAGTACATCACTGAGGCCAAGCTTCCTGCCATCCAGGACCTATATAATAGGCGGTGTCAGAGGAAAGCCCATAACATTTTCAGATACTCCAGACAGCCAAGTCATAGGGTTGGGGCAGTAGGTAGCCTAGTGGCTAGAGTGTTAGAGTGTTGTTCCAGTAACCGAAAGATTGCTAGATCGAATCCCTGAGCTGACGAGGTAAAAATATGTTGTTCTGCCCCTGAACAAGGCAGTTAACCCACTGTTCCTAGCCATCATTGTAAATAAGAATTTGTTCTTAACTGACTTGCCTAGTTAAATAAAGGTTAAAACAAAAAATGTACTGTTTTCTCTGCTACTGCACGGCAAGCGGTACTGGAGCACCAAGTCTAGGACCAAAAGTATCCTTAACAGCTTCTACCCCCAAGCCATAAGACTGCTGAACAATTAATCAAATGGCCACCGGACTATTACATTGACTACCCCCATTTGTTTGTACACTGCTGCTACTCGCTGTTTATTATCTATGCACAGTCACTTCACCCCTACCTACATGTACAAATTGCCTCAATTAACCTGTACCCCGGCACAGTAAGCATTTCACAGTAATGTCTACACTTGTTGTATTCGGCGCATGTGACAAATAAAGTTTGATTTGATTTGACTAAATGGTCTTTCTCATCCAAACCACAACTAGGCTAAACTAAATCAATCAATCAAATGTATTGAAAAAGCCCCAGCTGATGTCACAAAGTGCTGTATAGAAACCCAGCCTAAAACCCCGAACAGCAAGCAATGCAGGTGTAGAAGCACGGTGGCAAGGAAACACTCCCTAGAAAGGCCAGAACCTAGGAAGAAACCAAGAGGAACCAGGCTATGAGTGGTGGCCAGTCCTCTTTTGGCTGTGCCGGGTGGAGATTATAACAGAACATGGCCAAGATGTTCAAATATTCATAGATGACCAGCAGGGTCAAATAATAATAATCACAGTGTTTGTCGAGGGTGCAACAGGTCAGCACCTCAGGAGTAAATGTCAGTTGGCTTTTCATAGCCAATCATATCAGAGTATCTCTACCGCTCCTGCTGTCTCTAGAGAGTTGAAAACAGCAGGTCTGGGACAGGTAGCACGTCCGGTGAACAGTTCAGGGTTCCATAGCCGCAGGCAGAAGAGTTGAAACTGGAGCAGCAGCATGGCCAGGTGGACTGGGGACAACAAGGAGTCATCAGGCCAGGTAGTCCTGAGGCATGGTCCTAGCGCTCGGGTCCTCCAAGAGAGAGAAAGAAAGTCCCGATTGTCGTAAGGAGTGGACCAAAACGCAGCGGAAAAATCTATACTCATCTTCTTTTTTTATTTGAAGAAGGAAAAAAAAATAAACATGTATACAAAACAAACGATTCCAAACAGTCCCGTCAGGTGCAAGAAACACTAAACCAGGAAATAACTACCCACAAACCCCCATAGAACAAACACACCTATAAAGAGGACATTCAATCAGAGGCAATGAGAAGCAGCTGCCTCCAATTGAAGGTCAACCCAATAAACACCACATAGAAATAGACCAACTAGAAATAACATAGAAATACACTGACATAGAACATAACCCAAACAACCCCGAAACACCCTAAACAAACACCCCCTGCCACGTCCTGACCAAACTACAATAACAAACAGCCCCTTTACTGGTCAGGACATGACAAAGAAAGAGAGAAAGAGAGAAAGAAAGAAAAAGAGAGAAAGAGAGAAAGAGAGAGAGAATTAGAGAGAGCATACTTAAATTCACACAGGACACCGGATAAGAGAGGAGAAATACTCCAGATATAACATACTGACCCTAGCCCCCCGACACATAAACTACTGCAGCATAAATACTGGAGGCTGAGACAAGAAGGGTCGGGAGATACAGTGGCCACGTCCAACGATACCCCCGGACAGGGCCAAACAGGCAGGATATAACCCACCCACTTTGCCAAAGCACAGCCCCCACACCCCTAGAGGGATATCTTCAACCACCAACTTACCATCCTGAGACAAGACCGAGTATAGCCCACAAAGATCTCCTCCACGGCACAACCCAGGGGGGGCGCCAACACGGACAGGAAGATCACGTCAGTGACTCAACCCACTCAAGTGACGCACCCCTCCTAGGGATGGCATGGAACAGCACCAGTAAGCCAGTGACTCAGCCCCTGTAATAGGGTTAGAGACAAAGAATCCCAGTGGAGAGGGGAACTAACCAGGCAGAGACAGCAAGGGTGGTTTGTTGCTCCAGTGCCTTTCCGTTCACCTTCACACCCCTGGGCCAGACTACACTCAATCATAGGACCTACTGAAGAGATGAGTCTTCAATAAAGACTTAAAAGTTGAGACCGAGTCTGTGTCTCTCACATAGATAGGCAGACCATTACATTAAAATGGAGCTCTATAGGATAGAGCCCTGCCTCCAGCTGTTTGCTTAGAAATTCTAGGGACAGTAAGGAGGCTTGCGTCTTGTGACTGTAGCGTACATGTAGGTGTGTACGGCAGGACCAAAATGGAACGATACAGTTGAAGTCGGAAATTTACATACACCTTAGTCAAATACATTTAAGCTCAGTTTTTCACACTTGCTGCCATTTAATCCGAGTAAAAATTCCCTTAGGTCAGTTAGGATCACCATTTTATTTAGGAATGTGAAATGTCAGAATATTAGTTGAGAGAATGATTTATTTCAGCTTTTATTTCTTTCATCACATTCCCAGTGGGTCAGAGGTTTACATACACTCAATTAGTATTTGGTAGCATTGCCTTTAAATTGTTAAACTTGGGTCAAACGTGTCGGGTAGCCTTCCACAAGCTTCAAACATTGTTGGGTGAATTCTGGCCCATTCCTCCTGACAGAGCTGGTGTAACTGAGTCAGGTTTGTAGGCCTCCTTGCTCGCACACGCTTTTTAAATTCGGCCCACAAATTTTGTATAGGATTATGGTGAGAGCTTTGTGATGGCCACTCCAGTACCTTGACTTTGTTGTACTTGAGCCATTTTGCCACAACTTTGGAAGTATGCTTGGGGTCATTGTCCATTTGGAAGACCCATTTGCAACCAAGCTTTAACTTCCTGACAGACGTCTTGAGATGTTGCTTCAATTTATCCACAAAATGTTCTATTCTATTTTGTGAAGTGCACCAGTCCCCCCTGCAGCAAAGCACCCCACAACATGATGCTGCCACCCTCGCGTTTCACGGTTGGGATTGTGTTCTTCGGCTTGCAAGCCTCCCCCTTTTTCCTCCAAACATAACGATGGTCATTATGGCCAAACAGTTCTATTTTTGTTTCATCAGACCATAGGACACTTCTCCAAAAAGTACGATCTTTGGCCCCATGTCCAGTTGCAAACCGTAGTCTGGCTTTCTTTATGGCGGTTTTGGAGCAGTGGCTTCTTCCTTGCTGAGCAGCCTTTCAGATTATATCGATATAGGACTCATTTTACTGTGGATATAGATACTTTTGTACTTGTTTCCTCCAGCATCTTCACAAGGTCCTTTGCTGTTGTTCTGGGATTGATTTGCACTTTTCGCACCAAAGTACATTCATCTCTAGGAGACAGAAAGCATCTCCTTCCTGAGCGGTATGACGGCTGTGTGGTCCCATGGTGTTTATACTTGTGTACTATTGTTTGTACAGATGAACGTGGTACCTTAAGGCATTTGGAAATTGCTCCCAAGGATGAACCAGACTTGTGGAGGTCTACACATTGAAATTCATCCACAGCTACTCCGCCAAATGACACAAATGATGTCAATTAGCCTACCAGAAGCTTCTAAAGCCATGACATAATTTGGAATTTTCCAAGCTGTTTAAAGGCACAGTCAACTTAGTGTATGTAATATTCTGACCCACTGGAATTGTGATACACTGAATTATAAGTGAAATAATCTGTCTGTAAACAATTGTTGGAAAAATTACTTGTGTCATGCACAAAGTAGATGTCCTAACCGACTTGCCATAACTATAGTTTGTTAACAAGAAATTTGTGGAGTGGTTGAAAAAAGACTTTTAATGACTCCAACCTAAGTGTATGTAAACTTCCGACTTCAACTGTAGGTAGAGCAAGCCCATGTAATGCTTTGTAGGTTAGCAGTAAAACCTTGAAATCAGCCCTTGCCTTAACAGGAAGCCAGTGCAGAGAGGCTAGCACTGGAGTAATATGATCACATTTTTTGGTTCTAGTCAAGATTCTAGCAGCCGTGTTTATCACTAATTGAAGTTTATTCAGTGCTTTACCCGGGTAGCCGGAATTAGAGCATTGCAGTAGTCTAACCTAGAAGTGACAAAAGCATGGATACATTTTTCTGCATCATTTTTGGACAGAAAGTTTCTGATCTTTGCAATGTAATGTAAATGGAAAAAAGCTGTCCTTCAAAATAGAGATCTGGGTCCAGAGTAACGCTGAGGTCCTTCACAGTTTTATTTGAGATGGCTGTACAACCTTCAAGATTAATTGTCAGATTCAACAGAAGATCTCTTTGTTTCTTGGGACCTAGACCAAGCATGTCTGTTTTGTCCGAGTTTAAAAGTAGAACATTTGCCGCCATCCACTTCCTTACATCTGAAACACAGGCTTCCAGGGAGGGCAATTCTGGGGCTTCACCATGTTTCATCGAAATGTACGGCTGTGTGTCATCCGCATAGCAGTGAAAATTAACATTATGTTTCCGAATGTCATCACCAAGAGATCAAATATATAGTGAAAACAATAGTGGTCATAAAACGGAACCTCGAGGAACATCGAAATTTACAGTTGATTTGTCAGAGGACAAACCATCCACAAAGACAAACTGATATCTTTTCCGACAGATAAGATCGTAACCAGGCCAGAAGTTGTCCGTGTAGACCAATTTGGGTTTCCAATCTCTCCAAAAGAATGTGGTGATCGATGGTATCAAAAGCAGCACTAAGATCTAGGAGCATGAGGTCATTTACCACCTTCACAAGTGCAGTCTCAGTGCTATGATGGGGTCTAAAACCAGACTGAAGCGTTTCGTAAACATTGTTTGTCTTCAGGAAGGTGTTGATGATCAATTACTTGAGAAGGAGACCAAGTCAAGACGCTGTACCAGGTGGATTCAGTTTATAGTAAGGCAGTTTATTATGAGACAAAGATATTTGGCTGAGCGTGCACGGACTCCTTCGTTTAGCTCTTAGGGAACTAGCAGAAGAGAGAGCCCCGAAACATAGTGTACATCCAATTTATACAATTAAATAACAGTGTGTTGACGTTGAGTCTAGTAGGTCCGCTCTCCTGACTGGTAGATGAGTGGAGGGACGGTCCACTCTCCAGGTGGTGTCGACTTCCCATTGGCCCTTGGCAGTGTCCTTTGTCCTCGGAGTCCAACACACCTAAGTGTGTGTGTGTGTGTGTATTTCTGGTAATTCGTGTCTGGGTGCTTTGCGATATTCATGGAATGTTGTTCTTTACACCAGTGGTCAGTTCGTGTGGCTAGGGCTTAAGTCAGCCATCTGTCTCTAGGTGTGGTCGTGATTGGTATCAGTTGGTTGCTCAATATGTCTCTGGAATTTTGTTGTGTGCTGTTGGTAAACATGTTGTGCAAATGCCCTCCTTATATATCATTAGGTAAAACGTTAGATTATCTTTATTACAAAGGCAGTGAGTTGCAACAGCTTTTTCTAAAATGTTTGAGAGGAATTGGGAGATTTGATATAGGCTGATAGAAAATATAAAAAACTGGGTCAAGGTTTGACTTTTTCAAGAGAGGCTTTATTACTGCCACTTTTAGTGAGTTTGGTACATATCCGGTGGATAGAGAACCGTTTATTATGTTCAACATAGGAGGACCAAGCACAAGAAGCAGCTCTTTCAGTAGTTTAGTTGGAATAGGGTCCAGTATGCAGCTTGAAGGTTTAGAGGCCATAATTATTTTCATCAACGTGTCAAGAGATATAGTACTAAAACGCTTGAGTGTCTCCCTTGATCCTAGGTCCTGGCAGAGTTGTGCAGACTCAGGACAACTGAGCTTTGGAGGAATATGCAGATTTAAAGAGGGGTCCGTAATTTGCTTTCTATTGATCATGATCTTTTCCTCAAAGAAGTTCAAGAATTTATCACTGCTGAAGTGAAAGCCATCCTCTCTTGGGGAATGCTGCTTTTTAATTGGCTTTGCGACAGTATCAAAATACATTTTGCATTGTTATTATTTTCCTCAATTAAGTTGGAAAAATAGGATGATCAAGCAGCAGTGAGGGCTCTCCAATACTGCACGGCACTGTCTTTCCAAGCTAGTCGGAAGACTTCCAGTTTGGTGTAGCGCCATTTCCGTTCATGTTTTCTGGAAGCTTGATTCCGAGCTTGGATATTTTCTGTATACCAGTTTCTTATGACAAATGCGACTTCATCTAGGGTATTGCGCAAGGTTAAATTGAGTTCCTCAGTTAGGTGGTTAACTGATTTTTGTACTCTGACGTCCTTAGGTAGGCGGAGGGAATCTGGAAGGGCATCTAGGAATCTTTGGGTTGTCCGAGAATTTATAGCACGACTTTTGATGATCCTTGGTCGGGGTCTGATTATTTGTTGCGATTATTTGTTGCGATTGCAAACGTAATAAAATGGTGGTCCGATATTCCAGGACTTTGAGGAAAAACATTAAAACCTCTTTGGGCTAGACGTGCCGCTAGCGCCCAACCTCGACAACATCCGGTGAAATTGCAGAGCGCGAAATTCAAAATACAAAAAAACATGAAAAAACAAGTGTCATACATCATTTAAAAGCTTAACTTCTTGTTAATCCATGCGATTATCTAAGGACAGCGCCCCGCGTACAAAGCATTAAAAACATTTTCCAAACCAGCAGAGGCATCACAAAAGTCAGAAATAGCGATAAAAAACCTTTGAAGATCTTCCTCTGGTTGCAATCCCAAGGGTCCCAGCTACATAACAAATGGTTGTTTTGTTCGCTAAAGTCCTTCTTTATATCCCAAAAAAGACATTTTAGTTGACGCGCTTGATTCAGCAATCCACCTGTTCCCCTCGTTCTAAATGCATACAAAGGAATCCCAATAAACTTCGTCCAAACAAGTCAAACAACATTTCTATTCAATTCTCATGTACGCTAATATGTAAATAAACGATAAAATTTAAGACGGAGAATAGTGTGTTCAATACCGGAGATAAATAACGAAATGCACGCCATCATCCATGCGTGCCACTAGACTACAGTCCAAATGAGAGCCACCTTGAAAAACTACAAATTATAGCTCATTTTTCAAAAAACAAGCCTGAAACCCTTTCTAAAAAGACTGTTGACATCTAGTGGAAGCCATAGGAACTGCAATCTGCGAGGATTTCCTTTGATTTTCCCGTTGACAGGCATTTCAGTGGGTGGTGACCTCAAAAAAATAAATTCCGGGTAGATTCTCCTCAGGTTTTTGCCTGCAATATCAGTTATGTTATATTCACATACATTATTCTAACAGTTTTAGAAACTTCAAAGTGTTTTCTATCCAATACTACCACTTATTTGCATATCCTAGCTTCTGGGCCTGAGTAACAGGTAGTTTGCTTTGGGCAACTCAGTCATCCGAACTTCCGAATACTGCCCCCTATCCCTAAGAAGTTTTAAGATCCACAACATTTATTCCACGGGACAAACCTAGGTCTAGAGTATGACTGTGGCAGTGAGTATGTCCGGAGACATGTTGGACAAAACCCACTGAGTCGATGATGGCTCTGAAAGCCTTTTGGAGTGGGTCTGTGGACTTTCTCATGTGAACATTAAAGTCACCAAAAATGTGAATATTATCTGTCATGACTACAAGGTCCGATAGGAATTCAGGGAACTCAGTGAGGAACGCTGTATATGGCCCAGGAGGCCTGTAAACTGTAGCTATAAAAAAGTAGGCTGCATAGATTTCCTGACTAGAAGCTCAAAAGACGAAGACGTTGTTTCTTTTTGTAAATTGAAATTTGCTATCGTAAATGTTAGCAACACCTCCGCCTTTGCGGGATGCACGGGGGACTTGGTCACTAGTGTAATCAGGAGGTGAGGCCTCATTTAACACAGTCAATTCATCAGGCTTAAGCCATGTTTCAGTCAGGCCAATCACATCAAGATTATGATCAGTGATTAGTTAATTGACTATAACTGCCTTGGAAGTGAGGGATCTAACATTAAGTAGCCCTATTCTGAGATGTGAGGTATCACAATCTCTTTCAATAATGGCAGGAATGGAGGAGGTCTTTATTCCAGTGAGATTGCTAAGGCGAACACCGCCATATTTAGTTTTGCCCAACCTAGGTCGAGGCACAGACACGGTCTCAATGGGGATAGCTGAGCTGACTACACTGACTGTGCTAGTGGCAGACTCCACTAAGCTGGCAGGCTGGCTAACAGCCTGCTGCCTGGCCTGCACCCTATTTCATTGTGGAGCTAGGGGAGTTAGAGCCCCGTCTATGTTCGTAGATGAGAGCCTCCCTCCAGCTAGGATGGAGTCTGTCACTCCTGAACAGGCCAGGCTTGGTTCTGTTTGTGAGTCCAATTATCTACAAATTCTATCTTTTGGGAGGGACAGAAAACAGTTTTCAACCAGCGATAAGTCTAATACTGCGGGTAATGGAGTCACCAATGACTAGGGTTTTCAATTTGTCAGAGCTAATGGTGGGAAGCTTTGGCGTCTCAGACCCCGTAACGGGAGGAGCAGAGACCAGAGAAACCCTCTGGCCCTCTTGTTGACACTTTTCAGCAAATTGCAATCATGAAATACAGAAATAAACAGTTTTTCATAAACAAGGTCTAAATCATGTTTGATGCACTCTGTAAGTACCATTTTTGCTGTACTGTTTAAACTCGATGAAAGGAACATTGTTGACACTTTTCAGCAAGTGGCAATCATGAAAAACAGAAATAAACAGTTTTTCATAAACAAGGTCTAAATCATGTTTGAATCACTCTGTAAGGACCATTTTTGCTGTAATGTTTAAACTCGATGAAAGTAACATATTTAACACTTTTCAGCAAGTAGCAAACATGAAATACAGAAATAAACAGTTTTTCATAAACAAGGTCTAAATCATGTTTGATGCACTCTGTAAGTACCATTTTTGCTGTACTGTTTAAACTCGATGAAATGACTGTGCCTTTAAACAGCTTGGAAAACTCCGGAAAATGTCATGGCTTTAGAAGCTTCTGATAGGCTAATTGACATAATTTGAGTCAATTGGAGGTGTACTTGTGGATGTATTTCAAGGCCTACCTTCAACCTCAGTGCCTCTTTGCTTGACAACATGGGAAAATCTAAATAAATCTGCCAAGACCTCAGAAAACAAATTGTAGACCTCCACAAATCTGGTTCATCCTTAGTAGCAATTTCCATGGGACCACGGAGTCGTCATACCGCTCAGGAAGGAGACGCGTTCGGTCTCCTAGAGATGAACGTACTTTGGTGCAAAGGGTGCATATCAATCCCAGAACAACAGCAAAGGACCTTTTGAAAATGCTGGAGGAAACAGGTACAAAAGTATCTATATCCACAGTAAAACAAGTCCTATATCGACAGAACCTGAAACGCCGCTCAGCAAGAAAGAAGCCACTGCTCCAAAACCGCCATAAGAAAGCCAGACCATGGTTTGCAACTGCACATGGGGACAAAGATCGTACTTTTTGGAGAAATGTACTCTGGTCTGATGAAACAAAATATAAGTGTTTGGCCATAATGGCCATTGTTATGTTTGGAGGAAAAAGGGGAATGCTTGCAAGCCGAAGAACACCATCCCAACCGTGAAGCACAGGGGTGGCAGCATCATGTTGTGGGGGTGCTTTGCTGCAAGAGGAACTGGTGCACTTCACAAAATACACTGCTCATAAAAATAAAGGGAACACTAAAATAACACATCCTAGATCTGAATGGATGAAATAATCTTATTAAATACTTCTTACTTTACATAGTTGAATGTGCTGACAACAAAATCACACAAAAATAATCAATGGAAATTCAATTTATCAACCCATGGAGGTCTGGATTTGGAGTCACACTCAAAATTAAAGTGGAAAACCACACTACAGGCTGATCCAACTGATGTAATGTCCTTAAAACAAGTCAAAATGATGCTCAGTAGTGTGTGTGGCCTCCACGAGCCTGTATGACCTCCCTACAACGCCTGGGCATGCTCCTGATGAGGTGGCGGATGGTCTCCTGAGGGATCTCTTCCCAGACCTGGACTAAAGCATCCGCCAACTCCTGGACAGTCTGTGGTGCAACGTGGCGTTGGTGGATGGAGCGAGACAGGATGTCCCAGATGTGCTCAATTGGATTCAGGTCTGGGGAACGGGCGGGCCAGTCCATAGCATCAATGCCTTCCTCTTGCAGGAACTGCTGACACACTCCAGCCACATGAGGTCTAGCATTGTCTTGCATTAGGAGGAACCCAGGGCCAACCGCACCAGCATATGGTCTCACAAGGGGTCTGAGGATCTCATCTCGGTACCTAATGGCAGTCAGGCTACCTCTGGCGAGCACATGGAGGGCTGTGCGGCCCCCCAAAGAAATGCCACCCCACACCATGACTGACCCACCGCCAAACCGGTCATGCTGGAGGATGTTGCAGGCAGCAGAACGTTCTCCACGGCGTCTCCAGACTCTGTCACATGTGCTCAGTATGAACCTGCTGTCATCTGTGAAGAGCACAGGGTGCCAGTGGCGAATTTGCTTATCTTGGTGTTCTCTGGAAAATGCTAAACGTCCTGCACGGTGTTGGGCTGTAAGCACAACCCCCACCTGTGGACGTCGGGCCCTCATACCACCCTCATGGAGTCTGTTTCTGACCGTTTGAGCAGACACATGCACATTTGTGGCCTGCTGGAGGTAATTTTGCAGGGCTCTGGCAGTGCTCCTCCTGCTCCTTCTTGCACAAAGGCGGAGGTAGCGGTCCTGCTGCTGGGTTGTTGCCCTCCTACGGCCTCCTCCACGTCTCCTGATGTACTGGCCTGTCCCCTGGTAGCGCCTCCATGCTCTGGACACTACGCTGACAGACACAGCAAACCTTCTTGCCACAGCTCGCATTGATGTGCCATCCTGGATGAGCTGCACTACCTGAGCCACTTGTGTGGGTTGTAGACTCCGTCTCATGCTACCACTAGAGTGAAAGCACCGCCAGCATTCAAAAGTGACCAAAACATCAGCCAGGAAGCATAGGAACTGAGAAGTGGTCTGTGGTCACCACCTGCAGAACCACTCCTTTATTGGGGGTGTCTTGCTAATTGCCTATAATTTCCACCTGTTGTCTATTCCATTTGCACAACAGCATGTGAAATGTATTGTCAATCACTGTTGCTTCCTAAGTGGACAGTTTGATTTCACAGAAGTGTGATTGACTTGGAGTTACATTGTGTTGTTTAAGTGTTCCCTTTATTTTTTTGAGCAGTATAGTTGGCATCATGAGGACTTTACAGATAATTGTATGTGTGGGGTAGAGACGAGATAGTCATTTAAAAATCATGTTAAACACCATTAGTGTGTTTAAGCACATTTTTACTCCAACTTATTTAGGCTTGCCATAAGTGGTTTAATACTTGAGTCAAGACAATTTAGCTTTTGATTTAATGAATTTGTAAACATTTCTAAAACCCTAATTCCAGTTTGACAAGCTGTAACAAAATCTGGATAAAGTCAAGGGTGTGAATACTTTCTGAAGGCATTGTATCTACTTGAGTACAGGCTCCCTTAAAACTTGGGAGGTAGTCAGACAAGCATTGTCTGGATATTATTACAAGTGTAGAGGGATCTGTAAATTTAAACCATAATTATCCCACCGTCTACAGGTGACTTAACTTGATTGCATCACCTGTAAATGTATGTCATCAATGTCAAATCATTTGCATACAGGGAGTGGCCAGGATATCTGGACAAAATGCAGACAGATGAGACATTTTACTACCAGGTAGGCACAACCAGAATGTGGATAAGACCAAGGATGCATGTTTGCCCAGATATAAACAAGGCTCTTGCGTAATTGTTTCAGATACCAGTGTACGCCTGTCCACGCGAGAAATGGAAGCACTACTGTAAATGCTTTAGATAAAACACCTGCTAAATAGCTATTATACATTAGGATCTCAACTCTGTCTTAGCGTTGGGTGTTTATCACAACAAAATGCCACAGATGTCTCAAGTTTTGAAGGCGCGTGCAATTGGCATGCTGACTGCAGGAATGTCCGCCAGATAATGTTAACTTCTCTACCATAAGCCACCTCCAACTTCATTTTAGAGAATTTGTCCGTCCAACTGGCCTCACAACCCCAGACCATGTGTAACCATACCAGCCCAGGACCTCCACATCCAGCTTCTTCACCTGCGGGATCTTCTAAGACCAGCCACCAGGACAACTGATGAAACTGTGGGTTTGCACAACTGAAGAATTTCTGCACAAACCGTCAGAAACAATCGCAGGGAAGCTCATCTGGGTGCTCGTCGTTCTCACCAGGGTCTTGACCGGACTGCAGTTCGGTGTCGTAACTGACTTCAGTGGGCAAATGCTCACCGTCAATGGCCACTAGCACATTGGAAAAATGTGCTCTTCATGGATGAATCCGTTTCAACTCTACTGGGCTGATGGCGTTGTGCGGACAAGCAGTTTGCTCATGTCAACATTGTGGGGTTATGGTATGGGCAGGCAAAAGCTACGGACAACGAGCACAATTGCATTATCAATGGCAATTTTAAAGCACAGAGATACCGTGACGAGGTCCTGAGGCCCATTGGCGTGCCATTCATCCACTGCAATCACCTCAAGTATCTGTACACAAATCCTAGAAGCTGAAAATGTCCCAGATCTTCCATGGCCAGCATACTCAGACATGTCACCCATTGAGCATGTTTAGGATGCTCTGAATCGATGTGTACGACAGCGTATTACAGTTCCCGCCAATATCCAGCAACTTCGCCCAGCCATTGAAGAAAAGTGGGACAACATTCCACAGGCCACAATCAACAGCCTGATCAACTCTATACGAAAGATGTCCTGCTGCATGAGGCAAATGGTGGTCACACCAGATACTGACTGGTTTTCTGATCCCCCGCCCCTACCTTAACATTTTTTTTTTTTAATTATGTGACCAACTAATGCATATTTGTATGCCCAGTCATGTGAACTCCATAGATTAGTGCCTAATTGACCGATTCCCATATGAACTAACTCAGTAAACACTTAGAAATTTGTTCAGTGTAGTTTGTAGGCCAAACCGTTTGGACACTACAGAAGTTTGAGAAGACCGATTTTCGGGATGTCTCATGGTCTGACTAACACCACTGTAGCTTGGCCACCTTCCACTGCTGATGCAGAAGGCCGACATACATGGATGTGGCAGATTGAGAGACAGCCCATGCATAAGAAACGTATAATTTAAATTGCCGGAGTTTGATGGATTTTTTTAATGTTACTTAGATTGACACACATCAATAGAATCTTAAGGATTTTTATATTAATCTGTTAGCTATAATTGTATATTTTTGGGATAAACAGAGGAATCAAAGTCCCACGAAAAATCAGATTATTTATTACTTACAGAAACATGGAACAAAACAAAGCAAAAGGGAAAAATGTAATTTCTGTTCGTGTACATGGATTCATTAATGTGCATAGTCACAAACCTTAAACTGCGAGTGAGAAGTTTGTTTGTGTGTGATTTTATGGTATAGACAAGTGGTCTGAGACATTTCTTGCATTTGCTACCTTTGAAAACAGTAAACTGGTTTGATGAGACAATTTAACAAAATACAGACAAGCAAATGAACATTTGCAGTGCTTGTGACCTTTTCATCTCTTCTTTCATTCCCTCTCTCTCGGTGTCGCTCAAAAGAACAGTCCTCTCATCCTCCGGCCGATGCCCTGTCTATCGTACAATACGTTGAACTTGTTGATGAACTGGTTCATGCTGTTGCAGGTCTTAGTGATGGTACCTAGGTAAGCCATGAGGCCCACATCATTGCATTGCTGAGGATAGAAGGAAGGAGATTCATATGCTTTTACAGTACTGTGCCAATCCAACCCATATATGCTTGCTCAAATGATTAAATACCCTCGAGTGATTTAAAGTAGTAATTCAACAAAAATGTATGTTCATTATCCTTCCAACTTGGCAGACTACTACAAAACGAAGGCTATAATCTAAACCAAAAGCATATGTATGTTCACACCAAGAGCTGAGCTTTGCCAAGTGCCTAAGTAGGGACAACTTACATCGTAGAAGTCGGTCTTGAATTTGATGGTGCTGAGAACAGGCAGTCTATGGCACAAAGCATTGGCTTCTCTGAGGATCTCGTGGTTAAATGGCACCTCTCCTGGGTCGTACCAAATCAGAAGGGGATAGTGTATAACAAAAGAGAGCATGAGGGAAGAAATATACACAATAAGAAAGTTGTTCGGATATACAGTGCATTTGGAAAGTATTCAGAGCCCTTGATTTTTTCCACATTTTATTACATTAGCCTTATTCTAATATGGATTAAATAAAACATTTATCAAGCTACACCCAATATCCCATAATAACAAAGCAAATTTGAAGAAAAATAATATATATCACATTTACATAAGTATTCAGAACCTTTACTCTGTAATTTGTTGATGCACCTTTGGCAGCGATTACAGCCTCGAGTATGATGCTACAAGCTTGGCATACCTGTATTTGGGGAGTTTCTCCCATTCCTGTCTGCAGATCCTCTCAAGCTCTGTCAGGTTGGATGGTGAGCATTGCTGCACAGCAAGCTTCAGGTCTCTCCAGAGATGTTCGATCGGGTTTAAGTCTGGGCTCTGGCTGAGCCACTCAAGGACATTGAAACTTGTCCCGAAGCCACTCCTGCTTTGTCTTGCCTGTATGCTTAGGGTCGTTGTCCTGTTGGAAGGTGAAACTTCGCCCCAGTCTGAGGTCCTGAGCGCTCTGGAGCAGGTTTTCATCAAGGATCTCTCTGTACTTTACTCCGTTCATCTTTGCCTCAATACTGACTAGTCTCCCAGTCCCTGCCGCTGAAAAACATCCCCACAGCATGATGCTGCCACCACCATGCTTCACCGTAGGGATGGTGCCAGGTTTCCTCCAGACGTGACGGTTGACATTCAGTCCGAAGAGTTCAATCTTGGTTTCATCAGACCAGAGAATCTTGTTTCTCATTGTCTTAGAGTCTTCACATTGTCTGACAGTCTTCGGGTGCCTTTTGGTAAACTCCAAGCAGGCTGTCATGTGCCTTTTACTGAGGAGTTGCTTCCGTATGGCCACTACCATAAAGACCTGATTGGTAGAGTACTGCAGAGATGGGAGAACCTTCCAGAAGGACAACCATCTCAACAGAGGAACTCTGGGGCTCTGTCAGAGTGACCATCGGGTTCTTGGTCACCTCCCTGACCAAAGCCCTTCTCCCCTGATTGCTCAGTTTGGCCGGGCGGCCAACTTTAGGATGATTGTTGGTGGTCCCAAACTTCTTCCATTTAAGAATGATGGAGGCCAGTGTTCTTGGGGACCTTCAATTCTGCAGACATTTTTTTGTACCGTTTCCCCAGATCTGTGCCTTGACACAATCCTGTCTTATGTAAATAAGGTCTGTTTTCTATTTAATACATTTGCAAAAAATTCGAAACCTGTTTTCGCTTTGTTCTTATGGGGTATTCTGTGTAGATTGCTGAGGATGTTCTGTTTATTTAATCAATTTTAGAATAAGGCTGTAGCGTAACAAAATGTGGAAAAAGTCAAGGGATCTGAATACTTTCCAAAGGCACTGTAGATTGTTGAGAGATCATATTGCATTTTTAAAGAAAGGGCTGGAAATTACTCTAAGGTAATAAAAGCATATTCTTTCCAGACTCACTTGAACAGTCATTCTTTCGGTCTTTCATCACACAGAGACAGCGGTTCTCTCACCTGCTTCCACTGCTTTGACGTATTCCAGGATTACTTTCACCCTGCTGTGTAGCATCTTAATTGCACTGTGTTGGGCTATGAGATGTTCTGCCACTGAACAGAAGAGACACATAATAGGGAGAGTGTTTGAGAGTGCATTTGTAAACCTTTAGCTGTATCAGACGTACCAGGCAGATCATTTGCTGGGGAGGCGTTTTAAAATGGTGAGCCTTGTAAATGGGGGTATAGGCAGCCGTTACTATAGTTACCTGTTGAATTCTCCCCTGTGCCAGTGGCTGTCATGCGAGCCACGTGATCCACTCCGATTCGCTCCGCCTCTTCTGTGGCTAGAGTGTACCCCAGCTCAGCAAACAACATGGTCGCCTGGGATTGGGCAATATGGGACAGCCAAGCTTACAAATCAGCCACTCGTACTAATCAGTGATGTGCGTGGTAGGAGAGCTTGAGTTACCTCTCCGTTGATGATGTCGATGACAGACTCGTACACATTGACAGGGAGCTGGGAGAGACAGGACATATGTTTGAATTACCATATGTACTGTATCATAGCCAAGTAACGGTCTTGCATAAAAGCAAGTAACTTTCATTTAAAGATGGAATCCGTATTAGGGGAAACAGTTCGACTGTCCGCCTCAGCACCTTTGTTTTAACACTGTCCACAAAACCAATAACAAAGTACAGTACATATTCTGCTGTTCTATCACGCATGCAATGTTTGTCCGAGGAAAAAAAACAGCGTTTGTTGTTGGGAGTAGCTTTTTTGTTGTTGTAATATCCCAAATGGAAAGTTTCACAATTAAGGATTCCACCTTTAAGAATGTTTTCTTCATTAACTCATAAGAGTCTAAGCCAGTGGAGGTGGGGTTTCTAATAAGCTATATGGAATTGTTTTAAGAAAATCATACCAAGGATCATTTTGCTATTTGATTTTGAATTAAGACCCCTTGAAGTATCAACATTTTGATGAAAATGTGTATTTGGCCTTACTGCTGTTAGCCCATACAAACGCATTGAATAACATAACTACATGGAACAACCGATAGATTTTAAAAAAATTCGGGGGGGGGGGGGGGACTAAAAGTTGGTTCTGAAGTGCCTATCCCATTTCTGAGAGATAATACTTGTATTTAACCCCTTATTGTCGTCACCAAACAGTATCCATATACTTCCATAAATGTTTTCAACTGTTACCGGGGGACCTTTAGACGAGTCTTGTGAGGCCTCTGGGCGTACTAGAGGGGTCATATTAGTGGGTAGCCTAAACTGTTGGAACGCTACAGACAGACGTTGGCAGATTGGCTATACCGACTTCAGACGAGTCCCAAGACGCTTGTAAGGGTCATAGAGCAAAATGAAGAATATTGTGTTCCTGAGAATCCTCTTTCCATAGAGAGGTCTTAATAGTTTATAGGCCAAACCGTTAGGACGCTACATAATGAAACTCTGTCACCTCATGTTACATAGGCGGATGCGGTGGATTGAGACACATCCAATGCAAATTAAACACTGTATATCCAGTGGATTTTGGGGGCGAAGAGTCAAGGGAGTGCAATTGAGATTCTCCCTTGGCCTCTATTGGTTGACCTAGCTAGCTATACTCATGATGTATTGCTTGTATGTTTTTTTTGCTTATGAAGCGCTTTAAAAAAAATGTGTTATGAAAAGCACTAAAGAAGATTAATTTATTATTATTATATAAACAACTCCAAATGAGAAACTCACATCTGTGTGTTTGGTCATTGGGTTGAGCTTGAGGAAGAGAGGACTCTCAATGATCTCACACACCTGAAGTGAAGAGAGAAGAAAAGCCAATAAGAAAACAGCACCTGTTGGCCAAACAACCTCAACTGACATTTCAAATCACAACAATTCACTGACCAATTAGAGTAAAAGTACATTTTACCATGGCTCTAATTTCTCCCCCATGGAACATGCCCAACCTCAAGGAAAATGAAACGTAGTCCCCTTTGCTCTGCCTACCTGCTTGTGAATGTGGATGTCTGATTGGTCACAAGGACTGCCTGTGGTATACCAGCCAAGGAATTCCATGTCCTTGAAAACCTGTTTGACTGAGAGGCAGGTGAAGAGGTCAGGTGCCATATGAATCAAGCAGAACAGGAATGCTGATCTAGGATCAGGTCCCCTACTAAAGTAATCTTATTAATTGTGATTTAAAAAGGCAAAACCAATCATAGACCAGAACACCTAATGAGGTTTAGCTCCACTTATCACACCAAGGGCTTCAGGCACAAGCCTACTATGACATGTTTTGCTTCAGAGATGGTGGCGAAACCATGACACAGCATAACATACAACATCATCACTTTTCATATTGCACTTTCATCACCATCAGTAATTAAGGGGAGTAAATGCCACCTGACCTTTTCTTTGTAAGGTAGGTTAGTGAAATGAACACACACAGTGTATGTATGATGAGACTCACATTGCTCCTCCTTGGTGTAGTAGTACTCCTTGTCAATGTGTGCTCGGTCATCTACCAATTGATGAAGCAGCTCAAAGGAGTTCATCACCTCAATGTTTCTACCCTCCTGCTTCCCGATCAGTGCGCCAATCACTGGGTGATAAGGAAAGGATAAAATGCAACATAAAACAACCGATTGGAATTGATACACATATAGGCTATAGCAAAGCCCATTGAAACTGTCATTAACTAGAACCTAGGGCTGTGACGGCCATGGAATTTTGGATGAGAGTAATTGGCCAGCCAAATGACTACAGTCTTTGATATAACTGTTTGAATAGGAACAGCTTTTGACACATTTTCTCCTCTCCTCCTGACTGCATGTGCTGCCATAGAAATAGAATGAATAGAATGGGAATCCCATTCAAGTCAATGCTGGCATAATGGGTGGACTGGCGGCCATTGTGTGTGTATCCATAGGAGCAAAGCAAGAACTAAAATATGTGCTGTGATTTGTTGATTCAACTCAACTGATATTACAAAAAATACATTCCATTGCATGAGGCACCAGATGATCATTTGAATGAACATTCTACATTAAAGGAAATCACTGCATCACAATACCAGGCAGCTGTTGAGTGTACCCATGAGTTTAGCAGTCTAATTGGTTCCAAGCCCGTTGTAGTCAGTCATTCTATTTCTGTATGCTACATTGATGAGGGTATTGCAAAAGCAACCAAAGCCTAGTTCTCTTGTTTCAGCAAATACGTTTCATCACGTTATTAAGAGTCAAGAAACAGTCGAAACTAAACGCAAAAATGCCTGGTTATCCCATCTTCAGTCATCTGTTCGTTCCACACAAAAAAAGGGGTATTTAGAGGTATTTTATTCCATAACCATCTTCAGCCATAACCCTCGGTTATATGGTAATTGTGGCAGTCCTACTGTAACCATACCCATGTAAGATGCCCTTCCCACTGTTGTGTTTGTTCTCTTGCAGTGTCTTAACTATACTGAACAAAAATATAAAATGCAAAATGTAGGGTCACATGTTTCATGAGCTGAAATAAGATCTCAGAAATTTTGAGGGAGTGTGCAATTGGCATACTGACTGCAGGAATGTCCACCAGAGCTAATGCCAGAGAAGTTAATTTCTCTACCACAAGTTGTTTTAGAGAATTTGGCAGTACGTCCAACCGGCATCATACCACGTGTAACTGGGCAAGCCCAGGACCTCCACATCCGGATTCTTCACCGGCAGGATCACCTGAGACCAGCCACTCGGACAGCTGAGGAAACTGTGGGTTTGCACAACCGAAGAATTTCTGCACAAACTGTCAAAAACCGTCTCCAGGAAACTAATCTGTGTGCTTGTCGTCCTCATCAGAGACTTCACCTGTCTGCAGTACGGCAAGGTATCCAACTTCAGTGGGCAAATGCTCACCTTCGATGGCCACTGGCACACTGGAGAAGTGTGCCAGTAGTCACCCATTTCAACTGTACGGTGCAGATGGCAGACATGTGGGCAAGCAGTTTGCTGATATCAGCGTTGTGAACAGAGTGTGCCATGGTGGCGGCAAGGTTATGGTATGGGCAGAAAAAAAGGAAATCGTGAAACAGATGTGAGTAACTTACATTTCACAAAAAATAAGCTACAAAACTTAAATCTGTTTTACCTAATTTCTACCAGCATGTCACATGTGCAACCAGAGGGGGAAAAAAATAAAACTCTAGACCACCTTTACTCCACACACAGACTCATACAAAGCCCTCTATCGCCCTCCATTTGGCAAATCTGACAATAATTCTAACTTCCTGATTCCTGCTAACAAGTAAAAACTAAAGCAGGAAGTACCAGTAACTCGCTCAATACGGAAGTGGTCAGATGACACAGATGCTACGCTACAGGACTGTTTTACTAGCACAGAGTGGAATATGTTCCGGGATTCATCAAATGGCATTGAGGAGTATACCACCTCAGTCACCGGCTTCATCAATAAATGCATTGACGACGTTGTCCCCACAGTGACCGTTCGTACATTTCCCAACCAGAAGATATGGATTACAGGCCACATCCGCACCGAGCTAAAGGCTAGAGCTGCCACTTTCAAGGAATGGGACACTAATCAGGACGCTTCTAAGAAAACCCGCTATGCCCTCAGACAAACCATCAAACAGGCAAAGCGTCAATACAGGATTAGGATAGAATCCTACTTGACCGGCTCTGACGCTCGTCGGATGTGGCAGGGCTTGCAAACTATTACGGACTACAAAGAGAAACCCAGCCGCGAGCTGCCCAGTGACACGAGCCTACCAAACAAGCTAAATGCCTTTTTATTTCATGCTCCCTTAGAGGCAAGCAACACTGAAGCATGCATGAGAGCACCAGCTGTTCCAGACGACTGTGTGATCACGCTCTCTGTAGCCGATGTGCGCAAGACCTTTAAACAGGTCAACATTCAAAGCCGTGGGGCTAGACGGGTTACCAGGACGTATAGCCAAAGCATGTGCGGACCAACTGGCAAGTGTCTTCACTGACATTTTCAACCGCTCCCTGACAGTCTGTAATACCTATATTTCAAACAGACCACCATAGTCCATGTGTCCAAGAAAGCGAAGGTAACCTGCCTAAATGATTACCGCCCCATAGCACTCATGTCGGTAGCCATGAAGGGCATTGAAAGGCTGGTCATGGCTCACAACACTCATGCCGGAAACCCTAGACCCACTTCAATTCGCATACCGCCCCAACAGATCTACAATCTCAATCCACACTGCCCTTTCCCACCTGGACAAAAGGAGCACCTATGTGAGAATGCTGTTCACTGACTACAGCTCAGTGTTCAACAACATAGTGTCCACAAAGCTCATCACTAAACTAGGGACCCTGTGACTAAACACTTCCCTTAGCAACTGTATCCTGGACTACCTGACAGGCCACCCCTAGGTGGTAAAATCTGCCACGCTGATCCTCAACACTGGGGCGACTGCGTGGCCAAGCACATCTCCAACACCATGATTAAGTTTGCTGACACCAACAGTGCTAGGCCTGATCACCGACAACGATGAGACAGCCTATAGGGAGGTCAGAGACCTGGCAGTGTGGTGTGAGGACAACGACCTCTCCCTCAATGTGAGCAAGACAAAGGAGCTGATTGTGGACTACTGGAAAAGGAGGGCTGACAAGTCCCCCATTAACATCGACGGGGCCGAAATGGAGCGGGTCGAGAGTTTCAAGTTCCTTGGTGTCCACATCACCAACAAACTATCATGGTCCAAACACAACATGACAGTTGTGAAGAGGGCAGGACAACACCTTTTCCGCTCCAGGAGAGTGAAAAGATTTGGCATTGGTCCCCAGATCTTCAAAGAGTTCAACAGCTGCACCTTCGAGAGCATCCTGACCAGTTGCATCACTGCCTGGTTTGGCAAGTGCCCGGCATCTGACTATAAGGCGCTACAGAGGGTAGTGCGTACGACTCAGTACATCACTAGGGCCAAGCTTATTGACATCCAGGACCTATATACTAGGCGGTGTCAGAGGAAGGGCCAAAACATTGTTAGAGAGTCCAGTCACCCAAGTCATAGTCTTCTCTCAGCTATCGCACGGCAAGCGGTACCGGAGCGCCAAGTCTAGGACCAAAACGCTTCTTAACAGCTTCCTCCCCCAAGCCATAAGACTGCTGAACAATTAATCAAATGGCCACCCAGACTATTTAGATTGACCCCCTGCTCTTTGTTTTTACACTGCTGCTACTCGCTGTTAATCATCTATGCATAGTCACTTTACAAATTACCTCGACTAACCTGTACCCCCTCACATTGACTCAGTACCACCTGTATATAGCCTCGTTATTGTTATGTAATTTGTGTTACTTTTACATTTTATTTTTTACTTTAGTTTATTTAGTAAATATCTCTTTGAACTGCATTGTTGGTTAACGGCTTGTAAGTAAGCATTTCACGGTAATACTGTTGTATTCGGCGCATGTGACAAATACAAATGTATTTGATTTGACTGAACAAAACTGCATTTTATCGATGGCAATTTGAATGCACAAAGATACCATGATGAGATCCTGAGGCTCATTGTCGTGTCATTCATCCTCCGCCACCACCTCATGTTACAGCATGATAATGCACGGCACCATGACGCAAGGATCTGTTACACTATTCCTGGAAGCTGAAAATGTCCCAGGTCTTCCATGGCCTGCATACTCACCAGACGTCACCCATTGAACATGTTTGGGATGCTCTGGATTGACGTGTACGACAGCGCATTACAGTTCCCGCCAATATCCAGCAACTTCACACAGCCATTGAAGAAAAGTGGGACAACATTCTACAGGCCACAATCAACAGCCTGATCAACTCCATGTGAAGGAGATGTATTGCGCTGCATGAGGCAAATGGTGGTCACACCAGATGCTGACTGGTTTCCTGATCCACGGCCCTACTTTATTTTTAGGAATCTGTGACCAACAGATGCATATCTGTATTCTCAGTCATGTGAAATCCATAGATTAGGGCCTAATTAATTAATTTAAATGGAATGATTTTATATGAACTGTTACTCAGTAAAAACTTTGAAATTGTGGCAAGTTGGGTTAAAATTTTTGTTCAGTGTATTTTAATTATTGTCTTAACTTTTTACAAAGTATTTAAACTTTAAGACATTTACAGAGCAATATACTGAACCAATTTCAATCTCATCCCCACCCCCTTGTCCATTATTCCATGCCAAATGCAAGACTGTATAGAATTATTGGTATACTTGAAAACTGATCAGCTCACATACCCTGCATGGGCCGCCCCTCCTGGGAGCGGATGCGAATCCAGTGGTCTGAGATGTTGAGGATGACTAGAGGATGCAGGGCAACAGAGACACTGCCGGTGACCCCAGACGCCATAACACTGGGGCTGGCTGTGGGACAGACAGAAAGAGGGAGGGTTTCCTTTACTTTTGGCCATCGCAGCCCAACATGGCCTAAGCATGAACACCTGCTTTCGAGCAAACAAATCATCTGTGTTCTTGTATTGAATATTGTTTTCTTTAGATGAATGTTACAATACAAGTGTGTCGTTGAATTGAGCTGGATTTGAACAAACACGTACCACTTGGTAATATACAGGAAAGGTACAGTGAGGACATTGATTCTACTCAGCAGAGCTTCAATTTATCAACAATGCTATTCCAATTGACATGTTAAAAGATGTGATCATGAAGTTCGCTAATAACAGCTGTAGCTATCTCCATTGCTACAGTTAACTACTAGCTCGGTGTGGAGGTCCAATTACGTCGCTGTAATTAAGCTAGCTAAGAAAGCACAATAGTTAGCTAATTAGCTAGCAATAGATAAGCTAACGTTAGTTTAAACTGTAGCTAACTACTACAGACGGACCAATCAATGTGTGACAGTTGAGGTCAACTATTAACTACCTAGTTAGCTAACAAGCAAATATTAACTGCAATCGTTTTGTAATTGTATAGATAATAATTAGGGCTGGGAATTCCCAGAAACCTCACGAAACGATATCGCGATATATTTATTTTACCTTTATTTAACTAGGCAAGTCAGTTAAGAACAAATTCTTATTTTCAATGACGGCCTAGTGGGTTAACTGCCTTGTTCAGGGGAAGAACGACAGATTTTTACCTTGTCAGCTCGGGGATTAAAACCTGCAACCTTTTGGTTTCTAGTCCAACGCTCTAACCACTAGGCTACCTGCCGACACATATTTCGATTCTCACGATTCTATATTTATTGCAATTCGACGATCCAAACATATTGCTCACCATACAGTACGTCTACTGCAGAGAGACGAGAGAACCATGAGAAAACGATTCATGGAAATAAGTTCTGAAAACAAATGGTCTCCCTATTTAAAAAGATGGAAAACAAGCTACTGTATGTACACTCTTAGTAAAAAGGTGATATCTAGAACTTAAAAGGGTACTTGGGCTGTCCCCATAAGTGAACCTTTGAAGAACCCTTAGTGGTTCCAGGTAGAAAACTTGTTTTAGGTAAAAACCCTTTTGGGTTCGATGTAGAACCCTTTCCACTGAGGGCCCTACATAGAACCAAAAAGGATTATACCTGAAACTAAAAAGGGTTCTTATCCGGAACAAAAAGGGGTTCTACTATGGGGACAGCCGAAGAACCCTTTACCTTTTTTCTAAGAGTGTATGAAAGAAAACGACTAGAGTTGGTGTAGGTACTGCAAACTAGCGCAAAAATTGTCACAACATACGATATATACTCAAAAATAATATCCCGATATGTAACTATCATTTTCTCCCTCATCACTAATTATAACACCGGTACAGTACGCACAAATACTAACTGGGACAGCCACGTTAGCTAAATTAGCTAGATAGCTAGCTATTCTAACTAAAGTTAGCTAGCCTCGCTGAAGTAACGTTAGAGAACGCAAAGGAGAAATAATGGTAAACTAAACATGAGCTAACACCATCGACCAATGAGTAAAGTTAGCGCCAACACAATATATATATACAACCTTGTCAAAATCAAATAAATAATGCTTAGGGATATTACCAGCCCCATCCACTTCCATTCCACCACCATTGCTCGTCGCCATCTTGTCCGACTGACAGCTGCGCAAACGCAATAGAACAATGCGTTTTTTCTCAAACGCTAAGGGGCAGTGTTTGTTTGCTGCATTTACAAAGCAGATTTGGTGATGCATGTTTTGGAAATTCTGAAGTTGTTATGCTTATTTATCTAAAAAAATTACGCCTTTGTATATATATCTGCTAACGTTACTCTCACATAAAAGGTGTTCATTTCGCACATAGAGTTTTTAGTGTAGGAACGTTATCACTTAAGCAACCGTTTCTGCGGGGTTCATTACTTGAATGAAACTTTGGTACGTCGGTGTATTTTGTCCGTGTACTTGACGGTACTTTTTGTTTACAAAATGGCAGACTTCAGAACTTCTACTCTCGATTATTTCCCAGAGAACATTTTAATTGATATTTTATCATATTTAGGTGTGCGAGAGCTCATCAGAACTGGAAGGTAAAATAAGTTAGCTAGTTGACGTCTGTGTTCAACATAAATATCCAAGATAGTTAGCTAGCAAACGTTAGCTAACAAAGATACGTGTTTGTCATGAATGGCATGACAAACACGTATCTTTGTCATGCCATTCATATGGTGTATTTGCAGGGTGTGTAAGAGATGGAGACGCCTTGTAAAAGACCAACGACTATGGCGAACTATTGATCTAACTGCATGGAAAGGGGTAAGAATGGTGCCTATTGCATGATGATCTTACCATTTCATGACTTGACATGAAAAGATTTCTGAGGCTGCTATGTCTAAAGACGTCAGCCGTTTTGTGGTATATCCATGTTTCTCCTAACATACAATGAGATTTCAGCAGACTTGATTCGATTATTGTTAACTTCCTGTTTGAGGCCTCTCACCTTCTGCAACAAAATACAATGTTGATGCTTGCATTGAAGGCCTATTTCCTACCTGTTGACTAGCTAACTCTAAAGAATGTTCAAGTCATCACTCAAACACTGATGCATTGTTTCTTTTCCATTTCTCCCTCATTGGATGTTATTGTTCTACAACTGCTCTCCCTGCCCTTGGTGTCCATTTTGGGTCAGGTGACGTCGCGCATGCTGTGGGTTCTACTGCGCCAGTATCTGGGCACTGGGCTCCGATGCCTGCGGCTGCGTGGCTTGCTGCTCTCTGCTAGAGGCGGAGCATTTCTCTCTGAGTCCTGGCTTAAGGCTTTGTCCTCCAGGTGCCCCCGTCTGCGCAGTCTTTCCCTGCTGCACGCAGACCTGAGAGGCTTGCGTAGTTGCCAGCTCCTGCCCACAACGCTGCAGGTCCTAGAGTTGCGTGGCTGTGAGCTACCACAGAGCTTTTTCACCCAGACCCCACCCAGTCCTGAGAAACAAGCTGAAGCTGCATCAACTGCTTCTACTCAGCAACAGGGACGCGGTCAGACTGGGAAAGTGCCTGCCTCCACGTCAGGGATTGCCATTGAGACGATGGTCCTTGATAACGTGCCCTCCTTCACAGACCTGCACCTGCAGAGTCTGGCATCTTGGTTGAAACTTAGCCGCCTAGAGCTGCGCAATGTCCTTCGGGTGACAGCGGAAGGCCTTAGGCGCAGTGCTGCCCAAGAAACCGACTCGGGCTTAAACGGGCTCTCCAGGCTCAAGTACCTGGAGATAGGGCACTTTGGACGGCCTGGCGCCCAGCTACAGATGGCCTCCCTGGGGCTGGGGGTGGGCTGGCTCGGCCTAGAGGAGCTAAGCCTTGGCGGTAAGGAGGTGGGACCAGGCCTGCTGTCCGCCAGCCGCCTGAGGGACCTGAAGCGCCTGCGCCTCAGATGCTGCAAGCTGAGAGAGATGCAGGTGCTACGGAGCTGCAGGACGCTGCGGGAGCTGCGCCGGTTGGAGTTCTGTGAGGTGTTCTTCCAGGTTTGCCCAAAGACACCAGAGAGAGGGGGGGAGAGGGAGAGGCAGGGTGAGGAGGGGAGGGAGGATGGTGCAGACGGTGGTGATGAGAGCAATGATAAACTGGATGAGAATGACCCTGTGCCAAGTCTGCGCCGCTCACTTGCTGCTCTGCTGCCACAATGTACACTACTATTCACCAACTGCACTGTTACAACAACATCAGACTAGATTACATACTATGTTACACATCTGGTTCCCTTATTCTACAGTGGTAAAATACAAGCTGTCAAAGCTATATTTAAAACCTGTTTGCAAACTCTCATGAATCACCTTTTTGTTGACATATGTAGAAAACAAATGTACCCATTAACAAACCCAATCAAATTATATTTTAAACTTTCATACAGCTGTGCTATTGAACAAAAAAGGGACAGTTAACGGTTATACAAACACATGCAATGAACTGTCTCACAGAAAATGTAATGTTTCAATTCAACCCCTAGACCAGGGCTATTCAGCTCTTAAAGGCACTGCATGGTCAATCCAATGTCTGCAGTGGCCGTATAGCATTTACTGCAATTCGGCCTCTGCATGTCTCTGGAGGCTTCGTAATTGCATGCCTCCGGAGGCTGCCTTGAGAAGAGAGTCAATGAATATATTGCAACTCTGGGGGGGTTTCAGTAGGCTAGAAGTAGCCCACTAGTTTTGCTAACTGGCCCCCTCAAGTCTAGGAAAAATACTCTGGTTGTGTGATTCTCCAAAGCATTATGTTGCCTGTATTCACTAAATTCCCAATCTGGCCCTCATAACATCACGGCCACCTAATCATCCCCAGCTTACAATTGGCTCATTCATCCCCCTCCTCTCCCCTGAAACTATTCCCCAGGTCGTTGCTGTAAATGAGAATGTGTTCTCAGTCAACTTACTTGGTAAAATAAATAAAAAATAATTTGTTCTTAACTGACTTGCCTGGTTAAATAAAATAAATAAATGGCAAAGTAGAACATACCTCAATAGATCATGAATAAACAAATATTCAGGAAACGGGCTCAAGCTCTCTCAATCTGTAAAACACACACTCAACATTTATCCCAAACTTGGTCCTGCCCCCTATCACAGTTATCCAGAACGTAAGAAAGATGGAACAATGCAAGCATGGCAATATACACTGAGTATACAAAACATTAAGAACACCTGCTCTTTCCACGATAGACTGACCACCTGGATTCAACTGAAGGCTATGATCCCTTATTGATGTCACTTGTTAAATCCACTTCAAATCAGTGTAGATGAAGGGGAGGAGACAGGTTAAATAAGTACTTTTAAACCTTGAGACACGGATTGTGTATGTGTGCCATTCAGACGGTGAATGGGCAAGACAAAAGGTTTAAGTGCCTTTGAATGGGGTATGATAGTAGGTGACAGTGTAACCGGCCCTGTACCGGAAGATAGGGCTCTGGACACAATTCTGGCGGTTGTCTCTTTTAATGACTACATGGAATGGATACAAATACAAGGCAAAAGTTAATGCTACCGTCTGGACTCCATACAAGTATATTTGCCTCTCCTCATCACGCTCTGAGCAAACTCAGTAGTAAAAGCATCAACAAAAAAATACATTGTACAAAATGTACATGTTCATATTTTCAAAAGACTAATTTTGTTTTATAAATGTTGTACACCAATACACAAAAAATGTGCTAATAAGTGCTAAATATTTCTTAGAGAGTGTACTATTGTACCATTATACCTGAGCCATACCAATGAAGCAACAATGCCATTTTTGACATGCCCGGGCGAAGTAACAAAATGAACGACAGCTAACTAGGCACACTAAACATGAAATACAAAATCGGCACATTTCACAACATACCTGCATGGAATGGATATAAATACAAGGCAAAAGTTAATGCTGCCGTCTGGACTCCATACAAGTATATTTGCCTCTTCTCATCACGTTCTGAGCAAACTGAGGAGTAAAAGCATGACTCTCATTGATGACATCACAGCATTAACACAATTTTGAAAATAAATACAATAAAATAGTTCACCCTTGAAAGTAATGTAATACATCTTAAAATAAATATGAGGGACTTTCGGTGAAATACATAAAGGATATTTTACACTTGTTACACCAGGCGCATCAGTTTGTGTCAAGAACTGCAACGCTGCTGGGTTTTTCACGCTTAACAGTTTCCTGTGTGTTATCAAGAATGGTCCAAATGACATCCAGCCAACTTGACACAACTGTGCGAAGCATTGGAGTCGATATGGGCCAGCATCCCCGTGGAACGCTTTCAACACCTTGTAGAGTCCATGCCCTGACAAATTGAGGCTGTTCTGAGGGCAAAGGGGGCTGCAACTCAATATTAGGAAGGTACTCCTAATGTTTTGTACACTCAGTGTATAGGGCTCTGGTTAGCATCATTTGAAATGAACATTCTACATTATTACCATGGCAATCCAGCATCAGTGGATAGAAGAAGAAGAAAAAATACCATGGAAATGATTGAATCACAATACCAGGCAGCCAAAGATGCAATAAAGGAGTCAATGGTTGCGTTCGTAAATTCACTCTGGCTATCTACTCTGATTTCAGAGCACTGATCTGAGTGTGAGTGCAGAATAACTGATTAATTTACGAATGCTCAACACTCGTTGAATATGGCCGGTGTCAGTAAATATCAGCAAAAAGCACAGTTACAGTCACCAACTCTCTTAATAATATGAAAATAGCCTAACCTGTTCTGCTAGGCCCTAGCAGCTAGGGCAAGTAAAATGGTCAGAGTGAGGTGTTCTCTTGTTTGTGTCTAGAAATAGTTAGCCAGTTAGCTATGGTCAGAACACTCACACCAACCCTACTCCTCGGCCAGAGCGTCCAGTGTGCGCTCTGAATTTACAAAATGACAATCTGACAATGCTCTGAGTTTACGAATGCCCAGAGCGCACTGAGCTCACTCTGGCACGCCATATTACATTTCCGAACACACCCAATGGAATACAGACATTCTTTTGACCAGATTGGTGCAAATTCAACAAATCTGATCTAACAAAGTGGATATTTGTCAAATCAGTCAATATTTATGTATTTTAACAGGCCCACAATATGGTTACTTAAGCCTGATTTTGATATATTTGGCTGTTTTCGCAGCATAACATGTAGAAGTTGTTCATTTTCAGGTTTAGAAGAAGTGACTGCTAAATGCTAACTGCCGTTCATATAAGCTGGTTAGTATAGCTAGCATACTGAAATTGGTGGTGGTAGTCAGTCATTTTTATCTGTAATGCAGTTGATTGGTAAAGATGTGTTTGGGGTTGACATCCATACAAGCATTATACTCCGATTTTTACCAAAACATAGTGTGAAATACACATAAACAATAGCCTGAATGTAGGCACATTTTTCTGGGGGGCAATGAGGAGACTTGGGTGTCTTTCTCCCATGACCCTTTCTTCCACGCGTTTCCATGGCAATTCCATTGTTTTGGTCGAGTTCGATTTACCTCTTTACTGTATCTATTGCAAGTGTACCCAATTACATTTACATTACAGTCATTTAGCAGACGCTCTTATCCAGAGCGACTTACAAAATGGTGCATTCACCTTATGATATCCAGTGGAACAACCACTTTACAATAGTGCATCTAAATATTTTAAGGGGGGGGGGGGTTAGAAGGATTACTTTATCCTATCCTAGGTATTCCTTAAAGAGGTGGGGTTTCAGGTGTCTCCGGAAGGTGGTGATTGACTCCGCTGTCCTGGCGTCGTGAGGGAGCTTGTTCCACCATTGGGGTGCCAGAGCAGCGAACAGTTTTGACTGGGCTGAGCGGGAACTGTGCTTCCTCAGAGGTAGGGGGGCCAGCAGGCCAGTGGTGGATGAACGCAGTGCCCTTGTTTGGGTGTAGGGCCTGATCAGAGCCTGAAGGTATGGAGGTGCCGTCACAGCTCCGTAGGCAATCACCATGGTCTTGTAGCGGATGCGAGCTTCAACTGGAAGCCAGTGGAGAGAGCGGAGGAGCGGGGTGACGTGAGAGAACTTGGGAAGGTTGAACACCAGACGGGCTGCGGCGTTCTGGATGAGTTGTAGGGGTTTAATGGCACAGGCAGGGAGCCCAGCCAACAGCGAGTTGCAGTAATCCAGACGGGAGATGACAAGTGCCTGGATTAGGACCTGCGCCGCTTCCTGTGTGAGGCAGGGTCGTACTCTGCGAATGTTGTAGAGCATACCCAATGAGTTTACCAGTGAAATTGCAAGGGTTAGAAATGGCAAGGGTTCTATTCATTCTCTTTATATGGGGTAAACATCCTGCTTTTACTTCCTGCTTTGCTCCTAGGTTGAAAAAAAAAGTTAAGGCAACTTAATAATTGAAAAGGAACACTTTCATTGGACCAACGCCATTGCCGAGTTGGACCATGCTATGTGTTTGCTGAGTACTTAGCTGAAATGTACTATGATTGTTTATTTTCCACTTTGATGGCAAACTTTCTGTACTGCTACCATTTACTCCCAGTCATTTTGCTCTGGAGCTGGTCCAATTAATTTGTTTATTTTCAAAACGCTTCTGCATGTAATTATTACGTTTTCTTAACCTTTGTATCTTCAACCTTGCTCCAAGGTAATTTGCCAAAGATAATTTATATAAAGACGCATAGAAACCACTTATTCAATAGATATCCCTGATCACGCTTGTAGGCGATGTCATGGCGACATTAGCTAGCTAAGCTCATGCACAGAAACGCGTCATCGGGTCGAACGCTCGTGTTGTGCCGAATTACGCATGTGCAGGCTGTCAAATCAAAGTCACTCGTCCGACATCAAGTTGTTAAAAAAAATAAGGAAAACATGTCAGTTTGTCACTTTCAAGAGGTTGTAGTATGACAGTTTCAACTATATAGGACATTGGCTCGAATCTAGGTTTTGCCTTTAGATTTCGTGAAAATTAACAACTAAGGACACATTCTTTTTCTTCTCCCATTGACTTGCCAAACCTCGGTCTGGTCTGTCGAGTCGACTTCGAGAAGTATTCCCTGATGTATCGTGGTATTGGGACACTGGGTTTAGAAACTCTGTTACCTAGCTTTGCTCTTGGGTACACTGGCAATGGGGGAGTATAGGGGAGCTTTTTGAGCTGTGTGTCTCATGTCTTCACTGTTCTTTCATTCGCAGTGATGCAGCTGGTCTCTCCTCTGCCTATCAGCTATTCCTATTTGTTTTTGTGGGTTCATATTACAATTGATACAACTTTGAATACTTTTATGTGTGGTATGATTGCTAGTTAGCCTATTGCAGATCTGGACAAATGATCCACCTACCACTATTGTCAATATGAATGGTGGATAGAGTTCAGGATAGACTGGTAGACTATAGTGACCTGTGGTAGAGTAAAAGTTATCACGTGGAAAAGCGTAAGGGAAGTACCAAAAAGGCTTCAGTTCTTTTTGGGTGCTTATTTTATGTAGTTGAAATCAGTGTTGTGTACGAAACCACCTAAAGCAAGACCGATTCAAGACCAAGACCGAATGGCCCCGGACCCCTTATGGTCAGGGACCACTCGGAAATGGTTAACACTCAAGAGAAATAAATGAAACAAAAAACATGAACAAAAACAAGACATGAAATTGAAACAGAAACAATGACGCCTGGAAAAGGAACCAAAGGGAGTGACATACAGTTCAAGTCGGAAATGTACATACAGCTTAGCCAAATACATTTAAACTCAGTTTTTCACAATTCCTGACATTTAATCCTAGTAAAAATTCCCTGTCTTGGTCAGTTAGGATCACCACTTTATTTTAAGAATGTGAATGTCAGAATAGTAGTAGAGAGTGATTTATTTCAGCTTTTATTTCTTTCATCACATTCCCAATGGGTCAGAAGTTTACATACACTCAATTAGTATTTGGTAGCATTGCCTTTAAATTGTTTAACTTGGGTCAAACGTTGCGGGTAGACTTCCACAAGCTTCCCACAATAAGTTGGGTGAATTTTGGCCCATTCCTCCTAACAGAGCTGGTGTAACTGAGTTTTGCCACAACTTTGGGAGTGTGCTTGGGGTCATTATCCATTTGGAAGACCCATTTGCGACCAAGCTTTAACTTCCTGACTGAGTCCTGCCATCTATTTGTGAAGTGCACCAGCCCCTTCTGCAGCACTGCACCCCCACAACATGATGCTGCCACCCCTGTGCTTCACGGTTGGGATGGTGTTCTTCGGCTTGCAAGCCTCCCCCTTTTTCCTCCAAACATAATGATGGTTATGGCCAAACAGTTCTGTTTTTGTTTAATCAGACCAGAGGACATTTCTCCAAAAAGTATGATCTTTGTCCCCATGTGCAGTTGCAAACCGTAGTCTGGCTTTTTTATGGCGGTTTTGGAGCAGTGGCTTCTTCCTTGCTGAGTGGCCTTTCAGGTTATGTCGATATAGGACTCGTTTTACTGTGGATATAGATACTTTTGTACTGGTTTCCTCCAGCATCTTCACTAGGTCCTTTGCTGTTGTTCTGGGATTGATGTGCACTTTTTGCACCAAAGTACGTTCATCTGTAGGAGACAGAACGCGTCTCCTTCCTGAGCGGTATGATGGCTGCGTGGTCCCATTGTGTTAATACATGCGCACTACTGTTTGAACAAGATGAACGTGGTACCTTCAGGCATTTGGAAATTGCTCCCAAGGATGAACCAGACTTGTGGAGGTCTACAATTTTTTTTTCTGAGGTCTTGGCTGATTTCTTTTGATTTTCCCATGATGTCAAGCAAAGAGGCACTGAGTTTGAAGTTAGGCCTTGAAATACATCCACAGGTACACCTCCAATTGACTCAAATGATGTCAATTAGCCTATCAGAAGCTTCTAAAGCCATGACATCATTTTCTGGAATTTTCCAAGCTGTTTAAAGGCACAGTCAACTTAGTGTATGTAATATTCTGACCCACTGGAATTGTGATACAGTGAATTATAAGTGAAATAATCTGTCTGTAAACAATTGTTGGAAAAATTACTGTGTCATGCACAAAGTAGATATCCTTACCGACTTGCCAAAACTATAGTTTGTTAACAAGAAATTTGTGGAGTGGTTGAAAAACAAGTTTTAATGACTACAACCTAAGTGTATGTAAACTTCCGACTTCAACTGTAGATATGTTTCTCGACTGGCACACAAACACCTTTGCCCTCGAACTACTCTGCGTCATCCCCCCCCCGGTAAAATAAAAGTCCACACAAAATGTACTTTTTCACTTGTCTTCATGTACCGAATACAATCTAGAGTTAAATATGTTTCCATCACATTTTCAACTCTACCAATAGTTTTGTCACACAAACTGTTGAGTTCAATATATACAAATGTACTCTGGTCTTTCCAAGGGTGCTACTAGACAGCAGCTCACAGATACAGTGCTAGTCTACAAAATAAAATTATTATGGATAATGCGCCTTTTTTCTTTATGCGGATTTTAGAATATTCGCATGAAAATCTGTGGCCAATTGGATAAAAACCTAACATCTAAGCAGGTTTCCATCCAACCTTTTTATATGACAGGCCTGATGGAAACAGAAACTTTGTCGGTAAACTTTCCAAATGTTGACAAAAGAAAATAAACTACATAAGGTGAGAATTTTTTGTGTTGTTACAATTAATTATGTGAGAAATGTCATTGGAAACGTTTTTTATGCACAAATATCAATATAATAACCATCTAATCGAAGTAAACTTAGAGCGATATGGTGAGTGGTCCTCCCACTATGACTCGGGAAACCATGTGGTTTATTAGGCTAGAGATGAAATAAGTTACGATGAAATGAACTTCACAGGGTCGTGAAAATGCACTGTGATCTTGATGCTCCTTTCCAATAAATATCGATGCTTGACTGCCGTTTGACAAATACAAATATTCTCGTTTTTATCCATAATAATATCATCATGTATACTAGCCTACCGCACAGTCTAGTTAATCAATTTTAGAATAAGTTTGTAACGTAACAAAATGTGGTCTGAATACTTCCGACGCACTGTATATATACAGTGCATTCAGAAACAGTGCATTCGGAAAGTATTCACACCCCTTGACTTTTTCCACATTTTTTACATTACAGAATAATTCTTAAACAGATTAAATAGTTTTTTCCCTCATCAATCTACACACAATACCCCGTAATGACAAAGCAAAAACAGGTTCATATTTTTTTGCTAATTTATATTTTTTTAAAACCCCGAAATATTACATTTATATAAGTATCCAGACCCTTTACTCAGTACTTTGTTGAAGCACTTTTGGCAACAATTACAGCCTCGAGTCTTATTGGGTATGACGCTACAAGCTTGGCACACCTGTATTTATCCCCTTATTCTCTGCAGATCCTCTCAAGCACTGTCAGGTTGGATGGGGAGCATTTCCTGCACAGCTATTTTCAGGTCTCTCCAGAGATTGTTTGGTTGGATTCAAGTCCGGGCTCTGGCTGGGCCACTCAAGGACATTGAGACTTTCCTTTGCCCCAGTCTGAGGTCCTGAGCACTCTGGAGCAGGTTTTCATTAAGGACCTCTGTACTTTTCTCCATTCATATTTGCCTCGATCCTGACTAGTCTCCCTGTCCCTACCGCTGAAAAACATCCCCACAGCATGATGCTGCCACCACCATGCTTCACCATAGGAATGGTACCAGGTTTCCTCCAGATGTAACGCTTGGCATTCAGGCCAAAGAGTTCAATCTTGGTTTCATCAGAGCAGAGAATCTTGTTTCTTGCAGTCTGAGAGTCTTTAAATGCCTTTTGGCAAACTCCAAGCGGGTGTCATGTGCCTTTTACTGAGGAGTTGTCATTTAATCCATTAGTCAAGGAGTCTGAATACTTTCTGAAGGCACTGTAAACACTGAAGAAATATATAAATGCAACATGCAACAATTTCAAAGATTTTACTGAGTTACCACCATTTGCCTCATGTAGCGCGACATCTGCTTTGCATAGAGGTGATCAGGCTGTTAATTGTGGAATGTTGTCCCACTCCTCTTCAATGGCTGTGCGAAGTTGCTGGATATTGGCGGGAACTGGAACACGCTGTCGTACACGTTGATCCAGAGCATCCCAAAAACATGTTCAATGGGTGACATCTGGTGAGTATGCAGGACATGGAAGAACTGGGACATTTTCAGCTGCCAGGAATTGTGTACATGGGGCCATGCATTATCATGCTGAAACATAAGGTGATGGCGGCGGATGAATTGCACGACAATGGGCCTCAGGAGCTTGTCACGTTATCTCTGTGCATGAAATTGCCATCGATAACATGCAATTGTGTTTGTTGTCCGTAGTTTATGCCTGCCCATACCATAACCCCACTGCCACCATGGGGAACTCTATTCACGATATTGACATCAGCAAACCAACCACACACACAACGCCATACACGCTGTCTACCATCTGCCTGGTACAGTTGAAACTGGGATACATCCGTGAAGAGCACACTTCTCTAGCATGCCTGTGGCCATCGAAGGTGAGCATTTGCCCACTGAAGTTGGTTACGATGCCGAACTGCAGTCAGGTCAAGACCCTGGTGTGGACAAGCATGCAGATGAGCTTCCCTGAGACAGTTTGTGCAGAAATTCTTTGGTTGTGCAAACCCACAGTTTGATCAGCTGTCTGGGTGGCTGGTCTCAGACAATCCCTCAGGTGACAAAGACAGATGTGGAGGTCCTGGGCTGGCATGGTTACACATCTCTGCAGTTGTGGGGCCGGTTGGACATCCTGCCAAATTCTGTAAAAACAATGTTGGAAGCGGCTTATGGTATAAAAATTAACATTTGATTATCTGGCAACAGCTCTGGTGGACAGTCAGCATGCCAATTGCATCTGTGGCATTGTGTTGTGTGACAAAACTGCACATTTTAGAGTGGACTTTTATTGTCCACAGCACAAGTTGCACCTGTGTAGTGCTATTTTATCATCTTCTTGATACGCCACAACTGTCTGGTGGATGGATTATCTTGGCATAGGAGAAATGCTCACTAATGGATATAAACACATTTTTGCAAAACAATTGAGAGAAACAAGCATTTCGCGGGTAGGGACATTTTCTGGAATCTTTTATTTTAGCTCATGAAACATGGGACCAACACTTTACATGTTGTGTTTATATTTTTGTTTGGTATACAGTACCAGTACAAAGTTTGGACACACCTACTCATTCAAGGGTATATCTTTATTTGTACTATTTTCTACATTGTAGATTAATAGTGAAGTCATCAAAACTACGAAATAACACATATGGAATATATTTGAGATTCTTCAAGCTAGCCACCCTTTGCCTTGATGGCAGCTTTGCACACTCTTGGCATTCTCTCAACCAGCTTCATGAGATAGTCACCTGGAATGCATTTCAATGAACAGGTGTGCCTTGTTAAAAGTACATTTGTGGATTTCTTTCCTTCTTAATGCATTTGAGCCAATCCGCTGTGTTGTGACAGCGGATTGGCTCTTTGCTTAAATAAGCAAAGAGAAACAACAGTCCATCATTACTTTAAGACATGAAGGCTCAGCAGCAACAGCTCAGCAGTGAAGTGGTAGGCCACACAAGCACACAGAATGGGACTGCCGAGTGCTGAAGCGGTTGCAACACCCACTACCGAGTTCCAAACTTCTGGAAGCATCATCAGAACATCAGAACAGTGTTCAATAAGTGCATCAATGACGTCGTCCCCACAGTGACTGTACGTACATATCCTAACCAGAAGCCATGGATTACAGGAAACGTCCGCACTGAGCTAAAGGGTAGAGCTGCCGCTTTCAAGGAGCAGGACACTTATCTGGACGCTTATAAGAAATCCCGCTATGCCCTCTGATGATCCATCAAACAGGCAAAGCATCAATACAGGACTAAGATTCAATCCTACTACACCGGCTCTGACGCTGGTCGGATGTGGCAGGGCTTGCAAACTATTACAGATTACAAAGGGAAGCCCAGCCGGGAGCTGCCCAGTGACATGAGCCTACCAGACGAGCTAAATTACTTCTATGAGGCAAGCAACACTGAGGCATGCAGCTGTTCCGGACAACTGTGTGATCACGGTCTCCATAGCCGATGTGAGTAAGACCTTTAGACAGGTCAACATTCACAGGACGTGTACTCAGAGCATGCACTGACCAACTGGCAAGTGTCTTCACTGATGTTTTTAACCTCTTCCTGACCGAGTCTGTAATACCTACATGTTTCAAGCAGACCACCATAATCCATGTGCCCAAGATCGCCATGACTACCGACCCGTAGCGCTCATGTCTGTAGCCATGAAGTGCTTTGAAAGGCTGGTCATGGCTCACATCAACACCATCATCCCAGAAACCCTAGACCCACTCCAATTTGCATACCGACCAAACAGATCCACAGATGTCAGAATCTCTATTGCATTCCACACACCTGAACAAAAGGAACACCTACAAGAGAATTCTGTTCATTGACTACAGCTCAGTATTCAACACCATAGTGCCTTCAAAGCTCATCACAAAGCTAAGGTCCCTGGGACTAAACACCTTGCTCTACTGGATCCTGGACTTCCTGACGAGACGCACCCTATTAGCTCTCTGAGATACATTGGAAAAGAAATGGTCAAGATGTCACGCAGGGGAGGGGACATTGAGAGGAAACTTCTTCAAAGGGAATCTTTCTGGATCTACAGGCTCAACACACTGTCTCCTCTTGGCCTTAATGAGGAGTTTGACTTGAAACTGTTTTTATAGTTTCAATATGTCTAAATAGTTTTTTTTATCCTAATTGAATATTGTATGTATATTACTGTAAACATTGATCACATTCCCTGTGTATGATCATATATTTTGATACATTTAATCTTAATATTGTGAAACTATGTTCTAAATGTAATTTGTTTACCTCCTGTTTCAGGAAGTGATGTCATTAAGAACTGCCCCTATATATAGAACCTTCCACCCCCACCTGGGATATGGATGCCTGATGAAGACCTACGGGTTGAAACGTTAATAAATATCACCTGGGAGCATGAGCAGCAGTGTGCGGCGTTTTCCTTTCTGTTTTCCAAGGGTAGGTTGAGGATCTGCCATGCAGATCCTCAACACGGGGGCCCCTCAGGGGTGTGTGCTTAGTCCCCTCCTGTACTCCCTGTTCACCCATGTCTGCGTTGTCAAGCACGACTCCAATACTGACATTAAGTTTGCCGACGACACAACGGTGGTAGGCCTGATCACCGACAATGATGAGACAGCCTATAGGGAGGGGTTCAGAGACATGGCAGTGTGGTGCCAGGACAACAACCTCCCTAAACGTGAGCAAGACAAAGGAGCTGATCGTGGACTACAAGAAAAGGAGGGCCGAGCATGCCCCCATTCACATAGATGAGGCTGTAGTGGAGTGGGTCGAGAGCTTCAAGTTCCTTGGTGTCCACATCATCAACAAACTATCATAGTCCAAGCACACCAATACAGATGTGTAGAGGGTATGACAACGCCTTTTCCCCCTCAGGAGAGTGAAAACACTTGGCATGGGTCATCAGATCCTCAAAACTTTCTATAGCTGCACCATCGAGAGCATCCTAACTGGTTACATCACCGCCTGGTATGACAACTGCTCGGCATCCGACCGCAATGCACTACAGAGTGTAGTGTGTACGGCCCAGTACATCACTGGGGCCAAGCTTCCTGCTATCCAGGACCTCTATGCCAGGCAGTGTCAGAGGAAGTATTATAGCTTTGTTCTGAAGGTAGGTAAGGAGTCAAGCGCAGGAGAGCAGAGATGTCAATGTTGCATTTCTTTTAATAGGCAAGTCCAAAAAAACGGTACAGGCACAATCACCCCCCCCAAAAAAACACCCAAGACAATGAGAACTAACAGTTACTCACGGAAGGAGAATAAACCAACGCTCCTTACTATAATAAACACACGTGAATAAACTGAGGAAAACCTCCACAAGCAACATGAAGATAATCCCGCACAAACCTAAGCGGGGAAAACAGGGGTAAATATACACACAGGAATTAAAGCAAATGAAAACCAGGTGTGCATGAACCAAAGACAAAACAAACGGGAAAAGAAAAATGGATCTGTGATGGCTAGTAGGCCGGCGACGCCGAGCACTGCCCGAACAAGGAGAGGAACCCCCTTCGATGAAAGTCGTGACAGGAAGGCCCTAAAAATTGTGAAAGAGTCCAGCCACCCAAGACACAGACTGTTCTCTGCTACCACATGGGAAGCAGTACCGGAGCGCCAAGTCTAGGTCCAAAAAGCTCCTTACCAGCTTCTACCTATAACCCATAAGCGCTGAACAGTTAATAAAATGCCTACCCAGAATATTTGCATTGACCCCCCCCCCCCCCCCCCTTTTTACGCTGCTGCTGCTACTTGCTGTTTATTATCTATGCATAGTCACTTTACCCCTACCTACATGTACATATGACCTCAACTAGCCAGTATCCCTGCACATTGACTCAGTACCGGTACACTCTGTATTTAGCCCAGTTATTTTTATTTTATTGTGTTACTTTTTACATTTTTGTTTATTTAGCAAACATTTTCTTATTCTCTATTGTTTGTTAAGGGCTTGTTTATTTGGCGCATGTGAGAAATACAATTTTATTTTATTTGGATGAGCAATAACTTTTTAAAAACTAAACAACAAAACAGAGATCATGCTCATGGGCCCCAACTCCCTCATCAAGAAACTGGGTCAACTCAATATGACAATGAACGGCTGCACCATCCACTCCAACTCCACAGTCGGGAACCTTGGTGTTACATTTGACCTGTATGGACCTCGTAAGTAATCATTTCACTGTTAGTCTACAGTGGCTTGCGAAAGTATTCACCCCCTCTGCATTTTCCCTATTTTGTTGCCTTATATCCTGGAATTAAAATAGATTTTTGGGGGGTTTGTATCATTTGATTTACACATGAATACCACTTTGAAGATCCACTTTTTTTGTGTGTGAAAACAACTAGAAATAAGACCAAAAAAAACAGACAACTTGAGCGTGCATAACTATTCACCCCCCCAAAGTCAATACTTTGTAAAGCCACCTTTTGCAGCAATTACAGCTGCATGTCTTCTGGGGTATGTCTCTATAAGCTTGGTACATCTACTGGAATTTTTGCCCATTCTTCAAGGCAAAACTGCTCCAGCTCCTTCTAACTTGAAGGAGCTGGAGCAGTTTCGCCTTGATGAATGGGCAAAAATCCCAGTGGTTAGATGTGGATAGGTTTCGCTGGTGTACAGCAATCTTTAAGTCATACCACAGATTCTCAATTGGATTGAGGTCTGGGCATTGACTAGGCCATTCCAAGACATTTAAATGTTTCCCCTTAAACCACTTGAGTGTTGCTTTAGCAGTATGTTTAGGGTCATTGTCCTGCTGGAAGGTGAACCTTCGGCCCAGTCTCAAATCTTTGGAAGACTGAAACAGGTTCCTTCAAGAATTTCCCTGTATTTAGCTCCATTCATCATTCCTTCAATTCTGACCAGTTTCTCAGTCCCTGCCGATGAAAAACATCTCCACAGCACGATGCTGCCACCACCATGCTTCACTGTGGGGATGGTGTTCTCGGGGTGATGAGAGTTGTTGGGTTTGCGCCAGACATAGCGTTTTCCTTGATGGCCAAAAAGCTCAATTTTAGTCTCATCTGACCAGAGTACCTTCTTCCATATGTTTGAGGAGTCTCCCACATGCCTTTTGGCAAACACCAAACGTGTTTGCTTATTTTTTCTTTAAGCAATGGCTTTTTTCTGGCCATTCTTCCATAAAGCCCAGCTCTGTGGAGTGTACGGCTTAAAGTGGTCCCATGGACAGATACTCGTCTCCGCTGTGGAGCTTTGCAGCTGATTCAGGGTTATCTTTGGTGTCTTTGTTGGCTCTCTGATTAATGCCCTCCTCGTCTGATCCGTGAGTTTTGGTGGGCGGCCCTCTCTTGGCAGGTTTGTTGCGGTGCCATATTCTTTCCATTTTTTAAATAATGGATTTAATGGTTCGCCATGGGATGTTCAAAGTTTAAGATATATTTTTATAATCCAAACCTGATCTGTACTTCTCTACAACTTTGTCCCTGACCTGTTTGGAGAGCTTCTTGTTCTTTATGGTGCTGCTTGCTTGGTGGTGCCCCTTGCTTTGTGGTGCTGCAGACTCTGGGGCCTTTCAGAACAGGTGTATATATACTGAGATCATGTGACAGATCATGTGACACTTAGATTGTACACGGGTTGACTTTATTTAACTAATTATGTGACTTCTGAAGGTAATTGGTTGCACCAAATCTTATCCACTGGCTCCAGGTCATCTATAAGTATTTGCTAGGTAAAGCCACACCTTATCTCAGTTCACTGGTCACCATAGCAGCACCCATCCGCAGCAAGCGCTCCAGCAGGTATATTCCACTGGTCACCCCCAAAACCAATTCCTCCTTTGGCTGCCTTTCCTTCCAGTTCTCTGCTGCCAATGACTGGAATGAACTGCAAAAATCGCTGAAGCTGGAGACTCTTATCTCCCTCACTAACTTCAAGCACCAGCTGTCAGAGCAGCTCACAGATCATTGCACCTGTACATAGCCCACCTGTAAATAGCCCATCCAACTAACTCATCCCCATACTGTATTTATTTTGCTCCTTTGCAACCCAGTATCTCTACTTGCACATTCATCTTATGCACATTTATCACTCCAGTGTTTAATTGCTATATCGTAATTACCTCGCCACTATGGCTTATTTTATTGCCTTACCTCCCTTATCTTACCTCATTTGCACACACTGTATATATACTTTTTTTCTACAGTATTATTGACTGACTGTATGTTTTTTTTATTCCATGTGTTGCTGTATGTGTCGAACTGCTTTGCTTTGTCTTGGCCAGGTCGCAGTTGTAAATGAGAACTTGTTCTCAACTAGCCTACCTGGTTAAATAAAGGTGAAATATATAAAATAAATACAACATTTAGGGGCTTCATAGCAAAGGGGGTGAATAACATATGCACACACCACTTTTCCATTTTTAGTTTTTTACAATTTTTTTAAACAAGTTATTTTTTTTCATTTCACTTCACTTCACCAATTTGGACAATTGTGTGTATGTCCGTTACATGAAATCCAAATACAAATCTATTTAAATTACAGGTTGTAATGCAACAAAATAGGAAAAACGCCAAGGGGGATGAATACTTTTGCAAGGCACTACACCTGTTGTTTTTATGAAGCATGTGAGAAATACAATTTTATTTGATCTGATATTTCTGTTTTTGGGGAAAGAGACACACCTGTTAACCGGCCAGCACTTAATCCAGAGGAATTTGCACCTGCAGCGGTTTGAGCCAGGTGGCCAAAGCCACTGCGTGCATAAGGTAAAGAGAAGTCAATGAAAATACTCTAATCTGTATTTTACGTATCAAAATGCTGAATTTAACTGAGCGAACTGTATAGTCTATCTTATTTGCACTAGCGGAGAGCATTGGCCATATCCAAGTGAGTGCGCATATTCACTCTTTGTCATTGTTGGGTCAGTTCCACTTGAAAGTTTGTTTTTGGACAATAATTTACACCTCCAGGTTAGATGAACATCATATTGTTTTTCTGTATCCCCTTCTCGTAGGCCTATTATATGGATCTGTTTGTCACACTCTGAGAAAAAAGGCTTCTTAAGGACCTTTTTGGTTCTTTGGATAAGATTAAAGAATGCTTTACAAAAAAATGTCTATATATTGTCAATATAACAATATATAGATTACTGTTGTATTTGTGATGGGTCACAAATCCAACAACACATGGCCTCATGAACTTTTCGAACCCCTCCAGTCAGGGTTCCGGCACAGAAGCTGCCTTGGGAGAGGTTGTGAACGACCTCCTCTGTGCTGCTGATCCTAGGTACATCTACATCCTCATTCTCCTGGACCTGTCTGCAGCACTTCAAACTGTCTGTGATCAGATTTTAACTGACTGCACGAAGAGGCTTTTTGGAGTTTCAGGAACACCCCTTGCCTGGTTCCACTCATATATATGATAAACAACAGTTTGTCTCCCTTGGAAACTCAAAACAGTGTTTTGACATTGGGCTAGTTATTGTCAATGGGAAGCAGCAACAGCATACTTTTCAACTTATGTTTAGGAATATGAATAGGACTTTCAACGTTAATTTCCAATAGTGTTCTAGCTACTTACCTAGGTAAAACCTGCTGAATTAGTCCAAAAACATGGTGTGATTGATTTATTTGGATGATTTACCAGAAATCATGAATACGGGGTTGACTTGCCAATAATAAGGCAAGTCAATTGTGAGAATCCTATAGGATTCTATTGGAAAAATCACTCATTGTATGGATTTATTTTACTAGGGCTCGTGGTTGGAACATCCATTGCAGTGTGTAATGCAGCCTAGTTTTATTTACACCATCTCAGCAGCTATCTTAGAAATATAACTTTGCACTTCGAAGCCTATAGCCTATAGGCTATGGATAATTTGAATGCTTTTTTTTTGTACAGACCATCAATGCATGATGAATAGGCTAGGCTAAGATATGTAGATCGTTTTCGAAGGTGTTGCTAGGCTACAGGTTGATGCACATTAGGGTACATCATGTGGGGGAAGAACTTTATTTTTTAATAAGGAATGGTAAATACTTAAATGCCGAGCCTACATTTATTTCTGGGAAAGAGCGCCTCTCCACCTTTGACCTTGATTACCATAGCAACAGGGACGCGTCACCTATTGTCACTGATGTGACTGGTCAGGTCCTGCTAGGACTTGACCATTGTAAAGCAGTGTCATTATTAAAAATATATTTTTCCCAACCTCCTTTATTAGCTAATCTTGATGATAAAGCAAATATAAAAGCTGTAACATCAAATGTACAAGTATTTCCCGATAAAGTGTTTGTAAATAACAGGCTTACAAAATATAAATGGAACATGCCTGGCAACAGTAGTATCTGGTGAAATGGCGTTTGGTTACCTAGTGCTCGGTCTATTTTAGCTATCTGATTAGCTAGCTATATTCAATAACCTTTGACTGTGAATAGAAGTACATTTTCAATAGAATAAATCACGTAATTGTTATTTATTTCAAAATGTCTGACTCAGAAGAGGACAGTCAAGATAAGCAACTTAAAATTGTTGTCATCGGAGACGGCGCATCGGGGAAGGTGAGGGATTTTCAAGCTAAATGAGCTAGCAAGCTAACAGACTTGTTATTTTAACTGGCTAGCTAGCAGCATAACTATGTGGCTAATTGGGTAAATTACTGTGCAGTAGGTAACTTTAGCTCAGAGGTTTCTTACAGAATATTCATACATAGCAGCGTGTGCTAGGCCAACGTGTTGGCTATGCTTGTTAGCTAGCTAGTTAACGTTAGCTAGCTAGCTCTTCAGCCAGGTAGAAGGAAAAACATCACCTAGGTTTGACAGACAGGCAATGTTTTTGTTGTCGCATAACTATAGCCAATGATACAACTTTTTTGGTTAATGTTAGTTACCGTCTTAATTTTGCACAACAGGGGCAGAGTAATGTTAATAGCTAGCTCTGGTCCGGGTCGAAACGTTAACTAGCTAACGACATGGAATCAAATCCCAGTTACTGTCAATGATGAGAGCTCCCAAGCTACTTAACTCTGAATTGTGTATTTAATAATTAACAGTGTCAACATACGGGACAATTAAGCCTGTGGTGCGCAACATGTTGCCCGGCCACAGACAGTGACAAGGGCCACGTTTGTAGAACGTCATAATTATTGAAGGAGACCGAAGAAGTCGCAGCCTAATCTGCCACATTTAGGGCTGATGAGTTCAGTAGGCTAATATTTTGCTCTGATAGAATGTATAGGCTATGTGTTCAAAAAGGTTTGAGCAGCTGAGTGCATCAACATGCCTAAACTAGGTTGGTTCATAAATGTATCCAGGGGTGAAAGTAGGAATTGATTTATTCCTGGTATAGGACCGCCTATATACGACATTTTTGATCGGCATAATCCTAGAATTACAAATAGAATCCCTATTAATTCAATATGATCTCTGTGGGCCTAGTCGTAATGTATTACCTTTTATTGTGGCATAAACACAACCAGTCATGATGTTTTCATCTGATTGTCAAACAATCACTTCGAAGGGCATGTTCATCCATTCGCAACATACAGTATTTCCAGCCTCTAATGGAAAGCGATGTAATAGTGTAGGTTCCGTCCCTCTCTTCGCCCCAACCTGGGCTCGAACCAGGGACCCTTGCACACATCAACAACTGACACCCACGAAGCATCGTTACCCATCGCACCACAAAAGCCGCGATCCTTGCAACACAAGGGGAACAACGACTTCAGGTCTCAGAGCGAGTGACGTCATTGATTGAAACGCTATTAGCGCGCACCACCGCTAACTAACTAGCCATTTCACATCGGTTACAGAGACACAACACCAAAAAGTGTATTGACATTTGCCAATTGTCATTAGGCAAGAATTTATGCATCCACTGCTGTCCTCACGTGTCTCGATGTTGGCCACTCATCTCTGCTTTGGCAAAATGTCGAATCACATAACATTTTGGAGATTAGGCTATACCACCCGTTTTCAAATCCATTCGCAAATTTTTTATGCCTCTGACATGCGGTAATGATAAGTGGTAATAGTGTTGATGATTAGTTATTTGAGAAGGAAACCAAGTCAAGACGATGGACCAGGTGGATTCAGTATATAGTAAGGCAGTTTATTATGAGACAAAGATATTTGGCTGAGCGTGCACGGGCTCGTTCGTTTAGCTCTTAGGGAACTAGCAGAAGAGAGAGCCCCGAAACATGGTGTACATCCAATTTATACAATGAAATAACAGTGTGTTGACGTTGAGTCTAGTAGGTCCGCTCTCCTGACTGGTCGATGAGTGGAGGGACGGTCCATTCTCCAGGTGGTGTCAACTTCCCATTGGCCCTTGGCAGTGTCCTTTGTCCTCGGAGTCCAACACACCTAAGTGTGTGTGTGTGTGTGTGTGTGTGTGTGTGTGTGTGTATTTCTGGTAATTCGTGTCTGGGTGCTTGCGATATTCATGGAATGTTGTTCTTTACACCAGTGGTCAGTTCGTGTGGCTAGGGCGCCTTCATGTCTTGACATTTTTGTGTGAGTTCTTAAGTCTGCCATCTGTCCTCTGGGTGTGGTCGTGATTGGTATCACTTGGTTGCTCAATATGTCTCTGGAATTTTGTTGTGTGCTGTTGTGAAACATGTTGTGCAAATGCCCTCCTTATATATCATTAGGTAAAACGTTAAATTATCTTTATTACAAATCCCCCTCTTCACGTCTGCAAGACGTGACAAAGGAAAAGGGAAACAGGCTTGCTCGGCGGTAGGTACTTGTCGTCTCATTGATCTGAACTTTGACTCGGTCCGTAGCTCACCATCTGCTCCGTTATCATCTCTCTAGAGTTCTGGTGATTAAACCTCTTGCACACGGGACCAAACAACAACCACACAACCCAAACACACTCATACAGGTGAAAGCAGCCCATAATACAGTTCTTGCAACACTTTTCCATTTCCCAAACATGATCTGTGTTATCAAAAATGCACGTACAGCAATGAACCTAATCATTCTACCTACACCATCCTCTTTGCCCGTAACCTATCTAGAGTCAGTCTATTTTACCAGGTCATGAGGGAGGTGGCGGATAATTGGTCAGAGAACCTCTTTACTGCATCCCCTGTTTCATTCATAAATCTCTGTTGATTAAAAGATGTCATTAATTCAATCCCCATTATTATTTATTGTTAACCACCAAAATAATGTAGTGTTAAAGCCTTCACATATTTGATTCATAGCTTTGTATTCATCTGGAACTTCCCTGAGGATGCCAATAGCATCCATCTTGTAAAGCTACTCCCATCCTGGTCAAAACTCCTCCTGTGCCTACTTTAGCCTCCTATAACTGGCCTCTGATGACTAACTCGAACTGGTTAGACCAATAACCCCAGGGCACAATTCCTAACCACCCTTTGTGGTAATTTCTGTCGTATGCGTCCTTTGCTGGTACTAGCCCACCCTTCATCAGTTATAGGTGCTGTGAGGTTAAGAATGTTCTATTCATCTCTCAAACCTAAGTTAGTCACATTAACGATTACTTTCAGCCATTAAAATCATCTTAGTTCTCGGTACCATTCTTGTATCTATAACACTGGTATTCATCCGGAATTTAGGTGAACCGAGGTGGGTTGGCTGAGTACTTCAATCTGGCCAACCCCAATTCCTGTAAAGTTGTCTGCTTCCCCAGGAAATTGTTTAATGTTTACCTTAAATTCTACATCTTGATCTTCTTTGATTCCTTATTCTGTACGTCACTCATCAGTGTATTATATAGTTTATCTTTTACTTCTTCTCAATGACAACAGTAACCTATGTTTAGTACCCGTAGGTGTTGGATCTGAATGTATCAGAAAGATTAGACTATGATGCAGCTCAGAGTCTCTACTCTTCCCAAAAACCGTCAACCCTCTCCTGCCCTTAGTCTCTCTGCTTGGTACCACCCCATACTCACACCTCTAGGAGCACACACAGTGATGAACGGTCGGGATAGGGAATCTTCGTTAAGGAGGTAACCCCCGGACCCTGTTGGTATCGGTTCTTCTCCTAACTCTGTGTGTGATCAGCAGTGGTCATATGAGTACATACCTCCTTGCAGTGGGTAACGTGGACCCAAGTGACTCTCTCAGCTTTTCTAATGGCAAAGGCAATGGTTTAACAGAACCTGGTATGGGCCTTCCCCACGGGGCTGCTTCCCTGCTTTTCTCCTCAGGGACTGGATCCACACCCAGTCTCCTGGTTGGATTGAGTGAATCACCTTCTCTTGTAATTCACCTGTTGGACACAAAATCTTGGACATACGGGTTTGGTTAAAAAACAGTCTTCTCATGTGTTCTGCTAGTATTTCTTCACTTCTATGTCTACCTGTTCTGGTATCTCTAACTCTGGCATTCTATAGGCTCTACCTAATTAGCTAAAATGTCATCCATCAATTAAAGAGATAGATCCCAGTATCAACACTAGGGATAATATCTTGTCTTCATTTTTCTTTTCTTTTTTTTTTCTTTTTATACCATATTCTTGTCCACCAAGTAAGTTGGGAACACTTCTACCCATTTGCTATGCTTATTTGTTATTTTTAAACACCCCTTTTTACCAAATGATATTCACGTACCATTATCAGATCAAAATGACTAATCTAAATTACTCCCCAAAGAAAAATTATTGTACCCTTTTCGTCATTTTGTGTTCTCATTGGTTCAAATTATCAATTGTGTCTAAGAACTTTAACTTCATCATAATTATCAGTTCTCCAAATTTCCTTAAAGTCAGTATCCCAAATGACCTTAAATTCATCATCCAATGGCTTTTCATTGCGGCTGATCAGACCACAAAAGGAAAAGTCACCAGTGGGGTCAAAAAAGTCATACCCCCTTTTCAGAACCGTTTTTTCTTTCTTACTACATTAGACAAATGAAAGCTAATAACCTTATCTACATTTTGTATCTCAAGTTCCCAGAACATTCCCTATCAAAAGAATTTCACGTGTTTAATTAAAACTCAGAAAATAAAACTTTAAAATGTCATGTGTGTCTACCCCTTTAATATATCATGTCCCTAGGAATTTTTCCCCAAAGAGCTAAGCGCTCCATATTCCATAAAATAACCATTTGGTCAGCATTTCCTCATACTTCACCGATTCAGAAACCCAAAAGTTACCTACAAACAAAACCTAAAAATGCTTATACTTCCATTGTATTCCCCCCAATCATTAGTTTTAAACTTAATTGAACATGCGCTACCCTTTTATACAATACTGTACTTCAATCTATGAAACCCCATATTTTAACGTACTGTTTAACCAATTTGACCCAAGATTGCTTAAAACGTTAAAACCCCTTCAGTTTGTCTGCAAACCTACCCATTCTGTTTGTTAGGAATACCCTGCCATTATACACAACTGTGTTTAATGTGCACCTTCCCTGTTAATTTAAAATTAACTCCACCTGTATCTTCTTACATTTTAGTCCCATGGTGCATGGGCTGGGATCCGAACAACGGGCCTCCCGCATGGCAAGCGAGTATTCTAAACTATTCAAATGCATACTCGGGTTCAGTGTCTTCCAACTGAAGCAAAGGAAACATTATGCCCCTATCAGCCTGACCAGGGTCAATAGCGGTGGTGATCAGCCTAGTAGCAAGAGTACGAGTGAGGTAAGCCTTCCTCTGTGTTGAGTGCATCTGCCATGTTCTTGTCTGTGTTGACAAATGTGATGTGTGATTGGGTGCATTTGTTCTGTATTTTGTTTTTTCTTTCAGAACTGAACGTGAACTCCTTACTTTTCAAGTATGCTGCCACTCCATGGTGGGTGTGGATTTCCAACGGGTGGCACATCACTATGTGGGTTGTCTTCTCTATGGCTTTTGCCACAGCTGCCACATACCTTGAGCATGTTGTTTGTCCTAATTCGATGTGGTCCAGTTTTGACGAGTGGTACATCAAGACTCTCCTTTCCCCCTCTTGTTTCTGAAACAAGATGGACGATGTAAATCCTTCCTTTTCAGAAACATCCAGATGGAACTTGGACTTGTAGTCAGGAGCAGTGAGAGCTGCGGCCACGGATAGGTCTGTTTTCAAAAGCGCGAATGCATCGGAAGCTTCCGGCGTCCAGGCTAGAGAGGCGTGCAGATTCCTTGCACCCGATTGTCGAACCATTTCTCTCATAGGCTCAGTTCTTGCTGTGTAGACAGGGATGTGAGTTCGACTGTATCCAGTAAGCCCTAAAAATGAGAGCATGCCCGAGACCGTCAGAGGTCGAGGGTGGTGGAGGATAGAGTCTCTGTGGCCTTTGGAAAGCCCCGCCCCCTCTCCTGATATCTCCCTTCCGAGGAAGAGCACAGTTCTGCGACAGGTCTGGACTTTGCTTCTTTTGACTTTGTATCCTTTCGTTGCAAGGAAGTCCAGCAGAGTCTTAGTCATCTGGAGACAGAGGTCGGAGGTTGGGGCAGCCAAGAGTAGGTCGTCCACATACTGGATAAGAACCACCCCGTCTGGAATCTTCAGTTCTCCCAGGTGTGTTTTCAGGATGTGATTGAAGATTCCAGGTGAACACCTGTAACCCTGTGGTAAAACGGAATACGTATACTGTTGGTTCTCGTATGTAAACGCAAAGAGTGGTTGAGATGCCACATCCAACGGAATGCTGAAAAACGCATTGGCCAGATCCACAACACTGAAGTACTGGTGTTTCGGAGACAGGTTACTCAGGGTAATATGAGGATCTGGTACAGGAAGGTCAATTGGTACAGTAACGTCATTTACTGCTCGGAAGTCTTGGACCATCCGGTGGGTTTCTCCTCCTGCCTTCAGCACAGGCAGAATCGGTGTGTTCCATGCGGAGACGGTTGCGTAGATTACTCTTGCACCTAGCAGTCCTTCAATAGTTGGTTTGATCCCGGTGATCTGTTCGGGCTTCAAACGGTACTGAGTCCGGAAAACAGGCTGCTGTCCTGGGTCCTGCAGAGTGATGGTAACTGGCTCCACCTGGAGTTGTCCAACGTCAAATGGGGAGGTTGTCCAAATCTTTTCGTCTACTGTTGAGAGCAGTGCCGCAGTTGATGGGTGATCTGTGTAGGGTTTACCATGGTGTCTTGGTAGGGTGAGGCGTTCAGGCTTGCAGAGTTCCTCTGTATTTATATCCAGGATTCTCCACATGTTCTCGGTTGTAGCCTTATTTATGCCCGGAGTAGATGTAGGTTCCCACTGAAGTTTGGATGCACGTCTTATCATTGGACCCAGACTTCGGGCCTCAAAGCCGTTTCCGACAGCAAGTGTGACGTGTGGTGCGGACTCTGCTCCCAACAGATACCAGGACTTCAGGTGAGGTTGTAATATGACTGGGGCTGCTACCCCCTCTTGTCCACAAACAATGGTGCAGCACCTAATGGTAGGCGTGAGGGGCATCATGTTTTCATCCCAGTCATCTGTGTATGGGTTGTCGTCATTTTCTGTGACGTTCAGGGTACAGTGTACCTCTGCCAGTGGTGTCTTGTATGGATGTAGCGTGTAGATTCTTGGTTTCAGCTGATTAAATTGGAACTGGATGCGTGGGGTCCCTATTCCTGTCTGGACACACTTAAGCCAATAGATTTCTTGTGTAGCCGACAGGACAGGGGCTGGTAAAATTGGAAGCATGAGGACTTTAACCGGTTTGGCCATGGTGGAGGGAACGGGGCCCGTGGTGACTTCTACCCCATTGTGTGTAAGATATATGGAGCATTGTAGTTTGCACAAGAGGTCCCTTCCCAACAGATTGATTGGACAGTTAGGGCAGTACAAGAACTGATGAGTATGCATCATACTTCCCCACGAGAAGGTTAAGGGAACTGTTTTCTTTTGAGCTTCGGGGTTACCAGTCACCCCCACCACCTGAATGAATTCCGAAGATAGTTGTTGACGGGATCGGATTGCGGAGTATGTACAGCCAGTGTCAACTAGAAATTGATGGGTTACTCCCTCAACTTCACACAGAACAGTGGGTTCAGTGTGGAGTGGAAAGAGCTCCCGTCCTCCCCCGTCAGGTGGTGGTGGGCATCTTCATGGCCATGGTGTGTATTCATCAGCCATACCCTGGAAGCTGGACGATTGTTGACCGGGATCCGGGTTGGGGTGATTATATGCAGGATGAGGCTGTGGTCCAGGGTAACTTTGTGGGCGGGGCCCACCTCTTCCCCTACCCATGAACTGAGAGCTTCCTCTGTTAGCCAGCCATCGTTGAGTAGATTGGGTCAGTGCCTGCGGGCAGTTTCGAGCCATATGCCCATGTTGTCTGCAATCGTAGCATTGCAAACCTCCCCCCCTCCATTGACCCCCTCGCCACTGTGTTGGATAGGCCGGCTGAGTCATCCATGGTGTTGGATAACCCAGCTGTGGTGGTGGGTAGATCCCTGGGGCTGCCATAGGCATGGGTTGGGGCATGGGCTGCATCACTTGAGGGACCCCCTCGGCGATGGGAGTCGGCTGAGTCTGCTGTTGCTGCATCATCTGTGTTACGGTTTTCTCGATGACCTGAGACAAATCTTCTGGTTTTTCCATCATCTGTTTTTTTTTATCACCCTTCTGGGCTTCTTTCAATTGCAATTTCAGTAGTTGTACTTGAAGGGACTGGACTTGAGTGTCCGCGCCCCCCTTGTCTTTGTAGTATTGGGTGAGGTGGTGGTGAGTGTGAGAGTTGAACTGTGGCAGGGGAAGTGCCATCAGTCCCACAGTGTTCCTGAGTTTCACTTTCACTTCTCCAGGGCACCCATTCACCACCATCTCTTTCCACATGCTGAGCGTGGTTTCAGTGTGGTCATATGGTTCCTCATGCACAGTCCTCCATGTTGTTTTTGCCCTGTCCAAGTAAGCCGCAGGTTGTTCCCCCGGAGTGATGGTAAAAGAGGACAGGGTTGCATGGTTCTTCTCAGTTGGATATGCCCGACGCAACACACCCCATAGTGCCTGACGAATGTCCTCCAGTGGTGCCGTGGGAGGGGCTTTGTCCAGATCTGCTTCCTTTACCAATGAGGACATGGTCACATGGTCTGTTGCCCTGGCCAGTAGAGCCTTCATGTCTCCCAGGCACAGGCGCAGACCAGAGGTAAGTGTCTGGAGCTGGAGTAGCCACGCAGAAGCCCCTCCATGAAGGCTAGGCAGTTGTTCCATCAGGGTGGTGAGATCTGTCATTTTCCATGGCTGGTACTCTTCGAATCGGGGGTCTGTTGTGGGCCTGAGTGGTAGCTGCATGGCGGAGCTATAACCCCCGTTCTGATCCCAGTCTGTCCTTGAAGTCACTCCCTGAGCCCTTAGGTTCTCCAGACGGACTGACTTTCTGACCGGGTCAACCAGGTCCGTTATCTTTCCAGTCATCACCCCCTCCACATGGAAAGTTCCTCCTTCCTTTTCAGATTTTTCAATCAGGGATTTCGCCAGGGCTAGTGACTCATTCACCTCCCTTCGTAGGTTGTCGATCTCCATGTCTCTGGGGGTGTGACTCGTTCCTCCTTCTTCATTCTCGCTTGGTAGATTGTCGTGCGAGTTACGGGATACCAAACTAGTCTTTGGGGAAGTGAACCCACATCTCACATAGTGTTGTGGGTTGAAGTCAGGAGTGAACGGTCTTGGGGTTGAGCTGTATTTTCCTCCCGGCATGGTCATGAGGGAGGAGATTCCTTCACTTCCCTCTCCTTCTTCTTCAACTTCCTCGCAGACCAAGTGTCCACCCTTTACACCCATTGTGACGGACCCCATTAATTCTCCACCCTTTACGGCGAATACCGGAGCCTGTACAGCAGGTGGCGGGGTGAATGGTCCCGTTCTGAAAGGGTTCAACGACTTCCCCCCCACTGTGGGCCCTTGAGTGTAGGGTGGTGGTTCGGTTGGTAGTTCCGGATATAACCGGGTCGTCGGCAGGGGGGTCTCTCCATCTTGTTTTGGTCCTGTGTTTGAGTCGGTCTCTGTAGAAGTCACAATCCCCATCATGTCTGGTTTTTTATAAGGGAGTGCCCTTCTAGTCTCCTCTATCGCCCAGGTCCCTATTCTCAACTCTGCCTCCGCCTTCTCTCTGTTCTTGGTTCCTTCTTTTTTAAACATATACGTTTTATTTCTTTCCTTTTCATTTTCTGTGCTTATTTTAACTCCCTCCTTTAAACCTGCCTCCATCTCCATCAATTGGCCTTTAGTCGGAGCCCCCCCTGCTAAAGTATCCTGCCTGTGTCCATCTCAACTTTACTTCCTCCCACACTTTCCGTATTGCCTTATATTGTTCCTTACCTCCTGCTCTATCCTGTATTTTTTTTTATCCAAAAATTCACTAAATTTAAGTTTAATTGGTTGGCTTATTGCCATTATGTTTTACAATTTAGTCCCTCTAGCTTTGTAAACTTAGCCCGTCGCTGGTTGGGACCAGCGATGTATTCTCGGTGCGGACACCGACTTAACTCTGGTGCCTCACCCTCGTAAACAAAGTGTTAATAATTGCCAAATGGTTTGTCTAATACACCCCAATCCCGACAGCACGGTGGCCCCTCTACTTTATTTCAGAATTGTTTCAGTCCTAATCGGTTATCGACTTAGTTGTTTATGTCTCATGGAACAAACCCTTATTTCGCACCCATTTACCAGATTGGACCCTTAAGATAAAGTTCCATCAGATATCACAAATACAATATAACAAATTGTGTCGCCTATACAATCTACCGGGCAGAGAATAGTTCGCTGACATCCGGGACATAGCTAAACAGTTATAACAATATTATTTTATTTTTAAATTCATCCGACTTTTCAATTTACAATTTAGACAACAATTCATACTCACTCCAAGTACTACTGATCAGAATTTGAATAAAACTATATTACAATATGCAGATTTTGTTTTAACAGGCTCTGCTTACCTTATATAGTCGAGCTCGTTGATCAGTTTCCTGGGGCGGGCAGAATCGCCGATGTCTCCTGCGAACAGGTCACCCGTCCTTGCGAAATTGTCCCGAACTTGTCTCCTCTCACATCAACCACTAAATGGACCGAATTTCAGAAGTATGAAACCATCCTCTGCTACCAATTCTGTTGCTTATTAGTTATTTGAGAAGGAAACCAAGTCAAGACGATGGACCAGGTGGATTCAGTATATAGTAAGGCAGTTTATTATGAGACAAAGATATTTGGCTGAGCGTGCACGGACTCGTTCGTTTAGCTCTTAGGGAACTAGCAGAAGAGAGAGCCCCGAAACATGGTGTACATCCAATTTATACAATGAAATAACAGTGTGTTGACGTTGAGTCTAGTAGGTCCGCTCTCCTGACTGGTCGATGAGTGGAGGGACGGTCCATTCTCCAGGTGGTGTCAACTTCCCATTGGCCCTTGGCAGTGTCCTTTGTCCTCGGAGTCCAACACACCTAAGTGTGTGTGTGTGTGTGTATTTCTGGTAATTCGTGTCTGGGTGCTTGCGATATTCATGGAATGTTGTTCTTTACACCAGTGGTCAGTTCGTGTGGCTAGGGCGCCTTCATGTCTTGACATTTTTGTGTGAGTTCTTAAGTCTGCCATCTGTCCTCTGGGTGTGGTCGTGATTGGTATCACTTGGTTGCTCAATATGTCTCTGGAATTTTGTTGTGTGCTGTTGTGAAACATGTTGTGCAAATGCCCTCCTTATATATCATTAGGTAAAACGTTAGATTATCTTTATTACAATAGCCTACAGTTTTCTGGACATTTGGTTTTAATTATTGTGATAGGCTCATGTTTTACCGGTACGGTGTACCCCCACTGTTTATTTTGCCGGGACGCCGGACTGCTTTACTGTCATCCCTGAATACATCTCAAAATATATGCTCCAGTCTTCAATTCAGAATTGTTCAGAGGGAGATTTCCAAGGTGATCACCAGATCCATAAACTGCTTCGAAGATAGCATATTGGATTTAAATCTGTCATGAATCCTGTTAATCGTACCTGACCCGTAATCCAGATTACATGTGCTGTTGAAGAGATTTTCTGGAGAGTTTTGGACCGTAGTACTCTGGTTGTCTAATGTTACTTTGTTAGCCACTGGTTACAGGTAGGCCACACAGGTGTGTGTGTGTGTGTGTGTGTGTGGACTACACAATAATTAAGATGCTGTATTGCCTAGTACATGGTGGCCTAACACACTATCCTACATATGTTTAAAGCCTCTTTTCACATAATCAATGTTATAGGTCTAAGTTACAGGGAAATAATATGGGCCTATGCTGTTTACTCACGCAGGCATAACATTCAATGTATATAAAATTGTGCCTAGAATGTAAAGCTTGATTGTTGAGTAGGCAAAAAAGTGTAGCCTATATCTTAAAGCAAACCCTTCCTTGCTATATTCAAGAGTGAATGTTCTCATTTGACTCCCTGCTACACAAGCGGTGCTTTAACATGACAGCTGTGATCTTGCAGTAATGACCATTTCCTTCATATGAACCAGCAGGGGACAAGTCTCAGTCTGCCGAAATGGGATTGATCTCGTTCCAGATTGCATACACCTAAGACTCAAATGGCGCTTATGGATTTCTTAGGCTTACACTGAAAGCTTATCATTATTTTCTTCTATTACATTTGGAATTGAACCAACTGGGGTAGAAGTTTAGTAGGAAGAGGCATGGAGTTCTGCAGTGATAAAATGTTCAGGCGGCATCTGAATCGTTGTTGGGCTACTTGCTTGCTGTCAACACTGAGGCCAGTAATAAAACCAGTTACCATTATGGACACATTTTCTTTAAAACCAAAAAATATTTATTTGGAGATCAATTTTAATTTATCGGCAAATGTTTCATGAGACTGCTTGGTCTGCATGGTCATGATGCAGGTAACAGAAATGTACCAACGTTTCTCTTTGTCACAGCACAGACTGTTTGCAGCAAAGAGGTTGTCGTGGCAGCTGCAATGTTTCTTCTTCACTGCATCTCTGAATCCTCAAATGATTTGAGTGTGAATATACTGCGTTGATTTTAAGTGCATTTTGGCTTCACTAGCCTGTATTGAAAGACGTTCCTCCCCCTCAAAGAGAAACAAAATAAATAGAGCACTACATGTAGTTCTGCTGCTGGATACGTCATGTGTCTGCAGACTATTCGCCCATTGCACACGATAACGCGTTATGTAGTTTAGTCACCCAACCAACATATTTTGTTCATTTTAAAATCCGGCAGACGTCAACTTGGTTGTAAAACTGACTGTAAAACCCAGTCAGTTGATTATTGACAAGTTTTTCTAACACTTTTGATAAACAGGGAAAAGTAGAAATAGGCCTATAACAGTTAGGATCAGCTTGATCTCCCCCTTTTAATAAAGGACAAACCGTGGCTGCCTTCCAAGCAATGGGAACCTCCCCAGAAAGGAGAGACGGGCAGCAACCTTAAAGAAGAAAGGGTCTAAGCCATCTGACACGGATGGTTTTTTGGGGTCAAGTTTCAGGAACTCCTTTAGCACCTTGGACTCAGTAACTGCCTGCAGGGAGAAACGTTGTTGCTGGGCAGGGGAACAAGAGGGAGAAGCATCGGGGATAGTCACATTAGAAGGGGTGGGAGATGAGGAAATGTTGGACGGGTAAGGAGGCATGGCTGAGTCGAATAGGAATCCTGACTTAATGAGTTGGTGATTTAAAGAGCTCAGCCATGTGCTTCTTGTCAGTAACAACCACATAATCAACATTAAGGGACATGGGCAGCTGTGAGGAGGGGGGTTTATTCTCTAGGTCTTTAACCGTTTTCCATAACTTCTTGGGGTTAGATCACAGAGCGAGAACTGCTCCTTAAAGTAACTAACTTTGGCCTTCCGGATAGCCTGAGTGCACTTGCTTCTCATTTGCCTGGACGAGAGCCAGTCAGCCTGAGTGTGCGTGTGCCGAGCCTTTCGCCAAATGCAATTCTTGTGGTGGAGTAACTCTGCAAGATCAGTGGCTGAACCTGTTTTTTAATTATAATTTTCTTTATGGGGGCGTGTTTTATCAATACCCCTGAAAATATCAAAAAAGAAGGTCCAAGTGTCTTTGACAGAGGGGATCAAGTTGATCCTATACCATATTAGAGGCCAGTTTATGAAGGAAAGCTTGCTCATTAAAGTTTTTTTTTTAGCAAGCGTCTATGACCAATCAGGACAGGACGTTTCACTGAGCAGCCATTCATAACACAGGCTGTAAAACAGTGATCACAGTAAACCCCAGACTTGATACCTATCAGAATTATTTGAGAGGATAACATCGAGGAGAGTAGCCTTTTCTGGGTGTTTGGAGTCATACCTTGTGGGATTGGTAATAATTTGAGATGTATTTAGGGAGTCCCATTGCTTTAGGACTTGGTCAGGTGGTTTAAGCTTGTCCCGATTTAGGTCACCTAGCAGGACAAATTCAGAATTAGTGTAAGGGTCCAGGAGAGCACTTAGGGCAGGTAGAGTACAGGCCGGTGCTGATGGACGGTAGCATACAGCAACAGTCAACAAATAGCTATTTGAAAGTTTAATTCTTAAAACCAGCAAATCACCAAGTCTGTCCCCAAACAATTTGGAGACAACCGAGCACTGCAGGTGATCCTTGGTAAAGATTGCCACTCCCCCACCTTTGGAAGATCTGTCTTGCCGAAAAATATTATAACCAGAAAGGTTAACATCAGTATTCAAAACACTCTTCCTTAATTAACCACGTCTCAGTAATGACCAACACATCTGGATTGGAGCTGTGAACCCACACTTTCAATTGATCCATTTTAGGTAATAAGCTTCAAGTGTTAATGTACAGAAAACCATTGAGCTTGAAACACACTCAACAAGTTGACTTTTTCAGACCTTTTCTTCAATTCAAGATTTTAGATTCACAGGCTTAAGTTTAATGAATATATAAGGACACCGCAACCTATGTTGAAATAGCCAAGGGTATCAAATTAAAATCTGTCCGTCTGGGTAAGTCTCCAACAGCTTTCCACATCTGGATTGTACAACATGTATGTGTATGTGACCAAAAAAAATTGATTTGAACAGATTTAAGTCAATTGTAACTCGGCCACTCTAACATTCACTGTCTTCTTGGTAAGCAACTCCAGTGTAGATTTGACCTTGTGTTTTTAGGTTATTGTCCTGCTGAAAGGTGAATTTGTCTCTGAGTCTGTTGGAAAGCAGACTAAATCAGGTTTTCCTCTAGGATTTTGCCTGTGCTTAGCTCTTTTTTTTTCTTCTTCTTCTTCTTTTTTTATCCTGAAACTCCCCAGTCCTTAACGATTTACAAGCATACCCATAACATAATGCAGCCACCACTCTGCCTGAAAATATGGCGCATGATACACTGTTGTATTGGATTTGCCCCAGCATAACACTTTGCTGGGGCAACATAACACTTAACACTCTTTTTCAGTATTACTTTGGTGCATTGTTGCAAACAGGATGCATGTTTTGGATTTAAAAAAAATTCTATACAGGTTTCCTTTTCAATCTATCAATTAGGTTAGTATTGTGCAGTAACTACAATGTTGTTGATCCATCCTCAGTTTTCTCCTATCACAGCCATTAAACTCTAACTCTTTTTAAGTCACCATTGGCCTCATGGTGAAATCCCTGAGTGGTTTCCTTCCTCTCCGGCAACTGAGTTTGGAAGGACGCCTGTATCTTTGTAGTGACTGGGTGTATTGATTCACCATCCAAAGTGTAATTAATAACATCACCATGCTCAAAGTGATATTACATTTCTGCTTATTTCTACCAATAGGTGCCTTTCTTTGCGAGGCATTGGAAAACCTCCCTGGTCTTTGTAGTTGATCTGTATTTGAAATTCACTGCTCGACTGAGGGGGACCATACAGATACGTTTTGTCACATGCACAAGTACAGTGAAATGCCTTTCTTGCAAGCTCCAAACCCAATGATGCAGTAATCAATCAATGCAATACTAAAAATAACATAAGGTACAACAAACAACACAAGAAATACAAATAAGAACACGAGAATGTAGATAAGCATAATATATACAGGGTCAGTCTGTTCCAAATACCATATTTACAATGTGCAGTGATACTGGAGTGATGGAGGTAAATACTGTAGGTATAGGAGTAAGGTGACTAGGCATCAGGATATATGCTGAACAGAGTAGCAGCAGCATATATGATTTTAAGTGTGTGTGAGCAAATTATTAAGTTTGTGCGTGTGGAATGTTTGGAGTGTTAGTGTGCGTGAGTATGTAGAGTCCTGTGTGTGTGCATAGACGATGCAAAAATAAAAGGGTCAACATTGTTAGCTATTTAGCAGCCTTATTGTTTTGGAATAGAAGCTGTTCAGGAGCCTGTTGGTGTCAGACTTGAGATTGAATATATCTGTAAACACTCCAGCCAGCTGGTCTGCGCATGCTCTGAGGATGTGGCTAGGGATACTGTCTGGGCCGGGAGCCTAGTAATGGTTAACACACTTAATTCAATGTCTTAATTACGTCGGCCATGGAGAACGAGAGCCCACAGTCCTTGGTAGTGGGCCGTGTCAGTGGCACTGTGTGATCCTCAAAGCGGGCGAAGAAGGTGTTAAGCTTGTCCGGGAGCAAGACGTTGGTGTCTGCATCGTGGTTGCTTTTTCCTTTGTAATCCATGATTATCTGTAGACCCTGCCACATACGTCTCGTGTCTGATCCGTTGAATTTCGACACCGCTTTGTCTGATTGCTTTACGGATGGAATAATGAAACTGTTTGTATTCAACCATATTCCCAGTCACCTTGCCATGGTTAAATGCAGGGGTTCATGCTTTCAGTTTTGCACAAATGCTGCCACTGTCCACGGTTTTTGGTTTGGGTAGATTTTAATAGTCACAGTGGGAACAACACTTCCTGATGAACTCTGTCCGTGTGTCCGCCAATGTTATTCTCTGAGGCAACCCGGAACATGTCCCAGTCCGCGTGATCAAAGCAATCTTGAAGCAATTGGACAGACCAGCGTTTAATAGACCTTAGCACTGGTACTTCCTGTCTGAGTTTCTACCTATAGGAATGGAGTCGTGATCTCAGTCATTCAAAGGTATTTATAAAGTCCTTTTTTACATCAGCAGATACATACAGAAACCCAGCCTAAAACCCCAAACAGCAAGCAATGGTGGCTAGGAAAAACTCCCTAGAAAGGCTGGAACCTAGAGAGGAACCAGGCTATGAGGGGTTGCCAATCCTCTTCTGGTTGTTCCGGGTGAAGTACATAGCCACTTAAGGCCAGATTGTTCTTCAAGATGTTCAAATGTTCATAGACCACCAGCAGGGCCAAATAATAATAATCACAGTGGTTGTAAAGGGTGCAACAGGTCAGTACCTCAGGAGTAAATGTCAGTTGGCTTTTCCTAGCCAAGCATTGAATTTGAGACAGCAGGTGCGGTAGAGAGCAACAGCAGGTCCGGGACAAGATGGCACATCCGGTGAACAGGTCAGGGTTCCCTAGCCGCTGGCAGAACATTTGAAACTGGAGCAGCAGCAAGACCAGGTGAACTGGGGACAGCCAGGAGTAATCAGGCCAGGTCTTGGAGCAGCCTCTGGGATGAGTTCAATTGCCCTGGGGTGTACGAACAAAGGATGCAGTTTGAGAAAGTCGTATTTCTGGTCGTAATGCTGGTGATTTACCGCCGCTCTGATATCGGCTGTATGTAATAACACGAAAATGTTCTGGGCTAATAATGGAAGAAATAATACAGAAAAAAAACAAAATACTGCAAAGTTGCTTAGAAGCAGAGCTGCCATGTCTGTTGGCGCCATGTGAACGAGGGCAGTACTGTTGCCAGTTAAGATTCTCTCAATGGTGCAGCTGTATAACTTTTTGAGGATTTGAGGGCCCATGCCAAACCTTTTCAACCTCTTGAGGGGGGAAGAGGTGTTGTCTCGCTGTCTTCACGACCTTGCACGTGTGGACCACTTTTATGTCCTTAGTGATTTGGACATCGAGGAACTTGAAGCTCTAGACCCGTTCCACTGCAGCACGCCCCCCGCAGGGTGGGGAATTAACACCAGCCACCAGCCAAATGCTGGTAGATTTTAGTATTGGCTGGTAGAATTGACTGGTGGTTGCACAAAACATTTGGGAGCAGTTTGTGTGTGTGTCAGCCAGCACTGGAAGACAGAATCTCAGTGTTACAGTGGTGAAAAGCGGGGTGGGGTACAGCATAAGAGAACATGTGTCTGGTACAAATTTGTAGAGGCAGGTAAAATTTGGGTGGCCACCAGCAACTGCGGCTGGTGAACCAAAAAGTATATTTCCCACCCTGCCCTCCTGTGGGGTTCAGAGATGAGGTAGTCATTAAAAAGTAATGTTAAACACTTATTGCACACAGTGAGTCCATGCAACCTTATTATGTGACTTGTTAATCACATTTTTACTTTAACATATTTAGGCTTGCTATAACAAAAGGGTTTAAATACTTCAGATTTATAAACAGTTTGAAGAACGTAATTCCACTTTGACATTTTCAGGTATTGTGTGGTAAAAATGGAACATTTTATGTTCAGGCTGTAACACAACAATTTGTGGAGTGAATACTTTCTGAAGGCGCTCTATGTAGATAGCAGGTTTAATTGTAGTCCCCTGTGCGTTCCATTTTGGTGTGTTCCGTATGACGTTTCTTTTATTTTTGACATATTGCTGGCATAACTTGAAATATCTCTGAAAATAAATGGTGGTAGATTGTCACATAAGTGAATGTAAAGAAACAATTCATAAAAAATTATATAACCTTTAGTGATATTCAAATAGTAAATACAATGGAAGCTCCACTGTTTCAATATTCCTCCATATTTATGTAAGCACATTGCTCTAAAGATAGCTAATCCATCAAAATGAATTAAACATGGCATGTCAAGTCTATTTTATGTGAATCACATTGTTTTCAGACAAGCCTAACTTGAGTGACATGGAGTTTTGGATTTCTTGTGGCGATTAGTGGCTGTAGTTCAGATGCATGCCTTGTCTACCAAAACACCTGTTTTATTTGTTACAGTTGGGCTTTGACAGTTTTCTAGACAGCAGTGGGTAATTGCTTTAGCTCATCTCATACTAATTACAATGGCTAGGATAAACGTCATCCCAAACAGTTATCTTTTTTTTATTTATTGAGAAAAGTCATAGGCCCACGTTATTTGCAGTTATGGAATAGGCCTAGTTGTCAAACAGAACACCACTCCAACACTCAAGCTTGTTCATAAGGCTTGAATTCAATTAATTTAGTCGTTCGCTTAGCATGATTTCTCTCTGTTTTCAGACGTCACTCGCCACCAGGTTTGCACAGGAGGCCTTTGGGAAACAATACAAACAAACCATTGGCCTTGATTTCTTTCTGAAGAGAATAACTCTGCCAGGTAAGACCCCTTCATCCTTTAAGATTGCCGGCCTGCTCTGTACCACACCACAGATACAGGCATACATTTGCACATGCATGCACACACACGGTAACACACGCGCACAAGCTGAACTTTACCTGTTATAGGCACACTGATCAAATCAAAGTTTATTTGCGCCGTGCGCCCTGAAATGCTTACTTACAGGCTCTAACCAATAGTGCAAAAAAGGTATTAGGTGAACAATAGGTAGGTAAAGAAATAAAACAACAGCAAAAAGACAGGCTATATACTATAGCGAGTCTATAAAAGTAGCAAGGATACATACAGACACTGGTTTTCATGTAGTATGTACATGAATGTATAGTTAAAGTGACTATGCATATATGATAAACAGAGAGTAGCAGCAGCGTAAAAATAGGGGTTGGGGGGGGGGCACACAATGCAAATAGTCCGGGTAGCCATTTGATTACCTGTTCAGGAGTCTTATGGCTTGGGGGTAAAAACTGTTGAGAAGCCTCCGGTACCGCTTGCCATGCGGTAGTAGAGAGAACAGTCTATGACTGGGGTGGCTGGGGTCTTTGACAATTTTTAGGGCCTTCCTCTGACACCGCCTGGTGTAGAGGTCCTGGATGGCAGGCAGCTTAGCTCCAGTGATGTACTGGGCCGTCCGTACGCACTAACCTCTGAAGTGCCTTGCGGTCAGAGGCCGAGCAATTGCTATACCAGGCAGTGATGCAACCAGTCAGGATGCTCTCGATGTTGCAGCTGTAGAACCTTTTGAGGATCTGAGGACCCATGCCAAATCTTTTTAGTTTCCTGAGGGGGAATAGGCTTTGTCGTGCCTTCTTCACGACTGTCTTGGTGTGTTTGGACCATTCTAGTTTGTTGTTGATGTGGACACCAAGGAACTTGACTCTCTCAACCTGCTCCACTACAGCCCCGTCGATGAGAATGGGGGCGTGCTCGGTCCTCCTTTTCCTGTAGTCCACAATCATCTCCTTAGTCTTGGTTACATTGAGGGATAGGTTGTTATTCTGGCCCCACCCAGCCAGGTCTCTGACCTCCTCCCTATAGGCTGTCTCGTCATTGTCGGTGATCAGGCCTACCACTGTTGTGTCATCTGCAAACTTAATGATGTTGTTGGAGTCATGCCTGGCCATGCAGTCGTGGGTGAACAGGGAGTACAAGAGGGGACTAAGCATGCACCCCTGAGGGGCCCCAGTGATGAGGATCAGTGAGGCAGATGTGTTGTTGCCTACCCTTACCGGGGGAAGCCCGTCAGGAAGTCCAGGATAAAGTTGCAGAGGGAGGTGTTTAGTCCCAGGGTCCTTAGCTTAGTGATGAGCTTAGTGGGCACTATGGTGTTGAACGCTGAGCTGTAGTCAATGAACAGCATTCTCACATAGGTGTTCCTTTTGACCAGGTGGGAAAGGGAAGTGTGGCGTGCAATTGAGATTGCATCATCTGTGGATCTGTTGGGGCAGTATGCGAATTGGACTGGGTCTAGGTTTTCCGGCATGGTGTTGATGTGAGCCATGACCAGCCTTTCAAAGCACTTCATGGCTACTGACGTGAGTCCTACAGGGCGGTAATCATTTAGGCAGGTTACCTTCCAATTTCATAAAGTTTCACCATTTTGAATTGCATATTTAAAACAGTGCCAATGTATGCATGAGACTGCGAAAGTCTGCAAAGTAGCTCCATTCTTTTAATGACTAATAAAATAACATTTAAGCAAGGGTGGATTAAGTAATAAAATAAATATGGTAACATGAAAGTACTACATTCAGTCCTATATTCAGTTTCAGTTGGTAATAGTAGGAGAAAGGAAACCAATGTTTTAGTAGAGATGATTAGGCACACCTTCGTGAAACTTGGGAAGTGCAAGGCTTCAATGAGAAATCCCACAAATAACGCCAATCTTGTGATTTCGGTAAAACTAGTTGAACCATTACGACACGGCAAGATGGGGCTTATTCCGTAATCCATCTGCGTTAATATCGTAAATATAATAATAGTAAACGTTAGTTCTACACCAGAGTTGTTAAATGGAACATTTTCTGGGGGATTGGGTGTTGATGACCTGATGAAGAGAAGGGCTGGGTCTGCCATTTGGGTGGTCCTTCTGAGCTTCGTTAGGAGCCCCGCCTTCGACTGGGTGTATTGTGTGGGTTTCTGGGGCTTTCTGGGTCTCTCCAAGATGGGGTAGGGGGAGTATAGCTGGCGCTGGCCCCTCTCACCATGAAGGCTCGGCTTGTCAACTTAATGTATATTTTACAATGCCGGGAATGATGATGCGAGGCCGATTGGCGCACACACACAACAGCCTTTGTGTGTGCTTTTTTTAACAATACCTCTTCCAGATGTCTTGTCCGCTATATTGGTGTGGGGAGTGATTGACCTGTGATGGAAATTAACTTAATAATTTTAGCTAGTCTTGTCAATTCGATTTTTAGTGAAGATCATGCAAATTCTCAATGTCCGCTTTTGAAGCAAAATCTAAAATTGGCATTCATACTTTTCAAAATGGTAATGTTTTAAGTGTGTATTTATTGGGTTCCACTGAACTGTGCTAATAGCTAGCAAAGAATTCTAAGAACACAAATGGCCATTAACTCACCACATAAGCAGGAATACTTTGGGTCTGTCGAGTCAGCTTGAGTCTTTGAAGCACACACAAAGTTTGTCCGAGTGCAGAGGATAGGTGGAGATAGCTAGCATACTGTAACACCAAGGGCAGTTATTCATTGCACTCTTCAATATAGCTTTACATTGACACTGTATAGTTTAGATGTAGTCACTGTGAACACGCTTCCTTCCTCTGTGAAACGGGGACTTGTGTGGTGGGACTCCGCTCGTCCAGCCTTGTCCATACTGTATGCTCGGCTCGCCATCAGTGCTCTAGGCGAAGGAAGGGCCCTTATCACAACTCCTCACTGTCTGGTCCCGCCCTCCTTCTTTTCTCAACCACCACTTTCATTTTCCAGAGGAAGAAAATATTTATTTGGTTTTGTACCCTGTCTCTCGCTCTTTCCCACTCCCTACCTCCCTCCTAAATAATTTGGGACAGGAGTTTTCTTTTGCTTCTTGTTTTGTGTTTAGTTATCAGTATTTTTCTCAATGCCGTAAATATTTCTCCTCAGTCTTCTTGACTTGGGGGCATCAAGCTCATCACTGCACTTTCACCACCATATCAACATATTTCATCTGTAGCATAATAAACTGCATGGTTTCCCGTGTCGTAGTGGGAGGATCACACACCATATCCTCATATGACTCTAAATTTACTTCGATATGATGGTTATTATATCAATATTTGCACATAAAGGTGTTTCCACCACTGTTTATCACATAGTTAATTTGTCCGACACACAGAGATCCCACCATGTCCAACGAACTAATTTGTCGGCATTTATAAAATTGCACCAAAACTTCCTGTTTCCATCACAGCTGTTGTGATTATTTTGTATACTCTCTTAAAAACTGTGGATGGAAACGTTGTTAACGAAGTCCTTTTCATATTTTACTGAGTTTAAGTTTCTCAATTTTCTCTTCCCTCAGGCAACTTGAATGTTACTTTGCAAGTGTGGGATATTGGAGGTCAATCGATCGGAGGGAAAATGCTGGATAAATATGTCTACGGGGCTCAGGTACTATCTCACACATGCGCACACACACACACAAATTTTTTTGTTTTACTATCCTTGCGGGGACCAACAATTGTTTCCCATTCAAAATCCTATTTCCCTTAACCCTAAACGTAAGCCACAAATAGCCTTTTTCCTTGTGGGGACCGGTGAAATGTCCCCACTTGTCAGAATTCTCCTTGTTTTACTATCCTCGTGCTGACTTCTGGTCCCCACAAGGATAGTAAAACCAAAAGAACACACACAAAATCACACACTCAATAAACGCTGAGGTGGTCCATCGTTCTTCACGTTAGAGCTAATTTACATTGTAATAGGGTTTCCCTATTAGGCTTGGGTAATTAATACGCCTTTATGATTATTAATACGCCTTTATGATTATTATTATTATTAGTTTCGTTTTTGTTTACATAAAACATGGTACAGCAGCCAGCTTCAACGGCCTGGTTATTCCGAAGGACACATTTTGTGCTTTGCCATATGACTACTTCCGGTTTTACACCTGACAATACCTTTTGGATACGACAAATGGAGAGCGGTGAGGCTTGTCTGTTTACTCCCACACCGTTTGCACTTTTCTACTCAACTGCTTCCGGCTTTGAACTTATGCTGACAGTACTTACACAAAGTATTTTGATGAAGGGAGGGTGATGAGACCTAATTCCTAACCACTTTTACCACCCTCTTTTATTTTTTTTAAGCCCAGACACCTTTTGTGATACAGAGATAACCCAACCTCACCCCTATCCTGTTTGGCTGGGTGGACCGATCATAGTGTAGGCGTAGTGGCTCGGCTGTATGTTCTTAGAATGTCTCTCTGCATCTATTAACCTGTTGGTGACCCCTTCGTTCTCATCCCGTTAACGGGATTGATTTTGAAAACAGCCAGTGGAAAATCAGAGCGCCAAATTTAAAACAGCTAAAATCTCATAATTCCATTTTCTCAAACAATCAACTATTTTACACCATTTTAAAGATAAACTTCTCGTTAATCTAACCACATTGTCCGATTTCAAAAAGGCTTTACAGCAAAAGCATAAAATTAGATTGTTAGGACATAAACTTCACAAGAAACACCACACAGCCATTTTCCAAGCAACTAGATGCATCACAAAAACCCAAAACACAGCTAAATGAAGCACTAACCTTTGACGATCTTCATCAAATGACACTCATAGGACATTATGTTACACAATACATGTATGTTTTGCTCGATAAAGTTCATATTTATATCCAAAAACAGCATTTTACATTGGCGCAAAATGTTGAGAAATGTTTTCCCTCCAAACCATCCGGTGAATGAGCACACACAGTCCGTAAATTCTCATCGTAAACATTGATCAATATAGAAGTGTTATGCACAGAATTATAGATACACTTCTCCTAAATGCTACCGCTTTGTCAGATTTCAAAAAAGGTTCACGGCGAAAGCACAATTTGCAATAATCTGAGTACAGCCCAGATGACACTAACAACTAGCAAACAGAAACCTGCCATCTTGGAGTCAATAAAACTAAGAAATTACATTATAAATACTCACTTACCTTTGATTATCTTCATCAGAAGGCACTCCCAGGAATCCCAGCTCCACAATAAATGTTCGATAAAGTTCATATTTATTTCCAAATAATCAATTTTGTTTGAGCGTTAGGTTCACTAACCAAATCCACTACGCGTGTGCTTACTTAGTCCAGACAAAAAGTCAAAAAAGTTATACTACAGTTTGTAGAAACATGTCAAACGATCTATAGAATCAGTCTTTAGGTTGTTTTTATCATATACCTTGAATAAAATTCCAACCGGACCTATCCGTTCTCTTTTTAGGAGTGAATATGAACTCAGCTCGCTCCCAAGTCATTGCGCGTGACTTGAGCCCATGCCTTATAATGGGACACCAGTTTACCACAGCTGGTATTCCCTTCAAATTCACCATAGAATCTTCAAACACCGTTCTAAAGACTGCTGACATCTAGTGGAAGCTTTAGGAAGTGTAAAATGAACCCTAAGTCACTGTATACAGTCAAGGCAATCACTTGAAAAAACTCCAACCTCAGATTTTCCACTTCCTGCTTGACTTTTTCTCAGGTTTTTGCCTGTCATATGAGTTCTGTTATTCTCACAGACACCATTCAAACAGTTTTAGAAACTTCAGAGTGTTTTCTATCCAAATCTACTAATAATATGCATATTCTAGTTTCTGGGACAGCGTAGTAACCTGTTCAAATTGGGTACGTTTTTCATCCGGCCGCGAAAATACTGCCCCCTAGCCCTAAGAGGTTTTAACAGCGATATAGATCATCTTTAATCTCAGGCTAACTCCGAGAGAGCCGAGGAGGTGCCAACTCCTTGGGGACTGTGTGTAGAGGAGCAATTGACTTCTCTCAGACACTAGTGCCACCTACTGCTCACTTTCCCACATTCGACCTCTCTGGCATGTTTGTTCTCATCTTATGTCAAATTGAATTTCTTTTTGGAATGTTGTGATTAGGCTACACCATTTCGATTTTCTGTGGTATTGTTTTTCAGGGTGTTCTTCTAGTGTACGACATTACAAACTACCAGAGCTTTGAGAATCTGGAGGACTGGTACGGCATGGTCAAGAAGGCCAATGAAGAGGCAGACGTCCAGCCTGTGGTCTCACTGGTGGGAAACAAAAGTCGGTATTTAAAACATCTTTCTGACACACACACACTAGTTCTATTCCTTTCTTCTGCTCATAGGCCACACTCTTATGAGGCTAAAGCAGACGAGTCAACCATAATGTATAAACGCAGAGAGCTGTGAAGAGAATGCCATTTACAATGCAGTAAAGAAAATCACTAGTTGCTCTGCCGGCTAAATGTTTTATTCATGCTTTTATACACTGCATACATTTGTAGTACACCACAACCATATTACTGTATCCAGCTCTATTTTGCGAGCCACTGGAAATTGATTTGTCTATTGGGGCTGTTGATTATTCACTTCCCGTTCTGTCTCCACTCCTCTGCACTTTGTGGTGTGTAAGATAGCTAGGTGAGGAAAAATGTACTTACTATGACTAGAGAATGACAGAGAATCGGCCCTTCTCTATCGGCTTTGCATATAGACCCTTTACATAGCAAAACTGCTGCTATGTCAAACACCACTCACCATCTGAGCCATGAGCACTGCACAATGCCGAGGAATGTCTAGCTCGGAAAATCAGTGACAAGCTATCTTTTTCTTCAACCGAAAGGTGCAGTATTGACAAATGGATGAATTGACACAGTGACGAAAATCAAACTCCTGTTGCAATTTTTTGTTTGTTTTGTTAATTCACTAATAATAAGGCTTGTGTCAGGACATGCAATAAGCAAGCTAGCTAGCTATGTGACCAGCAAAGATTATGATAACTAGCTAACTCTTTCATCTGTGGTGTTAGCTAGCTAGCTATAATAGCCACTATGCTAGCTATAATAGCCACTGTGCTGGCTATAATAGCCACTGTGCTGGCTATAATAGCCACTGTGCTGGCTATAATAGCCACTGTGCTGGCTATAATAGCCACTGTGCTGGCTATAATAGCCACGGTGCTGGCTATAATGGCCACGGTGCTGGCTATAATGGCCACGGTGCTGGCTATAATAGCCACTGTGCTAGCTAGCTGGCTAGGTAATTGTACAGCTAAGGTATCAGATAGGAGCCAATGTAGCTAGCTAATAGTGATGGGCATTCCGGCTCTTTTCAGTGAGCCAGCTCGTTCGGGTCAGCTCACCAAAAAGAGTCAAACAGTTTGCGGTACTTTGACTATGATTGGTGTTAAAACAATTCTACCTTAACCACAATGTATTTAAAATACATTGGTTTGTTATGAAAAAGAATGCTATTAAACATTTGCATTTAAAACTTTTTAATGTATATAAACAAAGTGCATATAAATCTAACCATTCAAACCATTCGAAACGAATACAATCTGAACAGTATAATAGACTATTGCACCATATCAAAGAGAAATAAATACCAATTTGCAAAACTGCAGCATCCCACAAATTGAAATAAATGTAATAAAGAAGAATGCTATTACACATGTGCATTTAAAGTATAACTTTTTTAATGTATATAAACAAAGTGCATGTAAATGTAACAATTCAAAACGAATACAATCTGAACAACATAATAATAGAATATTGCACGATATCAAAGAAAAATAAATAATGTGCAAAACTGCAGCATCCCACTTAAAACATTAAACTGGTCCCTATTCTCTCTCTTCTTTATTGCCATGTTATAACCAGCAGCACACAGCAATGCTGACCATATTTTGCTTTTGGAGGGGCTCCTCCAAATAGGATCGGACCTCCATTATGGCGTCTGCTGAGGGATTCCTTCGTGCTGCATCCCCAGTTGCTCTCTCGTCACACGGCATCCAAACAGCAGACGTTTGTGGCACTACTGCTGGTGCTTCTGCTCCGTCTGATCCCTCTTCTTCCTGGTGCCTGAGCCAGCTGACTGCTGGGGCTGTCCCTCCCTCCTGCTGAGGTTATTCTTTGAAGAGCCTCATCAATCGCTCTGGCCGAGTTGTTTAGAGATGCGTTCCTGACACCGAAAAAAAGATTTTTTTTCCTGATCACAGAAAATGACAAAAAATAGACTAATAAAAGTCTCAAGTGGAAGGCAAACAGATTGTCATCTGTAGCACCATAGACTCCACTGATCAGCCAAAACAAGCTCAATAACTTAATGAATGCACACACTCTTATTGAAAATAAATTTATTTGAATGGTAAATCATAATCATTATTTTGTTATGTAGTTAGATTGGCGTTAATGCATAAAGGCTGTCTCTGGGAAAATTTCCCATTCAATATCATAACATTTTGATATCGGCCTAAAATGTCGGCCATCTGCCTCTTTGACGACCACAATCAGTATCGGCCCTAAAAAAATAAAAAATAAATTTTCTAACTACGACTGTGATATGTGGTTGTCTCACCTAGTGATCTTAGTGCATTCATCGTAACTGGATAAGAGCGTCTGATAAATGACTAAAATGTAAATGTGTTGCTACCGATAATACCAGATAGGCCAATATCATAACATTTTGATATCGGCCTAAAATTGTTAGGGCTCAAGCTAATTATTGTGTTACTATTAAGCTAATTGATAGTGAGGAGCAGGGTCTCCGTAGGCGATGGGATGTTTGCATGCTCTGGGAAGTGACCCTCTGTGATTTAAGACCCTCATCCAGTGGCTATGGGGCCCCCTCCTTTTACTCTAACTCAATCCCCCTGTCCTCCAACCTCCCAGCCCGGACACCACTTTGGATGAGGAGAGAATCTTAGATGGTAACCAGACAACACCCCCATTCTCCCCCAGTCCGCCCCACTCGAAAATAAAGACTAATACTGATGACTCTCTTTTCAACATCCCCTCTGACAGATGGGGATGCGCCTCTGTATTTAGGCTACATTTTGTATACTACCGGTGTGTGTAAGTGTGTTTATGTATTTAAGCAGCGTATACCCCACTGTCAGGGTCCCCCCCTCACTCACTCACTCACTCACACAGTCAGTCAGTCAGTCTGCTCTTCATGGCCATATTGGTGAGAATCGCCCATATGAGATTTTTCTGCTCCTACAGTCCGCAAAGAAAAACAAACAAAATCCCACACAGATTGCCCTACCAGGAGCAATCAATTACCTAGCGAGACTTTATGAATCTCTGAATCCTCTCACAGACTGTTTTTTCACAGGGCATGAAGAGAGACTTAGTCTAGCGATCTTGTGGGAATTGCCCACACAGACGTTTCTGTTTTTCTATTATTTTTGTTTTTATTTTTACCAAGTGCCCGCCTGTCACCCAGTTACAATGAATGGAACAAAAAATATACACCATTCTTGGGGGGGGTATTGAGATTTTGTGTTGTAGGTTCCCATGAAATCCAAATGAGTGAAGCAGCCGCCAATCCTCAGACCATGTTTATGACATCTGTAATGGAATGACAAACCTAACCAGGCGTTTTATAGCAACACCATCTGCACTATACAAATGTATGTCCACGAGAGGGCATGTCTTCTGGGAGATCCCTTCTCTCTCTCTTAACTACTGACATTTTAGTATTTCCCTTCATCATTCCCTCACTTATCAAATATGCAGTACTAGTGCGTTATTGACTCACGAGTTGCTTTTGGATGTCTACACTATCCTGTATGAACAATCTGAGAGGGTAAATCTTTAAAAATGACAGTATGACCCCCACCATTTATTCTTACCTATGCAGTGCTTTTGAGACAGACGCTAATAAGACCCCCCCTTCAGCTTTGCCAAACCGCAGTATACTAATTGAGCTTGTAAACTAAACTGATGTTCTTATTTAGTATGCTGCTGTTCCCTCCTTTTTACCCTGGCCTGACTGACCGCCCTTCTGTGCCATTTGGCAAGTGGGGAACAGCCTCCCCATTCTTCTGCTTAACACGGCCGTGTAGGGATAAGTTTGCTTGTTAAGCTCGGCGTTGTGCACCCTTTGCTCTCCACATGCTGCCCAGACCCTTATGTTAAATAATGGCACTACTTGTAACAATTCAGGGAGGAATCCAATGAAATATTTTATTGAGGACACCCACACAGAAACACGGACACAGAAACACACACAGAGAAACAGAGTGGCACTCAAAAACATAGACACAAACACTTGCAGAGGGTGGGGTTTGCTGGGTAAGCATGGGTAATGGAAGAATGCTAAGCTCATGCTCTGTATAAACATACTATAATAGTTTATTTCAGCTCGGCCCAGTTTAACACCGTATGGTACAAAGTATCCTCTCCGGAAAATGTAGACTTCATATCCATGCACTCACGAAGTAGTGTTTTCCTATATTATTAAAAGTTATGTTTGATATTTTATTAGTTTTACTGTCATACATCTTGAATTACTGAATGATAGTTGGGCTATTTAGAGACCTGTGGTTTGTGTAGAGAAAGGCGTCGTGCTGTGTGAGGACATGATGTAAATGTTTTCATCTCTAGGTGAAAGATGGCACCATTAAATAAATGATCCGGTACTTTTGTATACTTTTTAGCTAGTATTTCTGAAAGTAGCGCACACGAGCCGAAAGTGGTCTCCGAAAATTCCATACTATGTCACATATGTGCACCACGTCATTGCCCTCTCTCTCTCTCTCGCTCTGCTGTGTGTGCATCTTGCTAGCTGTCACTAAAATGGCGAGGGGCTGAAGCTCATTTGCTAGAACTCTAATTGCTAGGGGGCTGGTCCAAATGTTGGGAAAATGGCGAGGCACAGCTTCCAGGAAGATGGTTGTTTCAAACTTGCTTCTGCCCATAGATTATGCATGTAAGAATGCTGTTCATTGACTACAAGATCAGCACAAAGCTCAGGACCCTGGCACTGAAACCTTCCTCTGCAACTGGATCCTGGCCTTTCTAACAGGCCGCCCCCAGGCGGTGAGGTTAAGCAACAACACATCCGCCACGCTGACCATGTGCGCATTCCACTCCTGTACTCCCTATTCACCCACGACTGCTTCGCCACGCACGACTCCAACACCAACATAAAGTTTGCTGATGACACGACGTGGTAGGACTGATCACTGACAATGATGAAGCAGCCTATAGGGACAAAGTCAGAGACCTGGCAGTGTGGTGCCAGGACAACAACCTCTCCCTCAACGTCAGCAAGACAAAGGAGCTGATCGTGGACTACAGAAAACGGAGGGGCGAGCAGGCCCCCATCCATATCGATGGAACTGCAGAGGAGCAGGTTGAGAGTTTCAAGTACCTCAGTGTCCACATTTTCTAAGGAATTAACATGGTCCACACACACCCACACAGTTGTGAAGAGGGCACAACAGCACCTATTACCCCTCAGCAGGCTGAAAAGATTTAGCATGGGCCCCCAGATCCTCAAGTTCTACAGCTGCACCATTGAGAGCATATTGACTGGCTGCATCACTGCTTGATATGGCATCTGCAAGGCACCCAACCACAAGGCGCATCAGATGGTGGCGAGTACGGCCCAGTACATCACTGGGGCTGAATTCCCTGCCATCCAGGACCTCTATACAGGCTTATTCTGAAATTGATTCAATTGTTGTTGTTTTTTTATCTCATCAATCTACACACAATACCCCATAATGACAAAACAAAAACAGGTTGTTAGAATTTTTTGCTAATTTATAAAAAGTATTCAGACCCTTTACTCAGTACTTTGTTGAAGCACCTTTTGCAGCGATTACAGCCTCTAGTCTTCTTGGGTATGACACTAGAAGCTTGGCACACCTGTATTTGGGGAGTTTCTCAGATTAGTTTTAGAAATATTGAGGACTAACTTATTCCTTGCCTCCCACTGTCAAGGAATTTAAGTGTGCAGTCATTTCAGTGGCTGTAGTAGCTGACATGTATAGAGTTGAGTCATCTGCATACATAGACACTCTGACTTTACTAAAGGCCAGTGGCATGTCATTAGTAAAGATTGAAAAAATGAGTTGGCCTAGACAGCTGCCCTGGGGAATTCCTGATTCTACCTGGATTATGTTGGAGAGGCTTCCATTAAAGAACACCCTCTGTGTTCTGTTAGACAGGTAACTCTTGATCCACAATATAGCAGGGAGGGAGGGGGGGAAAGCCATAACACAAGTTTTTTCAGCTGCAGACTATGATCGATAATGTCTAAAGCCACACTGAAGTCTAACAGCCTCCATAATCTTTTTATTAATTTCTCTCAGCCAATCATCAGTCATTTGTGTAAGTGCTGTGCTTGTTGAATGTCCTTCCCTATAAGCCTACTAAAAGTTTGTCAATTTGTTTACTGTAAAATATCTGGTCAAACACAATTTTTTTCCCACAAAGTTTACTAAAGGTTGGTAACAGGCTGATTGGTCGGCTATTTGAGCCAGTAAAGGTGGCTTTACTATTCTTAGGGAGCGGAATGACTCTTGCTTCCCTCCAGGCCTAGGGGCACACACGTTCTAGTAGGATTAAATTGAAAATGTGTCAATGTCGTCCGCTATTATCCTCAGTAATTTTCTATCCAAGTTGTCAGACCCCAGTGGCTTGTCATTGTTGATAGACAAAAACATTTTCATCTCGTCCACACTCACTTGACGGAATTCAAGATTCCAATGCTTGTCTTTCATAATTTGTTTAGATATACACTACCGGTCAAAAGTTTTGAGAACACCAAGTCCTTGAAGGGTTTTTCTTTTGACTATTTTCTACATTGTAGAATAATAGTGAAGACATCAAAACTATGAAATAACACATGAAATCATGTGGTAACAAAAAAAGTGTTAAACTAATCAAAATATATTTTATATTTGAGATTCTTATAATAGCCAGCCTTTTCCTTGATGACAGCTTTGCACACTCTTGGCATTGGTGGTGGTGGCAGCATCATGCTGTGGGGATGTTTTTCAGCGGCAGGGACTGGGAGACTAATCCGGATCAAGGCAAAGATGAACGGACCAAAGTACAGCGAGATCCTTGATGATAACCTGCTCCAGAGCGCCCAGGACCTCAGACTGGGACGAAAGTTCACCTTCCAACAGGACAATGATCCTAAGCGTACAGCCAAGATAATGCAGGAGTGGCTTTGGGACAAGTCTTTGAATGTCCTTGAGTTGCACAGCCAGAGCCCGGACTTGAAACCGATCAAACATCCTCTGGAGAGACCTGAAAATAGCTGTGCAGTGATGCTCCCCATCCAACCTGACAGAGCTTGAGAGAATCTGCAGAAAAGAATGGGAGAAACTCTCCAAGTACAGGTGTGTCAAGCTTGTAGCATCATACCCAAGAAGACTCGATGCTGTAGTCGCTGCCAAAGGTGCTTCAACAAAGTACTGAGTAAAGGGTCTGAATACTAATGTAATGTGCGATTTTATTTATTTTATTCCTTTTTAAATATTTAAAAAAATTATCTGCAATTTTTTTTAATCATTTTTATAATCAGGCTGTAACGTAACAAAATGTGTAAAAAGTCAAGGGGTCTATATACTTTCCGAATGCACTGTATGTCAAATCGCTGAACTATCTCTTTAAAACCTTAACTGTGTTTGGGTCATTACCTGAATAATTTATTGAATGGTATTTTAAGAAGTGGCATGCCAACATTGGAATTGTGCATCTGATTTTCATTCTGCAGATTATCAAGCCAATTAGTTTTTATTAATAAGGGATCACTGGACCCCCCCCCCCACCACCCCCCCCCCCCCCCACCCCCACCCATCCTTTCCTTTCTGGCTCGCTATCCCTTCGGAACTCTGGGGGCATTCATTATGGGCTCCCACAGCCCTTATTTGGGTGACTTAAATGGGTTCAGTTCTCTTAACACCTCATGTCTTTTAGCATGGATGTTCTGTCGCTTTTCACCTCGGGAGATCCACACTGGCTCTCCATGTTAAATGTTCCCCTCTGGCTGGGAGATGAGACTCCCTATTTTATAATTTTTTTTCTCTCTTCTCTTTCTTCCTTTTACTCACACACTCAGCCCTGTACTTACACACTGTCTCGCAAGTGTAAACTAATATGTTCACCTTCCTTGCCTTTTAGGTGTCTTTAAATTGGCTCTGTGTCACTTATGTAAAACAACGTGTGTGTTTACTTTCTGCACGGTACAGCAAACCTTTCCACGTACCGTTACCTCTGGTACTCTAATTCACTGCCAGCCATTCGGGCGTGTGAAAACTCAAATGCCTGTTGCACAAAACTCCGTTTTTGTATTGACTTTTTATTTTTGCGCTGTTTATGCTCACTCACAGGGCCCTCTCACACACACTCACTCACACACACACATTAATATGCACATACAGTGGGGGAAAAAAATATTTCATCCCCTGCTGATTTTGTACGTTTGCCCACTTACAAAGAAATGATCACTCTATAATTTTAATGGTAGGTTTATTTGAACAGTGAGAGACAGAATAACAACAAAAAAATCCAGAAAAACGCATGTCAAAAATGTTATAAAATGATTAGCATTTTAATGAGGGAAATAATTATTTGACCCCTCTGCAAAACATGACTTAGTACTTGGTGGCAAAACCCTTGTTGGCAATCACAGAGGTCAGATGTTTCTTGTAGTTGGCCACCAGGTTTGCACACATCTCAGGAGGGATTTTGTCCCACTCCTCTTTGCAGATCTTCTCCAAGTCATTAAGGTTTCGAGGCTGACGTTTGACAACTCGAACCTTCAGCTCCCTCCACAGATTTTCTATGGGATTAAGGTCTGGAGACTGGCTAGGCCACTCCAGGACCTTAATGTGCTTCTTCTTGAGCCACTCCTTTGTTGCCTTGGCCGTGTGTTTTGGGTCATTGTCATGCTGGAATATCCATCCACGACCCATTTTCAATGCCCTGGCTGAGGGAAGGAGGTTCTCACCCAAGATTTGACAGTACATGGCCCCGTCAAATGATGCGGTGAAGTTGTCCTGTCCCCTTAGCAGAAAAACACCCCCAAAGCATAATGTTTCCACCTCCATGTTTGACGGTGGAGATGGTGTTCTTGGGGTCATAGGCAGCATTCCTCCTCCTCCAAACACTTTCACCCAGTTGTCCAGATGTTCTTTGGCAAACTTCACGGGCATGTATATGTATTCTTGAGCAGGGGGACCTTGCGGGCGCTGCAGGATTTCAGTCCTTCACGGCGTAGTGTGTTACCAATTGTTTTCTTGGTTGCTATGGTCCCAGCTGCCTTGAGATCATTGACAAGATCCTCCCGTGTAGTTCTGGGCTGATTCCTCACCGTTCTCATGATCATTGCAACTCCACAAGGTGAGATCTTGCATGGAGCCCCAGGCTGAGGGAGATTGACAGTTCTTTTGTGTTTCTTCCATTTGCGAATAATCGCACCAAATGTTGTCACCTTCTCACCAAGCTGCTTGGCGATGGTCTTGTAGCCCATTCAAATCAAATCAAATCAAATTTATTTTTATATAGCCCTTCGTACATCAGCTGATATCTCAAAGTGCTGTACAGAAACCCAGCCTAAAACCCCAAACAGCAAGCAAAGCATGTGAAAGAAGCACGGTGGCTAGGAAAAACTCCCTAGGAAAAACTCCCTAGAAAGGCCAAAAACCTAGGAAGAAACCTAGAGAGGAACCAGGCTATGAGGGGTGGCCAGTCCTCTTCTGGCTGTGCAGGGTGGATATTATAACAGAACATGGTCAAGATGTTAAAATGTTCATAAATGACCAGCATGGTCAAATAATAATAATCATAGTAGTTGTCGAGGGTGCAACAAGCACGTCCGGTGAACAGGTCAGGGTTCCATAGCCGCAGGCAGAACAGTTGAAACTGGAGCAGCAGCACGGCCAGGTGGACTGGGGACAGCAAGGAGTCATCATACCAGGTAGTCCTGAGGCATGGTCCTAGGGCTCAGGTCCTCCGAGAGAAAGACAGAAATTAGAGAGAGCATATTTAAATTCACACAGGACACCGGATAAGACAAGAGAAATACTCCAGATGTAACAGACTGACCCTAGCCCCCCGACACATAAACTACTGCAGCATAAATACTGGAGGCTGAGACAGGAGGGATCAGAAGACACTGTGGCCCCATCCGATGATACCCCCGGACAGGGCCAAACAGGCAGGATATAACCCCACCCACTTTGCCAAAGCACAGCCCCCACACCACTAGAGGGATGTCTCCAACCACCAACTTACCGTCCTAAGACAAGGCCGAGTATAGCCCACAACGATCTCCGCCATGGCACAACCCAAGGGGGGGGCGCCAACCCAGACAGGAAGACCACGTCAGTGACTCAACCCACTCAAGTGACGCACCCCTCCCATGGACGACATGGAAGAACACCAGTAAGCCAGTGACTCAGCCCCTGTAAAAGGGTTAGAGGCAGAGAATCCCAGTGGAAAGAGGGGAACCGGCAAGGCAGAGACAGCAAGGGCGGTTCGTTGCTCCAGCCTTTCCGTTCACCTTCACACTCCTGGGCCAGACTATACTTAATCATAGGACCTACTGAAGAGATAAGTCTTCAGTAAAGACTTAAAGGTTGAGACTGAGTCTGCGTCTCTCACATTGGTAGGCAGACCATTCCATAAAAATGGAGCTCTATAGGAGAAAGCCCTACCTCCAGCCGTTTGCTTAGAAATTCTAGGGACAATTAGGAGGCCTGCGTCTTGTGACCGTAGCGTACGTGTAGGTATGTACGGCAGGACCAAATCGGAAAGATAGGTAGGAGCAAGCCCATGTAATGCTTTGTAGGTTAGCAGTAAAACCTTGAAATCAGCCCTTGCCTTAACAGGAAGCCAGTGTAGGGAGGCTAGCACTGGAGTAATATGATCAAATTTTTGGGTTCTAGTCAGGATTCTAGCAGCCGTATTTAGCACTAACTGAAGTTTATTTAGTGCTTTATCCGGGTAGCCGGAAAGTAGAGCATTGCAGTAGTCCAGCCTAGAAGTAACAAAAGCATGGATTAATTTTTCTGCGTCATTTTTGGACAGAAAGTTTCTGATTTTTGCAATGTTACGTAGATGGAAAAAAGCTGTCCTTGAAACAGTCTTGATATGTTCTTCAAAAGAGCGATCAGGGTCCAGAGTAACGCCGAGGTCCTTCACAGTTTTATTTGAGACGACTGTACAACCATCCAGATTAATTGTCAGATTCAACAGAAGATCTCTTTGTTTCTTGGGACCTAGAACAAGCATCTCTGTTTTGTCCGAGTTTAAAAGTAGAAAGTTTGCAGCCATCCACTTCTTTATGTCTGAAACACAGGCTTCTAGCGAGGGCAATTTTGGGGCTTCACCATGTTTCATTGAAATGTACAGCTGTGTGTCGTCCGCATAGCAGTGAAATTTAACATTATGTTTTCGAATGACATCCCCAAGAGGTAAAATATATAGTGAAAACAATAGTGGTCCTAAAACGGAACCTTGAGGAACACCGAAATTTACAATTGATTTGTCAGAAGACAAACCATTCACAGAGACAAACCTGATATCTTTCCGACAGATAAGATCTAAACCAGGCCAGAACTTGTCCATGTAGACCAATTTGGGTTTCCAATCTCTCCAAAAGAATGTGGTGATCGATGGTATCAAAAGCGGCACTAAGATCTAGGAGCACGAGGACAGATGCAGAGCCTCGGTCTGACGTCATTAAAAGGTCATTTACCACCTTCACAAGTGCAGTCTCAGTGTTATGATGGGGTCTAAAACCAGACTGAAGCGTTTCGTATACATTGTTTGTCTTCAGGAAGGCAGTGAGTTGCTGTGCAACAGCTTTTTCTAAAATTTTTGAGAGGAATGGAAGATTCGATATAGGCCGATAGTTTTTTATAATTTCTGGATCAAGATTCGGCTTTTTCAAGAGAGGCTTTATTACTGCCACTTTTAGTGAGCTTGGTACACATCCGGTGGATAGAGAGCCGTTTATTATGTTCAACATAGGAGGGCCAAGCACAGGAAGCAGCTCTTTCAGTAGTTTAGTTGGAATAGGGTCCAGTATGCAGCTTGAGGGTTTGGAGGCCATGATTATTTTCATCATTGTGTCAAGAGATATAGTACTAAAACACTTTAGTATCTCCCTTGATCCTAGGGCCTGGCAGAGTTGTGTAGACTCAGGACAATGGAGCTTTGGCGGAATACCCAGATTTAAAGAGGAGTCTGTAATTTGCTTTCTAATGATCATGATCTTTTCCTCAAAGAAGTTCATAAATGTATTACTGCTGAAGTGAAAGCCATCCTCCATTTGCGAAGGCTGCTTTTTAGTTAGCTTTGCGACAGTATCAAAAAGACATTTCGGATTGTTCTTATTTTCCTCAATTAAGTTGGAAAAATAGGATGATCGAGCAGCAGTGAGGGCTCTTCGATACTGCACGGTACTGTCTTTCCAAGCTAGTCGGAAGACTTCCAGTTTGGTGTGGCGCCATTTCCCTTCCAATTTTCTGGAAGCTTGCTTCAGAGCTCGTGTATTTTCTGTATACCAGGGAGCTAGTTTCTTATGACAGATGTTTTTAATTTTTAGGGGTGCAACTGCATCTAGGGTATTGCGCAAGGTTAAATTGAGTTCCTCGGTTAGGTGGTTAACTGATTTTTGTCCTCTGACGTCCTTGGGTAGGCAGAGGCAGTCTGGAAGGGCATCAAGGAATCTTTGGGTTGTCTGAGAATTTATAGCACGACTTTTAATGCTCCTTGGTTGGGGTCTGAGCAGATTATTTGTTGCAATTGCAAACGTAATAAAATGGTGGTCCGATAGTCCAGGATTATGAGGAAAAACATTAATATCCACAACATTTATTCCATGGGACAAAACTAGGTCCAGAGTATGACTGTGGCAGTGAGTAGGTCCAGAGACATGTTGGACAAAACCCACTGAGTCGATGATGGCTCCGAAAGCCTTTTGGAGTGGGTCTGTGGACTTTTCCATGTGAATGTTAAAGTCACCAAAAATTTGAATATTATCTGCTATGACTACAAGATCCGATAGGAATTCAGGGAACTCAGTGAGGAACACTGCATATGGCCCAGGAGGCCTGTAAACAGTAGCTATAAAAAGTGAGTGAGTAGGCTGCATAGATTTCATGACTAGAAGCTCAAAAGACGAAAACGTCATTGTTTTTTTTTTTTGTAAATTGAAATTTGCTATCGTAAATGTTAGCAACACCTCCGCCTTTGCCGGATGCACGGGGGGTATGGTCACTAGTGTAACCAGGGGGTGAGGCCTCATTTAACACAGTAAATTCATCAGGCTTAAGCCATGTTTCAGTCAGGCCAATCACATCAAGATTATTATCAGTGATTAGTTCATTGACTATAACTGCCTTGGAAGTGAGGGATCTAACATTAAGTAACCCAATTTTGAGATGTGAGGTATCACAATCTCTTTCAATAATGGCAGGAATGGAGGAGGTCTTTATACTAGTGAGATTGCTAAAGCGAACACCGCCATTTTTAATTTTTCCCAACCTAGATCGAGGCACAGACACGGTCTCAATGGGGAAAGCTGAGCTGACTACGCTGACTGTGCTAGTGGCAGACTCCAATAAGCTGGCAGGCTGGCTAACAGCCTGCTGCCTGGCCTGCACCCTATTTCATTCCAGCCTTGTGTAGGTCTACAATCTTGTCCCTGACATCCTTGGAGAGCTCTTTGGTCTTGGCCATGGTGGAGAGTTTGGAATCTGATTGGATAGGATAAAGTAATCCTTCTAACCCCCCCCCCCCCCCCCCTTAAAAGATTTAGATGCACTATTGTAAAGTGGTTGTTCCACTGGATATCATAAGGTGAATGCACCAATTTGTAAGTCGCTCTGGATAAGAGCGTCTGCTAAATGACTTAAATGTAAATGTAAAAATGCTTCTGTGGACAAGTGTCTTTTTTACAGGTAACAAGCTGCGGTTAGGAGCACTCCCTTTAAGAGTGTGCTCCTAATCTCAGCTCGTTACCTGTATAAAAAGACACCTGGGAGCCAGAAATCTTTCTGATTAAGAGGGCGTCAAATACTTATTTCCCTCATTAAAATGCAAATCAATTTATAACATTTTTGACATGTGTTTTTCTGGATATTTTTGTTGTTTTTCTGTCTCTCACTGTTCAAATAAACCTACCATTAAAATTATAGACTGATCCTTTCTTTGTCAGTGGGCAAACGTACAAAATCAGCAGGGGATCAAATACTTCCCCCCACAGTACATTTATACAGACTCTACACACACACCCACTCACATACATGCTGAGTGGGGCGACAGCGTAGCCTAGTGGTTAGAGCGTTGGACTAGTAACCGAAAGGTTGCAAGATCGAATCCCTGAGCAGACAAGGTACAAATCTGTCGTTCTGCCCCTAAACAAGGCAGTTAACCTACTGTTCCTAGGCCGTCATAGAAAATAAGAATTTGTTCTTAACTGACTTGCCTAGTTAAATAAAGGTAAAATAAACAAAGTAGCAGCAGCATTTTTGTAAAATCTTATATCCTTTTCCCTAGTCACCTTACCCCTATCCATATCCACCTCCATCACTCCAGTATCCCTGCACATTGTAAGTATGGTATTGGAACTGACCCTGTATATAGCTGCTATATATGGTTGCTTGCTTGCTTATTGTTTTCTTATTTCTCTTCTCTTTTTTTTGTAGTGTTACATTGTTAATGATTTTTGTTGTGTTTTGAGTTTGCAAGAAAGACATTTCACTGTACTTGTGCATTAAAACATCAAACTGAAACATGTCTCTCTGCCACCGACATTGTCCGGACTAAGTTGTTTTCCCTTTTGGCAAGTCCCAGGGTGGAGTTTGAAGGCCTCCCTCACCTCCACTCCCCTCAACCCCCGCCCCCAGCAAAGCTGCCAATGTTCCTGTCTGCTCAGTGTAGGCCTGCATATTTCTTAAGAGATTCTCAGAAGTAAAGTAGCCCGGAGGAGCTCAATGCGCTTCTGTTTTTGATTAAGTTCAGAAATGTTTTTTCCTGGCTGGACCCACCACATACTTAGGTCCTCCTACAACAAACTAAAAAGTCCCAATGGTCCCCCAGGGGACGGTTTAGCCACAATGGACATGTGGTGGGACAAAAGCCCAGTCCTTCACCCCCCTCCCCTCACCAGATATAGGGGATGCACACGTCAGCAAGCGCTGTGGGGAGGGTGATTGCATGTTCGACGCTGTAAAACATATTATTTATTTTTATATATATATATATATATATACTGCTCAAAAAAATAAAGGGAACACTAAAATAACACATCCTAGATCTGAATGAATGAAATAATCTTATTAAATACTTTTTTCTTTACATAGTTGAATGTGCTGACAACAAAATCACACAAAAATAATCACTGGAAATCCAATTTATCAACCCATGGAGGTCAGGATTTGGAGTCACACTCAAAATTAAAGTGGAAAAACCACACTACAGGCTGATCCAACTTTGATGTAATGTCCTTAAAACAAGTCAAAATGAGGCTCAGTAGTGTGTGGCCTCCACGTGCCTGTATGACCTCCCTACAATGCCTGGGCATGCTCCTGATGAGGTGGCGGATGGTCTCCTGATGGATCTCCTCCCAGACCTGGACTAAAGCATCCGCCAACTCCTGGACAGTCTGTGATGCAACGTGGCGTTGGTGGATGGAGCGAGACATGATGTCCCAGATGTGCTCAATTGGATTCAGGTCTGGGGAACGGGCGGGCCAGTCCATAGCATCAATGCCTTCCTCTTGCAGGAACGGCTGACACACTCCAGCCACATGAGGTCTAGCATTGTCTTGCATTAGGAGGAACCCAGGGCCAACCGCACCAGCATATGGTCTCACAAGGGGCCTGAGGATCTCATCTCGGTACCTAATGGCAGTCAGGCTACCTCTGGCGAGCACATGGAGGGCTGTGCGGCCCCCCAAAGAAATGCCACCCCACACCATGACTGACCCACCGCCAAACTGGTCATGCTGGAGGATGTTGCAGGCAGCAGAATGTTCTCCACGGCGTCTCCAGACACTGTCACGTCTGTCACGTGCTCAGTGTGAACCTGCTTTCATCTGTGAAGAGCACAGGGCGCCAGTGGCGAATTTGCCAATCTTGGTAAATGCCAAACGTCCTGCACGGTGTTGGGCTGTAAGCACAACCCACACCTGTGGACGTCGGGCCCTCATACCACCCTCATGGAGTCTGTTTCTGACCGTTTGAGCAGACACATGCACATTTGTGGCCTGCTTGAGGTCATTTTGCAGGGCTCTGGCAGTGCTCCTCTTGCTCCTCCTTGCACAAAGGTGGAGATAGCGGTCCTGCTGCTGCGTTGTTGCCCTCCTACGGCCTCCTCCACATCTCCTGATGTACTGGCCTGTCTCCTGGTAGCGACTCCATGCTCTGGACACTACGCTGACAGACACAGCAAACCTTCTTGCCACAGCTTGCATTGATGTGCCATCCTGGATGAGCTGCACTACCTGAGCCACTTGTGTGGGTTGTAGACTCTGTCTCATGCTACCACTAGAGTGAAAGCACCGCCAGCATTCAAAAGTGACCAAAACATCAGCCAGGAAGCATAGGAACTGAGAAGTGGTCTGTGGTCACCACCTGCAGAACCACTCCTTTATTGGGGGTGTCTTGCTAATTGCCTATAATTTCCACCTGTTGTCTATTCCATTTGCACAACAGCATGTGAAATGTATTGTCAATCACTGTTGCTTCCTAAGTGGACAGTTTGATTTCACAGAAGTGTGATTGACTTGGAGTTACATTGTGTTGTTTAAGTGTTCCCTTTATTTTTTTGAGCAGTATATATATAGATAGATAGATAGATAGATAGATAGATAGATAGATCTCGGTAAGGTATGGTTTTGAAATGTTTACAGTATACACCAAAACCAGCCTTTCCTTTTTTTTGTACTTTTATTGATTGTATCGAATCCGAGGCACAACCGCGTTAGCTAAAGCAGCAGGCCCTCTTGGCTCAAAAAAAAAGTTTGTGATAATTAACTGACAGTGTTAGAGAATAAATGGGAAGGTTTAGCACTTTTGTTGCAGATAAGCCAGCCAGGCACCTATTTAAAAAATGGTGGCCATTGCAAACATGTCCGTACACTCATCTCTCCTACCAATAATTTGTGTTGTGACAAGGTAGGTGGGTATATACAGAATATAGCCCTATTTGGTAAAAGACCAACTCCATATTATGGCAAGAACAGCTCAAATAAGCAAAGAGAAAAGACAGTCCCTCATTACTTTAAGACATGAAGGTCAGTCAATCCGCAAAATTTCAAGAACTTTGAATGTGCAGTCGCAAAAACCAAGCGCCATCATGAAACTGGCTCTTATGAGGACCACCACGGGAAAGGAAGACCCAGAGATACCTCTGCTGCAGAGGATAAGTTCATAAGAGTTACCAGCCTCAGAAATTGCAGCCCAAAAAAATGCTTCAGAGTTCACGTAACACACATCTCAACATCAACTGTTCAGAGGATACTGCGTGAATCAGGCCTTCATAGTCGAATTGCTGCAAAGAAACCACTACTAAAGGACACCAATAAGAAGAGACTTGCTTGGGCTAAGAAACACGAGCAATGGAGATTAGACCGGTGGAAATCTGTCCTTTGGTCTGATGAGTCGAAATTTGAGATTCTTGGTTCTTAATGCCATGTCTTTGTGAGACACAGAGTAGGTGAACGGATGATCTCTGCATGTGTGGTTCCAACCATGGAGGAGGTGGTGTGATGGTGTGCGGGTGCTTTGTTGGTGATACTGTCGGTGAATTATTTAGAATTCAAGGCACACTTAGTCAGCGTGGCTACCACAGAATTCTGCAGCAATTATCCCATCTGGTTTGTGCTTAGTGGGAATGTCATTTATTTTTCAACAGGACAATGACCAAACACACCTCCAGGCTGTGTAAGGGCTATTTGACCAAGAAAGAGAGTGATGGAGTGCTGCATCAGATGACCTGGCATCCCCAATCCCCCGACCTCAACCCAATTGAGATTTCTTTATTTTTATTAGTTTGATTGCAGAGTGAAAGAAAAGCAGCCAACAAGTGCTCAGCATATGTGGGAACCTTTTCAAGGCTGTTGGAAAAGCATTCCTCATGAACCTGGTTGAGAGAATGCCAAGAGTGTGCAAAGCTGTCATCAAAGGGTGGCTATTTGAAGAATCTGAAATATAAAATATATTTTGATTTAACTCTTTTGTTAGTTACAACATGATTTCATATGTGTTATTTCATAGTTTTGATGTCTTCACTATTATTCTACAATGGTGAAAATAGTAAAAAAAAATAAGAATAACCCTTGAATGAGTACTGTCCAAACTTTTGACTGGTTGTGTGTGTGTGTGTGTGTGTGTGTGCATACGTACGTACATGCATGCATACATACAGTGGCTTGCAAAAGTATTCATCCCCTTGGCATTTTTCCTATTTTGTTGCCTTGCAACCTGGAATGAAAATATTTTTTGGGGGGGGTTGATATCATTTGATTTACACAACATGCCTACCACTTTTGAAGATGCAAAATATTTTTTCTTGTGAAACAAACAATAAATAAGACAAAAAAACAGAACTTGAGGGTGCATAACTATTCACCCCCCCAGTCAATACTTTGTAGAGCCACCTTTTGCAGCATTTACAGCTGCATGTCTCTTGGGATATGTCTCTACAAGCTTGGCACATCTTGCCATTCGGATTTTTGTCCATTCTTCAAGGCAAAACTGCTCGAGTTCGTTCAAGTTGGATAGGTTCCACTGGTGTACAGCAATCTTTAAGTCACAGATTCTCAATTGGATTGAGGTCTGGGCTTTGACTAGGCCATTCCAAGACCATTTAAATGTTTCCCCTTAAACCACTCAAGTGTAGTTTTAGCAGTATGCTTAGGGTCATTGTCCTGCTGGAAGGTGAACCTCCGCCCCAGTCTAAAATCTCTGGAAGACTGAAACAGGTTTCCCCCAAGAATTTCCCTGTATTTAGCGCCATCCATCATTCCTTCAATTCTGACCAGTTTCTCAGTCCCTGCTGATGGGGAAAAACATCCCCACAGCATGATGCTGCCACCACCATGCTTCACTGTGGGGATGGTATTCTCGGGGTAATGAGAGGTGTTGGGTTTGCGCCAGACACAGCATTTTCCTTGATGGCCAAAAAGCAACATTTTAGTCTCATCTGACCAGAGTACCTTCTTCCATATGTTTGGGGAGTCTCCCACATGCCTTTTGGCAAACACCACATGTGTTTGCTTATTCTTCTGTAAAGCCCAGCTCTGTGGAGTGTACGGCTTAAAGTGGTCCTATGGACAGATACTCCAATCTCCGGTGTGGAGCGTTGCAGCTCCTTCAGGGTTGTCTTTGGTCTCTTTGTTGCTTCTCTGATTAATGCCCACCTTGCCTGGTCCGTGAGCTTTGGTGGGTGGCCCTCTTGGCAGGTTTGTTGTGGTGCCATATTCTTTCCATTTTTTAATAATGGATTTAATGGTGCTCCGTGAGATGTTCAAAGTTTTGGATATATTTTTTTTATAGCCCAACCCTGCAAAGCTTAGCCACCTGACCCGACGGCAGACTGCAACCATCATCACGGTCAAACTGTGCTTTATTCCTTGGTTTTTGCCACAACATTGATATGGAGGAATACCTGGACTAAGACTACCGGATATTTTCCATTTGCTGCTTTGGATTTGCTAGCATCACTTTAATTAACACCAAAGCCTAATCTTATGCTTTTGGCTATTATTTGGAGTGGGATGGGAAGTATCTCATTTTTATTCTGCAATGTGGCATTTCAATCTTTATTGCAAAGCATGTTTACATAACCAACGATCAATGTTTGGTTCCCTTCATAAAAAATAAATTAAACACTTTCTACTTTGTATCGGATGTGCTGTGGCTTAACTTGGAGTGTATGCCATCTCTAATGAATGATGCGTCATGGGTAACTGCAGTGATTGATTTGAGCTGGATTCTGCCAGAACAGGATCTGGCTCCTCCCCTTGGCATTTCACAATATTTCAAATAGTTTACAATCGTGGTAAAACACAGTTTGGAAAGCAAATGGCTCCTGCTGAAAAGAGAAGACTCTAATCTGTTAGCTGTAGGCTACCAAAATATTTAATCAACTTCCAAATATTGTTTTACAAAGTCAAACGTGTGAGAGGCTTTTTTTCATGAGGGCGTATGCCATTACCAGCGAGTGAGCTGCGCATCATTGGGTGAGTCAGTGAAACTGGAAGCATTTTTAGGTCTAAAATTTCCTCATATTGTAGCATACAATAATGTCTCCTCACACCTAGGCCTTGGCTATTGATGATTTCAAGACCAGGTTATTTTCATTGATCTCAGATGATCCGTTTGTCAGTGTCAGTTGCCTGTAATATCGATCATTTGTGTGGTATTATGGTCATTTCAAGACAACTGGGAACTCATTAAAAAAATGTGGTCTAATCATGACGTCCGTGATCTTCTGGTAGAAAAGTCAGAGCTCTAGAAAGATGCCAGAGTTCCCCGCTTGGAATTCCGAGTTGGATGACCGTCCAGTCAGAGCAATTTTTTTTTTCTCCCGATTTCCCAGTTGACTTGAACGCACTGAAGTCGGGAGATTTCCCAGCTCCAAGTTCCCAGTTGTTTTAAACGTGGCATTAAAAAAAGATTATGCTAAGTCTCCAATCATGTAAAATGACATAGAATTGGATTAAATGCGTTTATAAAAAGCCCAACATTTCCCATAACCTAGGCCACAACATTTTTTTCCCATGTGTACAACTTCTGTAAGTGCCTCTGCTATTTGCCACTATGCAAATGTGATGATATGCATGCAATGCTTTATTATAAAGGTAATTTTAATTTATTTTAACTTGCCCAAGACTCTCCCATTTCTCCTTCACCCAAATCCAGATAGCTGATGTTCTGAAAGAGCTGCAAAATCTGGACCCCTACAAATCAGCTGGGCTAGACAATCTGGACCCTCTCTTACTAAAATTATCCGCCGCCATTGTTGCAACCCCTATTACTAGTCTGTTCAACCTCTCTTTCGTATAGTCTGAGATTCCTAAAGATTGGAAAGCGGCTGCGGTCATCTCCCTCTTCAAAGGGGGAGACAATCTAGACCCAAACTGTTACAGCCCTATATCCACCCTGCCCTGCCTTTCTAAAGTCTTCGAAAGCCAAGTGAACAAACAGATCACCAACCATTTCGAATCCCCCCGTACCTTCTCCTCTATGCAATCTGGTTTCCGAGCTGGTCATGTGTGCACCTCAGCCACGCTCAAGGTCCTAAACGGTATCATAACTGCCAACGATAAAAGACAGTACTGTGCAGCCGCCTTCATCGACCTGGCCAAGGCTTTCGACTCTGTCAATCACCGTATTCTTATCAGCAGACTCAACAGCCTTGGTTTCTGAAATGACTGCCTCCTGGTTCACTAACTACTTCTCTGATAGAGTTCAGTGTGTCAAATCGGAGGGCCTGTTGTCCGGACCTCTGGCAGCCTCTGGCACAGGGTTCAATTCTCGGGCCAACTCTTTTCTCTGTATACATCAACGATGTTGCTCTTGCTGCTGCTGATTCTTTGATCCACCTCTACACAGACGACACCATTCTGTATACATCTGGCCCTTCTTTGGACACTGTGTTAACAAGCCTCCAAACGAGCTTCAACGCCATACAACTCTCCTTTCCGTGGCCTCCAACTGCTCTTCAACGAAATGCATGCTCTTCAACCGATCGCTGCTCGCACCCGCCCGTCCAGAGTAGTGATGCTAGTCGGGCGGTTCTGACTTAGAATATGTGGACATCTATAAATACCTAGGTGTCTGGTTAGCTTCTTTGGGAACGGGGGGCAGTATTGAGTAGCTTGAGTGTATATGGTGCCTTCATAATTACACACATCCCATCCCCATAAGCCAAGTCATAATCATACAGTTACCCAGTGCTTAATTTGTAAATAGGGATGTGCCAGAACAAAAAGTGAGCGTGAGAGGGGGGGTGACCTGGGGAGCTCTTAGATACCGGAAAGCATTTTTTTTATTTAACCAGGTAAGCCAGTTGAGAACAAGTTCTCATTTACAACTGGTATGATTACTATGGCTCGTAGTCCTGCCCATGGCTCATAGTGCAGTGTATTACACCTTGCCCATAAAAGCCCACTTAGTTTACCTGCGGCAGGAGAACTCCAAGGACATGGCCAGTGAAACTTCGGGCAGCGTCTTGTGCGGTCGGCTCAGAACTAGGCCTTTTTGTTCACTTTCACAAGTACTCTTTGCTCTTTAACCCAGCTGGTGAGCCCTGCCACCCGTGTTTTACTGTGGCAGTGACAGCCTCACACTCCCCAGTCCGCCCCACCGGCTACCACTGTCCACTTAATAGTTTTACACCCGCTTGCAGAGGAGAAAGACTATGTTCAGTGTGCGTGTGTCCACACGTGCGTTTTGGGAGGAACGGTCATGACCAGATGAACTGTGATCAGTGAGCTGTCGACAGAACACTTCTAACCTGGAGGAAAGCTGGTCCCTTCATGGTCCTGTCTCGCTTCAGGCCACCGGGGCAGGGGCGCCGTAGCACAAAGAGTTGACATTGGTTAATTAAATCTCACCATTCTTGCTCAATTTTGCATGTCTTCTCAAACCGCTACAACTGTATATGCATTCACCCATCAAACTACCACCCTCATGCACTTAAGGAAATCACAAATATCATGGATATTAGAACTAGTGGATATGTGGAGGCTTAAATATCCTGACCTAGTGAGATATACAGTTGAAGTCGGAAGTTTACATGCACCTTAGCCAAATACATTTAAACTAAGTTTTTCACAATTCCTGACATTTTAATCCAAGTAAAAATGTATTGTCTTAGGTCAGTTAGGATCACCACTTTATTTTAAGAACGTGAAATGTTAGAATAATAGTAGGGAATTATTTTTTTCAGCTTTTATGTCTTTCATCACATTCCCAGTGGGTCAGAAGTTTACATACACTCAATTAGTATTTGGTAGGGCTGCCTTTTTTAAATTGTTTAAATCAAACAAACAGTGTTATGGCCACTCCAATACCTTGCCTTTGTTGTCCTTAAGCCATTTTTCCACAACTTTGGATGTATGCTTGGGGTCATTATCCATTTGGAATGATGTCTTGAGATGTTGCTTCAATATATCCACATAATTTTCCACCCTCATGATGCCATCTATTTTGTGAAGTGCACCAGTCCCCCCCACAACATGATGCTGCCACCCCCGTGCTTCACGGTTGGGATTGTGTTCTTCGGCTTGCAAGCCTCCCCCTTTTTCCTCCAAACATTACGGTGGTCATTATGGCCAAACAGTTCTATTTTTGATTCATCATACCAGAGGACATTTCTGCAAAAACTATGATCTTTGTCCCCATGTGCAGTTGCAAACCGTAGTCTGGCTTTTCTATGGCGGTTTTGGAGCAGTGGCTTCTTCCTTGCTGAGTGGCCTTTCAGGTTATGTCGATATAGGACTCGTTTTACAGTGGATATAGATACTTTTGTACCTGTTTCCTCCAGCATCTTCACAAGGTCTTTTGCTGTTGTTCTGGGATTGATTTGCATTTTTCGCACCAAAGTACGTTCATCTCTAGGAGACAGAACACGTCTCCTTCCTGAGCGGTATGACTGCTGCGTGGTCCCATGGTGTTTATACTTGCGTACTATTGTTTTTACAGATGAACATGGTACCTTCAGGCATCTGGAAATTGCTCCCAAGGATGAACCAGACTTGTGGAGATCTACAATTTATTTTCTGAGGTCTTGGCTGACTTCTTTTGATTTTCCCATGATGTCAAGCAAAGAGGCACTGAGTTTGAAGGTAGTCCTTGAAATACATCCACAGGTACACCTCCATTTGACTCAAATGATGTCAATTAGCCTATCAGAAGTTTCTAAAGCCATGACATCATTTTCTGGAATTTTACAAGCTGTTTAAAGGCACACTCAATTTAGTGTATGTAAACTTCTGACCCACTGGAATTGTGATACAGTGAAATGATCTGTCTGTAAACAATTGTTGGAAAGATGACTTGTGTCATGCACAAAGTAGATGTCCTAACCGACTTGCCAAAACTATAGTTTGTTGACAAGAAAGTTGTGGAGTGGTTGAAAAACGAGTTTTATTGACTCCAACCTAACTGTATGTAAACACCATCCCAACCGTGAAGCACGGGGGTGGCAGCATCATGTTGTGGGGGTGCTTTGCTGCAGGAGGGACTGGTGCACTTCACAAAATAGATGGCATCATGAGGGAGGAAAATTATGTAGATGTCTTAAAGCAACATCTCAAGACATCAGTCAGGAAGTTAAAGCTTGGTCGCAAATGTGTCTTCCAAATGGACAATGACCCCAAGCATACTTCCAAAGTTGTGGCAAAATGGCTTAAGGACAACAAAGTCAAGGTATTGGAGTGGCCATCACAAAACCATGACCTCAATCCCATAGAAAATTTGTGGGCAGATCTGAAATAGCATGTGCGAGCAAGGAGGCCTACAAACCTGACTCAGTTACACCAGCTCTGTCAGGAGGAATGGGCCAAAATTCACCAAACTTATTGTGGGAAACTTGTGGAAGTCTACCCGCAACGTTTGACCCAAGTTAAACAATTTTAAAGGCAATGCTTCCAAATACTAATTGAGTGCATGTTAACTTCTGACCCACTGGGAATGTGATGAAAGAAATAAAAGCTTAAATTAATCACTCTCTCTACTATTATTCTAACATTTCACATTCTTAAAATAAAGTGGTGATCCTAACTGATCTAAGACAGGGATTTTTTACTAGGATTAAATGTCAGGAATTGTGAAAAACCGAGTTTAAATGTATTTGGCTAAGGTGTATGTAAACTTCCGACTTCAACTGTATGTGTGTGTTTGGAAGATTTTCTAAAAACCTGTTTTTGCTTTGTAATTATGGGCTATTGTGTGTAGATTGATGGGGGGGGGAACAATTTAATACATTTTAGAATAAGGCTGTGACTCTCAATGTGGAAAAAGTGTCTGAAAACTGTCCGACTGCATTGTATGTGATAAGGTTACACAGAGGGCCAGAGGTAATTACAGACACCTGTGACAATCTGAAGTAGCCAAAAGGGCCACTAGATGTGATGGATTACATCAAATCCTTGAAAGATACCAACAAACTGGTAGTTTACTGGTAAAATTAGAAAGTTTCCAGGAATATACCCTCCCTTTGCAACCCTAATTTCCTCCGAAAGGACCTCAAAAGGAGAAAATTACTTTACAAAAAGGTGGCTTAACTGAACGTGACACAACAATTAAATGATGTTGCCAATTATCTATGTCAGGCAGACCCTGAGTGTATCTTGAGCTGGTGTAAACCTCAATTTCTCTGTGCAAGTCCAGATATGAGGTTCGCTCTGTCTGTGTACTGTGTAATCTTGTGTACTGTGTAACCTTGTGTATTGTGTAACCTTGTGTGAAGTCAATCTTGCTGTTTGTGTAATTTGCTGACATATTACGCTGCATTTTCTCCACAGTTGACCTGGAGCATATGAGGACAGTGAAGGCTGACAAACACCAGCGTTTCTGCCAAGACAACAGCCTCATCAGTCAGTTCGTATCAGCCAAGACTGGAGACTCAGTGAGTCAGTTTACCCAGTAAATTACAAAAAGTGACGCGCGCACACACCAAAAAAATAAAAAAACGACCACTGAAATACTTTGCTGTGATGATGACTTAACAAAATTGATGCGGTGCAATATTTGTTTATTTGCGCACATTGCAAGCATATTCTGTATTCCTGCTCATCGCTCTTTCCTTTTGCCACCCTGCCTTCCCTTCAGGTGTTCCTGGCATTCCAGAGAGTGGCTGCAGAGATTCTGGGAGTGAAGCTCAACAAAGCAGAGATTGAGCAGTCCCAGGTGAGTCTTCATTAGGCCTTTCTCTTGCGTTTCCCAGAGAGAATTATATAGCAGCCCCTCGAGTAATGTCGCCATTTTTTGGATGGTTTCTTATAACCACACGCATGTACACAAGGTAAAACGGAGTGTGCCAGGTCACGAGTTCACCGCACACTGTAGAGGACTCTTGTTACTCCTGTGATGCTGTACCTGTGACTGACACTGTCCATCTGTAAATACAGCCATGTTGTTGATGTTAGAGCCCAATGGTGCGTGAAGCGAGAGGTCAAGAGGTTGGCAGTGTAGGTTTGGCTGCATCTTCTGATTTATTGTGTTTATCTCCCGCCAATGTGGGCTGAACGGGGCCTCCTAGCTCGGCCTCTATGAACCAGCCAGACCAGGTGGCCCTGTCACTGGTGGCAGCGGCGGGATTACACAGGGCATCTCCCCCCGAGGCATTAATCCTGGCTGTGATATGACTGACTGGTGCCACACTGGCTAGAGAGAGGCTGATTATGCTGATTCTATGGGGAGGTCAGGACCCCCAGAGAAGGGAGAGCACCAAGGGAGCGAAGGCTAGGAGATGATTCTCAAACGCACTTCCACCCCTACCCTGCCCCTTCTGCTGTCAACAGACAGAGGCTAATGAATGTGTCCATCTCCACTCCCCTCCGTCACCTCCCATGAAAGCTGCCTCAATAAACCGAAGTGCTTTAATCCAAGCTAAACAAGCTGGATGAGTGGTCTGATTTTATCTGTCGGTCAAGATGCCTATCACAGAAACATAATCTATGATGTCCATGTCTCGCTCCAGGAATGCATGTTCTCTGGAGATTTTTTTTCTAGATAGGGTTGAAGTCGGAAGTTTACATACACTTAGGTTGGAGTCATTAAAACTCCTTTTTCAACCACTCCACAAATTTCTTGTCAACAAACTATAGTTTTGGCAAGTCGGTTAGGACATCTACTTTGTGCATGACAGATTATTTCACTTATAATTCACTGTATCACAATTCCAGTGGGTCAGACGTTTACATACACTAAGTTGAGTGTGCCTTTAAACAACTTGGAAAATTCCAGAAAATGATGTCATGGCTTTAGAAACTTCTGATAGGCTAATTGACATAATTTGAGTCAATTGGAGGTGTACCTGTGGATGTATTTCAAGGACTACCTTCAAACTCAGTGCCTCTTTGCTTGACATCATGGGAAAATCAAAAGAAGTCAGCCAAGACCTCAGAAAATAAATTGTAGATCTCCACAAGTCTGATTCATCCTTGGGAGCAATTTCCAGATGCCTGAAGGTACCACGTTCATCTGTACAAACAATAGTACGCAAGTATAAACACCATGGGACCACGCAGCCATCATACCGCTCAGGAAGGAGACGCGTTCTGTCTCCTAGAGATGAACGTACTTTGGTGCGAAAAGTGCAAATCAATCCCAGAACAACAGCAAACAACCTTGTGAAGATGCTGGCGGAAACAGGTACAAAAGTATCTATATCCACAGTAAAACGAGTCCAATATCGACATAACCTGAAAGGCCGCTCAGCAAGGAAGAAGGAATAAATTATTCTCTCTACTATTATTCTGACATTTCACATTCTTAAAATAAAGTGGCCCCTGGCAAGATCTTATTGGCCTGGGAGCCCACTCCGTCATTGCCCCCTGTCTGGAAGATCAGATACTGGGGCCGCTGATTACTCACAGGGTCCGACACCAGGCATCGGCAGCTCGTTAATCAACCAACCAACCAACCAGGGCCTAGGTTTCAACCACGATGTCTGGTCTTTGCTGGCTCCCCAATCCAGGTCTGAGTTCTGAGTTTGAACTAAGTTCAGAACCTGCCCTGTTACTGGTACTCAATATCCAGGGCCCGTATTCATAAAGCGTCTGAGTTTTGCCTTTTAGATCATAATGAATTCGACGGGAGGGAACTGACCCTAGATCAGCACACCTATTCTGAAACCTTTTTTGAATACAAGCCCAGATGAGCTCAGTTGGATTTCTGACCGGGTTAGCTGTAAGATCACTTTCACTCAGAGACATCAACAAATCAAGAATAGGGAAAGGTGCTAGCTATACCTTTCCTCATTGAAGATGTAACGGTTGATTTTAAAACTTCAGTAGTAGAAGAGGAGCCGAGGATGCACACACAAACATTTGTGCAGACTAACGGCTTAAACTTAAAGAAAGTTAAATAAAAGTCTCACTCGCTACAATACTCCCAAATCTTTATTGAATGGATAAACCAATATTTGACACACACAATTCATATCTGCCTGGGAGTATTATAATATCTGAGTGTTCTTCATTTGTAAATGACAATGTTTCACAAATGTATTTTGGTCATGGACATTTTCCTGCGTAAATCTCAGTGCTTCTCATTTGTTTATTCTCCTGTTCAATCCATTTCTCAAGTTTCTTTTTCATTTTTCTCACTGTCACCTCCACGACCCTGTCTTCACCTCTCCCCATCCTGCATTCTAACCAACTGTACCTCCTGTCTGCATCTTTGTTTTCCTTCCTGTCCTCTCTCTCCTTTCCATCCACACCTCACCTTCTCTACCCACACGTCTCCCTTTTTTATCGCTTTATCCTGATTTCTTTCTCTCTCTCATACTCTCATTCTCTCTCTTTCTTTTCCTCCCCCCCCCCCCCCCCCTGGTTTTGTCTCCTTCCATCTCTCCGTTGGTGTGTGCTGCTCAGAGGATCGTGAAAGCTGAGCTGGTGGACTACCATCAGGACGAAGTCCCCGTTAGACAGGAGACCAATCAGAGCAAAATCTGTTCGGTTCAGTAGTTGGAAGTATGTCAACACACAGTCGCACACAGATATATTTTTCTCCTGAAATATACTGTATCTATTAGTGCCTGGTATAAAACCGCAAGACCCCTTATGAAGTGGTTGTGGTAGAGGTTGTCGTTGTATTTTAATTGTGGGAATTAAACTGGAACTGACAGCGTTTTAGCAACATGAAATCTTATTCAAATCTGTTTATATAGACCCCTAGGTGTATAGAGAAGCGAGCACTTAGTAGATATGGTCATTTTCACGTTTTTGTACTTTCAAAGAATGTTTGAGAATACTGTTGCTCTGAATGGCAAGGGCACACCTGTAGAGTCCAGTCCTGGATAAGAATGACAGGTTTTTATTCAGTTTTATTTACTGCAGTGTCTATAAATTGTCCAAACGCACGGCCGCTTTCCCACTCTATATTGCTATAGAATTTTCACAAATGCCTTTAAGGCATTTTAGCTTGCTAAGTAAATAGCTACATAAATGGATAAGTTAGCCTATTAGACACGTTATGACTGACTTGTGGTTATTGCCCTTGCTAGTTTGATTGTATTGATATTCCCAGTCTTAGTTACATTCTTCCGTTTTTGTCTAAAACATTGAGTCATTGAAACTGAAACATTGCATCCCAAAGGGCTGGAGGCAGCAAACAATCTACCAGGCCAGCTGTGATTTACAACCTGATAGCAATACGTTTTGGTCTACCAAAAAAAGTATTGGTGAATTAGATATATTTATCACGCATTGAACTGCATCCATCTATTCTGCCAACAATGCCTTACTCTACATCATGTAATTTTTAGACAAACAACCTATTTTTAATACCTCTTATAAAGGTTGGATATTTTGATTGTCTGTTTTCATATCTGCAAAGTAGTTAACGCTGTCAGTTCCACTTTAATTTAGTTATTAGTTAGTTTGATTATTAACGGAGAAAATCTTTGGTTGGTTTAGACTGGTCCTACAGTAGTTTGGCACAAACATTTTGTTGGAGTAATATATTTTATGTCGCATCATTAAGAGAAAAAAAACATGAAATGACACTTGTATAGAAGATGTTGCCAGGAATTCCCGACTATTTTAGTGGGCTGCATCAGTATCATCCAGAGAAGTGGGCTTGGCCCCCGGACAGAGTTAGTGTCAGACTGACCTTTGTTTGACCTGTTTCTACGCTTGTGATTGGCGTTGAGCTGGCTGCATCTGCAAAAAGACTAGAGCAGATTCTCCATATTTTATTTTTACCACAACATTCATCCATTAACTTGTATACTTCAGTTTACGTGTTTTTCTGAATGTGACAAATGAAATGTATTTGAATTATAAAAGTATGTTCTGGGGCCTGGGAAGGAAGACCTGGGGCCTGCTTTGTGATCCATAGATTTCTGAACTATGCAGGAACAAATTGCAAATATTTTGTAGTATCAATTAGGTACATTTAATCTTAAATTGTATATAATTAGTGTTTAAAGGTGCACTATGCAGAAATCGCTCCTCCATTTCCTGGTTGCTAAAATTCTAATAGTTTACCATATTTCAGTTTGTGACAAGAGAAGATGGTATAGTGTAGAGAATCAATTGTACCTTCTAAACCGCTGTGAAATATATTTTCTATAACCCAAAGTATTGTTTCAGCTATTTGAAGCTGTTGTACAAAACCAAAAGTAAAAGACACGAAAACTCATTTTAGGAATGGAAGCATAGAAATAGCGCACATAGAACTGATATACCACTTCTTAGACTTGCTTTCAAGTAGAATGATAGATCAACATTTCTATGTGAATTTGGTCATGTCGCCCAAAAAGTTACATATTGCTACTTTAAATCAGATGGATTTTCTAGTGTGGTGGCAGCTTTCTCATATTTTGCCTCTGTTTTATGTCTTTCTTTATGTCTGTGTTTCCATAGCGTGTGGTGAAGGCAGACATCGTGAACTACAGTCAAGAACCTGTGACAAGGACAGTCAACCCCCCGCGCAGCTCCATGTGTGCGGTGCAGTGACCGCCTCTCTCCCCGCCCTCCCCTCTTGCCCCTCCACAAACTGACAACAGCAGTGAGGGCTTCTGACCAGCAGGCTGCCCCCAACACACTGGCCCATAGCCAAAGCAGGGGAATTGAGCCAGCTTGGTTTATTCTGCTGTACACACACACACACACACACACACACACACACACACACACACCTCCTCCCTTCTCCCTCTCAACGCACAAGTCTTTAGAAAGGCTTTATATCAGTATTTTCGTTTTTGAGGGTTTTCGGGGTCATCGGATATTTTAAGATTTGAATGTGAGGATTTCTCTGTATGTACAGTTTGTAAATGTAAAGGGACCCCACAGTATATTCCTGGCTTCAATACATTTAATATATTTTCATGAATGATTTCTTGAGTGGTTATCAGCTTTGGTTGCAGCATACATGTTTAAACATGAAGTTATGCTGAAAGCAAATGGGCCCTCCACTTTTTCAGCAATATATTTTGAGCAACTGTTATTCTTTTGTAATTTTTTTTCTTCTACTGTCTTCATTATTCAATTACCGTAAATTCCGGACTATAAGCCGCAACTTTTTTTCTCAAACTTTGAACCTCGCGGCTTAAACAATGACGCGGCTAATATATGGATTTTACCCGCTTTCAAAAAAAAAAATTCTCCAAAAAAACACATTCTGTGACGTGCTCAGTTTTTTGGCGGCATGAAGCTTTCATTAGACCAATGAAATTGCCGAACGGGTTAAGGTCAAACAACTTTTTTGTTTACTGTTTAGATTAAATCGAGCGCTCTCAAACTTATTACGGTAGTCATTTTGTCACCCTCATCATGGCAAAGACACGGAGAAATGCATATGATGCAGCTTTCAAGTTGAAGGCGATTGATCTGGCTGTTGGAAAAGGAAATAGAGCTGCTGCACAGGAGCTTGGTCTTAATGAGTCGATGATAAGACGTTGGAATTAGCAGCGTGAGGAATTGACTCAGTGCAAAAAGACAACTAAAGCTTACTGCAAATTTTTTATTTTTTGTTACAAGCCGTGTTTCGTTAAAGCCTATTTATTTTTGTTACAAGCCGTGTTTCGTTAAAGCCTATTTATTTTTGTTACAAGCCGTGTTTCGTTAAAGCCTGTGTAAAGTTCATTTGTTTCAATGTACCGGTAGGCACCTGCGGCTTATAGACATGTGCGGCTTATTTATGTTCAAAATAATATATATTTTTTAATTCAGTGGGTGCGGCTTATATTCAGGTGCGCTTAATAGTCTGGAAATTACGGTATGTATATTTCAACAAAAATATAAACGCAACTTGTAAAGTGTTGGTCCCATGTTTCATGAGCTGAAATTAAAGATCCCAGAAATTGTCCATACGCACAGAAACGTATTTCTATCAAATGTTGTGCACAAATTTGTTTACATCCCTGTTCGTGACAATTTATCCTTTGCCAAGATAATCCGTCCACCTGACAGGTGTAGCATATCAAGAAGCTGATTAAACTGCATGATCATTACACAGGTGCACCTGCTGCTGGGGACAATAAAAGGCCACTCTAAAATGTGCACTTTTGTCACACAAAACAATGCTACAGAGGTTTTGAGGGAGCATGCAATTGGCATGCTGCCTGCAGGAATGTCCACCAGAGCTGTTGCCAGATAATTTAATGTGCATTTCTCTACCATAAGCTGCCTTCAACGTTGTTTTAGAGAATTTGGCAGTAAGTCTAACTGGGCCTCACAACCGCAGACCACGTGTAACCACTCCAGCCCAGGACATCCACACCCAACTTCTTCACCTGAGACCAAACACCCAAACAGCTGATGAAACTGAGGATTATTTCTGTCTGTAATAAAGCCCTTTTGTGGGGGAAAACGAATTATTATTGGCTGGGCCTATGCCCTCTCAGACCCACCCATGCCTGTGCCCCTGTCCAGTCATGTGAAATCCATAGATTAGGGCCAAATGAATTTATTTCAATTGACTGATTTCCTTATATGAACTGTACCTCAGTAAAATCGTAGAAATTGTTGCATGTTGCGTTTCTATTTTTGTTCACTATGTTTGGCATTTTTAACCTTAACAATGGACATTTGAGTATGTATTGGTGCAGCTTAAAGGTATGGCAATATGTGTATCTTTGTAGCAGAAAAGTCTGCAATGAAGAACTGCTTTGACACAAAGTGCTTCGTAGGATCTTCGTTTTTACCAAACAAGCTGAATAATAGCCAACCAACACTCTTAGAAAAAGGGTTATTTGGCTGTCCCCATGAGAGAGTCCTTTGAAGAACCCTTTTGGGTTCCATGTAGAGAGGGTTCTTCAAAGGGTTCCCCCATGGAGACAGCCAAAGAACCATTTTTTTCTAAGAGTGTACATCAATTATTGGCATGTGTTGTTTTGTACAGATACTCATCCCTCAAAATAAGTTTGCTTATCTTGCAGTTTGTATTGTCAAAATGTTTTCTTTGACTAATATGGTGTACTTGCACAGAGAGGATGTTCACATTGTACCAGAAAATACTTGACAAAACAATGTGACATGGTTGGATTTTACTCTGTAAACCATGGCGTTCGCCTTATGTGTAAATTGTCTTTATAAATGATAAATGCATTGCTTTGTGAAAGATCTTATTTTCAATGCTGCTCACATTTCAGTAAGATGTAAAGAGCTTCCCTCATTGGATGGAATAGCCTCTGTACTCCCTATGACTTTTGGTCATAAAAAGAAAATATCTAAAAGTTAAGTATGAAATCATAGTGTTATATACTCTGTACACTTAGAAAATGATTGTCTAGTAAACATTCAAAAGTTGTACAGACTTTGTATATGAAAAATAAAAATGCAATAGTTTATGTAATTACTAGGCTACTGGTGTATAGTTTGTGCAACATTGTGCCTCCTTGGAATTCTGAAAATAAATATTATGTGGTTGTGTGTATACTTCTTTACCTGTGTGTATGTGCTTGCATGCGTGCGTGTGGCGCTCGCACTCCTGCATGCACACACACTTGTAATTCCAGCTTAGCCAGGTGTAACAGTGGTAAGGTGTTGGGACAGCTTTATGTAGGCCCTAACAGTTTGCGGGCAGTGTTTGTCACTGTTATAGTCCAATTATTGTATTGATTTGTGTTGTGTAGTGGCTTTGCTGGTATGCATCCCAATTAAAACATGTTGTGTTGGCCCCAGCAAGGCTAACATTCTAAACTCACCACTGGTCATAAAGCAAAGCGTGAGAAAAACGTGTGTTTATGAGAGTCAGCTTTTCATATCTATCTAATTTAATAGTTTGTAGCTCAAACCATTCGGACTCTACAGATGTTTTTGTAAAAAGACCTGGCCCTCTCCAATGGTACAACCCAGAAGTCTAACTCAAACAATGTTTAAAAGCATCCAAATCACGCCAGCGTAATGGTGGGACTCATTGGGTTAAATAGTTGCTATGCCCTCGTAATGGCCGGTGCGCATTTCCATATCAAATCAAACTTTATTTGCCACATGCGCCGAATACAAGTATAGACTTTACCGTGAAATGCTTACTTACAAGCCCTTAACCAACAATGCAGTTCAAGAAGAAGAAAATATTTACCAAGTAGGCTACAATAAAAAGTAATAACAAAAAGTAACACAATGAGAATAACAATAACGAGGCTATATACAGAGGGGCAAGGTGTCGAGTCAGTGTGCAGGGGTACAGGCTAGTTGAGGTAATCTGTACATGTAGGTGGGGGCGAAGTGACTATGCATGGGGGGGGGGGTTAATGTAAATTGTCTGGTGGTGATTTTTATGAATTGTTCAGCAGTCTAATGGCTTGGGGGTAGAAGCTGTTGAGGAGCCTTTTGATCCTAGGCTTGGCGCTCTGGTACCGCTTGCCATGCGGTAGCAGAGAAAACAGTCTATAACTTGGGTGACTGGAGTCTCTATCTCAAAGCAATATCAAATATCTTGGTTGTAAAATAGTTGCTATTGAGTTGAATATTGAAAGTTGAGAAATAAAAATACCTACAGAAAGCAGATAACTTCATCTCTTCGACAGGGACAAGGGGACTAAGCTTCCAAAGCTGGGTTTTTCTCGCACATTTTGAAATGATATACAATCACAACACATTTTTCTCTTGAGTACATGGAGGGCGAGTGACTTGCTAATCAAAGCAGCAGGTCTCAGGGAGGCAAATTCTTAACAGGCCCATGGACCACCTGGCCATGTCACATTTATTTCATTTTTTATTTAAAAAAAAATAAACATTTTTGTGTGTCAATTTCGACCAGCCTACCCAACAAAAGGATATCTTGTCCCCTAGGAGACAGTGATTAATGAACATGTCCCTTTCTGTGGTGATAATGGAGGGCTGTGTGGGTGGTGTGTTTGATTAAGATCCTCCATTAGACAAAGACACAGTGGTATTATTATTTAAAATATGACTGTAATTACAAAACTCCTGGGCACTTGTCCACTTTGGCGCCAGAAACCAACCTGAGGTGGCGTGTCTGAACAATGAAGACAATTGCTGAGTGGGACCCGAGTTGGATGCCACTCCATGGATGTCCCATCCATAAGCAGAAAGACACAAAAAACTGAATATGTGTGGTTAAAATGTCAGGAGTGAGGCAGATTACAAGGTCTTGTGCTTTGTGATTCATTTCATACTGTTTCCAAAAATACTGTCGATCCTAAACAGGATACTGGAGCCATTCAGTGCTTTCAAAGTCGAAATGACACTGTTTTAACTACTTTGCCGATATAAAACAGACAATCATATCAGGCAAAAAAATCTAAATCCCAGTTTATGCTACAAAACCAACTTTATAAGAGGTTTTAAAAATAGGTTATATTTAACCTAAAATTCCATGAAGTAGAGTAAGGTATTGTTGGCAGAATAGATGGATACAGTTCAGTGCGTGATAAATATCTAATTCACCAATACTTTTCTTGGTAGACCAAAACTTATTGCTATCAGGTTGTAAATCACAGCTGGCCTGGTAAATGTTTTGCTGCCTCCAGCCCTTTGGGATGCACTGTTTCAGTTTCAATGACTCAATGTTTTGGACGAAAACAGACGAATGTAACTAAGGCTGGGAATGTCCAGTGGTGTGTATTCATGGATGCCAAGGGAAGCCAGGCTTCCCCAAATATTTAACAAATAAAAATAATAAAATAATTTATCTTTCATTTCTCTGTGTTTTCAGAATTTTCCATCAATTCCTAAGTGGTTGAATCTCACCGGAGAAATCAGAGCGAGAGAAACAGCTCACCTCTGTCTCAGTATGTGTAGTATCTGATGCTGTCTGGAACAAAAGAGTATGACATGTTGCCTCTGTAGCATTTGATTGATTGATGCCATTTGATTGATTTATAAAATAATTAGCTTTGAGCTGAGCTCAAATGTGGGTTGTCCTGGTGCAGCAAAACGCCCCCCAAGGGAGGCCAGTTTGGATTTGGCTTTACATCAATCAAGTCACATCCTAAGCTAAACGTCATCATTGTCAGACAAATGTTTATGGTCTGCTTGTGTTGATGTCCTGCAGTAGCTAGCTTGGTGGTTGACTTTTCCTGCATATTGTTTTTTGGTGGCTACAGCTAGAGATGCAGGTGTCATTTGGTTAGCTAGCAAGAAATGTGAATCACTTTGCTAGCTAGCTATACTGAACTTCGGGGTTTGTTGGGCTATGTTCATATGACTGTTATCCACAGTTAGCATATCTCTTAATCAAATGTATTTTGCATCGATCAAATGGGAGGGCATGCAAGTTCCCATACAGTTGTCAAAACGTGGATTGGGACAAGCATGCATTGGCAGGCAAGTTGCAGAAAGGCAAGCAGGCTACTTTTCACCATTGTTTTCAGTGCAATTTTGACGGCCAACTACAAGCTTTGTTTCCTTGTTAGATTTGAACAAATCTCGTTCTGGCTAACATTAGTTGTTGATCTTGTTGTTGATGTGCATAGGCAACTGAGGGATAGAGCCTACCTGTTCATGGCTGTTTGATCAATAGGACTGTAAAGTTCCCAAATGTAAGAGAACTCCAGTGGTAATTACATATTTGCGAAAATTCATGTGATATTTGGCAAATTCTTTCTAATGATCTAAAGTCGCACTGTCGCTACTGCCTGTAAACACACAGTCCAGTTTAAAGTGAAAGATGGCAGGCCCAAGATTGGCTGTGGCGCACCGGTCTTTGTAGAGCCCGGTCCTGGACAAGCGTCCCATAAGTTGCTTCATGTTGCAAAATGCTGTCAGTTCCACTTTAAAAGTGCTATTCGTTATACCGATGAAAATAGCATTTATCTGTAGAAGGAGCTTTGTAGTTGTTCAATGAGGATGTTGAAGTGTTTTCTTCGCTGAGAATAATTTGAGAAAAGCATGCTGTGGTGTTCCCTCACATTTTGTTCTGGGAATATAACACTTCAATAAGTTAAATGTATGCCTTTACTACTTATTGGAGGGCACAGCCTTTTACAGATTTGCACAAGTATGCTAATTCAATGTTCACTGGCACCTCAAAAACATCCCATTTCACTGGTGACAGGGTGGAATATTTGCTCCACATTCTAATTTGGCATGGTGTAGTCTACCAAGACTGGCCTTATGCAGTGGTGTAGTCTACCAGGACTGGCCTTTTGCAGTGCATGCGTCCCATGCAGTGCATGCGTCCCAAATAGGCTGGGCTCTGATCAAAAGTAGTGCACTATATTGGGTATCTGTCTATTCTCATCTGTTGTGGAGGAGGAGGAAGAATGTAACATTAACACGACATCATGTCAAAACCAGCGTTGACATTGATGAGTGAAGGGCGTGCGTGTCCGTTTCTGTCATTGGTGGGTGTAGCTGGTGCATGGAAGTCAGGCGCAGGAGAGCAGAGATGAGTGGACAAGGCACTTTACTTAGGCAATCATAATACAGAACGCAACCGCGTCACAAAACAAATGTCCAAAGAACGAGTGAGGCAGCACAAAGTACAAAACCCAAGTACAAAGTACCGGCTGCCACAAAGCACGGGCATGAAACAAAACCCAGCGCAAACCAGCCGGAAGCGTGCCAACCTTGACAAATAAACAATACCCCACACAGACATGGAGGGAACAGAGGACTAAATACACATAGTAATGATGATGAGATGTAAACCAGGTGTGCAGGAAAACAAGACAAAACAAATGGAAAATGAAAGGTGGATTGGCGATGGCTAAAAGACCAGTGACGTCGACCGCCGAATGCCGCCCGAACAAGGAGAGGAACCGACTTCGGCGGAAGTCGTGACAGTTTCCCACATGAGACAAGCTCTTAAGCCACTAAAATATGTGGTCTGTCTGTACCCTCCCTATAACAAACTCGCTATAACAAAGACAGGGGTATTAGTGTGTCTTCAAGTGTTTTGGGGAATGCTCTAGTTTATAAGGGTACACACACGGTTCACACTGTTATATTGAATCTACTCAATGATTATCATTATGTGTCATATTAAGTGATGGATTGGAATCTAAATACTATCCTCAATACATTTTGAGACAGCTCATTAGGTGCCTATAACATTGCTTGGTTGGTTAATAAGACATGTTCTTCCACTCCACTGTGTTTTAGACGTTGACTGAAATGGAACTGAATGCAATTGAAAGTAACATATGTTGGAAAATGTAATTGCCTCCGTCATATTGAGAGTCAATAAACCCTTGACATAATGTGAAATTATTATTAATTCCTTTTTCTGTCCAACAGATTTTGGGCAGTGTGGAAATGTGAACATTGTGATTCTTTCACAGTATTCATTACAAGGTTCCAGAAATAAACTAGCCATAGTGCAGTTTGGGGAAATGCCTGGTGGGCCAGTTCATATTTGGGCCAGTGTGCTGGTCTCATAGAAGAGAGAAAATAAAATAACAGAATTGGCCTGTTAACTAATTTTATTATGATTGTGCAGAATGATCATCATTTGGCTAATGGGCCGCTGTCCCATAAACATTTTGAGATTCTATATTTTGAGTAGCCACCTTTTTCCTTAATGACAGCGTCGCACACTCTTGGCATTCTTTCAACCAGCTTCATGAGGTAGTCACCTGGAATGCAGGTGTGCTTTGTTAAAAGTTAATTTGTGGAATTTCTTTCCTTCTTAATGTGTTTGAGCCAATCAGTTGTGTTGTGACAAGGTAGGGGTGGTATACAGAAGATAGCCCTATTTGGATAAAGACCAAGTCCATATTATGGCAAGAACTGGTCAAATTAGCAAAGAGAAATGACAGTCCATCATTACTTGAAGAAATGAAACATGTCAAGAACTTTGAACGTTTCTTCAAGTGCAGTCGCAAAAACTATCAAGCGCTATGATGAAACTGGCTCTCATGAGGACCACCACAGGAAAGGAAGACCCAGAGTTACCTCTGCTGCAGAGGATAAGTTCATTAGAGTTACCAGCATTCGAAATTGCAGCCCAAATAAATGCTTCACAGAGTTCAAGTAACAGACACATCTGAAGAGCTGTGTGAATCAGGCCTTCATGGTCAAATTGCTGCAAAGGAACCACTACTAAAGGACACCAATAAGAAGAGACTTGCTTGGGCCAAGAAACACGAGAAATGGACATTAGATGAGTACAAATTTGCTATTTTTGGTTCCAACCGCCATGTCTTTGTGAGACGCAGAGTAGGTGAACAGTTGATCTCCGCATGTGTGGTTTCCACCGTGAAGCATGGAGGAGTGATGGTGTGGGGGTGCTTTGCTGGTGACACTGTCAGTGATTTATTTAGAATTCAAGGCACACTTAACCAGTATGGCTACCACAGCATTCTGCAGCGATATGCCATTCCATCTGGTTTGCGCTTAGTGGGACTATCATTTGTTTTTCAACAGGACAATGACCCAACACACCTCCAGGCTGTGTAAAGTCTATTTGACCAAGAAGGAGAGTGATGGAGTGCTCCATCAGATGACCTGGCCTCCACAATCACCAGACCTCAACCCAATTGAGATGGTTTGGGATGAGTTGGACCGCAGAGTGAAGGAAAAGCAGCCAACAAGTGCTCAACATATGTGGGAACTCCTTCATGACTGTTGGAAAAGTATTCCAGGTTAAGATGGTTGAGAGAATGCCAAGAGTGTGCAAAGCTGTCATCTAGGCAAAGGGTGGCTACTTTGAAGAAAATATATTTTGATTTATTTAACACTTTTTTGGTTACTACCTAATTCCATATGTGTTATTTCATAGTTTTGATGTCTTCACTATTATTATACAATATATGTCATGGTTGTCGTATGGATTGGACCAAAACGCAGCGGGAGTGTCATCTTGTTTTTATTAGGCAGAAAGAAGGAAAACCAAAACAAAAGTATACAAAAACAACCACAATAAACAATCCCATAGAAAAACACCCCTCTTAAATAGGACCTTCAATTAGAAGCAACGAGGAGCAGAAGGTCCACCCAATAAACATGAAATAGAAATAGACATACTAGAATTAACATAGAAATTGACTAACAAAGAACATAGCCCAACAAACCCCGAAACACTCTAAACAAACACACCTCTTAAAACAGAACATAGCCCAACAAACCCCGAAACACTCTAAACAAACACACCCCTGCCACGTCCTGACCAAACTACAATAACAAATAACCTCTTATACTGGTCAGGATGTGACAATATAGAAAATAGTAAAAATAAAGAAAACCCTTGAATGAATAGGTGTGTCCAAACTTTTGACTGGTAGTGTATCTTATTTTAAATATATACATTTCCTTTATTATTTTCCCCTAACCCTACCACTCCTCCCCTAATTTGAGTAAACTAATGGACAACAACACTTAGGCTTCTACTTCCATCTTATACATACTATATACATTTTAGGGACACTATATTTTACATTAGTTATCTGTTGTTTGTTTTTTGTCCAATCCTTCAGCTACCCTCAACCCCTCTCATCTATCTCTGAAGACCATCCAGTTTTGATTTCTATTTGCCATATATTTTTTAACTGTGCTGTTTCACAACGTTTCTGAAACTATTTGCATTTTACGGACACAGTATATTTTACATTAGTTATCTTGTTTTTTTTATATTTATAGTCCCACCCTTCATCTTCCCTCAAACCCTCCCATCTATCTCTGAACACCATTGCAACATTTACCTGGAGTTAACTCTGCAAATAGCATTGCTGGGTGATCTGAAAAGTCAATTAATTGATCGATAATATAATAATACTCTTAGCAAAAATGTTTATCTTTAATTTACAATCTGTAGAAACTCTGAGAAGGTTCTGAACTTTTGTGAAACATCACAGCACAGTTGAAAAATGTAATGATAGGTGAGGTGTCACGCAGATGAGCAGGGACCCTGGTCATCTTTCTTTGGTGTTTTTCAGAGTCTGTAGAAAGGCCTCTTTAGTGTCCATAACTGTGACCTTAATTGCCTACCGTCTGTATGCTGATAGTGTCTTAACGACCGTTCCATAGGTGCATGTTAATTAATTGTTTATGGTTCATTGAACAAGCATGGGTGTCACGTCCTGACCAGTAAAGGGGTCATTTTGTTATTGTAGTTGGTCAGGATGTGGCAGGGGTGTGTTTGTTTTGTGTTGTTGGGTTTTTTGGGTACTGTTCTATGTCATCTATTTCTATGTGGTTATCTAGTTGTTCTATTTCTATGTTCAGGGTTTTGGTTTGGTCTTCAATTGGAGGCAGCTGTTCTTTGTTGCCTCTAATTGGAGGCCATATTTAAGTAGGGGTTTTCAGCTTGTGTTTTGTGGGTGGTTGTCTCTGTGTATAGTCAGTGTACCTTACAGGACTGTTTTTGTCATGCTTTTGTTCAGTGTTAATTTTTCTTTCAATAAAACAAGATGATTCACATACCCGCTGCAGTTTGGTCCCATCACTACGACGATCGTGACAATGGGAAAGAGTGTTTAAACCCTTTACAATGAAGAGCTGTGAAGTTATTTGGATTTTTACGAATTATCTTTGAAAGACAGGGTCCTGAAAAAGGGATGTTTCTTTTTTTGCTGAGTTTAGGTATAGTTATTAAAGTGGGTTTGCATAGATAATAACAGAGTAGCGGCAGCGTCAATGCAAACAGTCTGGGTAGCCATTTGATGAGCTATTCAGGAGTCTAATGGTACATTTACATTTTAGTCATTTAGGAGACGCTCTTATCCAGAGCGACTTACAGTAGTGAATGCATACAGTTCATACATTTTTTTTCTCCGTACTGGTCCCCCATGGGAATCGAACCCACAACCCTGGCATTGCAAACACCATGCTCTACCAACTGAGCCACACAGGGGTAAAAGCTGTTTAGAAGCCTCTTGGGCCTAGGCGAATGAATCTTGTGACTTCTGACATGATTCACAGAGGCTTGAATGACAGGCGATGGGTTATGAAAATGGCTCTAGTTATTACAGATTGGTAGCCCCGATTTGAAATCCGACTTCGTATTTGAAAAGCAGACAAGTAGGGGAATATTTTATATATGAGACATTTTCTTCACTAAAACGGTGCGAAAGGGGTCAAACGGCAGTTGTTTGGGAATTTTAGTAAAACTGCTGTCACTGTCACGTCCTGACCAGTATAGGGTGTTATTGGTTATTGTAGTTTGGTCAGGACGTGGCAGGGGGTGTTTGTTTTATGTGGTTCGGGGTTTGTTGGGATATGTCTTATGTAAGAGGGGTGTTTGTTTTATGTTTTCCGGGGTTTTGGGGTATTGTTCTGGTTTTGTATTTCTATGATTTTCTAGGTTGGGTATTTCTTTGTTGGCCTGGTATGGCTCTCAATCAGGAACAGCTGTACATCGTTGTTGCTGATTGGGAGTCATACTTAGGTAGCTCTTTTTTCACCTGTGGTTTGTCGGAAGTTGTTTTTGCATAGCTGTGTGTAGCCTGCATTACTGTTTGTTCATTTTCTTGTTTTGTTTTGTCAGTGTTCTAATAAACGTTAAAATGAGCACTCAACCCGCTGTGCCTTGGTCCATTACATACGATGGCCGTTACAGAACTTCCCACCACCAACGGACCAAGCAGCGGGGTAAGGAGCTAGAGAGGAGTTATTTTGAGTCGTGGACTTGGGAGGAGATTTTAGCCGGAGAGGGACCATGGAGGAAGGCTGGGGAGGACTGGGACTGTTATATTGGAACACGGCTGACATGGAAGCCTGAGAGGCAGTCCCAATAATTTTTTGGGGGGGGGCACAAGGGTAGTCTGGCAGGGCCAGGGTTGAGCCCCAAGCCAACTCCCCGCGCTTACCGGAGGCAGAGTGATACTGGTCAGGCCCCGTGCTATGGGGTGATGCGCACGGCGTTGAGGCCGAGCATTCACAGGCCGGTGTGCTCGGTGCCAGCGTCCCGCATTTGCCAGGGGGAAGCGGGCACCCAGCCAGTCAGGTTGGTGCCAGTCCTGCGCTCGAGACCACAAGTGCGTCTCCACGGCCCAGTGTATCCTGTTCCCACTCCTCGCACTAGCCTTGGGGTGCATGTCTCCAGTCTAGTACCTCCACTACCAGCCCCACGCACCAGGCCTTCAGTGCGTCAACCCAGTCCAGCTCGTCCTGCTCCTGCTCCTCGCACTAGCCCTGTGGTGCGTGTCCTTAGGCTGGCGCCTCCTAAGCGAGCCCCACACATCAGGCTTTCAGTGTGCAGTTCCCGTCCAGAGCTTCTGACGACAGTACCCCGTCCAGAGCTTCCGGCGACAGTGCCCCGTCCAGAGTGTCCGGCGACAGTGCCCCGTCCAGAGTGTCCGCCGACAGTGCCCCGTCCAGAGTGTCCGGCGACAGTGCCCCGTCCAAAGCGTCCGGCGACAGTACAACATCTAGAGAGGGCCCACAGTTTGGAGCCTGCAGAGAGGGCCCACAGTTTGGAGCCTGCAGAGACGGCCCACAGTCCGGAGCCTGCAGAGATGGCCCACAGTCCGGAGCCAGCAGAGACGGCCCACAGTCCAGAGCCAGCAGAGAAGTGTCCACAGTGTTCCTATCATCTAGTTTAACCTGTTTAGGTTAGGGGGCAGTATTTTCACGGCTGGATAAAAAACGTACCCAATTTAATCTGGTTATTACTCCTGCCCAGAAACTAGAATATGCATATAATTAGTAGATTTGGATAGAAAACACCCTAAAGTTTCTAAAACTGTTTGAATGGTGTCTGTGTATAACAGAACTCATATGGCAGGCCAAAACCTGAGAAGATTCTATATGGGAAGTGCCCTGTCTGACCATTTCTTGGCCTTCTGTAGCCTCTTTATCGAAAATACAGGATCTCTGCTGTAACGTGACATTTTCTAAGGCTCCCATTGGCTCTCAGAAGGCACCAGAACGTGGAATGATAACTCTGCAGTCTCTGGGCGAAAAACAGTAGGGGTTTTGGAGAGTGGTCCATCTGAGAACAATGACACTGGCGTGCATGTGAAGACTCTGGCGTGCATGTGAAGAATATTATTGCTATTTTACGGGAAAAATCGCGTAAAAATTGATTTTAAACAGCGTTTGACATGCGTCGAAGTACGGTAATGGAATATTTAGATTTTTTTTATCACGAAATGCGCCGGCGCGTCACCCTTCGGATAGTGATTTGAACGCATGAACAAAACTGAGCTATTTGGATATAACTATGGATTATTTGGAACCAAAACAACATTGGGTGTTGAAGTAGAAGTCCTGGGAGTGCATTCTAACGAAGAACAGCAAAGGTAATCAAATTTTTCTTATAGTAAATCTGAGTTTAGTGAGTACCAAACTTGGTGGGTGTCAAAATAGCTAGCCGTGATGGCCGGGCTATCTACTCAGAATATTGCAAAATGTGCTTTCACCGAAAAGCTATTTTAAAATTGGACACCGCGATTGCATAAAGGAGTTCTGTATCTATAATTCTTAAAATAATTGTTATGTTTTTTTGTGAACGTTTATCGTGAGTAATTTAGTAAATTCACCGGAAGTTTTCGGTGGGTATGCTAGTTCTGAACAAAACATGCTAATGTAAAAAGCTGGTTTTTGATATAAATATGAACTTGATTGAACAAAACATGCATGTATTGTATAACATAATGTCCTAGGAGTGTCATCTGATGAAGATCATCAAAGGTTAGTGCTGCATTTAGCTGTGGTTTTGGTTTTTGTGACTTATATGCTAGCTTGAAAAATGGGTGTGTGATTATTTCTGGCTGGGTACTCTCCTGACATAATCTAATGTTTTGCTTTCGTTGTAAAGCCTTTTTGAAATCAGACAATGTGGTTAGATAAAGGAGAGTCTTGTCTTTAAAATGGTGTAAAATAGTCATATGTTTGAAAAATTGAAGTTTTTGCATTTTTTGAGGTATTTGTAATTCGCGCCACGCTATACCATTGGATATTGGTGAGGCGTTCCGCTTACGGAACGTCTAGTTGTAAACAGTACTGCAACAAATTTTACTTACAGAGCGCATCAAACAGGATTTAGACCTTGTTTATGAAAAACTGTTCATTTCTGTATTTCGTATTTGCCTCTTGCTGAAAAGTGTCAACAATGTTCCTTTCATCGAGTTTAAAGAGTTCAGCAAAAATGGTACAGAGTGCATCGAACATGATTTAGACCTTGTTTATGAAAAACTGTTTATTTCTGTATTTCATGTTTGCTACTTGCTGAAAAGTGTCAAAAATGTTCCTTTCATCGAGTTAGAACAGTACAGCAAAAATGGTACAGAGTGCATCAAACATGATTTAGACCTTGTTTATGAAAAACGGTTTATTTCTGTATTTCATGATTGCAACTTGCTGAAAAGTGTCAACAATGTTCCTTTCATCGAGTTTAAACAGTACAGCAAAAATGGTACTTATAAAGTGCATCAAACATGATTTAGACCTAGTTTATGAAAAACTGTTTATTTCTGTATTTCATGATTGAAACTTGCTGAAAAGTGTCAACAATGTTCCTTTCATCGAGTTTAAACAGTACAGCAAAAATGGTACAGAGTGCATCAAACATGATTTAGACCTTGTTTATGAAAAACTGTTTATTTATGTATTTCATGTTTGCTACTTGCTGAAAAGTGTCAACAATGTTCCTTTCATCGAGTTTAAACAGTACTGCAAAAATGGTACAGAGTGATTCAAACATGATTTAGACCTTGTTTATGAAAAACTGTTTACTTCTGTATTTCATGTTTGCTACTTGCTGAAAAGTGTCAACAATGTTCCTTTCATCGAGTTTAAACAGTACAGCAAAAATGGTCCTTACAGAGTGATTCAAACATGATTTAGACCTTGTTTATGAAAAAACTGTTTATTTCTGTATTTCATGATTGCAACTTGCTGAAAAGTGTCCACAATGTTCCTTTCATCGAGTTTAAACAGTACGGCAAAAATGGTACTTACAGAGTGCATCAAACATGATTTAGACCTTGTTTACGAAAAACTGTTTATTTCTGTATTTCATGATTGCAACTTGCTGAAAAGTGTCAACAATGTTCCTTTCATCGAGTTTAAACAGTACAGCAAAAATGGTACTTACAAAGTGCATCAAACATGATTTAGACCTTGTTTATGAAAAACTGTTTATTTATGTATTTCATGTTTGCTACTTGCTGAAAAGTGTCAACAATGTTCCTTTCATCGAGTTTAAACAGTACTGCAAAAATGGTACAGAGTGATTCAAACATGATTTAGACCTTGTTTATGAAAAACTGTTTACTTCTGTATTTCATGATTGCTACTTGCTGAAAAGTGTCAACAATGTTCCTTTCATCGAGTTTAAACAGTACAGCAAAAATGGTCCTTACAGAGTGATTCAAACATGATTTAGACCTTGTTTATGAAAAACGGTTTATTTCTGTATTTCATGATTGCAACTTGCTGAAAAGTGTCAACAATGTTCCTTTCATCGAGTTTAAACAGTACAGCAAAAATGGTACTTATAAAGTGCATCAAACATGATTTAGACCTAGTTTATGAAAAACTGTTTATTTCTGTATTTCATGATTGAAACTTGCTGAAAAGTGTCAACAATGTTCCTTTCATCGAGTTTAAACAGTACAGCAAAAATGGTACAGAGTGCATCAAACATGATTTAGACCTTGTTTATGAAAAACTGTTTATTTATGTATTTCATGTTTGTTACTTGCTGAAAAGTGTCAACAATGTTCCTTTCATCGAGTTTAAACAGTACTGCAAAAATGGTACAGAGTGATTCAAACATGATTTAGACCTTGTTTATGAAAAACTGTTTACTTCTGTATTTCATGTTTGCTACTTGCTGAAAAGTGTCAACAATGTTCCTTTCATCGAGTTTAAACAGTACAGCAAAAATGGTCCTTACAGAGTGATTCAAACATGATTTAGACCTTGTTTATGAAAAAACTGTTTATTTCTGTATTTCATGATTGCAACTTGCTGAAAAGTGTCCACAATGTTCCTTTCATCGAGTTTAAACAGTACGGCAAAAATGGTACTTACAGAGTGCATCAAACATGATTTAGACCTTGTTTACGAAAAACTGTTTATTTCTGTATTTCATGATTGCAACTTGCTGAAAAGTGTCAACAATGTTCCTTTCATCGAGTTTAAACAGTACAGCAAAAATGGTACTTACAAAGTGCATCAAACATGATTTAGACCTTGTTTATGAAAAACTGTTTATTTATGTATTTCATGTTTGCTACTTGCTGAAAAGTGTCAACAATGTTCCTTTCATCGAGTTTAAACAGTACTGCAAAAATGGTACAGAGTGATTCAAACATGATTTAGACCTTGTTTATGAAAAACTGTTTACTTCTGTATTTCATGTTTGCTACTTGCTGAAAAGTGTCAACAATGTTCCTTTCATCGAGTTTAAACAGTACAGCAAAAATGGTCCTTACAGAGTGATTCAAACATGATTTAGACCTTGTTTATGAAAAAACTGTTTATTTCTGTATTTCATGATTGCAACTTGCTGAAAAGTGTCCACAATGTTCCTTTCATCGAGTTTAAACAGTACGGCAAAAATGGTACTTACAGAGTGCATCAAACATGATTTAGACCTTGTTTACGAAAAACTGTTTATTTCTGTATTTCATGATTGCAACTTGCTGAAAAGTGTCAACAATGTTCCTTTCATCGAGTTTAAACAGTACAGCAAAAATGGTACTTACAAAGTGCATCAAACATGATTTAGACCTTGTTTATGAAAAACTGTTTATTTCTGTATTTCATGTTTGCTAATTGCTGAAAAGTGTCAACAATGTTCCTTTCATCGAGTTTAAACAGTACAGCAAAAATGGTACAGAGTGCATCAAACATGATTTAGACCTTGTTTATGAAAAACTGTTTATTTATGTATTTCATGTTTGCTACTTGCTGAAAAGTGTCAACAATGTTCCTTTCATCGAGTTTAAACAGTACTGCAAAAATGGTACAGAGTGATTCAAACATGATTTAGACCTTGTTTATGAAAAACTGTTTACTTCTGTATTTCATGTTTGCTACTTGCTGAAAAGTGTCAACAATGTTCCTTTCATCGAGTTTAAACAGTACGGCAAAAATGGTACTTACAGAGTGCATCAAACATGATTTAGACCTTGTTTACGAAAAACTGTTTATTTCTGTATTTCATGATTGCAACTTGCTGAAAAGTGTCAACAATGTTCCTTTCATCGAGTTTAAACAGTACAGCAAAAATGGTACTTACAAAGTGCATCAAACATGATTTAGACCTTGTTTATGAAAAACTGTTTATTTCTGTATTTCATGTTTGCTAATTGCTGAAAAGTTTCAACAATGTTCCTTTCATTGAGTTTGAATGGTACTTAGAGTGCATCAAACATGATTTAGACCTTGATTATGAAAACGGTTTATTTCTGTATTTCATGATTGAAACTTGCTGAAAAGTGTCAACAATGTTCCTTTCATCGAGTTTAAGCAGTACAGCAAAAATGGTACTTACAGAGTGCGTCAAACATGATTTAGACCTTGTTTATGAAAAACTGTTTATTTCTGTATTTCATGTTTGCTACTTGCTGAAAAGTGTCAACAATGTTCCTTTCATCGAGTTAGAACAGTACAGCAAAAATGGTATAGAGTGCATCAAACATGATTTAGACCTTGTTTATGAAAAATGGTTTATTTCTGTATTTCATGATTGCTACTTGCTGAAAAGTGTTAACAATGTTCCTTTCATCGAGTTTAAACAGTACAGCAAAAATGGTCCTTACAGAGTGATTCAAACATGATTTAGACCTTGTTTATTTCTGTATTTCATGTTTGCTACTTGCTGAAAAGTGTTAACAATGTTCCTTTCATCGAGTTTAGATAGTACAGCAAAAATGGTCCTTACAGAGTGATTCAAACATGATTTAGACCTTGTTTATGAAAAACGGTTTATTTCTGTATTTCATGATTGCAACTCGCTGAAAAGTGTCAACAATGTTCCTTTCATCGAGTTTAAACAGTACAGCAAAACATGGTACTTACAGAATGCATCAAACATGATTTAGACCTTGTTTATGAAAAACTGTTTATTTCTTTATTTCATGTTTGCTACTTGCTGAAAAGTGTCAACAATGTTCCTTTCATCGAGTTTAAGCAGTACAGCAAAAATGGTACAGAGTGCATCAAACATGATTTAGACCTTGTTTATGAAAAACTGTTTATTTCTGTATTTCATGACTGCAACTTGCTGAAAAGTGTCAACAATGTTCCTTTCATCGAGTTTAAACAGTACAGCAAAAATGGTCCTTACAGAGTGATTCAAACATGATTTAGACCTTGTTTATGAAAAAACTGTTTATTTCTGTATTTCATGATTGCAACTTGCTGAAAAGTGTCCACAATGTTCCTTTCATCGAGTTTAAACAGTACGGCAAAAATGGTACTTACAGAGTGCATCAAACATGATTTAGACCTTGTTTATGAAAAACGGTTTATTTCTGTATTTCATGATTGCTACTTGCTGAGAAGTGTTAACAATGTTCCTTTCATCGAGTTTAAACAGTACAGCAAAAATGGTCCTTACAGAGTGATTCAAACATGATTTAGACCTTGTTTATTTCTGTATTTCATGTTGGCTACTTGCTGAAAAGTGTTAACAATGTTCCTTTCATCGAGTTTAGATACTACAGCAAAAATGGTCCTTACAGAGTGATTCAAACATGATTTAGACCTTGTTTATGAAAAACGGTTTATTTCTGTATTTCATGATTGCAACTCGCTGAAAAGTGTCAACAATGTTCCTTTCATCGAGTTTAAACAGTACAGCAAAACATGGTACTTACAGAATGCATCAAACATGATTTAGACCTTGTTTATGAAAAACTGTTTATTTATGTATTTCATGTTTGCTACTTGCTGAAAAGTGTCAACAATGTTCCTTTCATCGAGTTTAAACAGTACTGCAAAAATGGTACAGAGTGATTCAAACATGATTTAGACCTTGTTTATGAAAAACTGTTTACTTCTGTATTTCATGTTTGCTACTTGCTGAAAAGTGTCAACAATGTTCCTTTCATCGAGTTTAAACAGTACAGCAAAAATGGTCCTTACAGAGTGATTCAAACATGATTTAGACCTTGTTTATGAAAAAACTGTTTATTTCTGTATTTCATGATTGCAACTTGCTGAAAAGTGTCCACAATGTTCCTTTCATCGAGTTTAAACAGTACGGCAAAAATGGTACTTACAGAGTGCATCAAACATGATTTAGACCTTGTTTACGAAAAACTGTTTATTTCTGTATTTCATGATTGCAACTTGCTGAAAAGTGTCAACAATGTTCCTTTCATCGAGTTTAAACAGTACAGCAAAAATGGTACTTACAAAGTGCATCAAACATGATTTAGACCTTGTTTATGAAAAACTGTTTATTTATGTATTTCATGTTTGCTACTTGCTGAAAAGTGTCAACAATGTTCCTTTCATCGAGTTTAAACAGTACTGCAAAAATGGTACAGAGTGATTCAAACATGATTTAGACCTTGTTTATGAAAAACTGTTTACTTCTGTATTTCATGTTTGCTACTTGCTGAAAAGTGTCAACAATGTTCCTTTCATCGAGTTTAAACAGTACAGCAAAAATGGTCCTTACAGAGTGATTCAAACATGATTTAGACCTTGTTTATGAAAAAACTGTTTATTTCTGTATTTCATGATTGCAACTTGCTGAAAAGTGTCCACAATGTTCCTTTCATCGAGTTTAAACAGTACGGCAAAAATGGTACTTACAGAGTGCATCAAACATGATTTAGACCTTGTTTACGAAAAACTGTTTATTTCTGTATTTCATGATTGCAACTTGCTGAAAAGTGTCAACAATGTTCCTTTCATCGAGTTTAAACAGTACAGCAAAAATGGTACTTACAAAGTGCATCAAACATGATTTAGACCTTGTTTATGAAAAACTGTTTATTTCTGTATTTCATGTTTGCTAATTGCTGAAAAGTGTCAACAATGTTCCTTTCATCGAGTTTAAACAGTACAGCAAAAATGGTACAGAGTGCATCAAACATGATTTAGACCTTGTTTATGAAAAACTGTTTATTTCTGTATTTCATGTTTGCTACTTGCTGAAAAGTGTCAACAATGTTCCTTTCATCGAGTTTAAACAGTACGGCAAAAATGGTACTTACAGAGTGCATCAAACATGATTTAGACCTTGTTTACGAAAAACTGTTTATTTCTGTATTTCATGATTGCAACTTGCTGAAAAGTGTCAACAATGTTCCTTTCATCGAGTCTAAACAGTACAGCAAAAATGGTACTTACAAAGTGCATCAAACATGATTTAGACCTTGTTTATGAAAAACTGTTTATTTCTGTATTTCATGTTTGCTAATTGCTGAAAAGTTTCAACAATGTTCCTTTCATTGAGTTTGAATGGTACTTAGAGTGCATCAAACATGATTTAGACCTTGATTATGAAAACGGTTTATTTCTGTATTTCATGATTGAAACTTGCTGAAAAGTGTCAACAATGTTCCTTTCATCGAGTTTAAGCAGTACAGCAAAAATGGTACTTACAGAGTGCGTCAAACATGATTTAGACCTTGTTTATGAAAAACTGTTTATTTCTGTATTTCATGTTTGCTACTTGCTGAAAAGTGTCAACAATGTTCCTTTCATCGAGTTAGAACAGTACAGCAAAAATGGTATAGAGTGCATCAAACATGATTTAGACCTTGTTTATGAAAAATGGTTTATTTCTGTATTTCATGATTGCTACTTGCTGAAAAGTGTTAACAATGTTCCTTTCATCGAGTTTAAACAGTACAGCAAAAATGGTCCTTACAGAGTGATTCAAACATGATTTAGACCTTGTTTATTTCTGTATTTCATGTTTGCTACTTGCTGAAAAGTGTTAACAATGTTCCTTTCATCGAGTTTAGATAGTACAGCAAAAATGGTCCTTACAGAGTGATTCAAACATGATTTAGACCTTGTTTATGAAAAACGGTTTATTTCTGTATTTCATGATTGCAACTCGCTGAAAAGTGTCAACAATGTTCCTTTCATCGAGTTTAAACAGTACAGCAAAACATGGTACTTACAGAATGCATCAAACATGATTTAGACCTTGTTTATGAAAAACTGTTTATTTCTTTATTTCATGTTTGCTACTTGCTGAAAAGTGTCAACAATGTTCCTTTCATCGAGTTTAAGCAGTACAGCAAAAATGGTACAGAGTGCATCAAACATGATTTAGACCTTGTTTATGAAAAACTGTTTATTTCTGTATTTCATGACTGCAACTTGCTGAAAAGTGTCAACAATGTTCCTTTCATCGAGTTTAAACAGTACAGCAAAAATGGTCCTTACAGAGTGATTCAAACATGATTTAGACCTTGTTTATGAAAAAACTGTTTATTTCTGTATTTCATGATTGCAACTTGCTGAAAAGTGTCCACAATGTTCCTTTCATCGAGTTTAAACAGTACGGCAAAAATGGTACTTACAGAGTGCATCAAACATGATTTAGACCTTGTTTATGAAAAACGGTTTATTTCTGTATTTCATGATTGCTACTTGCTGAAAAGTGTTAACAATGTTCCTTTCATCGAGTTTAAACAGTACAGCAAAAATGGTCCTTACAGAGTGATTCAAACATGATTTAGACCTTGTTTATTTCTGTATTTCATGTTGGCTACTTGCTGAAAAGTGTTAACAATGTTCCTTTCATCGAGTTTAGATAGTACAGCAAAATTGGTCCTTACAGAGTGATTCAAACATGATTTAGACCTTGTTTATGAAAAACGGTTTATTTCTGTATTTCATGATTGCAACTCGCTGAAAAGTGTCAACAATGTTCCTTTCATCGAGTTTAAACAGTACAGCAAAACATGGTACTTACAGAATGCATCAAACATGATTTAGACCTTGTTTATGAAAAACTGTTTATTTCTTTATTTCATGTTTGCTACTTGCTGAAAAGTGTCAACAATGTTCCTTTCATCGAGTTTAAGCAGTACAGCAAAAATGGTACAGAGTGCATCAAACATGATTTAGACCTTGGTTATGAAAAACTGTTTATTTCTGTATTTCATGATTGCAACTTGCTGAAAAGTGTCAACAATGTTCCTTTCATCGAGTTAGAACAGTACAGCAAAATTGGTACTTACAGAGTGCATCAAACATGATTTAGACCTTGTTTATGAAAAACTGTTTATTTCTGTATTTCATGATTGCAACTTGCTGAAAAGTGTCAACAATGTTCCTTTCATCGATTTTAAACAGTACAGCAAAAATGGTCCTTACAGAGTGCATCAAACATGATTTAGACCTTGTTTATGAAAAACTGTTTACTTCTGTATTTCATGTTTGCTACTTGCTGAAAAGTGTCAACAATGTTCCTTTCATCGAGTTTAAACAGTACAGCAAAAATGGTCCTTACAGAGTGCATCAAACATGATTTAGACCTTGTTTATGAAAAACTGTTTATTTCTGTATTTCATGTTTGCTACTTGCTGAAAAGTGTCAAAAATGTTCCTTTCATCGAGTTAGAACAGTACAGCAAAAATGGTACAGAGTGCATCAAACATGATTTAGACCTTGGTTATGAAAAACTGTTTATTTCTGTATTTCATGATTGCAACTTGCTGAAAAGTGTCAACAATGTTCCTTTCATCGAGTTAGAACAGTACAGCAAAATTGGTACTTACAGAGTGCATCAAACATGATTTAGACCTTGTTTATGAAAAACTGTTTATTTCTGTATTTCATGATTGCAACTTGCTGAAAAGTGTCAACAATGTTCCTTTCATCGAGTTTAAACAGTACAGCAAAAATGGTACAGAGTGCATCAAACATGATTTAGACCTTGTTTATGAAAAACTGTTTATTTATTATTTCATGTTTGCTACTTGCTGAAAAGTGTCAACAATGTTCCTTTCATCGAGTTTAAACAGTACTGCAAAAATGGTACAGAGTGATTCAAACATGATTTAGACCTTGTTTATGAAAAACTGTTTACTTCTGTATTTCATGTTTGCTACTTGCTGAAAAGTGTCAACAATGTTCCTTTCATCGAGTTTAAACAGTACAGCAAAAATGGTCCTTACAGAGTGATTCAAACATGATTTAGACCTTGTTTATGAAAAAACTGTTTATTTCTGTATTTCATGATTGCAACTTGCTGAAAAGTGTCCACAATGTTCCTTTCATCGAGTTTAAACAGTACGGCAAAAATGGTACTTACAGAGTGATTCAAACATGATTTAGACCTTGTTTACGAAAAACTGTTTATTTCTGTATTTCATGATTGCAACTTGCTGAAAAGTGTCAACAATGTTCCTTTCATCGAGTTTAAACAGTACAGCAAAAATGGTACTTACAAAGTGCATCAAACATGATTTAGACCTTGTTTATGAAAAACTGTTTATTTATGTATTTCATGTTTGCTACTTGCTGAAAAGTGTCAACAATGTTCCTTTCATCGAGTTTAAACAGTACTGCAAAAATGGTACAGAGTGATTCAAACATGATTTAGACCTTGTTTATGAAAAACTGTTTACTTCTGTATTTCATGTTTGCTACTTGCTGAAAAGTGTCAACAATGTTCCTTTCATCGAGTTTAAACAGTACAGCAAAAATGGTCCTTACAGAGTGATTCAAACATGATTTAGACCTTGTTTATGAAAAAACTGTTTATTTCTGTATTTCATGATTGCAACTTGCTGAAAAGTGTCCACAATGTTCCTTTCATCGAGTTTAAACAGTACGGCAAAAATGGTACTTACAGAGTGCATCAAACATGATTTAGACCTTGTTTACGAAAAACTGTTTATTTCTGTATTTCATGATTGCAACTTGCTGAAAAGTGTCAACAATGTTCCTTTCATCGAGTTTAAACAGTACAGCAAAAATGGTACTTACAAAGTGCATCAAACATGATTTAGACCTTGTTTATGAAAAACTGTTTATTTCTGTATTTCATGTTTGCTAATTGCTGAAAAGTGTCAACAATGTTCCTTTCATCGAGTTTAAACAGTACAGCAAAAATGGTACAGAGTGCATCAAACATGATTTAGACCTTGTTTATGAAAAACTGTTTATTTATGTATTTCATGTTTGCTACTTGCTGAAAAGTGTCAACAATGTTCCTTTCATCGAGTTTAAACAGTACTGCAAAAATGGTACAGAGTGATTCAAACATGATTTAGACCTTGTTTATGAAAAACTGTTTACTTCTGTATTTCATGTTTGCTACTTGCTGAAAAGTGTCAACAATGTTCCTTTCATCGAGTTTAAACAGTACGGCAAAAATGGTACTTACAGAGTGCATCAAACATGATTTAGACCTTGTTTACGAAAAACTGTTTATTTCTGTATTTCATGATTGCAACTTGCTGAAAAGTGTCAACAATGTTCCTTTCATCGAGTTTAAACAGTACAGCAAAAATGGTACTTACAAAGTGCATCAAACATGATTTAGACCTTGTTTATGAAAAACTGTTTATTTCTGTATTTCATGTTTGCTAATTGCTGAAAAGTTTCAACAATGTTCCTTTCATTGAGTTTGAATGGTACTTAGAGTGCATCAAACATGATTTAGACCTTGTTTATGAAAAATGGTTTATTTCTGTATTTCATGATTGCTACTTGCTGAAAAGTGTTAACAATGTTCCTTTCATCGAGTTTAAACAGTACAGCAAAAATGGTCCTTACAGAGTGATTCAAACATGATTTAGACCTTGTTTATTTCTGTATTTCATGTTTGCTACTTGCTGAAAAGTGTTAACAATGTTCCTTTCATCGAGTTTAGATAGTACAGCAAAAATGGTCCTTACAGAGTGATTCAAACATGATTTAGACCTTGTTTATGAAAAACGGTTTATTTCTGTATTTCATGATTGCAACTCGCTGAAAAGTGTCAACAATGTTCCTTTCATCGAGTTTAAACAGTACAGCAAAACATGGTACTTACAGAATGCATCAAACATGATTTAGACCTTGTTTATGAAAAACTGTTTATTTCTTTATTTCATGTTTGCTACTTGCTGAAAAGTGTCAACAATGTTCCTTTCATCGAGTTTAAGCAGTACAGCAAAAATGGTACAGAGTGCATCAAACATGATTTAGACCTTGTTTATGAAAAACTGTTTATTTCTGTATTTCATGACTGCAACTTGCTGAAAAGTGTCAACAATGTTCCTTTCATCGAGTTTAAACAGTACAGCAAAAATGGTCCTTACAGAGTGATTCAAACATGATTTAGACCTTGTTTATGAAAAAACTGTTTATTTCTGTATTTCATGATTGCAACTTGCTGAAAAGTGTCCACAATGTTCCTTTCATCGAGTTTAAACAGTACGGCAAAAATGGTACTTACAGAGTGCATCAAACATGATTTAGACCTTGTTTATGAAAAACGGTTTATTTCTGTATTTCATGATTGCTACTTGCTGAAAAGTGTTAACAATGTTCCTTTCATCGAGTTTAAACAGTACAGCAAAAATGGTCCTTACAGAGTGATTCAAACATGATTTAGACCTTGTTTATTTCTGTATTTCATGTTGGCTACTTGCTGAAAAGTGTTAACAATGTTCCTTTCATCGAGTTTAGATAGTACAGCAAAAATGGTCCTTACAGAGTGCATCAAACATGATTTAGACCTTGTTTATGAAAAACTGTTTATTTCTGTATTTCATGATTGCAACTTGCTGAAAAGTGTCAACAATGTTCCTTTCATCGAGTTTAAACAGTACAGCAAAAATGGTACAGAGTGCATCAAACATGATTTAGACCTTGTTTATGAAAAACTGTTTATTTATGTATTTCATGTTTGCTACTTGCTGAAAAGTGTCAACAATGTTCCTTTCATCGAGTTTAAACAGTACTGCAAAAATGGTACAGAGTGATTCAAACATGATTTAGACCTTGTTTATGAAAAACTTTTTACTTCTGTATTTCATGTTTGCTACTTGCTGAAAAGTGTCAACAATGTTCCTTTCATCGAGTTTAAACAGTACAGCAAAAATGGTCCTTACAGAGTGATTCAAACATGATTTAGACCTTGTTTATTTCTGTATTTCATGTTTGCTACTTGCTGAAAAGTGTTAACAATGTTCCTTTCATCGAGTTTAGATAGTACAGCAAAAATGGTCCTCACAGAGTGATTCAAACATGATTTAGACCTTGTTTATGAAAAACGGTTTATTTCTGTATTTCATGATTGCAACTCGCTGAAAAGTGTCAACAATGTTCCTTTCATCGAGTTTAAACAGTACAGCAAAACATGGTACTTACAGAATGCATCAAACATGATTTAGACCTTGTTTATGAAAAACTGTTTATTTCTTTATTTCATGTTTGCTACTTGCTGAAAAGTGTCAACAATGTTCCTTTCATCGAGTTTAAGCAGTACAGCAAAAATGGTACAGAGTGCATCAAACATGATTTAGACCTTGTTTATGAAAAACTGTTTATTTCTGTATTTCATGATTGCAACTTGCTGAAAAGTGTCAACAATGTTCCTTTCATCGAGTTAGAACAGTACAGCAAAATTGGTACTTACAGAGTGCATCAAACATGATTTAGACCTTGTTTATGAAAAACTGTTTATTTCTGTATTTCATGATTGCAACTTGCTGAAAAGTGTCAACAATGTTCCTTTCATCGATTTTAAACAGTACAGCAAAAATGGTCCTTACAGAGTGCATCAAACATGATTTAGACCTTGTTTATGAAAAACTGTTTACTTCTGTATTTCATGTTTGCTACTTGCTGAAAAGTGTCAACAATGTTCCTTTCATCGAGTTTAAACAGTACAGCAAAAATGGTCCTTACAGAGTGCATCAAACATGATTTAGACCTTGTTTATGAAAAACTGTTTATTTCTGTATTTCATGTTTGCTACTTGCTGAAAAGTGTCAAAAATGTTCCTTTCATCGAGTTAGAACAGTACAGCAAAAATGGTACAGAGTGCATCAAACATGATTTAGACCTTGTTTATGAAAAACGGTTTATTTATGTATTTCAGGTTTGCTACTTGCTGAAAAGTTTCAACAATGTTCCTTTCATCGAGTTTGAATGGTACTTACAGAGAGCATCAAACATGATTTAGACCTTGTTTATGAGAAACTGTTTATTTCTGTATTTCATGATTGCTACTTGCTGAAAAGTGTCAACAATGTTCCTTTCATCGAGTTTAAACAGTACAGCAAAAATGGTACTTATAAAATGCATCAAACATGATTTAGACCTAGTTTATGAAAAACTGTTTATTTCTGTATTTCATGATTGAAACTTGCTGAAAAGTGTCAACAATGTTCCTTTCATCGAGTTTAAACAGTACAGCAAAAATGGTACAGAGTGCATCAAACATGATTTAGACCTTGTTTATGAAAAACTGTTTATTTATGTATTTCATGTTTGCTACTTGCTGAAAAGTGTCAACAATGTTCCTTTCATCGAGTTTAAACAGTACTGCAAAAATGGTACAGAGTGATTCAAACATGATTTAGACCTTGTTTATGAAAAACGGTTTATTTATGTATTTCAGGTTTGCTACTTGCTGAAAAGTTTCAACAATGTTCCTTTCATCGAGTTTGAATGGTACTTACAGAGAGCATCAAACATGATTTAGACCTTGTTTATGAGAAACTGTTTATTTCTGTATTTCATGATTGCTACTTGCTGAAAAGTGTCAACAATGTTCCTTTCATCGAGTTTAAGCAGTACAGCAAAAATGGTACTTACAGAGTGCATCAAACATGATTTAGACCTTGTTTATGAAAAACGGTTTATTTCTGTATTTCATGATTGCAACTTGCTGAAAAGTGTCAACAATGTTCCTTTCATCGAGTTTAAACAGTACAGCAAAAATGGTACTTATAAAGTGCATCAAACATGATTTAGACCTAGTTTATGAAAAACTGTTTATTTCTGTATTTCATGATTGAAACTTGCTGAAAAGTGTCAACAATGTTCCTTTCATCGAGTTTAAACAGTACAGCAAAAATGGTACAGAGTGCATCAAACATGATTTAGACCTTGTTTATGAAAAACTGTTTATTTATGTATTTCATGTTTGCTACTTGCTGAAAAGTGTCAACAATGTTCCTTTCATCGAGTTTAAACAGTACTGCAAAAATGGTACAGAGTGATTCAAACATGATTTAGACCTTGTTTATGAAAAACTGTTTACTTCTGTATTTCATGTTTGCTACTTGCTGAAAAGTGTCAACAATGTTCCTTTCATCGAGTTTAAACAGTACAGCAAAAATGGTCCTTACAGAGTGATTCAAACATGATTTAGACCTTGTTTATGAAAAAACTGTTTATTTCTGTATTTCATGATTGCAACTTGCTGAAAAGTGTCCACAATGTTCCTTTCATCGAGTTTAAACAGTACGGCAAAAATGGTACTTACAGAGTGCATCAAACATGATTTAGACCTTGTTTACGAAAAACTGTTTATTTCTGTATTTCATGATTGCAACTTGCTGAAAAGTGTCAACAATGTTCCTTTCATCGAGTTTAAACAGTACAGCAAAAATGGTACTTACAAAGTGCATCAAACATGATTTAGACCTTGTTTATGAAAAACTGTTTATTTCTGTATTTCATGTTTGCTAATTGCTGAAAAGTGTCAACAATGTTCCTTTCATCGAGTTTAAACAGTACAGCAAAAATGGTACAGAGTGCATCAAACATGATTTAGACCTTGTTTATGAAAAACTGTTTATTTATGTATTTCATGTTTGCTACTTGCTGAAAAGTGTCAACAATGTTCCTTTCATCGAGTTTAAACAGTACTGCAAAAATGGTACAGAGTGATTCAAACATGATTTAGACCTTGTTTATGAAAAACTGTTTACTTCTGTATTTCATGTTTGCTACTTGCTGAAAAGTGTCAACAATGTTCCTTTCATCGAGTTTAAACAGTACGGCATAAAGGGTACTTACAGAGTGCATCAAACATGATTTAGACCTTGTTTACGAAAAACTGTTTATTTCTGTATTTCATGATTGCAACTTGCTGAAAAGTGTCAACAATGTTCCTTTCATCGAGTTTAAACAGTACAGCAAAAATGGTACTTACAAAGTGCATCAAACATGATTTAGACCTTGTTTATGAAAAACTGTTTATTTCTGTATTTCATGTTTGCTAATTGCTGAAAAGTTTCAACAATGTTCCTTTCATTGAGTTTGAATGGTACTTAGAGTGCATCAAACATGATTTAGACCTTGATTATGAAAACGGTTTATTTCTGTATTTCATGATTGCAACTTGCTGAAAAGTGTCAACAATGTTCCTTTCATCGAGTTTAAGCAGTACAGCAAAAATGGTACTTACAGAGTGCGTCAAACATGATTTAGACCTTGTTTATGAAAAACTGTTTATTTCTGTATTTCATGTTTGCTACTTGCTGAAAAGTGTCAACAATGTTCCTTTCATCGAGTTAGAACAGTACAGCAAAAATGGTATAGAGTGCATCAAACATGATTTAGACCTTGTTTATGAAAAATGGTTTATTTCTGTATTTCATGATTGCTACTTGCTGAAAAGTGTCAACAATGTTCCTTTCATCGAGTTTAAACAGTACAGCAAAAATGGTCCTTACAGAGTGCATCAAACATGATTTAGACCTTGTTTATGAAAAATGGTTTATTTATGTATTTCAGGTTTGCTACTTGCTGAAAAGTTTCAACAATGTTCCTTTCATCGAGTTTGAATGGTACTTACAGAGAGCATCAAACATGATTTAGACCTTGTTTATGAGAAACTGTTTATTTCTGTATTTCATGATTGCTACTTGCTGAAAAGTGTCAACAATGTTCCTTTCATCGAGTTTAAGCAGTACAGCAAAAATGGTACTTACAGAGTGCATCAAACATGATTTAGACCTTGTTTATGAAAAACGGTTTATTTCTGTATTTCATGATTGCAACTTGCTGAAAAGTGTCAACAATGTTCCTTTCATCGAGTTTAAACAGTACAGCAAAAATGGTACAGAGTGCATCAAACATGATTTAGACCTTGTTTATGAAAAACTGTTTATTTCTGTATTTCATGTTTGCTAATTGCTGAAAAGTTTCAACAATGTTCCTTTCATTGAGTTTGAATGGTACTTAGAGTGCATCAAACATGATTTAGACCTTGATTATTAAAACGGTTTATTTCTGTATTTCATGATTGCAACTTGCTGAAAAGTGTCAACAATGTTCCTTTCATCGAGTTTAAGCAGTACAGCAAAAATGGTACTTACAGAGTGCGTCAAACATGATTTAGACCTTGTTTATGAAAAACTGTTTATTTCTGTATTTCATGTTTGCTACTTGCTGAAAAGTGTCAACAATGTTCCTTTCATCGAGTTAGAACAGTACAGCAAAAATGGTATAGAGTGCATCAAACATGATTTAGACCTTGTTTATGAAAAATGGTTTATTTCTGTATTTCATGATTGCTACTTGCTGAAAAGTGTCAACAATGTTCCTTTCATCGAGTTTAAACAGTACAGCAAAAATGGTCCTTACAGAGTGCATCAAACATGATTTAGACCTTGTTTATGAAAAATGGTTTATTTATGTATTTCAGGTTTGCTACTTGCTGAAAAGTTTCAACAATGTTCCTTTCATCGAGTTTGAATGGTACTTACAGAGAGCATCAAACATGATTTAGACCTTGTTTATGAGAAACTGTTTATTTCTGTATTTCATGATTGCTACTTGCTGAAAAGTGTCAACAATGTTCCTTTCATCGAGTTTAAGCAGTACAGCAAAAATGGTACTTACAGAGTGCATCAAACATGATTTAGACCTTGTTTATGAAAAACGGTTTATTTCTGTATTTCATGATTGCAACTTGCTGAAAAGTGTCAACAATGTTCCTTTCATCGAGTTTAAACAGTACAGCAAAAATGGTACTTATAAAGTGCATCAAACATGATTTAGACCTAGTTTATGAAAAACTGTTTATTTCTGTATTTCATGATTGAAACTTGCTGAAAAGTGTCAACAATGTTCCTTTCATCGAGTTTAAACAGTACAGCAAAAATGGTACAGAGTGCATCAAACATGATTTAGACCTTGTTTATGAAAAACTGTTTATTTATGTATTTCATGTTTGCTACTTGCTGAAAAGTGTCAACAATGTTCCTTTCATCGAGTTTAAACAGTACTGCAAAAATGGTACAGAGTGATTCAAACATGATTTAGACCTTGTTTATGAAAAACTGTTTACTTCTGTATTTCATGTTTGCTACTTGCTGAAAAGTGTCAACAATGTTCCTTTCATCGAGTTTAAGCAGTACAGCAAAAATGGTCCTTACAGAGTGATTCAAACATGATTTAGACCTTGTTTATGAAAAAACTGTTTATTTCTGTATTTCATGATTGCAACTTGCTGAAAAGTGTCCACAATGTTCCTTTCATCGAGTTTAAACAGTACGGCAAAAATGGTACTTACAGAGTGCATCAAACATGATTTAGACCTTGTTTACGAAAAACTGTTTATTTCTGTATTTCATGATTGCAACTTGCTGAAAAGTGTCAACAATGTTCCTTTCATCGAGTTTAAACAGTACAGCAAAAATGGTACTTACAAAGTGCATCAAACATGATTTAGACCTTGTTTATGAAAAACTGTTTATTTATGTATTTCATGTTTGCTACTTGCTGAAAAGTGTCAACAATGTTCCTTTCATGGAGTTTAAACAGTACAGCAAAAATGGTCCTTACAGAGTGATTCAAACATGATTTAGACCTTGTTTATTTCTGTATTTCATGTTTGCTACTTGCTGAAAAGTGTTAACAATGTTCCTTTCATCGAGTTTAGATAGTACAGCAAAAATGGTCCTTACAGAGTGATTCAAACATGATTTAGACCTTGTTTATGAAAAACGGTTTATTTCTGTATTTCATGATTGCAACTCGCTGAAAAGTGTCAACAATGTTCCTTTCATCGAGTTTAAGCAGTACAGCAAAAATGGTACAGAGTGCATCAAACATGATTTGGACCTTGTTTATGAAAAACTGTTTATTTCTGTATTTCATGACTGCAACTTGCTGAAAAGTGTCAACAATGTTCCTTTCATCGAGTTTAAACAGTACAGCAAAAATGGTCCTTACAGAGTGATTCAAACATGATTTAGACCTTGTTTATGAAAAAACTGTTTATTTCTGTATTTCATGATTGCAACTTGCTGAAAAGTGTCCACAATGTTCCTTTCATCGAGTTTAAACAGTACGGCAAAAATGGTACTTACAGAGTGCATCAAACATGATTTAGACCTTGTTTATGAAAAACTGTTTATTTCTGTATTTCATGTTTGCTAATTGCTGAAAAGTTTCAACAATGTTCCTTTCATTGAGTTTGAATGGTATTTAGAGTGCATCAAACATGATTTAGACCTTGATTATGAAAACGGTTTATTTCTGTATTTCATGATTGCAACTTGCTGAAAAGTGTCAACAATGTTCCTTTCATCGAGTTTAAACAGTACAGCAAAAATGGTACTTATAAATTGCATCAAACATGATTTAGACCTAGTTTATGAAAAACTGTTTATTTCTGTATTTCATGATTGAAACTTGCCGAAAAGTGTCAACAATGTTCCTTTCATCGAGTTTAAACAGTACAGCAAAAATGGTACAGAGTGCATCAAACATGATTTAGACCTTGTTTATGAAAAACTGTTTACTTCTGTATTTCATGTTTGCTACTTGCTGAAAAGTGTCAACAATGTTCCTTTCATCGAGTTTAAACAGTACAGCAAAAATGGTACTTACAGAGTGCATCAAACATGATTTAGACCTTGTTTACGAAAAACTGTTTATTTCTGTATTTCATGATTCCAACTTGCTGAAAAGTGTCAACAATGTTCCTTTCATCGAGTTTAAACAGTACAGAAAAAATGGTACTTACAAAGTGCATCAAACATGATTTAGACCTTGTTTATGAAAAACTGTTTATTTCTGTATTTCATGTTTGCTAATTGATTAAAAGTTTCAACAATGTTCCTTTCATTGAGTTTGAATGGTACTTAGAGTGCATCAAACATGATTTAGACCTTGATTATGAAAACGGTTTATTTCTGTATTTCATGATTGCAACTTGCTGAAAAGTGTCAACAATGTTCCTTTCATCGAGTTTAAGCAGTACAGCAAAAATGGTACTTACAGAGTGCGTCAAACATGATTTAGACCTTGTTTATGAAAAACTGTTTATTTCTGTATTTCATGTTTGCTACTTGCTGAAAAGTGTCAACAATGTTCCTTTCATCGAGTTAGAACAGTACAGCAAAAATGGTACAGAGTGCATCAAACATGATTTAGACCTTGTTTATGAAAAATGGTTTATTTCTGTATTTCATGATTGCTACTTGCAGAAAAGTGTTAACAATGTTCCTTTCATCGAGTTTAAACAGTACAGCAAAAATGGTCCTTACAGAGTGATTCAAACATGATTTAGACCTTGTTTATTTCTGTATTTCATGTTTGCTACTTGCTGAAAAGTGTTAACAATGTTCCTTTCATCGAGTTTAGATAGTACAGCAAAAATGGTCCTTACAGAGTGATTCAAACATGATTTAGACCTTGTTTATGAAAAACGGTTTATTTCTGTATTTCATGATTGCAACTCGCTGAAAAGTGTCAACAATGTTCCTGTCATCGAGTTTAAACAGTACAGCAAAACATGGTACTTACAGAATGCATCAAACATGATTTAGACCTTGTTTATGAAAAACTGTTTATTTCTTTATTTCATGTTTGCTACTTGCTGAAAAGTGTCAACAATGTTCCTTTCATCGAGTTTAAGCAGTACAGCAAAAATGGTACAGAGTGCATCAAACATGATTTAGACCTTGTTTATGAAAAACTGTTTATTTCTGTATTTCATGACTGCAACTTGCTGAAAAGTGTCAACAATGTTCCTTTCATCGAGTTTAAACAGTACAGCAAAAATGGTCCTTACAGAGTGATTCAAACATGATTTAGACCTTGTTTATGAAAAAACTGTTTATTTCTGTATTTCATGATTGCAACTTGCTGAAAAGTGTCAACAATGTTCCTTTCATCGAGTTTAAACAGTACAGCAAAAATGGTACTTACAAAGTGCATCAAACATGATTTAGACCTTGTTCATGAAAAACTGTTTATTTCTGTATTTCATGTTTGCTAATTGCTGAAAAGTTTCAACAATGTTCCTTTCATTGAGTTTGAATGGTACTTAGAGTGCATCAAACATGATTTAGACCTTGATTATGAAAACGGTTTATTTCTGTATTTCATGATTGCAACTTGCTGAAAAGTGTCAACAATGTTCCTTTCATCGAGTTTAAGCAGTACAGCAAAAATGGTACTTACAGAGTGCGTCAAACATGATTTAGACCTTGTTTATGAAAAACTGTTTATTTCTGTATTTCATGTTTGCTACTTGCTGAAAAGTGTCAACAATGTTCCTTTCATCGAGTTAGAACAGTACAGCAAAAATGGTACAGAGTGCATCAAACATGATTTAGACCTTGTTTATGAAAAATGGTTTATTTCTGTATTTCATGATTGCTACTTGCAGAAAAGTGTTAACAATGTTCCTTTCATCGAGTTTAAACAGTACAGCAAAAATGGTCCTTACAGAGTGATTCAAACATGATTTAGACCTTGTTTATTTCTGTATTTCATGTTTGCTACTTGCTGAAAAGTGTTAACAATGTTCCTTTCATCGAGTTTAGATAGTACAGCAAAAATGGTCCTTACAGAGTGATTCAAACATGATTTACACCTTGTTTATGAAAAACGGTTTATTTCTGTATTTCATGATTGCAACTCGCTGAAAAGTGTCAACAATGTTCCTTTCATCGAGTTTAAACAGTACAGCAAAACATGGTACTTACAGAATGCATCAAACATGATTTAGACCTTGTTTATGAAAAACTGTTTATTTCTTTATTTCATGTTTGCTACTTGCTGAAAAGTGTCAACAATGTTCCTTTCATCGAGTTTAAGCAGTACAGCAAAAATGGTACAGAGTGCATCAAACATGATTTAGACCTTGTTTATGAAAAACTGTTTATTTCTGTATTTCATGACTGCAACTTGCTGAAAAGTGTCAACAATGTTCCTTTCATCGAGTTTAAACAGTACAGCAAAAATGGTCCTTACAGAGTGATTCAAACATGATTTAGACCTTGTTTATGAAAAAACTGTTTATTTCTGTATTTCATGATTGCAACTTGCTGAAAAGTGTCAACAATGTTCCTTTCATCGAGTTTAAACAGTACAGCAAAAATGGTACTTACAAAGTGCATCAAACATGATTTAGACCTTGTTCATGAAAAACTGTTTATTTCTGTATTTCATGTTTGCTAATTGCTGAAAAGTTTCAACAATGTTCCTTTCATTGAGTTTGAATGGTACTTAGAGTGCATCAAACATGATTTAGACCTTGATTATGAAAACGGTTTATTTCTGTATTTCATGATTGCAACTTGCTGAAAAGTGTCAACAATGTTCCTTTCATCGAGTTTAAGCAGTACAGCAAAAATGGTACTTACAGAGTGCGTCAAACATGATTTAGACCTTGTTTATGAAAAACTGTTTATTTCTGTATTTCATGTTTGCTACTTGCTGAAAAGTGTCAACAATGTTCCTTTCATCGAGTTAGAACAGTACAGCAAAAATGGTACAGAGTGCATCAAACATGATTTAGAACTTGTTTATGAAAAATGGTTTATTTCTGTATTTCATGATTGCTACTTGCAGAAAAGTGTTAACAATGTTCCTTTCATCGAGTTTAAACAGTACAGCAAAAATGGTCCTTACAGAGTGATTCAAACATGATTTAGACCTTGTTTATTTCTGTATTTCATGTTTGCTACTTGCTGAAAAGTGTTAACAATGTTCCTTTCATCGAGTTTAGATAGTACAGCAAAAATGGTCCTTACAGAGTGATTCAAACATGATTTAGACCTTGTTTATGAAAAACGGTTTATTTCTGTATTTCATGATTGCAACTCGCTGAAAAGTGTCAACAATGTTCCTTTCATCGAGTTTAAACAGTACAGCAAAACATGGTACTTACAGAGTGCATCAAACATGATTTAGACCTTGTTTATGAAAAACTGTTTATTTCTTTATTTCATGTTTGCTACTTGCTGAAAAGTGTCAACAATGTTCCTTTCATCGAGTTTAAGCAGTACAGCAAAAATGGTACAGAGTGCATCAAACATGATTTAGACCTTGTTTATGAAAAACTGTTTATTTCTGTATTTCATGACTGCAACTTGCTGAAAAGTGTCAACAATGTTCCTTTCATCGAGTTTAAACAGTACAGCAAAAATGGTCCTTACAGAGTGATTCAAACATGATTTAGACCTTGTTTATGAAAAAACTGTTTATTTCTGTATTTCATGATTGCAACTTGCTGAAAAGTGTCAACAATGTTCCTTTCATCGAGTTTAAACAGTACAGCAAAAATGGTACTTACAAAGTGCATCAAACATGATTTAGACCTTGTTCATGAAAAACTGTTTATTTCTGTATTTCATGTTTGCTAATTGCTGAAAAGTTTCAACAATGTTCCTTTCATTGAGTTTGAATGGTACTTAGAGTGCATCAAACATGATTTAGACCTTGATTATGAAAACGGTTTATTTCTGTATTTCATGATTGCAACTTGCTGAAAAGTGTCAACAATGTTCCTTTCATCGAGTTTAAGCAGTACAGCAAAAATGGTACTTACAGAGTGCATCAAACATGATTTAGACCTTGTTTATGAAAAACGGTTTATTTCTGTATTTCATGATTGCAACTTGCTGAAAAGTGTCAACACTGTTCCTTTCATCGAGTTTAAACAGTACAGCAAAAATGGTACTTATAAAGTGCATCAAACATGATTTAGACCTAGTTTATGAAAAACTGTTTATTTCTGTATTTCATGATTGAAACTTGCTGAAAAGTGTCAACAATGTTCCTTTCATCGAGTTTAAACAGTACAGCAAAAATGGTACAGAGTGATTCAAACATGATTTAGACCTTGTTTATGAAAAACTGTTTACTTCTGTATTTCATGTTTGCTACTTGCTGAAAAGTGTCAACAATGTTCCTTTCATCGAGTTTAAACAGTACGGCAAAAATGGTACTTACAGAGTGCATCAAACATGATTTAGACCTTGTTTACGAAAAAATGTTTATTTCTGTATTTCATGATTGCAACTCGCTGAAAAGTGTCAACAATGTTCCTTTCATCGAGTTTAAACAGTACAGCAAAACATGGTACTTACAGAATGCATCAAACATGATTTAGACCTTGTTTATGAAAAACTGTTCATTTCTTTATTTCATGTTTGCTACTTGCTGAAAAGTGTCAACAATGTTCCTTTCATCGAGTTTAAGCAGTACAGCAAAAATGGTACAGAGTGCATCAAACATGATTTAGACCTTGTTTATGAAAAACTGTTTATTTCTGTATTTCATGACTGCAACTTGCTGAAAAGTGTCAACAATGTTCCTTTCATCGAGTTTAAACAGTACAGCAAAAATGGTCCTTACAGAGTGCATCAAACATGATTTAGACCTTGTTTATGAAAAACTGTTTATTTCTGTATTTCATGTTTGCTACTTGCTGAAAAGTGTCAAAAATGTTCCTTTCATCGAGTTAGAACAGTACAGCAAAAATGGTACAGAGTGCATCAAACATGATTTAGACCTTGTTTATGAAAAACGGTTTATTTATGTATTTCAGGTTTGCTACTTGCTGAAAAGTTTCAACAATGTTCCTTTCATCGAGTTTGAATGGTACTTACAGAGAGCATCAAACATGATTTAGACCTTGTTTATGAGAAACTGTTTATTTCTGTATTTCATGATTGCTACTTGCTGAAAAGTGTCAACAATGTTCCTTTCATCGAGTTTAAGCAGTACAGCAAAAATGGTACTTACAGAGTGCATCAAACATGATTTAGACCTTGTTTATGAAAAACGGTTTATTTCTGTATTTCATGATTGCAACTTGCTGAAAAGTGTCAACAATGTTCCTTTCATCGAGTTTAAACAGTACAGCAAAAATGGTACTTATAAAGTGCATCAAACATGATTTAGACCTAGTTTATGAAAAACTGTTTATTTCTGTATTTCATGATTGAAACTTGCTGAAAAGTGTCAACAATGTTCCTTTCATCGAGTTTAAACAGTACAGCAAAAATGGTACAGAGTGCATCAAACATGATTTAGACCTTGTTTATGAAAAACTGTTTATTTATGTATTTCATGTTTGCTACTTGCTGAAAAGTGTCAACAATGTTCCTTTCTTCGAGTTTAAACAGTACTGCAAAAATAGTACAGAGTGATTCAAACATGATTTAGACCTTGTTTATGAAAAACTGTTTACTTCTGTATTTCATGTTTGCTACTTGCTGAAAAGTGTCAACAATGTTCCTTTCATCGAGTTTAAACAGTACGGCAAAAATGGTACTTACAGAGTGCATCAAACATGATTTAGACCTTGTTTACGAAAAACTGTTTATTTCTGTATTTCATGATTGCAACTTGCTGAAAAGTGTCAACAATGTTCCTTTCATCGAGTTTAAACAGTACAGCAAAAATGGTACTTACAAAGTGCATCAAACATGATTTAGACCTTGTTTATGAAAAACTGTTTATTTCTGTATTTCATGTTTGCTAATTGCTGAAAAGTTTCAACAATGTTCCTTTCATTGAGTTTGAATGGTACTTAGAGTGCATCAAACATGATTTAGACCTTGTTTATGAGAAACTAATTATTTCTGTATTTCATGATTGCTACTTGCTGAAAAGTGTCAACAATGTTCCTTTCATCGAGTTTAAGCAGTACAGCAAAAATGGTACTTACAGAGTGCATCAAACATGATTTAGACCTTGTTTATGAAAAACGGTTTATTTCTGTATTTCATGATTGCAACTTGCTGAAAAGTGTCAACAATGTTCCTTTCATCGAGTTTAAACAGTACAGCAAAAATGGTACTTATAAAGTGCATCAAACATGATTTAGACCTAGTTTATGAAAAACTGTTTATTTCTGTATTTCATGATTGAAACTTGCTGAAAAGTGTCAACAATGTTCCTTTCATCGAGTTTAAACAGTACAGCAAAAATGGTACAGAGTGCATCAAACATGATTTAGACCTTGTTTATGAAAAACTGTTTATTTATGTATTTCATGTTTGCTACTTGCTGAAAAGTGTCAACAATGTTCCTTTCATCGAGTTTAAACAGTACTGCAAAAATGGTACAGAGTGATTCAAACATGATTTAGACCTTGTTTATGAAAAACGGTTTATTTATGTATTTCAGGTTTGCTACTTGCTGAAAAGTTTCAACAATGTTCCTTTCATCGAGTTTGAATGGTACTTACAGAGAGCATCAAACATGATTTAGACCTTGTTTATGAGAAACTGTTTATTTCTGTATTTCATGATTGCTACTTGCTGAAAAGTGTCAACAATGTTCCTTTCATCGAGTTTAAGCAGTACAGCAAAAATGGTACTTACAGAGTGCATCAAACATGATTTAGACCTTGTTTATGAAAAACGGTTTATTTCTGTATTTCATGATTGCAACTTGCTGAAAAGTGTCAACAATGTTCCTTTCATCGAGTTTAAACAGTACAGCAAAAATGGTACTTATAAAGTGCATCAAACATGATTTAGACCTAGTTTATGAAAAACTGTTTATTTCTGTATTTCATGATTGAAACTTGCTGAAAAGTGTCAACAATGTTCCTTTCATCGAGTTTAAACAGTACAGCAAAAATGGTACAGAGTGCATCAAACATGATTTAGACCTTGTTTATGAAAAACTGTTTATTTATGTATTTCATGTTTGCTACTTGCTGAAAAGTGTCAACAATGTTCCTTTCATCGAGTTTAAACAGTACTGCAAAAATGGTACAGAGTGATTCAAACATGATTTAGACCTTGTTTATGAAAAACTGTTTACTTCTGTATTTCATGTTTGCTACTTGCTGAAAAGTGTCAACAATGTTCCTTTCATCGAGTTTAAACAGTACAGCAAAAATGGTCCTTACAGAGTGATTCAAACATGATTTAGACCTTGTTTATGAAAAAACTGTTTATTTCTGTATTTCATGATTGCAACTTGCTGAAAAGTATCCACAATGTTCCTTTCATCGAGTTTAAACAGTACAGCAAAAATGGTACTTACAAAGTGCATCAAACATGATTTAGACCTTGTTTATGAAAAACTGTTTATTTATGTATTTCATGTTTGCTACTTGCTGAAAAGTGTCAACAATGTTCCTTTCATCGAGTTTAAACAGTACAGCAAAAATGGTACTTATAAAGTGCATCAAACATGATTTAGACCTAGTTTATGAAAAACTGTTTATTTCTGTATTTCATGATTGAAACTTGCTGAAAAGTGTCAACAATGTTCCTTTCATCGAGTTTAAACAGTACAGCAAAAATGGTACAGAGTGCATCAAACATGATTTAGACCTTGTTTATGAAAAACTGTTTATTTATGTATTTCATGTTTGCTACTTGCTGAAAAGTGTCAACAATGTTCCTTTCTTCGAGTTTAAACAGTACTGCAAAAATAGTACAGAGTGATTCAAACATGATTTAGACCTTGTTTATGAAAAACTGTTTACTTCTGTATTTCATGTTTGCTACTTGCTGAAAAGTGTCAACAATGTTCCTTTCATCGAGTTTAAACAGTACGGCAAAAATGGTACTTACAGAGTGCATCAAACATGATTTAGACCTTGTTTACGAAAAACTGTTTATTTCTGTATTTCATGATTGCAACTTGCTGAAAAGTGTCAACAATGTTCCTTTCATCGAGTTTAAACAGTACAGCAAAAATGGTACTTACAAAGTGCATCAAACATGATTTAGACCTTGTTTATGAAAAACTGTTTATTTCTGTATTTCATGTTTGCTAATTGCTGAAAAGTTTCAACAATGTTCCTTTCATTGAGTTTGAATGGTACTTAGAGTGCATCAAACATGATTTAGACCTTGTTTATGAGAAACTGTTTATTTCTGTATTTCATGATTGCTACTTGCTGAAAAGTGTCAACAATGTTCCTTTCATCGAGTTTAAGCAGTACAGCAAAAATGGTACTTACAGAGTGCATCAAACATGATTTAGACCTTGTTTATGAAAAACGGTTTATTTCTGTATTTCATGATTGCAACTTGCTGAAAAGTGTCAACAATGTTCCTTTCATCGAGTTTAAACAGTACAGCAAAAATGGTACTTATAAAGTGCATCAAACATGATTTAGACCTAGTTTATGAAAAACTGTTTATTTCTGTATTTCATGATTGAAACTTGCTGAAAAGTGTCAACAATGTTCCTTTCATCGAGTTTAAACAGTACAGCAAAAATGGTACAGAGTGCATCAAACATGATTTAGACCTTGTTTATGAAAAACTGTTTATTTATGTATTTCATGTTTGCTACTTGCTGAAAAGTGTCAACAATGTTCCTTTCATCGAGTTTAAACAGTACTGCAAAAATGGTACAGAGTGATTCAAACATGATTTAGACCTTGTTTATGAAAAACGGTTTATTTATGTATTTCAGGTTTGCTACTTGCTGAAAAGTTTCAACAATGTTCCTTTCATCGAGTTTGAATGGTACTTACAGAGAGCATCAAACATGATTTAGACCTTGTTTATGAGAAACTGTTTATTTCTGTATTTCATGATTGCTACTTGCTGAAAAGTGTCAACAATGTTCCTTTCATCGAGTTTAAGCAGTACAGCAAAAATGGTACTTACAGAGTGCATCAAACATGATTTAGACCTTGTTTATGAAAAACGGTTTATTTCTGTATTTCATGATTGCAACTTGCTGAAAAGTGTCAACAATGTTCCTTTCATCGAGTTTAAACAGTACAGCAAAAATGGTACTTATAAAGTGCATCAAACATGATTTAGACCTAGTTTATGAAAAACTGTTTATTTCTGTATTTCATGATTGAAACTTGCTGAAAAGTGTCAACAATGTTCCTTTCATCGAGTTTAAACAGTACAGCAAAAATGGTACAGAGTGCATCAAACATGATTTAGACCTTGTTTATGAAAAACTGTTTATTTATGTATTTCATGTTTGCTACTTGCTGAAAAGTGTCAACAATGTTCCTTTCATCGAGTTTAAACAGTACTGCAAAAATGGTACAGAGTGATTCAAACATGATTTAGACCTTGTTTATGAAAAACTGTTTACTTCTGTATTTCATGTTTGCTACTTGCTGAAAAGTGTCAACAATGTTCCTTTCATCGAGTTTAAACAGTACAGCAAAAATGGTCCTTACAGAGTGATTCAAACATGATTTAGACCTTGTTTATGAAAAAACTGTTTATTTCTGTATTTCATGATTGCAACTTGCTGAAAAGTATCCACAATGTTCCTTTCATCGAGTTTAAACAGTACAGCAAAAATGGTACTTACAAAGTGCATCAAACATGATTTAGACCTTGTTTATGAAAAACTGTTTATTTATGTATTTCATGTTTGCTACTTGCTGAAAAGTGTCAACAATGTTCCTTTCATCGAGTTTAAACAGTACTGCAAAAATGGTACAGAGTGATTCAAACATGATTTAGACCTTGTTTATGAAAAACTGTTTACTTCTGTATTTCATGTTTGCTACTTGCTGAAAAGTGTCAACAATGTTCCTTTCATCGAGTTTAAACAGTACGGCATAAAGGGTACTTACAGAGTGCATCAAACATGATTTAGACCTTGTTTACGAAAAACTGTTTATTTCTGTATTTCATGATTGCAACTTGCTGAAAAGTGTCAACAATGTTCCTTTCATCGAGTTTAAACAGTACAGCAAAAATGGTACTTACAAAGTGCATCAAACATGATTTAGACCTTGTTTATGAAAAACTGTTTATTTCTGTATTTCATGTTTGCTAATTGCTGAAAAGTTTCAACAATGTTCCTTTCATTGAGTTTGAATGGTACTTAGAGTGCATCAAACATGATTTAGACCTTGTTTATGAAAAACTGTTTATTTCTGTATTTCATGTTTGCTACTTGCTGAAAAGTGTCAACAATGTTCCTTTCATCGAGTTAGAACAGTACAGCAAAAATGGTATAGAGTGCATCAAACATGATTTAGACCTTGTTTATGAAAAATGGTTTATTTCTGTATTTCATGATTGCTACTTGCTGAAAAGTGTCAACAATGTTCCTTTCATCGAGTTTAAACAGTACAGCAAAAATGCTCCTTACAGAGTGCATCAAACATGATTTAGACCTTGTTTATGAAAAACGGTTTATTTATGTATTTCAGGTTTGCTACTTGCTGAAAAGTTTCAACAATGTTCCTTTCATCGAGTTTGAATGGTACTTACAGAGAGCATCAAACATGATTTAGACCTTGTTTATGAGAAACTGTTTATTTCTGTATTTCATGATTGCTACTTGCTGAAAAGTGTCAACAATGTTCCTTTCATCGAGTTTAAGCAGTACAGCAAAAATGGTACTTACAGAGTGCATCAAACATGATTTAGACCTTGTTTATGAAAAACGGTTTATTTCTGTATTTCATGATTGCAACTTGCTGAAAAGTGTCAACAATGTTCCTTTCATCGAGTTTAAACAGTACAGCAAAAATGGTACTTATAAAGTGCATCAAACATGATTTAGACCTAGTTTATGAAAAACTGTTTATTTCTGTATTTCATGATTGAAACTTGCTGAAAAGTGTCAACAATGTTCCTTTCATCGAGTTTAAACAGTACAGCAAAAATGGTACAGAGTGCATCAAACATGATTTAGACCTTGTTTATGAAAAACTGTTTATTTATGTATTTCATGTTTGCTACTTGCTGAAAAGTGTCAACAATGTTCCTTTCATCGAGTTTAAACAGTACTGCAAAAATGGTACAGAGTGATTCAAACATGATTTAGACCTTGTTTATGAAAAACTGGTTACTTCTGTATTTCATGTTTGCTACTTGCTGAAAAGTGTCAACAATGTTCCTTTCATCGAGTTTAAACAGTACAGCAAAAATGGTCCTTACAGAGTGATTCAAACATGATTTAGACCTTGTTTATGAAAAAACTGTTTATTTCTGTATTTCATGATTGCAACTTGCTGAAAAGTGTCCACAATGTTCCTTTCATCGAGTTTAAACAGTACGGCAAAAATGGTACTTACAGAGTGCATCAAACATGATTTAGACCTTGTTTACGAAAAACTGTTTATTTCTGTATTTCATGATTGCAACTTGCTGAAAAGTGTCAACAATGTTCCTTTCATCGAGTTTAAACAGTACAGCAAAAATGGTACTTACAAAGTGCATCAAACATGATTTAGACCTTGTTTATGAAAAACTGTTTATTTATGTATTTCATGTTTGCTACTTGCTGAAAAGTGTCAACAATGTTCCTTTCATGGAGTTTAAACAGTACTGCAAAAATGGTACAGAGTGATTCAAACATGATTTAGACCTTGTTTATGAAAAACTGTTTACTTCTGTATTTCATGTTTGCTACTTGCTGAAAAGTGTCAACAATGTTCCTTTCATCGAGTTTAAACAGTACAGCAAAAATGGTCCTTACAGAGTGATTCAAACATGATTTAGACCTTGTTTATGAAAAAACTGTTTATTTCTGTATTTCATGATTGCAACTTGCTGAAAAGTGTCCACAATGTTCCTTTCATCGAGTTTAAACAGTACGGCAAAAATGGTACTTACAGAGTGCATCAAACATGATTTAGACCTTGTTTACGAAAAACTGTTTATTTCTGTATTTCATGATTGCAACTTGCTGAAAAGTGTCAACAATGTTCCTTTCATCGAGTTTAAACAGTACAGCAAAAATGGTACTTACAAAGTGCATCAAACATGATTTAGACCTTGTTTATGAAAAACTGTTTATTTCTGTATTTCATGTTTGCTAATTGCTGAAAAGTGTCAACAATGTTCCTTTCATCGAGTTTAAACAGTACAGCAAAAATGGTACAGAGTGCATCAAACATGATTTAGACCTTGTTTATGAAAAACTGTTTATTTATGTATTTCATGTTTGCTACTTGCTGAAAAGTGTCAACAATGTTCCTTTCATCGAGTTTAAACAGTACTGCAAAAATGGTACAGAGTGATTCAAACATGATTTAGACCTTGTTTATGAAAAACTGTTTACTTCTGTATTTCATGTTTGCTACTTGCTGAAAAGTGTCAACAATGTTCCTTTCATCGAGTTTAAACAGTACGGTAAAAAGGGTACTTACAGAGTGCATCAAACATGATTTAGACCTTGTTTACGAAAAACTGTTTATTTCTGTATTTCATGATTGCAACTTGCTGAAAAGTGTCAACAATGTTCCTTTCATCGAGTTTAAACAGTACAGCAAAAATGGTACTTACAAAGTGCATCAAACATGATTTAGACCTTGTTTATGAAAAACTGTTTATTTCTGTATTTCATGTTTGCTAATTGCTGAAAAGTTTCAACAATGTTCCTTTCATTGAGTTTGAATGGTACTTAGAGTGCATCAAACATGATTTAGACCTTGATTATGAAAACGGTTTATTTCTGTATTTCATGATTGCAACTTGCTGAAAAGTGTCAACAATGTTCCTTTCATCGAGTTTAAGCAGTACAGCAAAAATGGTACTTACAGAGTGCGTCAAACATGATTTAGACCTTGTTTATGAAAAACTGTTTATTTCTGTATTTCATGTTTGCTACTTGCTGAAAAGTGTCAACAATGTTCCTTTCATCGAGTTAGAACAGTACAGCAAAAATGGTATAGAGTGCATCAAACATGATGAAGACCTTGTTTATGAAAAATGGTTTATTTCTGTATTTCATGATTGCTACTTGCTGAAAAGTGTTAACAATGTTCCTTTCATCGAGTTTAAACAGTACAGCAAAAATGGTCCTTACAGAGTGATTCAAACATGATTTAGACCTTGTTTATTTCTGTATTTCATGTTTGCTACTTGCTGAAAAGTGTTAACAATGTTCCTTTCATCGAGTTTAGATAGTACAGCAAAAATGGTCCTTACAGAGTGATTCAAACATGATTTAGACCTTGTTTATGAAAAACGGTTTATTTCTGTATTTCATGATTGCAACTCGCTGAAAAGTGTCAACAATGTTCCTTTCATCGAGTTTAAGCAGTACAGCAAAAATGGTACAGACTGCATCAAACATGATTTGGACCTTGTTTATGAAAAATTGTTTATTTCTGTATTTCATGACTGCAACTTGCTGAAAAGTGTCAACAATGTTCCTTTCATCGAGTTTAAACAGTACAGCAAAAATGGTCCTTACAGAGTGATTCAAACATGATTTAGACCTTGTTTATGAAAAAACTGTTTATTTCTGTATTTCATGATTGCAACTTGCTGAAAAGTGTCCACAATGTTCCTTTCATCGAGTTTAAACAGTACGGCAAAAATGGTACTTACAGAGTGCATCAAACATGATTTAGACCTTGTTTACGAAAAACTGTTTATTTCTGTATTTCATGATTGCAACTTGCTGAAAAGTGTCCACAATGTTCCTTTCATCGAGTTTAAACAGTACAGCAAAAATGGTACTTACAAAGTGCATCAAACATGATTTAGACCTTGTTTATGAAAAACTGTTTATTTCTGTATTTCATGTTTGCTAATTGCTGAAAAGTTTCAACAATGTTCCTTTCATTGAGTTTGAATGGTATTTAGAGTGCATCAAACATGATTTAGACCTTGATTATGAAAACGGTTTATTTCTGTATTTCATGATTGCAACTTGCTGAAAAGTGTCAACAATGTTCCTTTCATCGAGTTTAAACAGTACAGCAAAAATGGTACTTATAAAGTGCATCAAACATGATTTAGACCTAGTTTATGAAAAACTGTTTATTTCTGTATTTCATGATTGAAACTTGCCGAAAAGTGTCAACAATGTTCCTTTCATCGAGTTTAAACAGTACAGCAAAAATGGTACAGAGTGCATCAAACATGATTTAGACCTTGTTTATGAAAAACTGTTTATTTATGTATTTCATGTTTGCTACTTGCTGAAAAGTGTCAACAATGTTGCTTTCATCGAGTTTAAACAGTACTGCAAAAATGGTACAGAGTGATTCAAACATAATTTAGACCTTGTTTATGAAAAACTGTTTACTTCTGTATTTCATGTTTGCAACTTGCTGAAAAGTTTCAACAATGTTCCTTTCATTGAGTTTGAATGGTACTTAGAGTGCATCAAACATGATTTAGACCTTGATTATGAAAACGGTTTATTTCTGTATTTCATGATTGCAACTTGCTGAAAAGTGTCAACAATGTTCCTTTCATCGAGTTAGAACAGTACAGCAAAAATGGTATAGAGTGCATCAAACATGATTTAGACCTTGTTTATGAAAAATGGTTTATTTCTGTATTTCATGATTGCTACTTGCTGAAAAGTGTTAACAATGTTCCTTTCATCGAGTTTAAACAGTACAGCAAAAATGGTCCTTACAGAGTGATTCAAACATGATTTAGACCTTGTTTATTTCTGTATTTCATGTTTGCTACTTGCTGAAAAGTGTTAACAATGTTCCTTTCATCGAGTTTAGATAGTACAGCAAAAATGGTCCTTACAGAGTGATTCAAACATGATTTAGACCTTGTTTATGAAAAACGGTTTATTTCTGTATTTCATGATTGCAACTCGCTGAAAAGTGTCAACAATGTTCCTTTCATCGAGTTTAAGCAGTACAGCAAAAATGGTCCTTACAAAGTGCATCAAACATGATTTAGACCTTGTTTATGAAAAACTGTTTATTTCTGTATTTCATGTTTGCTAATTGCTGAAAAGTTTCAACAATGTTCCTTTCATTGAGTTTGAATGGTACTTAGAGTGCATCAAACATGATTTAGACCTTGATTATGAAAACGGTTTATTTCTGTATTTCATGATTGCAACTTGCTGAAAAGTGTCAACAATGTTCCTTTCATCGAGTTTAAGCAGTACAGCAAAAATGGTACTTACAGAGTGCGTCAAACATGATTTAGACCTTGTTTATGAAAAACTGTTTATTTCTGTATTTCATGTTTGCTACTTGCTGAAAAGTGTCAACAATGTTCCTTTCATCGAGTTAGAACAGTACAGCAAAAATGGTATAGAGTGCATCAAACATGATTAAGACCTTGTTTATGAAAAATGGTTTATTTCTGTATTTCATGATTGCTACTTGCTGAAAAGTGTTAACAATGTTCCTTTCATCGAGTTTAAACAGTACAGCAAAAATGGTCCTTACAGAGTGATTCAAACATGATTTAGACCTTGTTTATTTCTGTATTTCATGTTTGCTACTTGCTGAAAAGTGTCAACAATGTTCCTTTCATCGAGTTTAAACAGTACGGCAAAAATGGTACTTACAGAGTGCATCAAACATGATTTAGACCTTGTTTACGAAAAAATGTTTATTTCTGTATTTCATGATTGCAACTCGCTGAAAAGTGTCAACAATGTTCCTTTCATCGAGTTTAAACAGTACAGCAAAACATGGTACTTACAGAATGCATCAAACATGATTTAGACCTTGTTTATGAAAAACTGTTCATTTCTTTATTTCATGTTTGCTACTTGCTGAAAAGTGTCAACAATGTTCCTTTCATCGAGTTTAAGCAGTACAGCAAAAATGGTACAGAGTGCATCAAACATGATTTAGACCTTGTTTATGAAAAACTGTTTATTTCTGTATTTCATGACTGCAACTTGCTGAAAAGTGTCAACAATGTTCCTTTCATCGAGTTTAAACAGTACAGCAAAAATGGTCCTTACAGAGTGCATCAAACATGATTTAGACCTTGTTTATGAAAAACTGTTTATTTCTGTATTTCATGTTTGCTACTTGCTGAAAAGTGTCAAAAATGTTCCTTTCATCGAGTTAGAACAGTACAGCAAAAATGGTACAGAGTGCATCAAACATGATTTAGACCTTGTTTATGAAAAACGGTTTATTTATGTATTTCAGGTTTGCTACTTGCTGAAAAGTTTCAACAATGTTCCTTTCATCGAGTTTGAATGGTACTTACAGAGAGCATCAAACATGATTTAGACCTTGTTTATGAGAAACTGTTTATTTCTGTATTTCATGATTGCTACTTGCTGAAAAGTGTCAACAATGTTCCTTTCATCGAGTTTAAGCAGTACAGCAAAAATGGTACTTACAGAGTGCATCAAACATGATTTAGACCTTGTTTATGAAAAACGGTTTATTTCTGTATTTCATGATTGCAACTTGCTGAAAAGTGTCAACAATGTTCCTTTCATCGAGTTTAAACAGTACAGCAAAAATGGTACTTATAAAGTGCATCAAACATGATTTAGACCTAGTTTATGAAAAACTGTTTATTTCTGTATTTCATGATTGAAACTTGCTGAAAAGTGTCAACAATGTTCCTTTCATCGAGTTTAAACAGTACAGCAAAAATGGTACAGAGTGCATCAAACATGATTTAGACCTTGTTTATGAAAAACTGTTTATTTATGTATTTCATGTTTGCTACTTGCTGAAAAGTGTCAACAATGTTCCTTTCTTCGAGTTTAAACAGTACTGCAAAAATAGTACAGAGTGATTCAAACATGATTTAGACCTTGTTTATGAAAAACTGTTTACTTCTGTATTTCATGTTTGCTACTTGCTGAAAAGTGTCAACAATGTTCCTTTCATCGAGTTTAAACAGTACGGCAAAAATGGTACTTACAGAGTGCATCAAACATGATTTAGACCTTGTTTACGAAAAACTGTTTATTTCTGTATTTCATGATTGCAACTTGCTGAAAAGTGTCAACAATGTTCCTTTCATCGAGTTTAAACAGTACAGCAAAAATGGTACTTACAAAGTGCATCAAACATGATTTAGACCTTGTTTATGAAAAACTGTTTATTTCTGTATTTCATGTTTGCTAATTGCTGAAAAGTTTCAACAATGTTCCTTTCATTGAGTTTGAATGGTACTTAGAGTGCATCAAACATGATTTAGACCTTGTTTATGAGAAACTAATTATTTCTGTATTTCATGATTGCTACTTGCTGAAAAGTGTCAACAATGTTCCTTTCATCGAGTTTAAGCAGTACAGCAAAAATGGTACTTACAGAGTGCATCAAACATGATTTAGACCTTGTTTATGAAAAACGGTTTATTTCTGTATTTCATGATTGCAACTTGCTGAAAAGTGTCAACAATGTTCCTTTCATCGAGTTTAAACAGTACAGCAAAAATGGTACTTATAAAGTGCATCAAACATGATTTAGACCTAGTTTATGAAAAACTGTTTATTTCTGTATTTCATGATTGAAACTTGCTGAAAAGTGTCAACAATGTTCCTTTCATCGAGTTTAAACAGTACAGCAAAAATGGTACAGAGTGCATCAAACATGATTTAGACCTTGTTTATGAAAAACTGTTTATTTATGTATTTCATGTTTGCTACTTGCTGAAAAGTGTCAACAATGTTCCTTTCATCGAGTTTAAACAGTACTGCAAAAATGGTACAGAGTGATTCAAACATGATTTAGACCTTGTTTATGAAAAACGGTTTATTTATGTATTTCAGGTTTGCTACTTGCTGAAAAGTTTCAACAATGTTCCTTTCATCGAGTTTGAATGGTACTTACAGAGAGCATCAAACATGATTTAGACCTTGTTTATGAGAAACTGTTTATTTCTGTATTTCATGATTGCTACTTGCTGAAAAGTGTCAACAATGTTCCTTTCATCGAGTTTAAGCAGTACAGCAAAAATGGTACTTACAGAGTGCATCAAACATGATTTAGACCTTGTTTATGAAAAACGGTTTATTTCTGTATTTCATGATTGCAACTTGCTGAAAAGTGTCAACAATGTTCCTTTCATCGAGTTTAAACAGTACAGCAAAAATGGTACTTATAAAGTGCATCAAACATGATTTAGACCTAGTTTATGAAAAACTGTTTATTTCTGTATTTCATGATTGAAACTTGCTGAAAAGTGTCAACAATGTTCCTTTCATCGAGTTTAAACAGTACAGCAAAAATGGTACAGAGTGCATCAAACATGATTTAGACCTTGTTTATGAAAAACTGTTTATTTATGTATTTCATGTTTGCTACTTGCTGAAAAGTGTCAACAATGTTCCTTTCATCGAGTTTAAACAGTACTGCAAAAATGGTACAGAGTGATTCAAACATGATTTAGACCTTGTTTATGAAAAACTGTTTACTTCTGTATTTCATGTTTGCTACTTGCTGAAAAGTGTCAACAATGTTCCTTTCATCGAGTTTAAACAGTACAGCAAAAATGGTCCTTACAGAGTGATTCAAACATGATTTAGACCTTGTTTATGAAAAAACTGTTTATTTCTGTATTTCATGATTGCAACTTGCTGAAAAGTATCCACAATGTTCCTTTCATCGAGTTTAAACAGTACAGCAAAAATGGTACTTACAAAGTGCATCAAACATGATTTAGACCTTGTTTATGAAAAACTGTTTATTTATGTATTTCATGTTTGCTACTTGCTGAAAAGTGTCAACAATGTTCCTTTCATCGAGTTTAAACAGTACAGCAAAAATGGTACTTATAAAGTGCATCAAACATGATTTAGACCTAGTTTATGAAAAACTGTTTATTTCTGTATTTCATGATTGAAACTTGCTGAAAAGTGTCAACAATGTTCCTTTCATCGAGTTTAAACAGTACAGCAAAAATGGTACAGAGTGCATCAAACATGATTTAGACCTTGTTTATGAAAAACTGTTTATTTATGTATTTCATGTTTGCTACTTGCTGAAAAGTGTCAACAATGTTCCTTTCTTCGAGTTTAAACAGTACTGCAAAAATAGTACAGAGTGATTCAAACATGATTTAGACCTTGTTTATGAAAAACTGTTTACTTCTGTATTTCATGTTTGCTACTTGCTGAAAAGTGTCAACAATGTTCCTTTCATCGAGTTTAAACAGTACGGCAAAAATGGTACTTACAGAGTGCATCAAACATGATTTAGACCTTGTTTACGAAAAACTGTTTATTTCTGTATTTCATGATTGCAACTTGCTGAAAAGTGTCAACAATGTTCCTTTCATCGAGTTTAAACAGTACAGCAAAAATGGTACTTACAAAGTGCATCAAACATGATTTAGACCTTGTTTATGAAAAACTGTTTATTTCTGTATTTCATGTTTGCTAATTGCTGAAAAGTTTCAACAATGTTCCTTTCATTGAGTTTGAATGGTACTTAGAGTGCATCAAACATGATTTAGACCTTGTTTATGAGAAACTGTTTATTTCTGTATTTCATGATTGCTACTTGCTGAAAAGTGTCAACAATGTTCCTTTCATCGAGTTTAAGCAGTACAGCAAAAATGGTACTTACAGAGTGCATCAAACATGATTTAGACCTTGTTTATGAAAAACGGTTTATTTCTGTATTTCATGATTGCAACTTGCTGAAAAGTGTCAACAATGTTCCTTTCATCGAGTTTAAACAGTACAGCAAAAATGGTACTTATAAAGTGCATCAAACATGATTTAGACCTAGTTTATGAAAAACTGTTTATTTCTGTATTTCATGATTGAAACTTGCTGAAAAGTGTCAACAATGTTCCTTTCATCGAGTTTAAACAGTACAGCAAAAATGGTACAGAGTGCATCAAACATGATTTAGACCTTGTTTATGAAAAACTGTTTATTTATGTATTTCATGTTTGCTACTTGCTGAAAAGTGTCAACAATGTTCCTTTCATCGAGTTTAAACAGTACTGCAAAAATGGTACAGAGTGATTCAAACATGATTTAGACCTTGTTTATGAAAAACGGTTTATTTATGTATTTCAGGTTTGCTACTTGCTGAAAAGTTTCAACAATGTTCCTTTCATCGAGTTTGAATGGTACTTACAGAGAGCATCAAACATGATTTAGACCTTGTTTATGAGAAACTGTTTATTTCTGTATTTCATGATTGCTACTTGCTGAAAAGTGTCAACAATGTTCCTTTCATCGAGTTTAAGCAGTACAGCAAAAATGGTACTTACAGAGTGCATCAAACATGATTTAGACCTTGTTTATGAAAAACGGTTTATTTCTGTATTTCATGATTGCAACTTGCTGAAAAGTGTCAACAATGTTCCTTTCATCGAGTTTAAACAGTACAGCAAAAATGGTACTTATAAAGTGCATCAAACATGATTTAGACCTAGTTTATGAAAAACTGTTTATTTCTGTATTTCATGATTGAAACTTGCTGAAAAGTGTCAACAATGTTCCTTTCATCGAGTTTAAACAGTACAGCAAAAATGGTACAGAGTGCATCAAACATGATTTAGACCTTGTTTATGAAAAACTGTTTATTTATGTATTTCATGTTTGCTACTTGCTGAAAAGTGTCAACAATGTTCCTTTCATCGAGTTTAAACAGTACTGCAAAAATGGTACAGAGTGATTCAAACATGATTTAGACCTTGTTTATGAAAAACTGTTTACTTCTGTATTTCATGTTTGCTACTTGCTGAAAAGTGTCAACAATGTTCCTTTCATCGAGTTTAAACAGTACAGCAAAAATGGTCCTTACAGAGTGATTCAAACATGATTTAGACCTTGTTTATGAAAAAACTGTTTATTTCTGTATTTCATGATTGCAACTTGCTGAAAAGTATCCACAATGTTCCTTTCATCGAGTTTAAACAGTACAGCAAAAATGGTACTTACAAAGTGCATCAAACATGATTTAGACCTTGTTTATGAAAAACTGTTTATTTATGTATTTCATGTTTGCTACTTGCTGAAAAGTGTCAACAATGTTCCTTTCATCGAGTTTAAACAGTACTGCAAAAATGGTACAGAGTGATTCAAACATGATTTAGACCTTGTTTATGAAAAACTGTTTACTTCTGTATTTCATGTTTGCTACTTGCTGAAAAGTGTCAACAATGTTCCTTTCATCGAGTTTAAACAGTACGGCATAAAGGGTACTTACAGAGTGCATCAAACATGATTTAGACCTTGTTTACGAAAAACTGTTTATTTCTGTATTTCATGATTGCAACTTGCTGAAAAGTGTCAACAATGTTCCTTTCATCGAGTTTAAACAGTACAGCAAAAATGGTACTTACAAAGTGCATCAAACATGATTTAGACCTTGTTTATGAAAAACTGTTTATTTCTGTATTTCATGTTTGCTAATTGCTGAAAAGTTTCAACAATGTTCCTTTCATTGAGTTTGAATGGTACTTAGAGTGCATCAAACATGATTTAGACCTTGTTTATGAAAAACTGTTTATTTCTGTATTTCATGTTTGCTACTTGCTGAAAAGTGTCAACAATGTTCCTTTCATCGAGTTAGAACAGTACAGCAAAAATGGTATAGAGTGCATCAAACATGATTTAGACCTTGTTTATGAAAAATGGTTTATTTCTGTATTTCATGATTGCTACTTGCTGAAAAGTGTCAACAATGTTCCTTTCATCGAGTTTAAACAGTACAGCAAAAATGCTCCTTACAGAGTGCATCAAACATGATTTAGACCTTGTTTATGAAAAACGGTTTATTTATGTATTTCAGGTTTGCTACTTGCTGAAAAGTTTCAACAATGTTCCTTTCATCGAGTTTGAATGGTACTTACAGAGAGCATCAAACATGATTTAGACCTTGTTTATGAGAAACTGTTTATTTCTGTATTTCATGATTGCTACTTGCTGAAAAGTGTCAACAATGTTCCTTTCATCGAGTTTAAGCAGTACAGCAAAAATGGTACTTACAGAGTGCATCAAACATGATTTAGACCTTGTTTATGAAAAACGGTTTATTTCTGTATTTCATGATTGCAACTTGCTGAAAAGTGTCAACAATGTTCCTTTCATCGAGTTTAAACAGTACAGCAAAAATGGTACTTATAAAGTGCATCAAACATGATTTAGACCTAGTTTATGAAAAACTGTTTATTTCTGTATTTCATGATTGAAACTTGCTGAAAAGTGTCAACAATGTTCCTTTCATCGAGTTTAAACAGTACAGCAAAAATGGTACAGAGTGCATCAAACATGATTTAGACCTTGTTTATGAAAAACTGTTTATTTATGTATTTCATGTTTGCTACTTGCTGAAAAGTGTCAACAATGTTCCTTTCATCGAGTTTAAACAGTACTGCAAAAATGGTACAGAGTGATTCAAACATGATTTAGACCTTGTTTATGAAAAACTGGTTACTTCTGTATTTCATGTTTGCTACTTGCTGAAAAGTGTCAACAATGTTCCTTTCATCGAGTTTAAACAGTACAGCAAAAATGGTCCTTACAGAGTGATTCAAACATGATTTAGACCTTGTTTATGAAAAAACTGTTTATTTCTGTATTTCATGATTGCAACTTGCTGAAAAGTGTCCACAATGTTCCTTTCATCGAGTTTAAACAGTACGGCAAAAATGGTACTTACAGAGTGCATCAAACATGATTTAGACCTTGTTTACGAAAAACTGTTTATTTCTGTATTTCATGATTGCAACTTGCTGAAAAGTGTCAACAATGTTCCTTTCATCGAGTTTAAACAGTACAGCAAAAATGGTACTTACAAAGTGCATCAAACATGATTTAGACCTTGTTTATGAAAAACTGTTTATTTATGTATTTCATGTTTGCTACTTGCTGAAAAGTGTCAACAATGTTCCTTTCATGGAGTTTAAACAGTACTGCAAAAATGGTACAGAGTGATTCAAACATGATTTAGACCTTGTTTATGAAAAACTGTTTACTTCTGTATTTCATGTTTGCTACTTGCTGAAAAGTGTCAACAATGTTCCTTTCATCGAGTTTAAACAGTACAGCAAAAATGGTCCTTACAGAGTGATTCAAACATGATTTAGACCTTGTTTATGAAAAAACTGTTTATTTCTGTATTTCATGATTGCAACTTGCTGAAAAGTGTCCACAATGTTCCTTTCATCGAGTTTAAACAGTACGGCAAAAATGGTACTTACAGAGTGCATCAAACATGATTTAGACCTTGTTTACGAAAAACTGTTTATTTCTGTATTTCATGATTGCAACTTGCTGAAAAGTGTCAACAATGTTCCTTTCATCGAGTTTAAACAGTACAGCAAAAATGGTACTTACAAAGTGCATCAAACATGATTTAGACCTTGTTTATGAAAAACTGTTTATTTCTGTATTTCATGTTTGCTAATTGCTGAAAAGTGTCAACAATGTTCCTTTCATCGAGTTTAAACAGTACAGCAAAAATGGTACAGAGTGCATCAAACATGATTTAGACCTTGTTTATGAAAAACTGTTTATTTATGTATTTCATGTTTGCTACTTGCTGAAAAGTGTCAACAATGTTCCTTTCATCGAGTTTAAACAGTACTGCAAAAATGGTACAGAGTGATTCAAACATGATTTAGACCTTGTTTATGAAAAACTGTTTACTTCTGTATTTCATGTTTGCTACTTGCTGAAAAGTGTCAACAATGTTCCTTTCATCGAGTTTAAACAGTACGGTAAAAAGGGTACTTACAGAGTGCATCAAACATGATTTAGACCTTGTTTACGAAAAACTGTTTATTTCTGTATTTCATGATTGCAACTTGCTGAAAAGTGTCAACAATGTTCCTTTCATCGAGTTTAAACAGTACAGCAAAAATGGTACTTACAAAGTGCATCAAACATGATTTAGACCTTGTTTATGAAAAACTGTTTATTTCTGTATTTCATGTTTGCTAATTGCTGAAAAGTTTCAACAATGTTCCTTTCATTGAGTTTGAATGGTACTTAGAGTGCATCAAACATGATTTAGACCTTGATTATGAAAACGGTTTATTTCTGTATTTCATGATTGCAACTTGCTGAAAAGTGTCAACAATGTTCCTTTCATCGAGTTTAAGCAGTACAGCAAAAATGGTACTTACAGAGTGCGTCAAACATGATTTAGACCTTGTTTATGAAAAACTGTTTATTTCTGTATTTCATGTTTGCTACTTGCTGAAAAGTGTCAACAATGTTCCTTTCATCGAGTTAGAACAGTACAGCAAAAATGGTATAGAGTGCATCAAACATGATGAAGACCTTGTTTATGAAAAATGGTTTATTTCTGTATTTCATGATTGCTACTTGCTGAAAAGTGTTAACAATGTTCCTTTCATCGAGTTTAAACAGTACAGCAAAAATGGTCCTTACAGAGTGATTCAAACATGATTTAGACCTTGTTTATTTCTGTATTTCATGTTTGCTACTTGCTGAAAAGTGTTAACAATGTTCCTTTCATCGAGTTTAGATAGTACAGCAAAAATGGTCCTTACAGAGTGATTCAAACATGATTTAGACCTTGTTTATGAAAAACGGTTTATTTCTGTATTTCATGATTGCAACTCGCTGAAAAGTGTCAACAATGTTCCTTTCATCGAGTTTAAGCAGTACAGCAAAAATGGTACAGACTGCATCAAACATGATTTGGACCTTGTTTATGAAAAATTGTTTATTTCTGTATTTCATGACTGCAACTTGCTGAAAAGTGTCAACAATGTTCCTTTCATCGAGTTTAAACAGTACAGCAAAAATGGTCCTTACAGAGTGATTCAAACATGATTTAGACCTTGTTTATGAAAAAACTGTTTATTTCTGTATTTCATGATTGCAACTTGCTGAAAAGTGTCCACAATGTTCCTTTCATCGAGTTTAAACAGTACGGCAAAAATGGTACTTACAGAGTGCATCAAACATGATTTAGACCTTGTTTACGAAAAACTGTTTATTTCTGTATTTCATGATTGCAACTTGCTGAAAAGTGTCCACAATGTTCCTTTCATCGAGTTTAAACAGTACAGCAAAAATGGTACTTACAAAGTGCATCAAACATGATTTAGACCTTGTTTATGAAAAACTGTTTATTTCTGTATTTCATGTTTGCTAATTGCTGAAAAGTTTCAACAATGTTCCTTTCATTGAGTTTGAATGGTATTTAGAGTGCATCAAACATGATTTAGACCTTGATTATGAAAACGGTTTATTTCTGTATTTCATGATTGCAACTTGCTGAAAAGTGTCAACAATGTTCCTTTCATCGAGTTTAAACAGTACAGCAAAAATGGTACTTATAAAGTGCATCAAACATGATTTAGACCTAGTTTATGAAAAACTGTTTATTTCTGTATTTCATGATTGAAACTTGCCGAAAAGTGTCAACAATGTTCCTTTCATCGAGTTTAAACAGTACAGCAAAAATGGTACAGAGTGCATCAAACATGATTTAGACCTTGTTTATGAAAAACTGTTTATTTATGTATTTCATGTTTGCTACTTGCTGAAAAGTGTCAACAATGTTGCTTTCATCGAGTTTAAACAGTACTGCAAAAATGGTACAGAGTGATTCAAACATAATTTAGACCTTGTTTATGAAAAACTGTTTACTTCTGTATTTCATGTTTGCAACTTGCTGAAAAGTTTCAACAATGTTCCTTTCATTGAGTTTGAATGGTACTTAGAGTGCATCAAACATGATTTAGACCTTGATTATGAAAACGGTTTATTTCTGTATTTCATGATTGCAACTTGCTGAAAAGTGTCAACAATGTTCCTTTCATCGAGTTAGAACAGTACAGCAAAAATGGTATAGAGTGCATCAAACATGATTTAGACCTTGTTTATGAAAAATGGTTTATTTCTGTATTTCATGATTGCTACTTGCTGAAAAGTGTTAACAATGTTCCTTTCATCGAGTTTAAACAGTACAGCAAAAATGGTCCTTACAGAGTGATTCAAACATGATTTAGACCTTGTTTATTTCTGTATTTCATGTTTGCTACTTGCTGAAAAGTGTTAACAATGTTCCTTTCATCGAGTTTAGATAGTACAGCAAAAATGGTCCTTACAGAGTGATTCAAACATGATTTAGACCTTGTTTATGAAAAACGGTTTATTTCTGTATTTCATGATTGCAACTCGCTGAAAAGTGTCAACAATGTTCCTTTCATCGAGTTTAAGCAGTACAGCAAAAATGGTCCTTACAAAGTGCATCAAACATGATTTAGACCTTGTTTATGAAAAACTGTTTATTTCTGTATTTCATGTTTGCTAATTGCTGAAAAGTTTCAACAATGTTCCTTTCATTGAGTTTGAATGGTACTTAGAGTGCATCAAACATGATTTAGACCTTGATTATGAAAACGGTTTATTTCTGTATTTCATGATTGCAACTTGCTGAAAAGTGTCAACAATGTTCCTTTCATCGAGTTTAAGCAGTACAGCAAAAATGGTACTTACAGAGTGCGTCAAACATGATTTAGACCTTGTTTATGAAAAACTGTTTATTTCTGTATTTCATGTTTGCTACTTGCTGAAAAGTGTCAACAATGTTCCTTTCATCGAGTTAGAACAGTACAGCAAAAATGGTATAGAGTGCATCAAACATGATTAAGACCTTGTTTATGAAAAATGGTTTATTTCTGTATTTCATGATTGCTACTTGCTGAAAAGTGTTAACAATGTTCCTTTCATCGAGTTTAAACAGTACAGCAAAAATGGTCCTTACAGAGTGATTCAAACATGATTTAGACCTTGTTTATTTCTGTATTTCATGTTTGCTACTTGCTGAAAAGTGTTAACAATGTTCCTTTCATCGAGTTTAAACAGTACAGCAAAAATGGTACTTATAAAGTGCATCAAACATGATTTAGACCTAGTTTATGAAAAACTGTTTATTTCTGTATTTCATGATTGAAACTTGCTGAAAAGTGTCAACAATGTTGCTTTCATCGAGTTTAAACAGTACTGCAAAAATGGTACAGAGTGATTCAAACATGATTTAGACCTTGTTTATGAAAAACTGTTTACTTCTGTATTTCATGTTTGCAACTTGCTGAAAAGTTTCAACAATGTTCCTTTCATTGAGTTTGAATGGTACTTAGAGTGCATCAAACATGATTTAGACCTTGATTATGAAAACGGTTTATTTCTGTATTTCATGATTGCAACTTGCTGAAAAGTGTCAACAATGTTCCTTTCATCGAGTTAGAACAGTACAGCAAAAATGGTATAGAGTGCATCAAACATGATTTAGACCTTGTTTATGAAAAATGGTTTATTTCTGTATTTCATGATTGCTACTTGCTGAAAAGTGTTAACAATGTTCCTTTCATCGAGTTTAAACAGTACAGCAAAAATGGTCCTTACAGAGTGATTCAAACATGATTTAGACCTTGTTTATTTCTGTATTTCATGTTTGCTACTTGCTGAAAAGTGTTAACAATGTTCCTTTCATCGAGTTTAGATAGTACAGCAAAAATGGTCCTTACAGAGTGATTCAAACATGATTTAGACCTTGTTTATGAAAAACGGTTTATTTCTGTATTTCATGATTGCAACTCGCTGAAAAGTGTCAACAATGTTCCTTTCATCGAGTTTAAGCAGTACAGCAAAAATGGTACAGAGTGCATCAAACATGATTTGGACCTTGTTTATGAAAAACTGTTTATTTCTGTATTTCATGACTGCAACTTGCTGAAAAGTGTCAACAATGTTCCTTTCATCGAGTTTAAACAGTACAGCAAAAATGGTCCTTACAGAGTGATTCAAACATGATTTAGACCTTGTTTATGAAAAAACTGTTTATTTCTGTATTTCATGATTGCAACTTGCTGAAAAGTGTCCACAATGTTCCTTTCATCGAGTTTAAACAGTACGGCAAAAATGGTACTTACAGAGTGCATCAAACATGATTTAGACCTTGTTTACGAAAAACTGTTTATTTCTGTATTTCATGATTGCAACTTGCTGAAAAGTGTCAACAATGTTCCTTTCATCGAGTTTAAACAGTACAGCAAAAATGGTACTTACAAAGTGCATCAAACATGATTTAGACCTTGTTTATGAAAAACTGTTTATTTCTGTATTTCATGTTTGCTAATTGCTGAAAAGTTTCAACAATGTTCCTTTCATTGAGTTTGAATGGTATTTAGAGTGCATCAAACATGATTTAGACCTTGATTATGAAAACGGTTTATTTCTGTATTTCATGATTGCAACTTGCTGAAAAGTGTCAACAATGTTCCTTTCATCGAGTTTAAACAGTACAGCAAAAATGGTACTTATAAAGTGCATCAAACATGATTTAGACCTAGTTTATGAAAAACTGTTTATTTCTGTATTTCATGATTGAAACTTGCCGAAAAGTGTCAACAATGTTCCTTTCATCGAGTTTAAACAGTACAGCAAAAATGGTACAGAGTGCATCAAACATGATTTAGACCTTGTTTATGAAAAACTGTTTATTTATGTATTTCATGTTTGCTACTTGCTGAAAAGTGTCAACAATGTTGCTTTCATCGAGTTTAAACAGTACTGCAAAAATGGTACAGAGTGATTCAAACATGATTTAGACCTTGTTTATGAAAAACTGTTTACTTCTGTATTTCATGTTTGCTACTTGCTGAAAAGTGTCAACAATGTTCCTTTCATCGAGTTTAAACAGTACAGCAAAAATGGTACTTACAGAGTGCATCAAACATGATTTAGACCTTGTTTATGAAAAACTGTTTATTTCTGTATTTCATGTTTGCTAATTGATTAAAAGTTTCAACAATGTTCCTTTCATTGAGTTTGAATGGTACTTAGAGTGCATCAAACATGATTTAGACCTTGATTATGAAAACGGTTTATTTCTGTATTTCATGATTGCAACTTGCTGAAAAGTGTCAACAATGTTCCTTTCATCGAGTTTAAGCAGTACAGCAAAAATGGTACTTACAGAGTGCGTCAAACATGATTTAGACCTTGTTTATGAAAAACTGTTTATTTCTGTATTTCATGTTTGCTACTTGCTGAAAAGTGTCAACAATGTTCCTTTCATCGAGTTAGAACAGTACAGCAAAAATGGTACAGAGTGCATCAAACATGATTTAGACCTTGTTTATGAAAAACGGTTTATTTATGTATTTCAGGTTTGCTACTTGCTGAAAAGTTTCAACAATGTTCCTTTCATCGAGTTTGAATGGTACTTACAGAGAGCATCAAACATGATTTAGACCTTGTTTATGAGAAACTGTTTATTTCTGTATTTCATGATTGCTACTTGCTGAAAAGTGTCAACAATGTTCCTTTCATCGAGTTTAAGCAGTACAGCAAAAATGGTACTTACAGAGTGCATCAAACATGATTTAGACCTTGTTTATGAAAAACGGTTTATTTCTGTATTTCATGATTGCAACTTGCTGAAAAGTGTCAACAATGTTCCTTTCATCGAGTTTAAACAGTACAGCAAAAATGGTACTTATAAAGTGCATCAAACATGATTTAGACCTAGTTTATGAAAAACTGTTTATTTCTGTATTTCATGATTGAAACTTGCTGAAAAGTGTCAACAATGTTCCTTTCATCGAGTTTAAACAGTACAGCAAAAATGGTACAGAGTGCATCAAACATGATTTAGACCTTGTTTATGAAAAACTGTTTATTTATGTATTTCATGTTTGCTACTTGCTGAAAAGTGTCAACAATGTTGCTTTCATCGAGTTTAAACAGTACTGCAAAAATGGTACAGAGTGATTCAAACATGATTTAGACCTTGTTTATGAAAAACTGTTTACTTCTGTATTTCATGTTTGCTACTTGCTGAAAAGTGTCAACAATGTTCCTTTCATCGAGTTTAAACAGTACAGCAAAAATGGTACTTACAGAGTGCATCAAACATGATTTAGACCTTGTTTACGAAAAACTGTTTATTTCTGTATTTCATGATTGCAACTTGCTGAAAAGTGTCAACAATGTTCCTTTCATCGAGTTTAAACAGTACAGAAAAAATGGTACTTACAAAGTGCATCAAACATGATTTAGACCTTGTTTATGAAAAACTGTTTATTTCTGTATTTCATGTTTGCTAATTGATTAAAAGTTTCAACAATGTTCCTTTCATTGAGTTTGAATGGTACTTAGAGTGCATCAAACATGATTTAGACCTTGATTATGAAAACGGTTTATTTCTGTATTTCATGATTGCAACTTGCTGAAAAGTGTCAACAATGTTCCTTTCATCGAGTTTAAGCAGTACAGCAAAAATGGTACTTACAGAGTGCGTCAAACATGATTTAGACCTTGTTTATGAAAAACTGTTTATTTCTGTATTTCATGTTTGCTACTTGCTGAAAAGTGTCAACAATGTTCCTTTCATCGAGTTAGAACAGTACAGCAAAAATGGTACAGAGTGCATCAAACATGATTTAGACCTTGTTTATGAAAAACGGTTTATTTATGTATTTCAGGTTTGCTACTTGCTGAAAAGTTTCAACAATGTTCCTTTCATCGAGTTTGAATGGTACTTACAGAGAGCATCAAACATGATTTAGACCTTGTTTATGAGAAACTGTTTATTTCTGTATTTCATGATTGCTACTTGCTGAAAAGTGTCAACAATGTTCCTTTCATCGAGTTTAAGCAGTACAGCAAAAATGGTACTTACAGAGTGCATCAAACATGATTTAGACCTTGTTTATGAAAAACGGTTTATTTCTGTATTTCATTATTGCAACTTGCTGAAAAGTGTCAACAATGTTCCTTTCATCGAGTTTAAACAGTACAGCAAAAATGGTACTTATAAAGTGCATCAAACATGATTTAGACCTAGTTTATGAAAAACTGTTTATTTCTGTATTTCATGATTGAAACTTGCTGAAAAGTGTCAACAATGTTCCTTTCATCGAGTTTAAACAGTACAGCAAAAATGGTACAGAGTGCATCAAACATGATTTAGACCTTGTTTATGAAAAACTGTTTATTTATGTATTTCATGTTTGCTACTTGCTGAAAAGTGTCAACAATGTTCCTTTCATCGAGTTTAAACAGTACTGCAAAAATGGTACAGAGTGATTCAAACATGATTTAGACCTTGTTTATGAAAAACTGTTTACTTCTGTATTTCATGTTTGCTACTTGCTGAAAAGTGTCAACAATGTTCCTTTCATCGAGTATAAACTGTACAGCAAAAATGGTCCTTACAGAGTGATTCAAACATGATTTAGACCTTGTTTATGAAAAAACTGTTTATTTCTGTATTTCATGATTGCAACTTGCTGAAAAGTGTCCACAATGTTCCTTTCATCGAGTTTAAACAGTACGGCAAAAATGGTACTTACAGAGTGCATCAAACATGATTTAGACCTTGTTTACGAAAAACTGTTTATTTCTGTATTTCATGATTGCAACTTGCTGAAAAGTGTCAACAATGTTCCTTTCATTGAGTTTGAATGGTACTTAGAGTGCATCAAACATGATTTAGACCTTGATTATGAAAACGGTTTATTTCTGTATTTCATGATTGCAACTTGCTGAAAAGTGTCAACAATGTTCCTTTCATCGAGTTTAAGCAGTACAGCAAAAATGGTACTTACAGAGTGCGTCAAACATGATTTAGACCTTGTTTATGAAAAACTGTTTATTTCTGTATTTCATGTTTGCTACTTGCTGAAAAGTGTCAACAATGTTCCTTTCATCGAGTTAGAACAGTACAGCAAAAATGGTATAGAGTGCATCAAACATGATTTAGACCTTGTTTATGAAAAATGGTTTATTTCTGTATTTCATGATTGCTACTTGCTGAAAAGTGTTAACAATGTTCCTTTCATCGAGTTTAAACAGTACAGCAAAAATGGTCCTTACAGAGTGATTCAAACATGATTTAGACCTTGTTTATTTCTGTATTTCATGTTTGCTACTTGCTGAAAAGTGTTAACAATGTTCCTTTCATCGAGTTTAGATAGTACAGCAAAAATGGTCCTTACAGAGTGATTCAAACATGATTTAGACCTTGTTTATGAAAAACGGTTTATTTCTGTATTTCATGATTGCAACTCGCTGAAAAGTGTCAACAATGTTCCTTTCATCGAGTTTAAACAGTACAGCAAAACATGGTACTTACAGAATGCATCAAACATGATTTAGACCTTGTTTATGAAAAACTGTTTATTTCTTTATTTCATGTTTGCTACTTGCTGAAAAGTGTCAACAATGTTCCTTTCATCGAGTTTAAGCAGTACAGCAAAAATGGTACAGAGTGCATCAAACATGATTTAGACCTTGTTTATGAAAAACTGTTTATTTCTGTATTTCATGACTGCAACTTGCTGAAAAGTGTCAACAATGTTCCTTTCATCGAGTTTAAACAGTACAGCAAAAATGGTCCTTACAGAGTGATTCAAACATGATTTAGACCTTGTTTATGAAAAAACTGTTTATTTCTGTATTTCATGATTGCAACTTGCTGAAAAGTGTCAACAATGTTCCTTTCATCGAGTTTAAACAGTACAGCAAAAATGGTACTTACAAAGTGCATCAAACATGATTTAGACCTTGTTCATGAAAAACTGTTTATTTCTGTATTTCATGTTTGCTAATTGCTGAAAAGTTTCAACAATGTTCCTTTCATTGAGTTTGAATGGTACTTAGAGTGCATCAAACATGATTTAGACCTTGATTATGAAAATGGTTTATTTCTGTATTTCATGATTGCAACTTGCTGAAAAGTGTCAACAATGTTCCTTTCATCGAGTTTAAGCAGTACAGCAAAAATGGTACTTACAGAGTGCATCAAACATGATTTAGACCTTGTTTATGAAAAACGGTTTATTTCTGTATTTCATGATTGCAACTTGCTGAAAAGTGTCAACAATGTTCCTTTCATCGAGTTTAAACAGTACAGCAAAAATGGTACTTATAAAGTGCATCAAACATGATTTAGACCTAGTTTATGAAAAACTGTTTATTTCTGTATTTCATGATTGAAACTTGCTGAAAAGTGTCAACAATGTTCCTTTCATCGAGTTTAAACAGTACAGCAAAAATGGTACAGAGTGCATCAAACATGATTTAGACCTTGTTTATGAAAAACTGTTTATTTATGTATTTCATGTTTGCTACTTGCTGAAAAGTGTCAACAATGTTCCTTTCATCGAGTTTAAACAGTACTGCAAAAATGGTACAGAGTGATTCAAACATGATTTAGACCTTGTTTATGAAAAACTGTTTACTTCTGTATTTCATGTTTGCTACTTGCTGAAAAGTGTCAACAATGTTCCTTTCATCGAGTTTAAACAGTACGGCAAAAATGGTACTTACAGAGTGCATCAAACATGATTTAGACCTTGTTTACGAAAAACTGTTTATTTCTGTATTTCATGATTGCAACTCGCTGAAAAGTGTCAACAATTATCCTTTCATCGAGTTTAAACAGTACAGCAAAACATGGTACTTACAGAATGCATCAAACATGATTTAGACCTTGTTTATGAAAAACTGTTCATTTCTTTATTTCATGTTTGCTACTTGCTGAAAAGTGTCAACAATGTTCCTTTCATCGAGTTTAAGCAGTACAGCAAAAATGGTACAGAGTGCATCAAACATGATTTAGACCTTGTTTATGAAAAACGGTTTATTTCTGTATTTCATGACTGCAACTTGCTGAAAAGTGTCAACAATGTTCCTTTCATCGAGTTTAAACAGTACAGCAAAAATGGTCCTTACAGAGTGATTCAAACATGATTTAGACATTGTTTATGAAAAAACTGTTTATTTCTGTATTTCATGATTGCAACTTGCTGAAAAGTGTCCACAATGTTCCTTTCATCGAGTTTAAACAGTACGGCAAAAATGGTACTTACAGAGTGCATCAAACATGATTTAGACCTTGTTTACGAAAAACTGTTTATTTCTGTATTTCATGATTGCAACTTGCTGAAAAGTGTCAACAATGTTCCTTTCATCGAGTTTAAACAGTACAGCAAAAATGGTACTTACAAAGTGCATCAAACATGATTTAGACCTTGTTTATGAAAAACTGTTTATTTCTGTATTTCATGTTTGCTAATTGCTGAAAAGTTTCAACAATGTTCCTTTCATTGAGTTTGAATGGTACTTAGAGTGCATCAAACATGATTTTGACCTTGATTATGAAAACGGTTTATTTCTGTATTTCATGATTGCAACTTGCTGAAAAGTGTCAACAATGTTCCTTTCATCGAGTTTAAGCAGTACAGCAAAAATGGTACTTACAGAGTGCATCAAACATGATTTAGACCTTGTTTATGAAAAACGGTTTATTTCTGTATTTCATGATTGCAACTTGCTGAAAAGTGTCAACAATGTTCCTTTCATCGAGTTTAAACAGTACAGCAAAAATGGTACTTACAAAGTGCATCAAACATGATTTAGACCTTGTTTATGAAAAACTGTTTATTTCTGTATTTCATGTTTGCTAATTGCTGAAAAGTTTCAACAATGTTCCTTTCATTGAGTTTGAATGGTACTTAGAGTGCATCAAACATGATTTTGACCTTGATTATGAAAACGGTTTATTTCTGTATTTCATGATTGCAACTTGCTGAAAAGTGTCAACAATGTTCCTTTCATCGAGTTTAAGCAGTACAGCAAAAATGGTACTTACAGAGTGCATCAAACATGATTTAGACCTTGTTTATGAAAAACGGTTTATTTCTGTATTTCATGATTGCAACTTGCTGAAAAGTGTCAACAATGTTCCTTTCATCGAGTTTAAACAGTACAGCAAAAATGGTACTTATAAAGTGCATCAAACATGATTTAGACCTAGTTTATGAAAAACTGTTTATTTCTGTATTTCATGATTGAAACTTGCTGAAAAGTGTCAACAATGTTCCTTTCATCGAGTTTAAACAGTACAGCAAAAATGGTACAGAGTGCATCAAACATGATTTAGACCTTGTTTATGAAAAACTGTTTATTTATGTATTTCATGTTTGCTACTTGCTGAAAAGTGTCAACAATGTTCCTTTCATCGAGTTTAAACAGTACTGCAAAAATGGTACAGAGTGATTCAAACATGATTTAGACCTTGTTTATGAAAAACTGTTTACTTCTGTATTTCATGTTTGCTACTTGCTGAAAAGTGTCAACAATGTTCCTTTCATCGAGTTTAAACAGTACGGCAAAAATGGTACTTACAGAGTGCATCAAACATGATTTAGACCTTGTTTACGAAAAACTGTTTATTTCTGTATTTCATGATTGCAACTTGCTGAAAAGTGTCAACAATGTTCCTTTCATCGAGTTTAAACAGTACAGCAAAAATGGTACTTACAAAGTGCATCAAACATGATTTAGACCTTGTTCATGAAAAACTGTTTATTTCTGTATTTCATGTTTGCTAATTGCTGAAAAGTTTCAACAATGTTCCTTTCATTGAGTTTGAATGGTACTTAGAGTGCATCAAACATGATTTAGACCTTGATTATGAAAACGGTTTATTTCTGTATTTCATGATTGCAACTTGCTGAAAAGTGTCAACAATGTTCCTTTCATCGAGTTTAAGCAGTACAGCAAAAATGGTACTTACAGAGTGCGTCAAACATGATTTAGACCTTGTTTATGAAAAACTGTTTATTTCTGTATTTCATGTTTGCTACTTGCTGAAAAGTGTCAACAATGTTCCTTTCATCGAGTTAGAACAGTACAGCAAAAATGGTACAGAGTGCATCAAACATGATTTAGACCTTGTTTATGAAAAACGGTTTATTTCTGTATTTCATGATTGCTACTTGCTGAAAAGTGTTAACAATGTTCCTTTCATCGAGTTTAAACAGTACAGCAAAAATGGTCCTTACAGAGTGATTCAAACATGATTTAGACCTTGTTTATTTCTGTATTTCATGTTTGCTACTTGCTGAAAAGTGTTAACAATGTTCCTTTCATCGAGTTTAGATAGTACAGCAAAAATGGTCCTTACAGAGTGATTCAAACATAATTTAGACCTTGTTTATGAAAAACGGTTTATTTCTGTATTTCATGATTGCAACTTGCTGAAAAGTGTCAACAATGTTCCTTTCATCGATTTTAAACAGTACAGCAAAAATGGTACAGAATGCATCAAACATGATTTAGACCTTGTTTATGAAAAACTGTTTACTTCTGTATTTCATGTTTGCTACTTGCTGAAAAGTGTCAACAATGTTCCTTTCATCGAGTTTAAACAGTACAGCACAAATGGTACTTACAGAGTGCATCAAACATGATTTAGACCTTGTTTATGAAAAACTGTTTATTTCTGTATTTCATGATTGCAACTTGCTGAAAAGTGTCAACAATGTTCCTTTCATCGAGTTTAAACAGTACAGCAAAAATGGTCCTTACAGAGTGCATCAAACATGATTTAGACCTTGTTTATGAAAAACTGTTTATTTCTGTATTTCATGTTTGCTACTTGCTGAAAAGTGTCAACAATGTTCCTTTCATCGAGTTTAAACAGTACAGCAAAAATGGTCCTTACAGAGTGCATCAAACATGATTTAGACCTTGTTTATGAAAAACTGTTTATTTCTGTATTTCATGTTTGCTACTTGCTGAAAAGTGTCAAAAATGTTCCTTTCATCGAGTTAGAACAGTACAGCAAAAATGGTACAGAGTGCATCAAACATGATTTAGACCTTGTTTATGAAAAACGGTTTATTTATGTATTTCAGGTTTGCTACTTGCTGAAAAGTTTCAACAATGTTCCTTTCATCGAGTTTGAATGGTACTTACAGAGAGCATCAAACATGATTTAGACCTTGTTTATGAGAAACTGTTTATTTCTGTATTTCATGATTGCTACTTGCTGAAAAGTGTCAACAATGTTCCTTTCATCGAGTTTAAGCAGTACAGCAAAAATGGTACTTACAGAGTGCATCAAACATGATTTAGACCTTGTTTATGAAAAACGGTTTATTTCTGTATTTCATGATTGCAACTTGCTGAAAAGTGTCAACAATGTTCCTTTCATCGAGTTTAAACAGTACAGCAAAAATGGTACTTATAAAGTGCATCAAACATGATTTAGACCTAGTTTATGAAAAACTGTTTATTTCTGTATTTCATGATTGAAACTTGCTGAAAAGTGTCAACAATGTTCCTTTCATCGAGTTTAAACAGTACAGCAAAAATGGTACAGAGTGCATCAAACATGATTTAGACCTTGTTTATGAAAAACTGTTTATTTATGTATTTCATGTTTGCTACTTGCTGAAAAGTGTCAACAATGTTCCTTTCATCGAGTTTAAACAGTACTGCAAAAATGGTACAGAGTGATTCAAACATGATTTAGACCTTGTTTATGAAAAACTGTTTTCTTCTGTATTTCATGTTTGCTACTTGCTGAAAAGTGTCAACAATGTTCCTTTCATCGAGTTTAAACAGTACGGCAAAAATGGTACTTACAGAGTGCATCAAACATGATTTAGACCTTGTTTACGAAAAACAGTTTATTTCTGTATTTCATGATTGCAACTTGCTGAAAAGTGTCAACAATGTTCCTTTCATCGAGTTTAAACAGTACAGCAAAAATGGTACTTACAAAGCGCATCAAACATGATTTAGACCTTGTTTATGAAAAACTGTTTATTTCTGTATTTCATGTTTGCTAATTGCTGAAAAGTTTCAACAATGTTCCTTTCATTGAGTTTGAATGGTACTTAGAGTGCATCAAACATGATTTAGACCTTGATTATGAAAACGGTTTATTTCTGTATTTCATGATTGCAACTTGCTGAAAAGTGTCAACAATGTTCCTTTCATCGAGTTTAAGCAGTACAGCAAAAATGGTACTTACAGAGTGCGTCAAACATGATTTAGACCTTGTTTATGAAAAACTGTTTATTTCTGTATTTCATGTTTGCTACTTGCTGAAAAGTGTCAACAATGTTCCTTTCATCGAGTTAGAACAGTACAGCAAAAATGGTACAGAGTGCATCAAACATGATTTAGACCTTGTTTATGAAAAACGGTTTATTTCTGTATTTCATGATTGCTACTTGCTGAAAAGTGTTAACAATGTTCCTTTCATCGAGTTTAAACAGTACAGCAAAAATGGTCCTTACAGAGTGATTCAAACATGATTTAGACCTTGTTTATTTCTGTATTTCATGTTTGCTACTTGCTGAAAAGTGTTAACAATGTTCCTTTCATCGAGTTTAGATAGTACAGCAAAAATGGTCCTTACAGAGTGATTCAAACATAATTTAGACCTTGTTTATGAAAAACGGTTTATTTCTGTATTTCATGATTGCAACTTGCTGAAAAGTGTCAACAATGTTCCTTTCATCGAGTTAGAACAGTACAGCAAAATTGGTACTTACAGAGTGCATCAAACATGATTTAGACCTTGTTTATGAAAAACTGTTTATTTCTGTATTTCATGATTGCAACTTGCTGAAAAGTGTCAACAATGTTCCTTTCATCGATTTTAAACAGTACAGCAAAAATGGTACAGAATGCATCAAACATGATTTAGACCTTGTTTATGAAAAACTGTTTACTTCTGTATTTCATGTTTGCTACTTGCTGAAAAGTGTCAACAATGTTCCTTTCATCGAGTTTAAACAGTACAGCACAAATGGTACTTACAGAGTGCATCAAACATGATTTAGACCTTGTTTATGAAAAACTGTTTATTTCTGTATTTCATGATTGCAACTTGCTGAAAAGTGTCAACAATGTTCCTTTCATCGAGTTAGAACAGTACAGCAAAAATGGTACAGAGTGCATCAAACATGATTTAGACCTTGTTTATGAAAAACGGTTTATTTATGTATTTCAGGTTTGCTACTTGCTGAAAAGTTTCAACAATGTTCCTTTCATCGAGTTTGAATGGTACTTACAGAGAGCATCAAACATGATTTAGACCTTGTTTATGAGAAACTGTTTATTTCTGTATTTCATGATTGCTACTTGCTGAAAAGTGTCAACAATGTTCCTTTCATCGAGTTTAAGCAGTACAGCAAAAATGGTACTTACAGAGTGCATCAAACATGATTTAGACCTTGTTTATGAAAAACGGTTTATTTCTGTATTTCATGATTGCAACTTGCTGAAAAGTGTCAACAATGTTCCTTTCATCGAGTTTAAACAGTACAGCAAAAATGGTACTTATAAAGTGCATCAAACATGATTTAGACCTAGTTTATGAAAAACTGTTTATTTCTGTATTTCATGATTGAAACTTGCTGAAAAGTGTCAACAATGTTCCTTTCATCGAGTTTAAACAGTACAGCAAAAATGGTACAGAGTGCATCAAACATGATTTAGACCTTGTTTATGAAAAACTGTTTATTTATGTATTTCATGTTTGCTACTTGCTGAAAAGTGTCAACAATGTTCCTTTCATCGAGTTTAAACAGTACTGCAAAAATGGTACAGAGTGATTCAAACATGATTTAGACCTTGTTTATGAAAAACTGTTTACTTCTGTATTTCATGTTTGCTACTTGCTGAAAAGTGTCAACAATGTTCCTTTCATCGAGTTTAAACAGTACGGCAAAAATGGTACTTACAGAGTGCATCAAACATGATTTAGACCTTGTTTACGAAAAACTGTTTATTTCTGTATTTCATGATTGCAACTTGCTGAAAAGTGTCAACAATGTTCCTTTCATCGAGTTTAAACAGTACAGCAAAAATGGTACTTACAAAGCGCATCAAACATGATTTAGACCTTGTTTATGAAAAACTGTTTATTTCTGTATTTCATGTTTGCTAATTGCTGAAAAGTTTCAACAATGTTCCTTTCATTGAGTTTGAATGGTACTTAGAGTGCATCAAACATGATTTAGACCTTGATTATGAAAACGGTTTATTTCTGTATTTCATGATTGCAACTTGCTGAAAAGTGTCAACAATGTTCCTTTCATCGAGTTTAAGCAGTACAGCAAAAATGGTACTTACATAGTGCGTCAAACATGATTTAGACCTTGTTTATGAAAAACTGTTTATTTCTGTATTTCATGTTTGCTACTTGCTGAAAAGTGTCAACAATGTTCCTTTCATCGAGTTAGAACAGTACAGCAAAAATGGTACAGAGTGCATCAAACATGATTTAGACCTTGTTTATGAAAAACGGTTTATTTCTGTATTTCATGATTGCTACTTGCTGAAAAGTGTTAACAATGTTCCTTTCATCGAGTTTAAACAGTACAGCAAAAATGGTCCTTACAGAGTGATTCAAACATGATTTAGACCTTGTTTATGAAAAAACTGTTTATTTCTGTATTTCATGATTGCAACTTGCTGAAAAGTGTCCACAATGTTCCTTTCATCGAGTTTAAACAGTACGGCAAAAATGGTACTTACAGAGTGCATCAAACATGATTTAGACCTTGTTTACGAAAAACTGTTTATTTCTGTATTTCATGATTGCAACTTGCTGAAAAGTGTCAACAATGTTCCTTTCATCGAGTTTAAACAGTACAGCAAAAATGGTACTTACAAAGTGCATCAAACATGATTTAGACCTTGTTTATGAAAAACTGTTTATTTATGTATTTCATGTTTGCTACTTGCTGAAAAGTGTCAACAATGTTCCTTTCATCGAGTTTAAACAGTACTGCAAAAATGGTACAGAGTGATTCAAACATGATTTAGACCTTGTTTATGAAAAACTGTTTACTTCTGTATTTCATGTTTGCTACTTGCTGAAAAGTGTCAACAATGTTCCTTTCATCGAGTTTAAACAGTACAGCAAAAATGGTCCTTACAGAGTGATTCAAACATGATTTAGACCTTGTTTATGAAAAAACTGTTTATTTCTGTATTTCATGATTGCAACTTGCTGAAAAGTGTCCACAATGTTCCTTTCATCGAGTTTAAACAGTACGGCAAAAATGGTACTTACAGAGTGCATCAAACATGATTTAGACCTTGTTTACGAAAAACTGTTTATTTCTGTATTTCATGATTGCAACTTGCTGAAAAGTGTCAACAATGTTCCTTTCATCGAGTTTAAACAGTACAGCAAAAATGGTACTTACAAAGTGCATCAAACATGATTTAGACCTTGTTTATGAAAAACTGTTTTTTTCTGTATTTCATGTTTGCTAATTGCTGAAAAGTGTCAACAATGTTCCTTTCATCGAGTTTAAACAGTACAGCAAAAATGGTACAGAGTGCATCAAACATGATTTAGACCTTGTTTATGAAAAACTGTTTATTTATGTATTTCATGTTTGCTACTTGCTGAAAAGTGTCAACAATGTTCCTTTCATCGAGTTTAAACAGTACTGCAAAAATGGTACAGAGTGATTCAAACATGATTTAGACCTTGTTTATGAAAAACTGTTTACTTCTGTATTTCATGTTTGCTACTTGCTGAAAAGTGTCAACAATGTTCCTTTCATCGAGTTTAAACAGTACGGCAAAAATGGTACTTACAGAGTGCATCAAACATGATTTAGACCTTGTTTATGAAAAACGGTTTATTTCTGTATTTCATGATTGCAACTTGCTGAAAAGTGTCAACAATGTTCCTTTCATCGAGTTTAAACAGTACAGCAAAAATGGTACAGAGTGCATCAAACATGATTTAGACCTTGTTTATGAAAAACTGTTTATTTATGTATTTCATGTTTGCTACTTGCTGAAAAGTGTCAACAATGTTCCTTTCATTGAGTTTAAACAGTACTGCAAAAATGGTACAGAGTGATTCAAACATGATTTAGACCTTGTTTATGAAAAACTGTTTACTTCTGTATTTCATGTTTGCTACTTGCTGAAAAGTGTCAACGATGTTCCTTTCATCGAGTTTAAACAGTACAGCAAAAATGGTCCTTACAGAGTGATTCAAAAATGATTTAGACCTTGTTTATGAAAAAAACTGTTTATTTCTGTATTTCATGATTGCAACTTGCTGAAAAGTGTCCACAATGTTCCTTTCATCGAGTTTAAACAGTACGGCAAAAATGGTACTTACAGAGTGCATCAAACATGATTTAGACCTTGTTTACGAAAAACTGTTTATTTCTGTATTTCATGATTGCAACTTGCTGAAAAGTGTCAACAATGTTCCTTTCATCGAGTTTAAACAGTACAGCAAAAATGGTACTTACAAAGTGCATCAAACATGATTTAGACCTTGTTTATGAAAAACTGTTTATTTATGTATTTCATGTTTGCTACTTGCTGAAAAGTGTCAACAATGTTCCTTTCATCGAGTTTAAACAGTACTGCAAAAATGGTACAGAGTGATTCAAACATGATTTAGACCTTGTTTATGAAAAACTGTTTACTTCTGTATTTCATGTTTGCTACTTGCTGAAAAGTGTCAACAATGTTCCTTTCATCGAGTTTAAACAGTACAGCAAAAATGGTCCTTACAGAGTGATTCAAACATGATTTAGACCTTGTTTATGAAAAACGGTTTATTTCTGTATTTCATGATTGCAACTTGCTGAAAAGTGTCAACAATGTTCCTTTCATCGAGTTAGAACAGTACAGCAAAATTGGTACTTACAGAGTGCATCAAACATGATTTAGACCTTGTTTATGAAAAACTGTTTATTTCTGTATTTCATGATTGCAACTTGCTGAAAAGTGTCAACAATGTTCCTTTCATCGATTTTAAACAGTACAGCAAAAATGGTACAGAATGCATCAAACATGATTTAGACCTTGTTTATGAAAAACTGTTTACTTCTGTATTTCATGTTTGCTACTTGCTGAAAAGTGTCAACAATGTTCCTTTCATCGAGTTTAAACAGTACAGCACAAATGGTACTTACAGAGTGCATCAAACATGATTTAGACCTTGTTTATGAAAAACTGTTTATTTCTGTATTTCATGATTGCAACTTGCTGAAAAGTGTCAACAATGTTCCTTTCATCGAGTTTAAACAGTACAGCAAAAATGGTCCTTACAGAGTGCATCAAACATGATTTAGACCTTGTTTATGAAAAACTGTTTATTTCTGTATTTCATGTTTGCTACTTGCTGAAAAGTGTCAACAATGTTCCTTTCATCGAGTTTAAACAGTACAGCAAAAATGGTCCTTACAGAGTGCATCAAACATGATTTAGACCTTGTTTATGAAAAACTGTTTATTTCTGTATTTCATGTTTGCTACTTGCTGAAAAGTGTCAAAAATGTTCCTTTCATCGAGTTAGAACAGTACTGCAAAAATGGTACAGAGTGATTCAAACATGATTTAGACCTTGTTTATGAAAAACTGTTTACTTCTGTATTTCATGTTTGCTACTTGCTGAAAAGTGTCAACAATGTTCCTTTCATCGAGTTTAAACAGTACAGCAAAAATGGTCCTTACAGAGTGATTCAAACATGATTTAGACCTTGTTTATGAAAAAACTGTTTATTTCTGTATTTCATGATTGCAACTTGCTGAAAAGTGTCCACAATGTTCCTTTCATCGAGTTTAAACAGTACGGCAAAAATGGTACTTACAGAGTGCATCAAACATGATTTAGACCTTGTTTACGAAAAACTGTTTATTTCTGTATTTCATGATTGCAACTTGCTGAAAAGTGTCAACAATGTTCCTTTCATCGAGTTTAAACAGTACAGCAAAAATGGTACTTACAAAGTGCATCAAACATGATTTAGACCTTGTTTATGAAAAACTGTTTTTTTCTGTATTTCATGTTTGCTAATTGCTGAAAAGTGTCAACAATGTTCCTTTCATCGAGTTTAAACAGTACAGCAAAAATGGTACAGAGTGCATCAAACATGATTTAGACCTTGTTTATGAAAAACTGTTTATTTATGTATTTCATGTTTGCTACTTGCTGAAAAGTGTCAACAATGTTCCTTTCATCGAGTTTAAACAGTACTGCAAAAATGGTACAGAGTGATTCAAACATGATTTAGACCTTGTTTATGAAAAACTGTTTACTTCTGTATTTCATGTTTGCTACTTGCTGAAAAGTGTCAACAATGTTCCTTTCATCGAGTTTAAACAGTACGGCAACAATGGTACTTACAGAGTGCATCAAACATGATTTAGACCTTGTTTATGAAAAACGGTTTATTTCTGTATTTCATGATTGCAACTTGCTGAAAAGTGTCAACAATGTTCCTTTCATCGAGTTTAAACAGTACAGCAAAAATGGTACTTATAAAGTGCATCAAACATGATTTAGACCTAGTTTATGAAAAACTGTTTATTTCTGTATTTCATGATTGAAACTTGCTGAAAAGTGTCAACAATGTTCCTTTCATCGAGTTTAAACAGTACAGCAAAAATGGTACAGAGTGCATCAAACATGATTTAGACCTTGTTTATGAAAAACTGTTTATTTATGTATTTCATGTTTGCTACTTGCTGAAAAGTGTCAACAATGTTCCTTTCATCGAGTTTAAACAGTACTGCAAAAATGGTACAGAGTGATTCAAACATGATTTAGACCTTGTTTATGAAAAACTGTTTACTTCTGTATTTCATGTTTGCTACTTGCTGAAAAGTGTCAACAATGTTCCTTTCATCGAGTTTAAACAGTACAGCAAAAATGGTCCTTACAGAGTGATTCAAACATGATTTAGACCTTGTTTATGAAAAACGGTTTATTTCTGTATTTCATGATTGCAACTTGCTGAAAAGTGTCAACAATGTTCCTTTCATCGAGTTTAGAACAGTACAGCAAAATTGGTACTTACAGAGTGCATCAAACATGATTTAGACCTTGTTTATGAAAAACTGTTTATTTCTGTATTTCATGATTGCAACTTGCTGAAAAGTGTCAACAATGTTCCTTTCATCGAGTTTAAACAGTACAGCAAAAATGGTACTTACAAAGTGCATCAAACATGATTTAGACCTTGTTTATGAAAAACTGTTTATTTATGTATTTCATGTTTGCTACTTGCTGAAAAGTGTCAACAATGTTCCTTTCATCGAGTTTAAACAGTACTGCAAAAATGGTACAGAGTGATTCAAACATGATTTAGACCTTGTTTATGAAAAACTGTTTACTTCTGTATTTCATGTTTGCTACTTGCTGAAAAGTGTCAACAATGTTCCTTTCATCGAGTTTAAACAGTACAGCAAAAATGGTCCTTACAGAGTGATTCAAACATGATTTAGACCTTGTTTATGAAAAAACTGTTTATTTCTGTATTTCATGATTGCAACTTGCTGAAAAGTGTCCACAATGTTCCTTTCATCGAGTTTAAACAGTACGGCAAAAATGGTACTTACAGAGTGCATCAAACATGATTTAGACCTTGTTTACGAAAAACTGTTTATTTCTGTATTTCATGATTGCAACTTGCTGAAAAGTGTCAACAATGTTCCTTTCATCGAGTTTAAACAGTACAGCAAAAATGGTACTTACAAAGTGCATCAAACATGATTTAGACCTTGTTTATGAAAAACTGTTTTTTTCTGTATTTCATGTTTGCTAATTGCTGAAAAGTGTCAACAATGTTCCTTTCATCGAGTTTAAACAGTACAGCAAAAATGGTACAGAGTGCATCAAACATGATTTAGACCTTGTTTATGAAAAACTGTTTATTTATGTATTTCATGTTTGCTACTTGCTGAAAAGTGTCAACAATGTTCCTTTCATCGAGTTTAAACAGTACTGCAAAAATGGTACAGAGTGATTCAAACATGATTTAGACCTTGTTTATGAAAAACTGTTTACTTCTGTATTTCATGTTTGCTACTTGCTGAAAAGTGTCAACAATGTTCCTTTCATCGAGTTTAAACAGTACGGCAAAAATGGTACTTACAGAGTGCATCAAACATGATTTAGACCTTGTTTATGAAAAACGGTTTATTTCTGTATTTCATGATTGCAACTTGCTGAAAAGTGTCAACAATGTTCCTTTCATCGAGTTTAAACAGTACAGCAAAAATGGTACTTATAAAGTGCATCAAACATGATTTAGACCTAGTTTATGAAAAACTGTTTATTTCTGTATTTCATGATTGCAACTTGCTGAAAAGTGTCAACAATGTTCCTTTCATCGAGTTTAAACAGTACAGCAAAAATGGTACAGAGTGCATCAAACATGATTTAGACCTTGTTTATGAAAAACTGTTTATTTATGTATTTCATGTTTGCTACTTGCTGAAAAGTGTCAACAATGTTCCTTTCATTGAGTTTAAACAGTACTGCAAAAATGGTACAGAGTGATTCAAACATGATTTAGACCTTGTTTATGAAAAACTGTTTACTTCTGTATTTCATGTTTGCTACTTGCTGAAAAGTGTCAACGATGTTCCTTTCATCGAGTTTAAACAGTACAGCAAAAATGGTCCTTACAGAGTGATTCAAAAATGATTTAGACCTTGTTTATGAAAAAACTGTTTATTTCTGTATTTCATGATTGCAACTTGCTGAAAAGTGTCCACAATGTTCCTTTCATCGAGTTTAAACAGTACGGCAAAAATGGTACTTACAGAGTGCATCAAACATGATTTAGACCTTGTTTACGAAAAACTGTTTATTTCTGTATTTCATGATTGCAACTTGCTGAAAAGTGTCAACAATGTTCCTTTCATCGAGTTTAAACAGTACAGCAAAAATGGTACTTACGAAGTGCATCAAACATGATTTAGACCTTGTTTATGAAAAACTGTTTATTTATGTATTTCATGTTTGCTACTTGCTGAAAAGTGTCAACAATGTTCCTTTCATCGAGTTTAAACAGTACTGCAAAAATGGTACAGAGTGATTCAAACATGATTTAGACCTTGTTTATGAAAAACTGTTTACTTCTGTATTTCATGTTTGCTACTTGCTGAAAAGTGTCAACAATGTTCCTTTCATCGAGTTTAAACAGTACAGCAAAAATGGTCCTTACAGAGTGATTCAAACATGATTTAGACCTTGTTTATGAAAAAACTGTTTATTTCTGTATTTCATGTTTGCTACTTGCTGAAAAGTGTCAACAATGTTCCTTTCATCGAGTTTAAACAGTACAGCAAAAATGGTCCTTACAGAGTGCATCAAACATGATTTAGACCTTGTTTATGAAAAACTGTTTATTTCTGTATTTCATGTTTGCTACTTGCTGAAAAGTGTCAAAAATGTTCCTTTCATCGAGTTAGAACAGTACAGCAAAATTGGTACTTACAGAGTGCATCAAACATGATTTAGACCTTGTTTATGAAAAACTGTTTATTTCTGTATTTCATGATTGCAACTTGCTGAAAAGTGTCAACAATGTTCCTTTCATCGATTTTAAACAGTACAGCAAAAATGGTACAGAATGCATCAAACATGATTTAGACCTTGTTTATGAAAAACTGTTTACTTCTGTATTTCATGTTTGCTACTTGCTGAAAAGTGTCAACAATGTTCCTTTCATCGAGTTTAAACAGTACAGCAAAAATGGTCCTTACAGAGTGATTCAAACATGATTTAGACCTTGTTTATGAAAAAACTGTTTATTTCTGTATTTCATGATTGCAACTTGCTGAAAAGTGTCCACAATGTTCCTTTCATCGAGTTTAAACAGTACGGCAAAAATGGTACTTACAGAGTGCATCAAACATGATTTAGACCTTGTTTACGAAAAACTGTTTATTTCTGTATTTCATGATTGCAACTTGCTGAAAAGTGTCAACAATGTTCCTTTCATCGAGTTTAAACAGTACAGCAAAAATGGTACTTACAAAGTGCATCAAACATGATTTAGACCTTGTTTATGAAAAACTGTTTTTTTCTGTATTTCATGTTTGCTAATTGCTGAAAAGTGTCAACAATGTTCCTTTCATCGAGTTTAAACAGTACAGCAAAAATGGTACAGAGTGCATCAAACATGATTTAGACCTTGTTTATGAAAAACTGTTTATTTATGTATTTCATGTTTGCTACTTGCTGAAAAGTGTCAACAATGTTCCTTTCATCGAGTTTAAACAATACTGCAAAAATGGTACAGAGTGATTCAAACATGATTTAGACCTTGTTTATGAAAAACTGTTTACTTCTGTATTTCATGTTTGCTACTTGCTGAAAAGTGTCAACAATGTTCCTTTCATCGAGTTTAAACAGTACGGCAAAAATGGTACTTACAGAGTGCATCAAACATGATTTAGACCTTGTTTATGAAAAACGGTTTATTTCTGTATTTCATGATTGCAACTTGCTGAAAAGTGTCAACAATGTTCCTTTCATCGAGTTTAAACAGTACAGCAAAAATGGTACTTATAAAGTGCATCAAACATGATTTAGACCTAGTTTATGAAAAACTGTTTATTTCTGTATTTCATGATTGAAACTTGCTGAAAAGTGTCAACAATGTTCCTTTCATCGAGTTTAAACAGTACAGCAAAAATGGTACAGAGTGCATCAAACATGATTTAGACCTTGTTTATGAAAAACTGTTTATTTATGTATTTCATGTTTGCTACTTGCTGAAAAGTGTCAACAATGTTCCTTTCATTGAGTTTAAACAGTACTGCAAAAATGGTACAGAGTGATTCAAACATGATTTAGACCTTGTTTATGAAAAACTGTTTACTTCTGTATTTCATGTTTGCTACTTGCTGAAAAGTGTCAACGATGTTCCTTTCATCGAGTTTAAACAGTACAGCAAAAATGGTCCTTACAGAGTGATTCAAAAATGATTTAGACCTTGTTTATGAAAAAACTGTTTATTTCTGTATTTCATGATTGCAACTTGCTGAAAAGTGTCCACAATGTTCCTTTCATCGAGTTTAAACAGTACGGCAAAAATGGTACTTACAGAGTGCATCAAACATGATTTAGACCTTGTTTACGAAAAACTGTTTATTTCTGTATTTCATGATTGCAACTTGCTGAAAAGTGTCAACAATGTTCCTTTCATCGAGTTTAAACAGTACAGCAAAAATGGTACTTACAAAGTGCATCAAACATGATTTAGACCTTGTTTATGAAAAACTGTTTATTTATGTATTTCATGTTTGCTACTTGCTGAAAAGTGTCAACAATGTTCCTTTCATCGAGTTTAAACAGTACTGCAAAAATGGTACAGAGTGATTCAAACATGATTTAGACCTTGTTTATGAAAAACTGTTTACTTCTGTATTTCATGTTTGCTACTTGCTGAAAAGTGTCAACAATGTTCCTTTCATCGAGTTTAAACAGTACAGCAAAAATGGTCCTTACAGAGTGCATCAAACATGATTTAGACCTTGTTTATGAAAAACTGTTTATTTCTGTATTTCATGTTTGCTACTTGCTGAAAAGTGTCAAAAATGTTCCTTTCATCGAGTTAGAACAGTACAGCAAAAATGGTACAGAGTGCATCAAACATGATTTAGACCTTGTTTATGAAAAACTGTTTATTTCTGTATTTCATGATTGCAACTTGCTGAAAAGTGTCAACAATGTTCCTTTCATCGATTTTAAACAGTACAGCAAAAATGGTACAGAATGCATCAAACATGATTTAGACCTTGTTTATGAAAAACTGTTTACTTCTGTATTTCATGTTTGCTACTTGCTGAAAAGTGTCAACAATGTTCCTTTCATCGAGTTTAAACAGTACAGCACAAATGGTACTTACAGAGTGCATCAAACATGATTTAGACCTTGTTTATGAAAAACTGTTTATTTCTGTATTTCATGATTGCAACTTGCTGAAAAGTGTCAACAATGTTCCTTTCATCGAGTTTAAACAGTACAGCAAAAATGGTCCTTACAGAGTGCATCAAACATGATTTAGACCTTGTTTATGAAAAACTGTTTATTTCTGTATTTCATGTTTGCTACTTGCTGAAAAGTGTCAACAATGTTCCTTTCATCGAGTTTAAACAGTACAGCAAAAATGGTCCTTACAGAGTGCATCAAACATGATTTAGACCTTGTTTATGAAAAACTGTTTATTTCTGTATTTCATGTTTGCTACTTGCTGAAAAGTGTCAAAAATGTTCCTTTCATCGAGTTAGAACAGTACAGCAAAAATGGTACAGAGTGCATCAAACATGATTTAGACCTTGTTTATGAAAAACTGTTTACTTCTGTATTTCATGTTTGCTACTTGCTGAAAAGTGTCAACAATGTTCCTTTCATCGAGTTTAAACAGTACAGCAAAAATGGTCCTTACAGAGTGATTCAAACATGATTTAGACCTTGTTTATGAAAAAACTGTTTATTTCTGTATTTCATGATTGCAACTTGCTGAAAAGTGTCCACAATGTTCCTTTCATCGAGTTTAAACAGTACGGCAAAAATGGTACTTACAGAGTGCATCAAACATGATTTAGACCTTGTTTACGAAAAACTGTTTATTTCTGTATTTCATGATTGCAACTTACTGAAAAGTGTCAACAATGTTCCTTTCATCGAGTTTAAACAGTACAGCAAAAATGGTACTTACAAAGTGCATCAAACATGATTTAGACCTTGTTTATGAAAAACTGTTTATTTATGTATTTCATGTTTGCTACTTGCTGAAAAGTGTCAACAATGTTCCTTTCATCGAGTTTAAACAGTACTGCAAAAATGGTACAGAGTGATTCAAACATGATTTAGACCTTGTTTATGAAAAACTGTTTACTTCTGTATTTCATGTTTGCTACTTGCTGAAAAGTGTCAACAATGTTCCTTTCATCGAGTTTAAACAGTACAGCAAAAATGGTCCTTACAGAGTGATTCAAACATGATTTAGACCTTGTTTATTTCTGTATTTCATGTTTGCTACTTGCTGAAAAGTGTTAACAATGTTCCTTTCATCGAGTTTAGATAGTACAGCAAAAATGGTCCTTACAGAGTGATTCAAACATGATTTAGACCTTGTTTATGAAAAACGGTTTATTTCTGTATTTCATGATTGCAACTTGCTGAAAAGTGTCAACAATGTTCCTTTCATCGAGTTAGAACAGTACAGCAAAATTGGTACTTACAGAGTGCATCAAACATGATTTAGACTTTGTTTATGAAAAACTGTTTATTTCTGTATTTCATGATTGCAACTTGCTGAAAAGTGTCAACAATGTTCCTTTCATCGATTTTAAACAGTACAGCAAAAATGGTACAGAATGCATCAAACATGATTTAGACCTTGTTTATGAAAAACTGTTTACTTCTGTATTTCATGTTTGCTACTTGCTGAAAAGTGTCAACAATGTTCCTTTCATCGAGTTTAAACAGTACAGCACAAATGGTACTTACAGAGTGCATCAAACATGATTTAGACCTTGTTTATGAAAAACTGTTTATTTCTGTATTTCATGATTGCAACTTGCTGAAAAGTGTCAACAATGTTCCTTTCATCGAGTTTAAACAGTACAGCAAAAATGGTCCTTACAGAGTGCATCAAACATGATTTAGACCTTGTTTATGAAAAACTGTTTATTTCTGTATTTCATGTTTGCTACTTGCTGAAAAGTGTCAACAATGTTCCTTTCATCGAGTTTAAACAGTACAGCAAAAATGGTCCTTACAGAGTGCATCAAACATGATTTAGACCTTGTTTATGAAAAACTGTTTATTTCTGTATTTCATGTTTGCTACTTGCTGAAAAGTGTCAAAAATGTTCCTTTCATCGAGTTAGAACAGTACAGCAAAAATGGTACAGAGTGCATCAAACATGATTTAGACCTTGTTTATGAAAAACGGTTTATTTATGTATTTCAGGTTTGCTACTTGCTGAAAAGTTTCAACAATGTTCCTTTCATCGAGTTTGAATGGTACTTACAGAGAGCATCAAACATGATTTAGACCTTGTTTATGAGAAACTGTTTATTTCTGTATTTCATGATTGCTACTTGCTGAAAAGTGTCAACAATGTTCCTTTCATTGAGTTTAAGCAGTACAGCAAAAATGGTACTTACAGAGTGCATCAAACATGATTTAGACCTTGTTTATGAGAAACGGTTTATTTCTGTATTTCATGATTGCAACTTGCTGAAAAGTGTCAACAATGTTCCTTTCATCGAGTTTAAACAGTACAGCAAAAATGGTACTTATAAAGTGCATCAAACATGATTTAGACCTAGTTTATGAAAAACTGTTTATTTCTGTATTTCATTATTGAAACTTGCTGAAAAGTGTCAACAATGTTCCTTTCATCGAGTTTAAACAGTACAGCAAAAATGGTACAGAGTGCATCAAACATGATTTAGACCTTGTTTATGAAAAACTGTTTATTTATGTATTTCATGTTTGCTACTTGCTGAAAAGTGTCAACAATGTTCCTTTCATCGAGTTTAAACAGTACTGCAAAAATGGTACAGAGTGCATTCAAACATGATTTAGACCTTGTTTATGAAAAACTGTTTATTTCTGTATTTCATGATTGCTACTTGCTGAAAAGTGTCAACAATGTTCCTTTCATCGAGTTTAAACAGTACAGCAAAAATGGTCCTTACAGAGTGCATCAAACATGATTTAGACCTTGTTTATGAAAAACTGTTTATTTCTGTATTTCATGTTTGCTACTTGCTGAAAAGTGTCAACAATGTTCCTTTCATCGAGTTAGAACAGTACAGCAAAAATGGTACAGAGTGCATCAAACATGATTTAGACCTTGTTTATGAAAAACGGTTTATTTCTGTATTTCATGATTGCTACTTGCTGAAAAGTGTCAACAATGTTCCTTTCATCGAGTTTAAACAGTACAGCAAAAATGGTCCTTACAGAGTGATTCAAACATGATTTAGACCTTGTTTATGAAAAAACTGTTTATTTCTGTATTTCATGATTGCAACTTGCTGAAAAGTGTCCACAATGTTCCTTTCATCGAGTTTAAACAGTACGGCAAAAATGGTACTTACAGAGTGCATCAAACATGATTTAGACCTTGTTTACGAAAAACTGTTTATTTCTGTATTTCATGATTGCAACTTGCTGAAAAGTGTCAACAATGTTCCTTTCATCGAGTTTAAACAGTACAGCAAAAATGGTACTTACAAAGTGCATCAAACATGATTTAGACCTAGTTTATGAAAAACTGTTTATTTCTGTATTTCATGATTGAAACTTGCTGAAAAGTGTCAACAATGTTCCTTTCATCGAGTTTAAACAGTACAGCAAAAATGGTACAGAGTGCATCAAACATGATTTAGACCTTGTTTATGAAAAACTGTTTATTTATGTATTTCATGTTTGCTACTTGCTGAAAAGTGTCAACAATGTTCCTTTCATTGAGTTTAAACAGTACTGCAAAAATGGTACAGAGTGATTCAAACATGATTTAGACCTTGTTTATGAAAAACTGTTTACTTCTGTATTTCATGTTTGCTACTTGCTGAAAAGTGTCAACAATGTTCCTTTCATCGAGTTTAAACAGTACAGCAAAAATGGTCCTTACAGAGTGATTCAAACATGATTTAGACCTTGTTTATGAAAAAACTGTTTATTTCTGTATTTCATGATTGCAACTTGCTGAAAAGTGTCCACAATGTTCCTTTCATCGAGTTTAAACAGTACGGCAAAAATGGTACTTACAGAGTGCATCAAACATGATTTAGACCTTGTTTACGAAAAACTGTTTATTTCTGTATTTCATGATTGCAACTTGCTGAAAAGTGTCAACAATGTTCCTTTCATCGAGTTTAAACAGTACAGCAAAAATGGTACTTACAAAGTGCATCAAACATGATTTAGACCTTGTTTATGAAAAACTGTTTATTTATGTATTTCATGTTTGCTACTTGCTGAAAAGTGTCAACAATGTTCCTTTCATCGAGTTTAAACAGTACTGCAAAAATGGTACAGAGTGATTCAAACATGATTTAGACCTTGTTTATGAAAAACTGTTTACTTCTGTATTTCATGTTTGCTACTTGCTGAAAAGTGTCAACAATGTTCCTTTCATCGAGTTTAAACAGTACAGCAAAAATGGTCCTTACAGAGTGATTCAAACATGATTTAGACCTTGTTTATGAAAAAACTGTTTATTTCTGTATTTCATGATTGCAACTTGCTGAAAAGTGTCCACAATGTTCCTTTCATCGAGTTTAAACAGTACGGCAAAAATGGTACTTACAGAGTGCATCAAACATGATTTAGACCTTGTTTACGAAAAACTGTTTATTTCTGTATTTCATGATTGCAACTTGCTGAAAAGTGTCAACAATGTTCCTTTCATCGAGTTTAAACAGTACAGCAAAAATGGTACTTACAAAGTGCATCAAACATGATTTAGACCTTGTTTATGAAAAACTGTTTATTTATGTATTTCATGTTTGCTACTTGCTGAAAAGTGTCAACAATGTTCCTTTCATCGAGTTTAAACAGTACTGCAAAAATGGTACAGAGTGATTCAAACATGATTTAGACCTTGTTTATGAAAAACTGTTTACTTCTGTATTTCATGTTTGCTACTTGCTGAAAAGTGTCAACAATGTTCCTTTCATCGAGTTTAAACAGTACAGCAAAAATGGTCCTTACAGAGTGATTCAAACATGATTTAGACCTTGTTTATGAAAAAACTGTTTATTTCTGTATTTCATGATTGCAACTTGCTGAAAAGTGTCCACAATGTTCCTTTCATCGAGTTTAAACAGTACGGCAAAAATGGTACTTACAGAGTGCATCAAACATGATTTAGACCTTGTTTACGAAAAACTGTTTATTTCTGTATTTCATGATTGCAACTTGCTGAAAAGTGTCAACAATGTTCCTTTCATCGAGTTTAAACAGTACAGCAAAAATGGTACTTACAAAGTGCATCAAACATGATTTAGACCTTGTTTATGAAAAACTGTTTATTTATGTATTTCATGTTTGCTACTTGCTGAAAAGTGTCAACAATGTTCCTTTCATCGAGTTTAAACAGTACTGCAAAAATGGTACAGAGTGATTCAAACATGATTTAGACCTTGTTTATGAAAAACTGTTTACTTCTGTATTTCATGTTTGCTACTTGCTGAAAAGTGTCAACAATGTTCCTTTCATCGAGTTTAAACAGTACAGCAAAAATGGTCCTTACAGAGTGATTCAAACATGATTTAGACCTTGTTTATGAAAAAACTGTTTATTTCTGTATTTCATGATTGCAACTTGCTGAAAAGTGTCCACAATGTTCCTTTCATCGAGTTTAAACAGTACGGCAAAAATGGTACTTACAGAGTGCATCAAACATGATTTAGACCTTGTTTACGAAAAACTGTTTATTTCTGTATTTCATGATTGCAACTTGCTGAAAAGTGTCAACAATGTTCCTTTCATCGAGTTTAAACAGTACAGCAAAAATGGTACTTACAAAGTGCATCAAACATGATTTAGACCTTGTTTATGAAAAACTGTTTATTTCTGTATTTCATGTTTGCTAATTGCTGAAAAGTGTCAACAATGTTCCTTTCATCGAGTTTAAACAGTACAGCAAAAATGGTACAGAGTGCATCAAACATGATTTAGACCTTGTTTATGAAAAACTGTTTATTTATGTATTTCATGTTTGCTACTTGCTGAAAAGTGTCAACAATGTTCCTTTCATCGAGTTTAAACAGTACTGCAAAAATGGTACAGAGTGATTCAAACATGATTTAGACCTTGTTTATGAAAAACTGTTTACTTCTGTATTTCATGTTTGCTACTTGCTGAAAAGTGTCAACAATGTTCCTTTCATCGAGTTTAAACAGTACAGCAAAAATGGTCCTTACAGAGTGATTCAAACATGATTTAGACCTTGTTTATGAAAAAACTGTTTATTTCTGTATTTCATGATTGCAACTTGCTGAAAAGTGTCCACAATGTTCCTTTCATCGAGTTTAAACAGTACGGCAAAAATGGTACTTACAGAGTGCATCAAACATGATTTAGACCTTGTTTACGAAAAACTGTTTATTTCTGTATTTCATGATTGCAACTTGCTGAAAAGTGTCAACAATGTTCCTTTCATCGAGTTTAAACAGTACAGCAAAAATGGTACTTACAAAGTGCATCAAACATGATTTAGACCTTGTTTATGAAAAACTGTTTATTTCTGTATTTCATGTTTGCTAATTGCTGAAAAGTGTCAACAATGTTCCTTTCATCGAGTTTAAACAGTACAGCAAAAATGGTACAGAGTGCATCAAACATGATTTAGACCTTGTTTATGAAAAACTGTTTATTTATGTATTTCATGTTTGCTACTTGCTGAAAAGTGTCAACAATGTTCCTTTCATCGAGTTTAGAACAGTACAGCAAAAATGGTACAGAGTGCATCAAACATGATTTAGACCTTGTTTATGAAAAACTGGTTTATTTCTGTATTTCATGATTGCTACTTGCTGAAAAGTGTTAACAATGTTCCTTTCATCGAGTTTAAACAGTACAGCAAAAATGGTCCATACAGAGTGATTCAAACATGATTTAGACCTTGTTTATTTCTGTATTTCATGTTTGCTACTTGCTGAAAAGTGTTAACAATGTTCCTTTCATCGAGTTTAGATAGTACAGCAAAAATGGTCCTTAAAGAGTGATTCAAACATGATTTAGACCTTGTTTATGAAAAACGGTTTATTTCTGTATTTCATGATTGCAACTCGCTGAAAAGTGTCAACAATGTTCCTTTCATCGAGTTTAAACAGTACAGCAAAACATGGTACTTACAGAATGCATCAAACATGATTTAGACCTTGTTTATGAAAAACTGTTTACTTCTGTATTTCATGTTTGCTACTTGCTGAAAAGTGTCAACAATGTTCCTTTCATCGAGTTTAAACAGTACAGCAAAAATGGTCCTTACAGAGTGATTCAAACATGATTTAGACCTTGTTTATGAAAAAACTGTTTATTTCTGTATTTCATGATTGCAACTTGCTGAAAAGTGTCCACAATGTTCCTTTCATCGAGTTTAAACAGTACGGCAAAAATGGTACTTACAGAGTGCATCAAACATGATTTAGACCTTGTTTACGAAAAACTGTTTATTTCTGTATTTCATGATTGCAACTTGCTGAAAAGTGTCAACAATGTTCCTTTCATCGAGTTTAAACAGTACAGCAAAAATGGTACTTACAAAGTGCATCAAACATGATTTAGACCTTGTTTATGAAAAACTGTTTATTTCTGTATTTCATGTTTGCTAATTGCTGAAAAGTGTCAACAATGTTCCTTTCATCGAGTTTAAACAGTACAGCAAAAATGGTACAGAGTGCATCAAACATGATTTAGACCTTGTTTATGAAAAACTGTTTATTTATGTATTTCATGTTTGCTACTTGCTGAAAAGTGTCAACAATGTTCCTTTCATCGAGTTAGAACAGTACAGCAAAAATGGTACAGAGTGCATCAAACATGATTTAGACCTTGTTTATGAAAAATGGTTTATTTCTGTATTTCATGATTGCTACTTGCTGAAAAGTGTTAACAATGTTCCTTTCATCGAGTTTAAACAGTACAGCAAAAATGGTCCATACAGAGTGATTCAAACATGATTTAGACCTTGTTTATTTCTGTATTTCATGTTTGCTACTTGCTGAAAAGTGTTAACAATGTTCCTTTCATCGAGTTTAGATAGTACAGCAAAAATGGTCCTTACAGAGTGATTCAAACATGATTTAGACCTTGTTTATGAAAAACGGTTTATTTCTGTATTTCATGATTGCAACTCGCTGAAAAGTGTCAACAATGTTCCTTTCATCGAGTTTAAACAGTACAGCAAAACATGGTACTTACAGAATGCATCAAACATGATTTAGACCTTGTTTATGAAAAACTGTTTATTTCTTTATTTCATGTTTGCTACTTGCTGAAAAGTGTCAACAATGTTCCTTTCATCGAGTTTAAGCAGTACAGCAAAAATGGTACAGAGTGCATCAAACATGATTTAGACCTTGTTTATGAAAAACTGTTTATTTCTGTATTTCATGACTGCAACTTGCTGAAAAGTGTCAACAATGTTCCTTTCATCGAGTTTAAACAGTACGGCAAAAATGGTACTTACAGAGTGATTCAAACATGATTTAGACCTTGTTTACGAAAAACTGTTTATTTCTGTATTTCATGATTGCAACTTGCTGAAAAGTGTCAACAATGTTCCTTTCATCGAGTTTAAACAGTACAGCAAAAATGGTACTTACAAAGTGCATCAAACATGATTTAGACCTTGTTTATGAAAAACTGTTTATTTCTGTATTTCATGTTTGCTAATTGCTGAAAAGTTTCAACAATGTTCCTTTCATCGAGTTAGAACAGTACAGCAAAAATGGTACAGAGTGCATCAAACATGATTTAGACCTTGTTTATGAAAAACGGTTTATTTCTGTATTTCATGATTGCTACTTGCTGAAAAGTGTTAACAATGTTCCTTTCATCGAGTTTAAACAGTACAGCAAAAATGGTCCTTACAGAGTGATTCAAACATGATTTAGACCTTGTTTATGAAAAAACGGTTTATTTCTGTATTTCATGATTGCAACTTGCTGAAAAGTGTCAACAATGTTCCTTTCATTGAGTTTGAATGGTCCTTACAGAGTGCATCAAACATGATTTAGACCTTGTTTATGAAAATGGTTTATTTCTGTATTTCATGATTGCAACTTGCTGAAAAGTGTCAACAATGTTCCTTTCATCGAGTTTAACCTGTTAGGGCTAGGGGGCAGCATTTGCACGTCTGGATAAAAAAAATGTACCCGATTTAATCTGGTTACTAATCCTACCCAGTAACTAGAATATGCATATACTTATTATATATGGATAGAAAACACTCTAAAGTTTCTAAAACTGTTTGAATGGTGTCTGTGAGTATAACAGAACTCATTTGGCAGGCAAAACCCTGAGACATTTTCTGACAGGAAGTGGATACCTGATGTGTTGTACTGACTTTAAACCTATCCCATTGAAAAACACAGGGGCTTAGGAATATTTTGGCACTTCCTATTGCTTCCACTAGATGTCACCAGCCTTTACAAAGTGTTTTGAGTCTTCTGGAGGGAGATCTGACCGAACAAGAGCCATGGAACGATGATGTCCCATTAGACACCTGGCGCGCGAGTTCATGTTGGGTACCCTCGTTCCAATACGTTATAAAAGAGTATGCATTCGTCCACCTTGAATATTATTCATGTTCTGGTTAAAAAAGGCCCTAATGATTTATGCTATACAACGTTTGACATGTTTGAACGAACGGAAATATATTTTTTCCCCTCGTTCATGACGAGAAGTCCGGCTGGCTTACATCATGTGCTAACAAGACGGAGATTTTTGGACATAAATGATGAGCTTTTTTGAACAAAACTACATTCGTTATGGACCTTTGATACCTGGAAGTGACATCTGATGAAGAGAATCAAAGGTAATGGATTATTTACATAGTATTTTCGATTTTAGATCTCCCCAACATGACGTCTAGTCTGTATCGCAACGCGTATTTTTCTGGGCGCAGTGCTCAGATTATTGCAAAGTGTGATTTCCCAGTAAGGTTATTTTTAAATCTGGCAAGTTGATTGCGTTCAAGAGATGTAAATCTATAATTCTTTAAATGACAATATAATATTTTACCAATGTTTTCTAATTTTAATTATTTAATTTGTGACGCTGACTTGACTGCCGGTTATTGGAGGGAAACGATTTCCTCAACATCAATGCCATAGTAAAACGCTGTTTTTGGATATAAATATGAACTTGATAGAACTAAAAATGCATGCATTGTCTAACATAATGTCCTAGGAGTGTCATCTGATGGAGATTGTAAAAGGTTAGTGCATCATTTTAGCTGGTTTTATGGTTTTGGTGACCCTGTCTTTGACTTGACAAAACATTACACACAACTCTTGTAAATGTACTGTCCTAACATACTCTAAATTTATGCTTTCGCCGTAAAACCTTTTTGAAATCGTAAAACGTGGTTAGATTAAGGAGATGTTTATCTTTCAAATGGTGTAAAATAGTTGTATTTTTGAAAAATTTGAATTTTGACATTTATTTGGATTCAAATTTGCCGCTCTTGAAATGCACCTGCTGTTGATGGAGTGCACCACGGGTGGCACGCTAGCGTCCCACCTAGCCCATAGAGGTTAAATAGTACAGCAAAACATGGTACTTACAGAATGCATCAAACATGATTTAGACCTTGTTTATGAAAAACTGTTTATTTCTGTATTTCATGTTTGCTACTTGCTGAAAAGTGTCAACAATGTTCCTTTCATCGAGTTTAGACAGTACAGCAAAAATGGTCCTTACAGAGTGATTCAAACATGATTTAGACCTTGTTTATGAAAAACTGTTTTTCTGTATTTCATGATTGCAACTTTCTAACCTAACAGGTTAAAGAAAGAAAACAAGCAAACACATTTGGTGTTTGCAAAAAGGCATGTGGGAGACTCATTTTTTACATTTACATTTTAGTCATTTAGCAGACGCTCTTATCCAGAGTGACTTACAGTAGTGAATGCATACATTTCATACATTTTTTTTTTTTGTACTCCGCAAACATATGGAAGAAGGTCTTTTTCTGGTCAGATGAGACTAAAAGTGAGCTTTTTGGCCATCAAGGAAAACACTATGTCTGGCACAAACCCAACACCTCACCACCCCGAGAACAGCATCCCCACAGTGAAGCATGGTGGTGGCAGCATCATGCTGTGAGGATGTTTTTCATTAGCAGGGATTGGGGAACTGGTCAGAATTGAATGAATGATGGATGGTGCTAAATGCAGGGAAATTCTTGATGGAAATCTGTTTCAGTCTTCCAGAGATTTGAGACTGGGACGGAGGTTCACCTTCAAGCAGGACAATGACCCTAAGCATACTGCTAAAGCAACACTCAAGTGCTTTAAGGGAAAAATATTTAAATGTCTTGGAATGGCCTAGTCAAAGCCCACACCTATATCCAATTGAGAATCTGTGGTATGACTTAAAGATTGCTGTACACCAGCAGGAACCCATCCAACTTCAAGGAGCTGGAGCAGTTTTGCCTTGAAGAATGGGCAAAAATCCCAGTGGCTTGATGTCTTAAGTTTATATAGACATATCCCAAGAGACTTGCAGCTGCAGCTCCCTCTCCTCGCTCCTATTTGGGCTCGAACCAGGAACACATCGACAACAGCCACCCTCGAAGCAGCGTTACCCATGCAGAGCAAGTGACGTTTGAAACGCTATTAGCGCGCACCCCGCTAACTAGCTAGCCATTTCACATGGGTTACACCAGCCTAATCTCGGGAGTTGATAGGCTTGAAGTCATAAACAGCGCAATGCTTGAAGCATTGCGAAGAGCTGCTGGCAAAACGCACGAAAGTGCTGTTTGAATGAATGCTTACGAGCCTGCTGGTGCCTACCATCGCTCAGTCAGACTGCTCTATCAAATCATAGACTTAATTATAACATAATAACACACAGAAATACAAGCCTTAGGGCATTAATATGGTCGAATCCGGAAACTATCACGTTTATTCTTTCAGTGAAATACGGAACCGTTCTGTATTTTATCTAACGGGTGGCATCCATAAGTCTAAATATTCCTGTTACATTGCACAACCTTCAATGTTATGTTATAATTACGTAAAATTCTGGCAAATTAGTTCGCAACGAGCCAGGCGGCCCAAACTGTTGCATATACCCTGACTGCGTGCAATGAATGCAAGAGAAATGACACAATTTCACCTGGTTAATATTGCCTGCTAACCTGGATTTCTTTTAGCTAAATATGCAGATTTAAAGATATATACTTCTGTGTATTGATTTCAGGTGTAGGGGGCAGTATTTTCACGGCCGGGTGAAAAACGTACCCAAATTAAACTGGTTACTACTCTGGCCCAGAAACTAGAATATGCATATTATTAATTTCTAAAACTGTTTGAATGATGTCTGTGAGTATAACAGAACTCATATGGCAGGCAAAAACCTGAGAAAAATCCAACCAGGAAGTGGGAGATCTGAGAATTGTAGTTTTGTTTTGAATCCCTATCGAAACTACAGTGTCTGTGGGGTCACGTTGCACTTCCTAAGGCTTCAATTGGCTGTCAAAAGCCTTCAGAAAGTTTTTTCATCATTCTCCTGTAACCGGGCAGAGAATAGGAGCTCAGTCAATGAGTGGACTGCCTATGGACAAAGGACTTGGTGATACACGAGCCCGATAGCGCGCCCCTACTTCTTTTTCTTCTGGAATGAATACGCTATTGTCCGGTTGGAATATTATCGCATTTTTACGTTAACCTCTCTGGGCTAGGCGGGACGAATTCGTCCCACCTACGGAACAGCCAGTCTAATCCAGTGGCGCGATTTTCAAATACCTTAAAAATCCTATTACTTCAATTTCTCAAACATATGACTATTTTACAGCTATTTAAAGACAAGACTCTCGTTAATCTAACCACACTGTCCGATTTCAAAAAGGCTTTACAACGAAAGCAAAACATTAGATTATGTCAGCAGAGTACCAAGCCAGAAATAATCAGACACCCATTTTTCAAGCTAGCATATAATGTCACAAAAACCCAGAAGACAGCTAAATGCAGCACTAACCTTTGATGATCTTCATCAGATGACAACCCTAGTCCATTATGTTATACAATACATGCATGTTTTGTTCAATCAAGTTCATATTTATATCAAAAACCAGCTTTTTACATTAGCATGTGACATTCAGAACTAGCATACCCCCCGCAAACTTCCGGCGAATTCACTAACAATTTACTAAATTACTCACGATAAACGTTCACAAAAAGCATAACAATTATTTTAAGAATTATAGATACAGAACTCCTCTATGCACTCGATATGGCCGATTTTAAAATAGCTTTTTGGTGAAAGCACATTTTGCAATATTCTAAGTACATAGCCCAGCCATCACGGGCTAGCTATTTAGACACCCGGCAAGTTTAGCACTCACCAATATCAGATTTACTATTACAAAAGTTTGATTACCTTTTGTTGTCTTCGTCAGAATGCACTCCCAGGACTGCTACTTCAATAACAAATGTTGGTTTGGTCCAAAATAATCCATCGTTATATCCGAATAGCGGCGTTTTGTTCGTGCGTCCCAGACACTATCCGAAATGGTAAATCAGGGTCGCGCGCATGGCGCAATTCGTGACAAAAAAAATCTAAATATTCCATTACCGTACTTCGAAGCATGTCAACCGCTGTTTAAAATCCATTTTTATGCCATTTTTCTCGTAAAAAAGCGATAATATTCCGACCGGGAATGTCCATTTAGCTAAACAGAGGAAAGAAAACAAAGCTTTCGGTCGACGCGGGCACGAGCCTGAGTCTCACAGTACTGTAACCAGCCACTACCCAAACGCGCTACTTTGTTTCAGCCAGAGCCTGCAAAGCCACGATTCAGCGTTTTGCCGCCTTCTGAGAGCCTATGGCAGCCGTAGGAAGTGTCACGGGACAGCTAAGATCCTCACTCTTCAATAAACAGAGACAAGAAGAACGACACCTTGTCAGACAGGCCACTTCCTGCATGAAATCTTCTCAGGTTTTTGCCTGCCATATGAGTTCTGTTATACTCACAGACACCATTCAAACAGTTTTAGAAACTTTAGGGTGTTTTCTATCCAAAGCCAATAATCATATGCATATTCTAGTTACTGGGCAGGAGTAGTAACCAGATTAAATCGGGTACGTTTTTTATCCAGCCGTGTCAATACTGCCCCCTACCCTCAACAGGTTAAAAATACCATAAAGATTGATTGTAAACAACGTTTGACATGCTTCTACTAATGATAATGGAACATTTTGACTTTTCGTGTCTCGGGTTACGCTCGCGCATTATCCCTGTGGATAGTGACCTGAACGCACGAACAAAACGGAGGTATTTGGACATAAATATGGATTATTTCGAACAAAAACAACATTTCTTGTGGAAGTAGCAGTCCTGGGAGTGCATTCTGACGAAGATCAGCAAAGGTAAGAGAATATTTATAATACTAATTCTGAGTTTAGATGACCCCAGAACTTGGCGGGTGTCTGTATTGCTTGCTTTGATGGCGAGCTATGTACTCAGAATATTGAAAAATGTGCTTTCGCCGAAAAGCTATTTTAAAATCTGACACAGCGGTTGCATCAAGGAGTACTGTATCTATAATTCTTAAAATAATTGTTATGTATTTTGTCAACGTTTATGATGAGTATTTTTGTAAATTGATGTGCTCATTCACCAGTTTTGGTGGAAATACATTTTCTGAACATCACGCGCCAATGTAAAAGGCTGATTTTGGATATAAATATGAACTTTATCGAACAAAACATACATGTATTGTGTAACATTTCCCTAGTTAACTTCTATGGGCGAGGTGGGACGTTAGCGTCCCACTCTATTCAACAGCCAGTGGAATCTCGTGGCGAGAAATACAAATACCTCAAAAATGCAATAATTTCCATATTTCAAACATACGACTATTTTACAGCATTTGAAAGATAAGACTCTCGTTAATCTAACCACATTGTCCGATTTCAAAAAGGCTTTACAGCGAAAGCAAAACATTAGATTATGTTAGGAGAGTACATAGACACAAATAACCACACAGCCATTTTTCAAGCAAGCATATATGTCACAAATACCCAAAACACAGCTAAATACAGCACTAACCTTTGATCTTCATCAGATGACACTCCTAGGACATTATGTTATACAATACATGCATGTTTTGTTCAATCAAGTTCATATTTATATCAAAAAACTGCTTTTTACATTAGAATGTGATGTTCAGAACTAGCATTCCCACCCAAAACTTCCGGTGAATTTACTAAATTACTCACGATAAACTTTGACAAAATACATAACAATTATTTTAAGAATTATAGATACAGAACTCCTTTATGCAATCGCTGTCAGATTTTAAAATAGCTTTTCAGCGAAAGCACATTTTGAAATATTCTGAGTACATAGCTATCACGGCTAGCTAATTTGACACCCGCCAAGTTTGGGGCAACCTAAACTCAGAATTACTATTAGAAAAATTGGATTACCTTTGCTGTTCTTCGTCAGAATGCACTCCCAGGACTGCTACTTCCACAACAAATGTTGTTTTCATTCCAAATAATCCATAGTTATGTGCAAATATCCCCGTTTTGTTCGTGCGTTCAGGTCACTATCCAAAGGGTAACGCGCGAGCGCATTTCAAGACAAAAAAATTGAAAATGTTCCTTTAACGTACTTAGAAGCATTTCAAATGCTGTTTAAAATCAATTTATGGTATTTTTCTCATAAAATATCGATAATATTGCAACCGGACTATGCTGTATTCATTCAAAAAGGAAGAGAAAAAATGGCGAGGTCTCGTGAACGCGCATTTCCCATCTCTTAGCCACCAGGCAGTCCACTCAGAAACTGTGCTCCTGTTATATGCCCGGAGACAGGAGACGCGTCAATCCGCTTTCTGAACGCTTTAGAGAGCCAATGGAAGCCTTAGAAAGTGCTACATAACCCCACGGGCACTGTAGTTTCGATAGAGAAGGAAAGGGAGAACTACAAAATCGCAGACAGGCCAGGTTTTTGCCTGCCATATGAGTTATGTTATACTCACAGACACTATTCAAACAGTTTTAGAAACTTCAGAGTGTTTTCTATCCAAATCTACTAATACTATGCATATTCTCGTTTCTGGGAAAGAGTAGTAACCAGTTTAAATCGGGTATGTTTTTTTATCCGGCCGTGAAAATACTGCCCCCTAGCCCAGACAGGTTAAAAGAAATTCATGTTAGCAAGCAATATTAACTAAATATGCAGGTTTAAAAATATATACTTGTGTATTGATTTTAAGAAAGGCATTGATGTTTATGGTTAGGTACACGTTGGAGCAAAGTGTACCTAAGCGATTATATGCAACGCAGGACAGCCTAGATAAACTAGTAATATCATCAACCATGTGTAGTTAACAAGTGATTATGATTGATTGATTGTTTTTTATAAGATAAGTTTAATGCTAGCTAGCAACTTACCTTGGCTTCCTACTGCATTCGCTTAACAGGCAGGCTCCTCGTGGAGTGCAATGTAAAGCAGGTGGTTAGAGCGTTGGACGAGTTAACTGTAAGTTTTCAAGATTGAATCCCGAGCTGACAAGGTAAAAATCTGTCGCTCTGCCCCTGAACAAGGCAGTTAACCCACCGTTCCGAGGCCGTCATTGAAAATAAGAATGTGTTCTTAACTGACTTGCCTAGTTAAATAAAGGTGTAAAAAAAAAATTGGGCCAAATCGGTGTCCAAAAATACCGATTTCCGATTGTTATGAAAACTTGAAATCGGCCCCAATTAATCAGCCATTCCGATTAATCGGTCGACCTCTACTACAAAGTATTGACTGAATAGTTATGCACACAAGTTTTCTGTTTTTTTTGTCTTGTTTCTTGTTTGTTTCACAATAAAAAATATTTTGCATCTTCAAAGTGGTAGGCATGTTGTGTAAATCAAATGATACAAAACCCCCAAAAATCTATTTTAATTTCAGGTAAGGCAAGAAAATAGGAAAAATGCCAAGGGGGTGAATACTTTCTAAAGGCACTGTACCATCTCCAGGCCTCCTCATTTAAGCCGCATGCAAGCCCCTGATGCACGCCTTTGGAACGTTCTACATTTAAAAAAAGTCTAATAAATCATTTGAATATACCCCATCACAATAAATCCATTATTAATTTTAGGCAGGTCTAAAGAAACATATAAAGAAAATTGTATTTCAGAATGAGTTGGCCTACTGTATGTTATCTGGCTATGTGCCATGCCATAGGCTTCTTCATTTAGCAAAGAAGATATGCTTAAGTCCTGTGCCATTATTTTATATTACATGATTTTATAGTAAGATGAATATAACTGAACTTCACTGAATGAAATGGAAAGGATATTTTTCCCATTCTGTAGCGAGAGTGCACATATGAAGTGGCTATGTTAAGCGTAAAAGTGATCATTTGATACAGGTCCTATACGTTATTTGGCAACTTTAGTTGTGTGTGACACAAACCATTGAATGCCTTAGAAATCTAAAGATATATGGGCTGCATGATGTGTGACTATAGTCTTGATGATTTTAGAAAGTTACAAATAAAGCTTGAGCTCAGGCTGCACACGCCGTTCTCTCATCAAGTGATCATTTTTCCACCTATCAGACTATTTTAAATGTAATCTTATCTTTACTAATATGTAAAGTTAGTTTTGATTTAGAATTGCCCATTATTAAAGGGGCAGGGGAAGAAAGCCATGTCATCCATATGCGCTGGAATAGTGAAGAAGGCCCCTTTTCTTCTGGTTCGTTCCACTCATGCCAGGTAGGCTACTCCGGTTATTTTGCCCAAACTCTGTATGACATGAGCTCTCCAACCCTATTCCTGCAGTTATCCAGTGCTTAATTTGGAAAACTCGATAGTAACATGTTTTCACAAAAAAACATTTCATTAAATTGTTGACAGCCCCTCTCTGTGCGCTGGAGAAAGGAATGACGGCGAGAGGGAAGGAGATGGCAACCCACGGTGGTGAGATAGTGTAGCTAAAGGTGTCAGTCTATTCATTATGAAAATCTGAAAAATGCCCTATTAATAGGCTATTCAAAATAATCTACAATTATAGTACATTTGTATTGTAACTGAATTTGTTTAATTTAGGCTAGACCAATTATGTACCAATGTTGCACTACGTGTGTATTTGCAAACCTGCTTGTTGAACATCTCATTCATAAAAATTGTAAAACATTGAAAAAGTTATCATTTTTAGATAAAGCTATACTAAATATATTCACGTCACCAAATAATTGATTTTAACACACTGTTTTGCAATGGACTACAGTAGCCTCCACATCACTCTGTAGGGTAGTACCATGGTGTAGCCGGAGTATAGCTAGCTTCCATCCTCCTCTGGGTACATTGACTTCAATACAAAACCTAGGAGGTTCTTGGTTCTCACCCCCTTCCATAGACTTACACAGCAAGTATGACAACTTCCAGAGGACGTCCTCCAACCTATCTGAGCACTTGCAGCATAAAATGACATGTTGTGCTCCCAATCAAAGGATCAGAGAATGAATCTAGTACTGAAATCATAAGCGAGCTAGCGCGGCAGTGCATAAAATGTGGTGAGTATGACTCAAAGAGAGAAAGACAATAGTTGAAGAGTTTAACAAATTAATTTCTTCAAAAATGAAGGAGATGCAAGACATTCATTTTTTTCTCACTTTCAGTTTCACTTACTTAGCTAGGAAATGCAGCTGGCTAGTTTAGTTGTCAAACATCCGGCTCAAAACAGAGGGATGCTATGTTAGCTAGCTGGCTATGACTATCCAACACAAGACTGGAAGTCTGCCAAGTCAAGGTAAGCTTTTGGTTTTATTGCCACCGGGGCAACTGCTTACCGACTATACACTAACGTTAGCATGATTGTAGTAGCTTTACTAACGCATTAGTTCTGTTAGCTAAGTTGACTAGGACGTTACTTTACTTAATATGGGGGCAACGATGTAGGCTGTGTGTAGCGGTTATGACGGTTTGGCTTGGAAAGGTTTTTTCGCCTGGTCACATACAGCTGATGTGTAGGATCACCACTTTATTTTAAGAATGTGAAATGTCAGAATAATAGCAGAGAGAATAATTTATTTCAGCTTTTATTTCTTTCATCACATTCCCCGTGGGTCAGTGGTTTACATGAACTCAATTAGTATTTGGTAGCATGGCCTTATAAATTGTTTAACTTGGGTCAAACGTTTCGGGTAGCCTTCCACAAGATTCCCACAATAATTTGGGTGAATTTTGACCCATTCCTCCTTACATAGCTGGTGTAACTGAGTCAGGTTTGTAGACCTCCTTGCTCGCACACACTTTTTCAGTTCTGCCCACAAATTTTCTATGGGATTGAGGTCAGGGCTTTCTGATGGCCATACCAATACCTTGACTTTGTTGTCCTTAAGCCATTTTGCCACAACTTTGGAAGTATGCTTGGGGTCATTGTCCATTTGGAAGACCCATTTGCGACCAAACTTTAACATCCTGACTGATTGATGTCTTGAGATGTTGCTTCAATAGATCCACCTAATTTTATTTCCTCATGATGCCATCTATTTTGTGAAGTGCACCAGTCCCTCCTGCAGCAAAGCACCCCCACAACATGATGCTGCCACCCCCGTGCTTCACGGTTGGGATGGTGTTCTTCGGCTTGCAAGCCTCCCCCTTTTTCCTCCAAACATAACGATGGTCATTATGGCCAAACAGTTCTATTTTTGTTTCATCAGACCAGAGGACATTGCTCCAAAAGTACGATCTTTGTCCCCATGTGCAGTTGAAAACCGTAGTCTGACTTTTTATGGTGGTTTTGGAGCAGTGGCTTCTTCCTTGCTGAGTGGCCTTTCAGGGTGTGGATATAGATACTTTTGTACCTGTTTCCTCCATCTTCACAAGGTCTTTTGCTGTTGTTCGGGGATTGATTTGCACTTTTTGCACCAAAGTACGTTCATCTCTAGGAGACTGAATGCGTCTCCTTCCTGAGCGGTATGACGGCTGCGTGGTCCCATGGTGTTTATACTTGCGTACTATTGTTTGTACAGATGAATGTGGTACATTCAGGCATTTGGAAATTCTCCCAGGGATGAACCAGACTTGTGGAGCTCTACCATTTCTTTCCTCATGTCTTGGCTGATTTCTTTTGATTTTCCCATGATGTCAAACAAATAGAAACTGAGTTTGAAGGTAGGCCTTGAAATACATCCACAGGTACACCTCCAATTGACTCAAATTATGTCAATTAGCCTATCACAAGCTTCTAAAACCATGACATTTTCTGGAATTTTCCAAGCTGTTTAAAGGCACAGTCAACTTAGTGTATGTAAACTTCTGACCCACTAGAATTGTGATACAGTGAAATAATCTGTCTGTAAACAATTGTTGGAAAAATGACTTGTCATGCACAAAGTAGATGTCCTAAACGACTTGCTAAAACTATAGTTTGTTAACAAGAAATGTGTGGAGTGGTTGAAAAACGAGTTTTAATGACTCCAACCTAGGTGCATGTAAACTTCCGACTTCAACTGTACATTCATAGGCTAGGTTGTAGCAACCTCATGATGGGCATAGGGAAATTTGAGTATCATGTAGTAGCCTAAACCTATTGATGTTACATTGAACTAGGTGAATGGAATATGAATGACAGTCATCCAGTCATCCAACATGCTGTACTAGAAATACAGTGGGGGAAAAAAGCGTTTGATCCCCTGCTGATTTTGTACGTTTGCCCACTTACAAAGAAATGATCAGTCCATCATTTTAATGGTAGGTTTATTTGAACAGTGAGAGACAGAATAACAACAAAAAAATCCAGAAAAACGCATGTCAAAAATGTTATAAAATGATTTGCATTTTAATGAGGGATATAAGTATTTGACCCCTCTGCAAAACATGACTTAGTACTTGGTGGCAAAACCCTTGTTGGCAATCACAGAGGTCAGACGTTTCTTGTAGTTGGCCACCAGGTTTGCACACATCTCAGGAGGGATTTTGTCCCACTCCTCTTTGCAGATCTTCTCCAAGTCATTAAGGTTTCGAGGCTGACGTTTGGCAACTCGAACCTTCAGCTCCCTCCACTGATTTTCTATGGGATTAAGGTCTGCAGACTGGCTAGGCCACTCCAGGACCTTAATGTGCTTCTTCTTGAGCCACTCCTTTGTTGCCTTGGCCGTGTGTTTTGGGTCATTGTCATGCTGGAATACCCATCCACGACCCATTTTCAATGCCCTGGCTGAGGGAAGGAGGTTCTCATCCAAGATTTGACGGTACATGGCCCCGTCCATCGTCCCTTTGATGCGGTGAAGTTGTCCTGTCCCCTTAGCAGAAAAACACCGCCAAAGCATAATGTTTCCACCTCCATGTTTGACGGTGGTGATGGTGTTCTTGGGGTCATAGGCAGCATTCCTCCTCCAAACACGGCGAGTTGAGTTGATGCCAAAGAGCTCCATTTTGGTCTCATCTGACCACAACACTTTCACCAGTTGTCCTCTGAGTCAGATGTTCATTGGCAAACTTCAGACGGGCCTGTATATGTATTCTTGAGCAGGGGGACCTTGCAGGCGCTGCAGGATTTCAGTCCTTCATGGCGTAGTGTGTTACCAATTGTTTTCTTGGTGACTATGGTCCCAGCTGCCTTGAGATCATTGACAAGCTCCTTCCGTGTAGTTCTGGGCTGATTCCTCACCGTTCTCATGATCATTGCAACTCCACGAGGTGAGATCTTGCATGGAGCCCCAGGCCAAGGGATATTGACAGTTCTTTTGTGCTTCTTCCATTTGCGAATAATCGCACCAAATGTTGTCACCTTCTCACCAAGCTGCTTGGCGATGGTCTTGTAGCCCATTCCAGCCTTGTGTAGGTCTACAATCTTGTCCCTGACATCCTTGGAGAGCTCTTTGGTCTTGGCCATGATGGGGAGTTTGGAATCTGATTGATTGATTGCTTCTGTGGACAGGTGTCTTTTTTACAGGTAACAAGCTGTGGTTAGGAGCACTCCCTTTAAGAGTGTGCTCCTAATCGCAGCTGGGAGCCAGAAATCTTTCTGATTGAGAGGGGGTCAAATACTTATTTCCCTCATTAAAATGCAAATTAATTAATAACATTTTTGACATGCGTTTTTCTGGATATTTTTGTTGTTATTCTGTCTCTCACTGTTCAAATAAACCTACCATTAAAATTATAGACTGATCCTTTCTTTGTCAGTGGGCAAACGTACAAAATCAGCAGGGGATCAAATACTTTTTTCCCCCACTGTAAGGCCATGCTCATTAAGAGAAAAAATCTTCCTCCCTCATCGTTAACATCACTGACCACCTCTGCAGTACACCACACGTATGAAAAGTTTATCGCACCCCAGATCGAGTCAATACATAAAAATCTAAAGTGCCAACAATTGTTATTCTCCCAATGTGATCTATGTGATTCACTGCCCGTGCGGCTTATTTTACGTAGGAGAAACTTCAAGGGTGTTACGCACTAGAATGTATGAGCACCGAAGTGCCATTTGACATGCTGACCCTAACATCCCATTGTCCCTCCATTTCAAAGAGACACTCGCTTTTTGTTCTTTTTGGGGGGGGGATTTTCCAAGGGAAGTTAAGCCTGGGAATTTTGCTTAAATTCATAAAAAAGTGAGCTTATAACACAATCTTTTTTGTGGGATACACAAGGCAATTCTAGGCCTTGTGACATATTTTGGTTAAACTATCCCCAATTCAATGGAATTGCAACCCTCTGCATGCACAGTGCATTATTCCATCACTTGCAGTGCACTCTTCCATCACATGTACAGCTGATTCTCAAGATCTTGAACACTAATGAGATGCTATTGAGCCCACACTACTACACTGTCTGAGCCAAGGACTACATGCTTTCTGGTGAGTTTTGATTACAATACTGGTTGGGGTGAATATATTTTATGACATACATGATTTTATGTTAACTAATAAATAGTAGCCTACAGCAAAGTGTGTTCAAATCATTTCTAACTTGTTAACAATTCCTACTAGTTTGTTTTTGCTACCATGTGGGTTTTAGCTTGCTTGAGCCTGCTATCTGAGGAGTGTTAATTCACCTGTTTCCCTATGTTTCATTTTAGCATTTATCTTACAACGGAGTTGTTTAATGTAATTGCTTAACTATTTATCTGTACATGGAATTGTATTTGTTTTTTTAAAACTTTTTTTGTCATCTTTAACGGAAAATGCCATGGGCACTATCTGCAGCTAATGTAGAAGGAAAAGCTGTGTAGATTTGCAAATACTGTGTCAAATCATATGTGAAGAATGCAACAAAGATGCAGAATCATCTGGCCAAGTGCATAAAGTTCCCTCAGCGCTCACAACAAGCAACCTCTGACAAAAGTCCCTCTACTTCTATTTGAGGTGAAAATGATGAATCAGACACCTTATCGATAGCAACTACTCATGGTCATCCTGGAATGATGGTCCTCCTGGAAGTTTTGACTCAATAGAGGAACGTAGTCAGAGAAGTGCTGATGAATGTCTTGCTCGAGCTGTGTATGCAACTGGTTCACCTCTGATGCTCACAGGCAATGTGTATTGGAAGGGATTTCTGAATGATCTTGCCCAGCATACACCCCTCCAACCAGACATGCTTTATTTACTCATTTTCTGGATACAGAGTTCAACAGGGTTCATGTGAAGGGTCAAGCAAATCATAGAGATAGCTGACTGTATTGCAATGATCTCTGATGGGTGGCCGAATGTTCATGGGCAAGGAATAATTAACTCCATCTCCACCCCTCAACCAGTATTCTACAAGAGCACAGACACAAGGGACAACAGACACACCGGTCTCTACATTGCAGATGAGCTGGAGGCAGTCATCAATGACCTTGGACCACAGAAGGTATTTGCACTGGTGACAGACAATGCTGCGAACATGAAGGCTGCTTGGTCTAAAGTGGTCCTACCCTCACATCACACCCATTGGCTGTGTTGCTCATGCATTGAATCTGCTCCTCAAGGACATCATGGCATCGAAAACAATGGATCCACTCTACAAGAGAGCCAAGGAAATGGTTAGGTATGTGAAGGGTCATCAAGTTATTGCAGCAATCTACCTCACCAAGCAAAGTGAGAAGAATAAGAGCACCACATTGAAGCTCCCCAGCAACACCCCTTGTGGTGGTGTCGTCATGTTTGACAGTCTCCTGGAGGGGAAGGATTCTCCAAGAAATGGCCATATCAGTCTCCCGATATGGACAGCCCCATCAAGAGGATCCTCCTGGATGATGTATTTTGGGAGAGTGTTAAGCAGCCTGAAACCTATAGCAGTAGGCATTGCATGGATTGAGGGAGACAATGCCGACGATGTAAGAGAAAAAAACTACATACTGCCCTGCCCACTTCACTGTTGCCCCAAGCTGAGGACAAATACATTAGTGTCTAGTTAGAGACAGACACCTCACAATTTCTTAACTGGCAGCTTCATTAAATAGTACCCACAAAACACCAGTCTCAACAGTGAAGAGGCGACTCTGGGATGCTGGCCTTCTAGGCAGAGTTGCAAATAAAAAGCCATCTCAGACTGGCCGATAAAAAGAAAAGATTAAGATGGGCAAGAGAACACTGACACTGGACAGAGGAACTCTGCTTAGAAGGCCAGCATCCTGGGGTTGCCGCTTCACTGTTGACGTTGAGACTGGTCTTTTGCGGGTTTTATTTAATAAAGCTGCCAGTTGAGGACTTGTGAGGCATCTGTTTCTCAAACTTGACACTTTAATGTACTTGTCTTCTTGCTCAGTTGTGCAGCGGGGCCTCCCACTCTTTCTATTCTGGTTAGAACCAGTTTGCGCTGTTCTGTGAATGGAGTAGTACACAGTGTTGTACGAGATCTTTAGTTTCTTGGCAATTTCTCGCATGGAATTGCCTCCATTTCTCAGAACAAGAATAGACTGACGTGTTTCGGAAGAAAGGTCTTATTTTCTGACCATTTTGAGCCTGTAATCGAACCCATAAATGCTAATGCTCCAGATACTCAACTAGTCTAAAGAAGGTTGCTTCTTTAATCAGAACAACAGTTTTCAGCTGTGCTAACATAATTGCAATAAGGTTTTCTAATGATCAATTAGCCTTTTTAAAATGATAAACTTGGATTAGTTAACACAACGTGACATTGGATCACAGGAGTGATGGTTGCTGATAATGGGCCTCTGTACGCCTATGTAGATATTCAAACAAAATATGTATCTGCCGTTTCCAGCTACAATAGTCATTTTCAACGTTAACAATGTATTTCTGATCAATTTGATATTTTAATGGACAAAAAAATGTGCTTTCTTTCAAAACAAGGACATTTCTAAGTGACACTACCATTTAAAAGTTCGGGTTATCTTAATTTTTGGGGGGGAGATGCGATGGATCATTCAATATTCCCTTTTGTTGTTCAGGGAAATCATCTCATGTGAAGAGTGAACTCATTTAATTCAAGTTCAATTTTAACTAGTTATTTTATTTCTATTGGAAGGATTTAATAATTTGCAGTTATGTCTACTTATGATAAGGTAAAAGGTTTATGTTTTGGTCTCCATATGTTATGGTAAATATATCCAATGCAAAAAACATTTATATTTTAAAAGGGTATTAATGTGTATGTATTTCGGTTAATTCCTGTTTAATTCCCTCTGAATATTCCCCAAAATGTGCAACCCTAGTTGTTAGACCTCGGTCTAAGCTTTTGATGTTTGTTGTTAGCCCTAGTTTTGCTTAGCCCTGTTTTATTTTTCAATACACAACATATTCAACATGTGTTATAGTAGTGGTTGTATGAGTTACACCTACTGTAGTTGACAAAAGCTTGTCTAGTTTTCCAATTGTTGTTTACTGGGTTCAGTTCTGTGTTTCATCACTAGGTGGAGACATTGACCACAGCACATCACACATTTAGTACTAACATGTATGGTCTACCACTCTCTCTCATTAGCACTACCAGCTGAAGAGATTTTTGTCCTCCTAATTGTCTTTTCCATGCCCTATATGAACTTGTCCATTCCCTTTGTGATTAATCTGAAGAAGGCCATTGAAGGCCGAAACGTTAATCTTTTAAACTTGTCTTAATAAACTATTTTTAATAGTGGAAAAGCTTTGCACTTTTCCCCGTCCAATGGTTAGTGATCAGAGCCAGAAATATCACTCTCATGCTACCACATTATCTTACAAGATGATGGTTGTCATTCATTCAATGCTAAAAAGAAGTTGTAAGATTTAATGCGTCCTGTTTTTTTGTCCCTCAACAGCAACGTAATCCAGAGGTACGGCACGTCGATCTGGAGATTATATAACACTACGAATCTACGCAGGAAAGTTGTGCTACAGCACGAAGGAACTCGGGAGAAGAGCCTAGCCGACCTCTGCACTCTGCCTCCAATCTCCCTCCCATCCTCTCCAACCAACTCATCAAGAAGTCTTACTGTAGAATAGTCCTGCATCACATAAGCACCAGACACAGGTGCTGGGACAGTGATTTTATTCTTTCCATTTCTTTCTATGTTGATTTAACCATGCCGTTATGAGGGTTTGACCAGAAACAGAGACATCAAAGACCCAAGGCATACCAGGTGTGGCAGTGAATACTGAGCTCTCAGCACTGTCTTGAAGTTGGACGTGGTTATAGTGCGTTGTCACTCTCAGGCAGTGGATGTACAGTTACCTTTGAATATAGTTTTCGTTCGTTGACTTTTGTTCATGTTTCTGCGTGAAGTAAATCAATTCACTTGAAAAATCATGTCTTTGGACTATTCAAACTGACCACTAAGCAGTTATACATAAGGCTTATGAATCTACATAGAACCACACTCTCGCTGCAACTATTCCCTTATGAATGCAAATAATTATACAAGTACACTTAACAAAAGCAGCATGGAAGAGTTTTCTTGAGTATAAGGTTGAAGTATGTAGAGTGTATATATATTTTTTCCCCTTTATATTTTGGGGAAAGTACCTATGCACACTGCAAAGCTGGCATCTCACCAGTTCATTGATTGGCATTTTGAATTAATGTTCTAAGAATTGTGATTTTCTATGTTAGAGTGAGCTGACTGATCTTGTGTACAGTAGCACTTAATGAGAAATCAAACCAGTCACCGCTGGTGTCAGGCACCCTTAAAGATGCATAATTTCCGCATTCGTCGATGTTGTAGGAAGTGGTGTCCCTTGCTTTTACCTCGCTCCCTTTTGCTAGCGCTGCTGACCTCTGCGTTATGCTATGAAGTTCTGCAACTGTGGGGATGGTCACTCGTTTGCTGTCTCAACGGGCTTGTCAGCAGACGACAGATTTGTATGTTTTTTGCTCCAAAGATCAAGTGGTCTTCGAACACCCAGTCCGAGCGAACGTCCCCTCCTTTCCCAGTGTAAATAATAGTGGGCTGGAGGTAGCCATTTTTAATTCAGCCTTTTGTGACATAATACAACTCTATGTTTTACCGTGGACAGTTCAGTGTAAAAACTAAGACAAGGACATATTATACATAATATTAATGCTCTAACTATCCACAAAAGATTGTTGTTTGTACAGCCATTGTCCCAACTTCGACCTTCCCAGCTTGATATTTCTTCTCCAACCTGGGGTGTATTCAGTGAGGTAAACCATTCACAACATTGCAGTTAAAAATGTAATGAATAGAGCTGACATGATTTCTATTCATTATGACAGAAAATCATAGCTGTGCTATAAAATTAATTTCTGTCTGAATGTTCTGTAAAATGTCACCCTCCTGAACAGACTTGTTGCATTCAGTGGCTGCTTTTTTTAGAATTCTGAGCTCATGTCTGTGTTTGTAACAGACAGTCTGGCCAATATACAGCAGGTTGCAGGGACACTGCTGTAAGCGTATACCCCAATGGTGAATACATACTCGGCTTTCTTTAATACATACTCGGCTTTCTTTAGAAGTGGCCTGGAGTTTTTTCTGATTTGTCGGGTGTGTGTACGTGTGTGTGTGCAGTTGAAGTCGGAAGTTTACATATACAGTCGTAGTCAAAAGTTTTGCGAATGACACAAATATTAATTTTCACAAAGTCTGCTGCCTCAGTTTGTATGATGGCAATTTGCATATACTCAAGAATGTTATGAAGAGTGATCAGATGAATTGCAATTAATTGCAAAGTCCCTCTTTGCCATTTAAATGAACTGAACCCCCAAAAAACATTTCCACTGCATTTCAACCCTGCCACAAAAGGACCAGCTGACATCATGTCAGTGATTCTCTCGTTAACACAGGTGTGAGTGTTGACGAGGACAAGGCTGGAGATCACTCTGTCATGCTGATTGAGTTAGAATAACAGACTGGAAGCTTCAAAAGGTGGGCGGTGCTTTGAATCATTGTTCTTCCTCTGTCAACCATGGTTACCTGCAAGGAAACACGTGCCGTCATCATTGATTTGCACAAAAAGGGCTTCACAGGCAAGGATATTGTTGCCAGTAAGATTGCACCTAAATCAACCATTTATCGGATCATCAAGAACTTCAAGGAGAGTGGTTCAATTGTTGTGAAGAAGGCTTCAAGGACACCCAAGGAAGTCCAGCAAGCGCCAGGACCGTCTCCTAAAGTTGATTCAGCTGCGGGATCGGGGCACCACCAGTACAGAGCTTGCTCAGGAATGGCAGCAGGCAGGTGAGTGCATCTGCACGCACAGTGAGGCGAAGACTTTTGGAGGATGGCCTGGTATCAAGAAGGGCAGCAAAGAAGCCACTTCTCTCCAGGAAAAACATCAGGGACAGACTGATATCCTGCAAAAGGTACAGGGATTGGACTGATGAGGACTTGGGTAAAGTAATTTTCTCTGATGAATCCCCTTTCCAATTGTTTGGGGCATCCGGAAAAAAGCTTGTCCGGAGAAGACAAGGTGAGCGCTACCATCAGTCCTGTGTCATGCCAACAGTAAAGCATCCTGAGACCATTCATGTGTGGGGTTGCTTCTCAGCCAAGGGAGTGTGCTCACTCACAATTTTTCCTAAGAACACAGCCATGAATAAAGAATGGTACCAACACATCCCCCGAGAGCAACTTCTCCCAACCATCCAGGAACTGTTTAGTGACGAACAATGCCTTTTCCAGCATGATGGAGCACCTTGCCATAAGGCAAAAGTGATAACTATGTGGCTTGGGGAACAAAACATCGATATTTTGGGTCTATGGCCAGGAAACTCCCCAGACCTTAATCCCATTGAGAACTTGTTGTCAATCCTCAAGAGGCGGGTGGACAAACAAAAACCCACCACTTTTAACAAACTCCAAGTATTTATTATGCAAGAATGGGCTGCCATCAGTCAGGATGTGGCCCAGAAGTTAATTGACAGCATGCCAGGGTGGATTGCAGAGGTCTTGAAAAAGAAGGGTCAACACTGCAAATATTGACTCTTTGCATCAACTTCATGTAATTGTCCATAAAAGCCTTTAATACTTATGAAATGCTTGTAATTATATTTCAGTATTCCATAGTAACATCTGACAAAAATATCTAAGGATCCTGAAGCAGCAAACTTTGCGGAAATTAACTTTTGTCCACGACTGTACTTAGGTTGGCGTCATTAAAACTAGTTTTTCAACCACTCCACACATTTCTTGTTAACAAACTGTAGTTTTTGAAAGTAGGTTAGGACATCTACTTTGCATGACAAGTCATTTTTCCAACAATTGTTTAGACAGATAATTTCACTTATAATCCACTGTATCACAATTCCAGTGGGCCAGAAGTTTACATACACTAAATTGACTGTGCCTTTTTAAACAGCTTGGAAAATTCCAGAAAATTATGTCATGGCTTTAGAAGCTTCTGATAGGCTAATTGACATAATTTGAGTCAATTGGAGGTGTACCTGTGAATGTATTTCAAGGCCTACCTTCAAACTCAGTGCCTCTTTGCTTGACATCATGGGAAAATCAAAAGAAATCAGCCAAGACCTCAGGAAAAAAATTGTAGACCTCCCACAACTCTGGTTCATCATTGGGAGCAATTTCCAAACGCCTGAAGGTACCACGTTCATCTGTACAAACAATAGTGCGCAAGTATAAACACCATGGGACAACGCAGTTGTCATAACGCTCAGGAAGGAGACGCGTTCTGTCTCCTAGACATGAACGTACTTTGGTGCGGAAAGGTGCAAATCAATCCCAGAAGAACAGAAAAGGACTTTGAAGATGCTGGAGGAAACCGGTACAAAAGTATCTATATCCACAGTATAATGAGTCCTATATAAACATAACCTGAAAGGCCGCTCAGCAAGGAAGAAGCCACTGCTCCAAAACCACCATAAAAATAGCCAGACTACGGTTTGCAACTGCACATGGGGACAAAGATCATACTTTTTGAAGAAATGTTCTCTGGTCTGATGAAACAAAAATAGAACTGTTTGGCCACAATGACCATTGTTAAGTTTGGAGGGAAAAGGGGGAGGCTTGCAAGCCGAAGAACACCATCCCAACCGTGAAGCACGGGGGTGGCGGCAGCATGCTGTGGGGGTGCTTTCATACAGGAGGGTCTGGTGCACTTCACAATATAGATGGCATCATGAGGAGGGGAGGTGTGGATCTATTGAAGCAGCATCTCAAGACAACAGTCAGGAAGTTAAAGCTTGGTCGCAAATGGGTTTTCCAAATGTACAATGTCCCCAAGCATACTTCCAAAGTTGTGGCAAAATGGCTTAAGGACAACAAAGTCAAGGTATTGGAGTGGCCATCACAAAGCCCTGACCTCAATCCCATAGACATTTTGTGGGCAGAAAAACTATAAAAGCTGGTGCGAGCAAGGAGGCCTTCAAACCTGACTCAGTTACACCAGCTCTGTCAGGAGTAATGGGCCAAAATTCAACCAACTTATTGTGGGAAGCTTGTGGAAGGCTACCTGAAATATTTGACCCAAGTTAAACAATTTAAAGGCAATGCTACCAAATACTGATTGAGTGCATGTACTCTATTCTTCTGACCCACTGGGAATGTGATGAAATCACCCCGCTCCTCCGCTCTCTCCACTGGCTTCCAGTTGAAGCTCGCATCCGCTACAAGACCATGGTGATTGCCTACGGAGCTGTGAAGGGAACGGCACCTCCATACCTTCAGGCTCTGATCAGGCCCTACACCCAAACAAGGGCACTGCGTTCATCCACCTCTGGCCTGCTGGCCCCCCTACCTCTGAGGAAGCACAGTTCCCGCTCAGCCCAGTCAAAACTGTTCGCTGCTCTGGCACCCCAATGGTGGAACAAGCTCCCTCACGACGCCAGGACAGCGGAGTCAATGACCACCTTCCGGAGACACCTGAAACCCCACCTCTTTAAGGAATACCTAGGATAGGATAAAGTAATCCTTCTAACCCCCCTTAAAAGATTTAGATGCACTATTGTAAAGTGGTTGTTCCACTGGATATCATAAGGTGAATGCACCAATTTGTAAGTCGCTCTGGATAAGAGCGTCTGCTAAATGACTTAAATGTAAATGTAAATGTAAAATGAAAGAAATAAAAGCTGAAATAAATGATTCTCTCTAATATTATTCTGACATTTCACATTCTTATAATAAAGTGGTGATCCTTACTGACCTAAAACGAGGATTTTTTGCAAGGATTACATGTCAGGAATTGTGAAAAACTGAGTTTAAATGTATTTGGCTAAGGTGTATGTAAACTTCCGACTTCAAGTGTGTGTATGTATATATGTGTGTGTGTGTGTGTGTGTGTTCATTGATTTTGTAAGATTTCTCTTTGGTTATGGAATAACTGCTGAAGGACTTCAAATACATTTATTTATATTTTTTGTTGTTGGCATTTCCCTAAGCTTCAATTTTTTATTTATTTAACTAGGCAAGTCAGTTAAGAACAAATTCTTATTTTCAATGACAGCCTAGGAACAGTGGGTTAACTGCCTTGTTCAGGGGCAGAACAACAGATTTGTACCTTGTCAGCTCGGGGATTTGAACGTGCAACCTTTCGGTTACAAGCCGCCCAGCCGACTAATTTAAATTATCTGAAAAGCATGTCATGCAGATTGGTGTTCATAGGCTATGCGCGCATCTTCATTCCCTGTGGATGAATGTGGGCAATCGGACTTTGCAGTTATAGGAATGAGGCTCTGGAAACTATAAGAAAAATCAGTAGCCTATGTGGTGACGTCAATTAAAACAGTCATATTCAACCAGGCTTCAGATTAACCAACCATTGAGAAACATTACGCTCAGCATCGCGGCAGGGACAAGTAGGCTTCTCCTACGGAGAAACAATTGTCCACTATGGCACATCAGAAAATGCTGAAAAAGGACACACGACATTCAAGGTTTTTTGTTATTAAATGTCGTGTAACATATTTAACCAGGCTTTGAGAGTGGGCGCGCTTCAATGTCATGCCATTCCAAAGTCAGTTGTGCTTCTGCCCATGTTGTCATTTTCTTTCGTCTCCTTTTCGCCCTTAGGTAATATAATGTGTTTTTAATGTGGGATTAACAGCGCCTATAAAACAGCATGATTACATATGTATTGTTTTGCAAACCTGTAGGAAATAACCAAAGGCGCACACTCTTGAGATAATCAACTGTTATCAATATATGCGTAGGCCTATAGCAACGCCACCAACAAACTGTTGTGTAGAGTAGATTGGACAGGTTATGCTATAGGCATTGTTAGAATTTTTATTAACTGTTTTTCTCTCCAAGATCTAACCTAGAGATGGGGGCGCAATAGACCATGATCGGGCATGCTATTGGGTTTCTTTCATCTCCACGACTCAATGTCCTTACATTATTCCACAATCTTAGATTGTGATTAAGAATCTATTAAATCAATCGGATTATGCTACACATCCCACCGAATGTATCAGGCATATCATGAGCCGTTGTCGAGTTGGAAAAAAATGATTAGCAGTCAGTGTGGCATCTATTAAAGTCGTGTTGAGAGTGAAAGTGATGCGCCTTGCTCTTTGCTTTTAGCTTCTCTACAGTGCTGCCTTGTAGAGTCATGTTCAAACAGCATTGTACAGGGCTATGACAGCGTAGAGAGATCCTCGCCGCGGAGATGCTTTTCTTCATTTATTTGTCACTGGATGGCAGCCAGACCGAGAATGATGACACCCATCCAAAAAAATACAGGCAACAGAAGTGGAGATAAAAAGGTACCACCTGTCTCACACAGTATAATTGTGTTACTCTAAACATGCAAGTTTAATACTGGCTTTTTAAAATCTGCTATTGAGTTGCAAGGTATTATTGATGTATAAAGAAAGTGTACTCAGAAGCAGTGTTGTGCACACAAGTCTCAAAGGCACAACTCTGTAAATGGGTCCCTCTTCTTTATCCTCAGGGTAAGAGATGGAGTTGCAATCAAAGTCCTTTCAGTGGCTTGAATAATTTAATGGTAACCTAACTAGTATAAATCTGTTGGTGACTTATACATTATTAAGCTGCCTAACAGTAAGCTTGGTTACTCAGTGGTCCTGATGCCTAACATCCTATGTCTATGGAATCCAGGGGCGAAAATCTGATATCAACTTTGGGGGGGACAATTACATGAAATTTTCTCAAGAGCAATTCCTGAGGGGGACACCAAAAGTAGTGCTGTAACACATAGCCTACATTGTAATATGGTAAATGTATATTGAGGAACCAAAGAAATAAGGTGTTTGCCGTACTCCTAACTACCGGTACCCAAAACTACACAACTATTCACAACAGCAATACCATTGCCTTTAACAAATCTTAGTTCAGTCACCAGTTTAAGTTGAGAGTGGGGGTATCCATGGCATTTTCCAATTATGTTCCTATTTTACAAGTCAAAAAAATTGAGAACCTTTCATAATGTTGCCAAACAAAGACTCAACAAACTTACCTGAGACTCCGTCTCTGCCAGTCTGTCCCTGCATATCTGTCCCCAACTCTGCTTTCTGTGTGCCATCTGTTGCCTGCTCTGCCTAATGACATCATTGTGAAACATTTCCATTAGAATTTCATTTCTTTCTTATGAACATTTTATCAACTAGTCTTTGAGATATTAGGCCACTAGGGTTCTTACTTTGCGTTTTGGTGTACTGAAAAATACTCTGATGTCCGTCTTTTATTTTTCTGCCATTTTTCTACCTGGCTGGCTGGCTACACACACACACAGTGTGTAGGTTATTTACAGTAGGAGATGGGCTTCTATCATCTTATCTTTTATCATTCTATTTGGGCTTCGATCTAAAAGGTAGCTAGCAAATGTGAAACGGATTAAAATGACAAGAGTTGACAGCTGTATGAGTTCACCATTTACACAACATATGCTGCAACCTTTTGTAATTGTAATAGTTTGTTTCATATTGGCTGGCTTCCAACAATAGCTGAATTTGCAAAGCAAGCGAGCACCAATTCCGTTTCAGTGGTGTTTGCTATAATCTTTGCTACCCGGGTTAAATAAAATAAATAAATAAAAGTTCCCTTGCGACAATTTAGCTTTTGCAACGAGACCATTAAATATATTTAAGACAATGGTAGAAGAAGAGTGTAGTTCTGTTCAGTTTGGACTTAAGTTTATCGCTAACCTTATCACAGGGACTTTGAAGCACTAACTTACAGTAGACACGACCCCTCTGTTACCTTGCCAGTGGATCAAACCATTGTGAGGAAAAGGGTGGGGGGGTCGCAATCTTTTGAAACTTAAAAACGCGCTATTAAGTGTCTATAATCAGCACAATTGCTTTCATTGCGTATTATTAATATTATTTAAATTACATAGTTATGTTTCAGTGATATATTGGGGGGGACAAATCATACTTTTCCCAGGATGGGGGGGTCGTGTCCCCCCCGTCCCCCCCGGGATTTCCGCCCCTGATGGAATCTGTTATGCTTCCATTGTTTCTATGCACACATTTCCAATACTATTAAACTGGAATTTGCTTTTACTACTTCCTCTATTTTATGACTGTAAGGAAAGCGCTTTTCTCTCATCCTAATAAACATTTATATTTTATTCTACCGGAGCTTTAAACCAGAGCTTCTAATATTATCCCTTTATTTTTTACCTACATTTATTTAAGTGGAGTGGCCCAATAAAGTGTACACAGAATACTTTACTTTCCCTCTCTGCTCCTTTATCCTGTTCCATGTAGGCCATAGGATTAGGGATGAAAGCTTAATTATCTAACAAACTTCAGGTCATCAGGTCACTACTACACTGTTACATATCAGTGATTGTCTTACACCTCAATGACCAACCCTAGATTATCCTGGTGGAGTCCTAGACTGACCTTGTATTTTTTTGTTCAACTTATTGTTTCCATTTAAATGGGGGGGGGGGGGGGGCAGCTTGATACATTTTAGGACAGGCTGATGAGAATGTCATGTCATATGAAGGAAAATTCAAACTTAAAATGTGTAATTGATCAATTAAGTGTACATGTGCCACAGATAAAACCCATTTACAGACAATTTTATTGACAATCTCCCATGGAGGATAAACCGTGGTGTGAAAAACCAAGTCTTATCTCTGACACAGTCCAATCCGTACAGTGTCCATATTAGGACAGCCTCAGTCTCACTTGGACTTGTATTTCTGGCTGTCCTAATATGGACACCATACATTGTGTGGACTTGGTGAAGGGTCTGGGGAAGGGGGATATTTCGATCAGGCACTTAGAGTTATCATTGGCTGCAGCTGGAACAGGGCTGCAGGCCATTCTCGTTGCACCAGGTGCACTTCAGGGCTTTGAACGAGTCTGTGAAGCAGTTGCGGAAAACTGACAACTTGCTACCATGGCACATGGGGCACGGGACGAAGGCAAAGCCCCCACAGGTCTGGCACGTGTGGGGGTGCTGTAACTTCTGGGGGAAAACACACACACAAACAACCATTGTGAGAGCAAAATTGTTATAATACTGTAATTGCATCAAATGGTTGTTTTATGCAACGGAATAGAGGGTTCTTATAACTCTATTGTGTCTGTGTGAACTGAAAGTGGGCCTCTGGGAGATTGAACACTGACAGAAGATTTACTATGTCTTTGGGTGATAAGCCTAACAAGACCGCATTCCATAGCATGAGTTAATGTGTCTGTACTGGGGTACCAGGGGGAGATGGCTCCAGTATGGAGTTGGGGGGCCAGACCCTTGGTCTCTACACAATGAGAACAGTCTTTACAGCAGATACTGTCTGCTGTGAATTATTAGTGACCCATTCCATACATCTGTTGTTTGTCATGAACATCCAGGAGGATGGACTTTGCTATAAAATGCTATGGCTCAAATACACTCGATGGGCTCTCAACGAATCACCTATGGAAGGGTTGTTGACAAGCTCTATTACTGCAGTAATTAAATAATAAAGTTTGATTGTTTTGAAGAAATTTTAAAGTCTCCTTTTGATTACAATAATTCCATGACACAAGTCATGCCACCGGCTGAATTGAAAGCTAATTAGCATAGTTCTGTAGTGTATGTAAGGGTTTATGTGCATCGCTGTATGCCTAATTGTGCTCTTTACTTTGAAAGCTTGTCAACATGGCCTTGTATTCTGCTGTTATTTTCCCTGATAGGAAAGGTGTTGTTATCCGCACCTCACAACCCTGAGCTGCACATTCCACTCCCCTTCCCCCACACTTGGAGCCTGAGAGTCTAGGGGGTACCATAAACCTGCCTCTCAAACTCTCCCTGACCTGTGTGACCTGTGCCACGATACGTTGCTAGGGATGTTACTAGGGGGCCGGACATCTGCCCATCCTCTTGACTATACAGGTCACACAATACCTGCAGTCTCCCTCAAGCAGCATCTCTGTCTCTGCCCATCAACAACTTACTCATATCTCTGGACTTGTGAGATGGTGTGTGTTGTGAGTTGTGTGATATGTATATATTGCTCTAAATAGTTAGTTCAGGGACTATATATAATTTATACAGTCCTTTATTACTGCTCGTGATATCATACGTACAGTATATTCATTGCCTTTCATTTCCTTCAACAGAACCACTACTTTTCCCACTTTTCATTCCCATGTGCATCCCCATGACCATCATCCTTAGTGGGTTTAAATTCAGTGTCTTGCAAAAGTATTCATCGCCCTTGGCGTTTTTTCCTATTTTGTTGCATTACACCCTGTAATTTAAATAGATTTTAATTTTGATTTCATGTAATGGACATACACAAAAATAGTCCAAATTGGTGAAGTGAAATGAAAAAAATTACTTGTTTCAAAAAATTTAAAAGAATTTAAAACGGAAAAGTGGTGCATGCATATTGTCACGTCCTGACCAGTAATAGGGGTTATTTGTTATTGTAGTTTGGTCAGGACGTGGCAGGGGGTATTTGGTTTATGTGGTTCGGGGTGTGTGGCTATGTAGAGGGGTGTTTGATTTATGTATTCTGGGGTTTTTGGGCACTGTTCTATGTTAGTGTATTTCTATGTTCTGTCTAGTCTAGTCTATTTCTATGTTTAGTTTATTGGGGTTGGACCTTCAATTGGAAGCAGCTGGTTATCGTTGCTTCTGATTGAAGGTCCTATAAGTAGGAGTTTGTTTTCATGGGTTTTTTGGTGGGAGATTGTGCTGTGTATAGCTCTGTGCCTTACCGGCTTGTTATTTGTCGTTGTGTATTTTGTGTACGTATTTATTTTGGTTTACCTTCTTTGTCCGTTTAAATAAAAGAAGATGAGTGCACATTTCCCCGCTGCGTCTTGGTCCACTTTACCCTACGACAACCGTGACACATATGTATTCACCCCCTTTGCTATGAAGCCCCTACTTAAGCTCTGGTGCAACCAATCACCTTCAGAAGTCTCATAATTAGTTAGATTGCACACGTGAACTTTTATTAAGTGGCACATGATCTGTCACATGATCTCAGTATATAAACACCTGTTCGTTCTGAAAGGCCCCAGAGTCTGCAACACCACAAAGCAAGGGGCACCACCAAGCAAGTGGCACCATGAAGACCAAGAAGCTCTCCAAACAGAGGGGAAAAGTTGTGGATAAGTACAGATCAGGGTTGGGTTATAAAAAAATATCAGAAACTTTGAACATCTCACGGAGCACCGTTAAATCCATTATATAAAAAATGAAAGAATATGACACCACAACAAACCTGCCAAGAGAGGGCCGCCCAGCAAAGCTCACGGACCAGGGGGCATTAATCAGAGAGGCAACAAAGAGACCAAAGATAACCCTGAAGGAGCTGCAAAGCTCCACAGCAGAGATTGGAGTATCTGTCCATAGGACCACTTTAGGCCGTACACTCCATAGAGCTGGGCTTTACAGAAGAGTGTCCAGAAAAAAAGCCATTGCTTAAAGAAAAAAATAAGCAAACGTGTGGTGTTTGCCAAAAGGCATGTGAGTGACTCCCCAAACATATGGAAGAATGTACTCTGGTCAGATGAGACAAAAGATTTGCTTTTTGGCCATCAAGGAAATCGCTGTCTGGCTCAAACCCAAAACCTCTCATCACCCGAGAACACCATCCCCATAGTGAAGCATGGTGGTGGCAGCATCATGCTGTGAGGATGTTTTGCATTGGCAGGGACTGAGAAACTGGTCAGAATTGAAGGAATGATGGATGGCGCTAAATACAGGGAAATTCTTGAGGGAAACCTGTTTGTCTTCCAGAGATTTGAGACTGGGATGGTGGTTCACCTTCCAGCAGAACAATGACCCTAAGCATACTGCTAAACCAACACTCGAGTGGTTTAAGGGGAAACATTTAAATGTCCTGGAATGGCCAAGTCAAAGTACAGACCTCAATCCAATTGAGAATCTGTGGTATGACTTAAAGATTGCTGTACACCAGAGGAACCCATCCAACTTGAAGGAGCTAGAGCAGTTTTACCTTGAAGAATGGGCAAAAATCCCAGTGGCTAGATGTGCCAAGCTTATAGAGACATACCCCAAGAGACTTGCAGCTGTAATTGCTGCAAAAGGTGGCTCTACAAGGTATTGACTTTGGGGGTAGGTGAATAGTTATGCACGCTCAAGTTTTCCGTTTTTTGGTCTTATTTCTTGTTTGTTTCACAATAAAAAATATTTTGGATCTTCAAAGTGGTAGGCATGTTGAGTAAAGGTCTTCCCTGTGGCTCAGTTGGTAGAGCATGGTGTTTGCAACGCCAGCATGGTGTGTGCAACACCAGGGTTGTGGGTTGGATTCCCACGGGGGGCCAGTACAACAACAAAAAAATGTATGAAATGTATGCATTCACTACTGTAAGTCGCTCTGGATAAGAGCGTCTGCTAAATGACTAAAATGTAAAATGTAAATCAAATGATACAAACCCCCCCCCCCCAAAAAAAATCAATTTTAATTCCAGGTTGTAAGGCAACAAAATAGGAACAATGCAAAGGAGGGTGAATACTTTTGCTAGCCACTGTAAAGTTCCTGTGGGGGTAACTCTTGGTCTGCTTTATTTCCCTCTAACCGGGGGCGGTGTCAATGAGTCACAAACCAGTAAAATACATAGAGCCGGGTCGCTCTTTTTCAAAAACGTTTTCACAGTAGTATGTCTGTCAGTGCCTTTGCTCTGTTTGAAACACTTCAGTTCTCACAACCTCAATTTTTGATATGACCCTCACCTGTGTGTGAAAAAATTGGTTGGATGCAGAATCAATAACAAGCCTTCCATTATTGATGGCCATTTATTGATGCCCATTCATCATTTGTCAGTTCACTGATGTATTATTGATGCCATATCACTGTCGCTGAGTAGGCCTATATGGTATATCAGAATGATCAATACTATTTTCCTATACTGTGTTTCATTTATGTTTATTTTAATCATATTTAATTGCAAACATATTGGAGTATTTTTGTAATTTGAGGCGTCAGAGGCATCAGTTGAAACATGACATTGAATTTGTTAATAACTGTGCAGTTACCAGTGTTATTACTGAATATATTGTATCTGTTTGGTGGTAGTTGATTAAAAATTACCTCAATTTTGGCCAGACGATCCTGAAGTTCTCCTGATTCATTCATGTCCAATATTTTCTCAGCACCCTGCAAAGTTATTATCATAGTGTAAGATGCATCATGTCATTACTAGACCTTTGAAAATTTCATAGCTAATATATTCATAACACTTCGATAGGATCAAGGTGGATCAGTGCTTGACTTGGACCGAAATAGGGACCGGTACTAATTTTGTGTGTCGGTACTCTTTATACTTTTGAGCTAATAATTCAATAAGAGGTGCAGGAACTCAATCAGTTGAAAATTTGACGTGCCGGTACTCAGCTGCAGTGAGCTCCTACCCAAGTCAAGCACTGAGATGGATTGTATATTTTGTTTGATGGTAAAACATGCTATAATGTTTCACAATAGGACGTTTGTCATTTCAAATGTCAACATTATTCATAAAGTGTCTCAGTGTAGGAGTGATGTATCAGGTCCCTCTGTACATGTAATCTTATTCATTATGATATAAAAGACCATACTGATTCTAAATCAGCACTCCTAGTCTGAGATGTTTTATGAATACAGGCCCAGGAATTGTAAAATGAGTTGTATGACCAAGTGAAAACACTGACCCCGAGATAGTGTCCATCGATGAACACGACTGGTAGCGAGAGAGGTTCGCCCACACGCTTGCATCGTTCTTCCAGGTCCTTCCCATACTCACAGTCCAGGGCTATATTCTTCTCCAGAAACTTGACCCTGTGGTTTGAAAAGATCTTCCGGACCAACTCACACCGTTCAAACGTGGTCCTTACCACTCGAAAGCTGGTGGTGTAGATCACTATCCGCCCAAATTCTAGTGTCAACTCGGGCTTGTAAGGAAAACACACAAAAAGGAAATTAGATACTGTATGTGATCAACCTTATACACTCCCCTACATACAGTATTTATTTCTACAGTGAAGTTAAAACATTTAATTTGGCACTATACTCCAGCAATTTGGATTTTACATCAAATGTTTTATGAGGTGACAGTATAGAATCTCACCTTTTATTTAAGAGTATTTTCATACATATCTGTTTTACCAGTTAGATATGAATGCACTTTATGTATCTAGTCCCTCGATTTGAAGGTGTCATAAGTATTTAGACAAATTCACTTGTAGTGTATTAAATTTAGTAAAAAGTTTAGTATTTGGTCCAATATTTCTAGCATGCAATGACTACATCATGCTTTTAAAAGATTTGTCATGGGCCCTCAAATCCTCAAACAGTTATACAGCTGCACCATTGAGAGCATCTTGACTGGCTGCATCACTGCTTGGTATGGCAACTGCACCGCCCTCGATTGCATGGTGCTACAGAGGGTGGTGCGGACAACCCAGTGCATCACTTGGGCCGAGCTCCCTGCCATCCTGGACCTCTATATCAGGTGGTGTGAAAGGAAGGCCCGGAAAATTGTTAAAGTCTCCAGTCACCCAAACCATAGACTGTTCTTTCTTCTTCCGCACGGCAAGCGGTACAAGTCTGACACCAGCAGGCTCCTGAACAGCTTCTATCCCCAAGCCGTAGACTGTTCTCTGCTTCCGCACAGCAAGCAGTACAAGTCTGAAACCAGCAGGCTCCTAAACAGCTTCTATCCCCAAGCCATAAGAATGCTAAATAGCTAACAAAATGGCTACACAGATATCTGCATTGACCTTAAATATGCACATCCCCACACACTCTACTGTATGCACATTCTACACACACACTCACTCACTCACAATGACACTCCAAAACACACAGACACACACTTCATTTGCTCACACACACACCACAACACGCACACACATTCATACTGACTCTACACACACAAACACACAGTCGCATACGATCATCATATACGCTACTGCTACTCTGTTTATCATATATCCTGATGCCTAGTCACCTTACCCCTATACATATAAATAAAATAAAACAATGTTTTAAGTGAAATATTAGCTATTGTCTGAAGCTGAAAAAGACAGGAAATCCAAAAGCTAATTTGACCTATGCACTAACAAGGCTTTTCATCATAATCAGTTTGACTACTGCTAGAGTACTGTGGCTTTATTGATCTACTATTGATCAACAACAGATGTACTCACACTGGATGGGTTGATTAGGATTCTAACCTTCTCTCAAACAGCCTAATACATACTCTTACAGTAGGTTTATCCCATTAATGAACTTGGTAATGTAAAAATGTTTTTTTCCTTAGGAACATTCCTAGAAAGTCATGCCACCAAACAGTATTGCTGTGCATTAAAACTATTTTAAATTGCATAAAACAACATGGCTGTCAATGGCAGCCTACAGTGGTTAGTTTTCAAAATGGTACAGCTCTTTAACAGTTTAAGCAACTGACACTAGACCAACTGTAAAAGGGTCTTACAGTTACATAACTAGTTTATGAACTATATAATGATTTAAATGTGCTTACATTTACACAAAATAAATTCATTTACCACAGTACCTAACTTCCCCCATGATGGATTTTCTGAATACAGTCACAAAACAGTTACCAACATATTAAAATAAAAAGGAACTACATATTTTCTTTAAAAAATCTATTTTGATAAGTATACTGCTCAAAAAAATAAAGGGAACACTTAAACAACACATCCTAGATCTGAATGAATGAAATAATGTTATTAAATACTTTTTTCTTTACATAGTTGAATGTGCTGACAACAAAATCACACAAAAATAATCAATGGAAATCCAATTTATCAACCCATGGAGGTCTGGATTTGGAGTCACACTCAAAATCAAAGTGGAAAACCACACTACAGGCTGATCCAACTTTGATGTAATGTCCTTAAAACAAGTCAAAATGAGGCTCAGTAGTGTGTGTGGCCTCCACGTGCCTGTATAACCTCCCTACAACGCCTGGGCATGCTCCTGATGAGGTGGCGGATGGTCTCCTGAGGGATCTCCTCCCAGACCTGGACTAAAGCATCCGCCAACTCCTGGACAGTCTGTGGTGCAACGTGGCGTTGGTGGATGGAACGAGACATGATGTCCCAGATGTGCTCAATTGGATTGAGGTCTGGGGAACGGGCGGGCCAGTCCATAGCATCAATGCCTTCCTCTTGCAGGAACTGCTGACACACTCCAGCCACATGAGGTCTAGCATTGTCTTGCATTAGGAGGAACCCAGGGCCAACCGCACCAGCATATGGTCTCACAAGGGGTCTAAGGATCTCATCTCGGTACCTAATGGCAGTCAGGCTACCTCTGGCGAGCACATGGAGGGCTGTGCGGCCCCCCAAAGAAATGCCACCCCACACCATGACTGACCCACTGCCAAACCGGTCATGCTGGAGGATGTTGCAGGCAGCAGAACGTTCTCCACGGCGTCTCCAGACTCTGTCACGTCTGTCACGTGCTCAGTGTGAACCTGCTTTCATCTGTGAAGAGCACAGGGCGCCAGTGGCGAATTTGCCAATCTTGGTGTTCTCTGGCAAATGCCAAACGTCCTGCACGGTGTTGGGCTGTAAGCACAACCCCCACCTGTGGATGTCGGGCCCTCATACCACCCTCATGGAGTCTGTTTCTGACCGTTTGAGCAGACACATGCACATTTGTGGCCTGCTGGAGGTCATTTTTTGAGCAGTGTATATTGAACAAAAATATAAATGTAACATGTGAAGTGTTGGTCCCATTTTTCATGAGCTAAATCAAAAGATCCCAGAAATGTTCCATACGCACAAAAACCTTTTTCTCAATGTTGTTCACAAATTTGTTTACATCCCTGTTAGTGTACATTTCTCTTTTGTTACAATTATCCATCCACCTGACAGGTGTGACATATCAAGAAGCTGATTAATTACACAGGTGCACCTAAAATGTGCAGTTTTGTCACACAACACAATGCCACAGATTTCTCAAGCTTTTAAGGAGCGTGCAATTGTCATGCTGATTGCAGGAATGCCCACCAAAGCTCTTGCCAGATAATTGAATGTGAATTTCTCTACCATAAGCCACCTCCAACATCGTTTAAGAGAATTTGGCAGTACGTACAACTGGCCTCACAACCGCAGACCACGTGTAACCACACCAGCCCAGGACCTCCACATCCAGCTTCTTCACCTGCGAGATCGTATGAGAACAGCCACCCAGACAGCTGATGAAACTGTGGGTTTGCACAACCAAATAATTTCTGCACACTGTCAGAAACTCTCAGGGAAGCTCATCGGCCTGCTCATTGTCCTCACCAGGATGTTGACCTGACTGCAGTTCCATGTTGTAACCGACTTAAGTGCTCACATTCGATGGCCACTTGCATGCTGCAGAATTGTGCTCTTCACAGATGAATCCCGGTTTCAACTGTAACAGGCAGATGGCAGACAGTGTGTATGGCGTCGTGTGGGCACATGGTTTGTGATGTTAACATTGTGAACAGATTTCGCCATGTTGGAGGTGGGGTTATGGTATGGGCAGGCATATGCTACGGACAATATCTAGCAACTTCGCACAGCCATTGAAAAGATCAACTCTATGTGAAGGAGATGTGTTACGCTGCATAAGGCAAATGGAGGTCCCACCAGTATTCCAAGTCATGTAAAATCCATGGATTAGGGCAGGGGCGCAACTTTCACTGGGGACGGGGGGGCATGACCACCCCCACATTCTGAAATTGCATATTTGTTTCCTCCTCCTCAGTTTTATCATTGCACTGTGATACAAAAGGCAGCACCGGTAGATCTTGGACCATGCGGACGCCACAGAGAGGTCGGGTAGGCTGTTTTACAGTTTCAGCCGGCAGAATTATAGGACCGCATGGACACCACAAAGCGCGTGGACAGGCTGTGTGTAGCTTTTGAAAGGCTGGCGTATAGGATGAGCATGGGAGAGACGAACAGATGCAGCTGCTGTCTGTTGCGCATTTTCTCAGAATTGTAAAAGCAAGCAGAGCAGAAACTTGACTGATCTAGCCTCTACAGGATTGCCCCCCACCCTGGACATAGACATATCTGATATGAGCAGAAAGCTTAAATTCTTGTTAATCTAACTGCACTGTCCAATTTACAGTAGCTATTACAGTGAAAAAATACCATGCTATTGTTTGAGGAGTGCACAATTATGAACATGAAAATGTATGAATAAATTAACCTGTTGGGGCTAGGGGGCAGTATTTGCACGGCCGGATAAAAAACGTACCCAATTTAATCTGGTTACTACTCCTGCCCAGTAACTAGAATATGCATATCATTATTGGCTTTGGATAGAAAACACCCTAAAGTTTCTAAAACTGTTTGAATGGTGTCTGTGAGTATAACAGAACTTATTTGGCAGGCCAAAACCTGAGAAGATTCCTTACAGGAAGTGGCCTGTCTGACCATTTCATGCCCTCCTTGATCATCTCTAACAAATACAGGGGATCTCTGGCATGACGTGACACTTCCTACGGCTCCCATGGGCTCTCAGAAGGAGGGAAAAAGCTGAACGATGTAATTCCATCCCCAGGCTGAAACACATTAGCGCGTTTGGCAAGTGCTCTATCAGAGGGCCATTAGACTGAGGCTCGTGCATGAGGGGATAGCATGCTTTTACTTTCACTCTCTTTGTAATAAAAAACGATTTCCCGGTCGGAATATTATCGCTTTTTTACAAGAAAAATGGCATAAAAATTGATTTTAAACAGCGGTTGACATGCTTCGAAGTACGGTAATGGAATATTTAGAATTTTTTGGTCACGAAATGCGCCATGCTCGTCACCCTTATTTACCCTTTCGGATAGTGTCTTGAACGCACGAACAAAACGCCGCTATTTGGATATAACAATGGATTATTTGGGACCAAACCAACATTTGTTATTGAAGTAGAAGTCCTGGGAGTGCATTCTGACGAAGAACAGCAAAGGTAATAACATTTTTCTTATAGTAAATCTGACTTTGGTGAGTGCTAAACTTGCTGGGTGTCTAAATAGCTAGCCCTGTGATGCCGGGCTATCTATTTAGAATATTGCAAAATGTGCTTTCACCGAAAAGCTATTTTAAAATCGGACATATCGAGTGCATAGAGGAGTTCTGTATCTATAATTCTTAAAATAATTGTTATGCTTTTTGTGAACGTTTATCGTGAGTAATTTAGTAAATTCACCGGCAGTGTTCGGTGGGAATGCTAGTCACATGCTAGTCACATGCTAATGTAAAAAGCTGGTTTATGATATAAATATGAACTTGATTGAACAAAACATGCATGTATTGTATAACATAATGTCCTAGGGTTGTCATCTGATGAAGATCATCAAAGGTTAGTGCTGCATTTAGCTGTGGTTTTGGTTTTTGTGACATTATATGCTAGCTTGAAAAATGGGTGTCTGATTATTTCTGGCTGGGTACTCTGCTGACATAATCTAATGTTTTGCTTTCGTTGTAAAGCCTTTTTGAAATCGGACAGTGTGGTTAGATTAACGAGAGTCTTGTCCTTAAAATGGTGTAAAATAGTCATATGTTTGAAAAATTGAAGTTTTTGCATTTTTGAGGTATTTGAATATCGCGCCACGGGATTACACTGGCTGTTGAGTAGGTGGGACGCAATCGTCCCACCTAGCCCATAGAGGTTAACTAGGGGTCATTTAGGCAGTCTTGATACAACAATTTGAACAGATATGCAATGGTTCATTGGATCACTATAAAACTTTGCACATACACTGCTGCCATCTAGTGTCCAAATTGCGCCTGGGCTGGAATAATACATTATGGCCTTTCTCTTGCATTTCAAAGATGATGGTATGAAAAAAATACAAAAAAACGCATGTTTTTTTCTTTGTATTATCTTTTACCAGATCTAAAGTATCATTTTAGGCGAAAATTTAAAAAAAGGGGTGGAACCTTAAGAGGCTAGCTGGCAAGGTAACTGTTTGACAGAAAAAAAGTACAGTGCCTTGCAAAAGTATTCATCCCCCTTGGCATTTTTTCTATTTTGTTGCATTACAACCTGTAATTTAAATGGATTTTTATTTTTATTTCATGTAATGGACAAGTCCAAATTGGTGAAGTGAAATGAAAAAAATTACTTGTTTCAAAAAATGTGGAAAAATTCAAAACGGAAAAGGTGCGTGCATATGTATTCACCTCCTTTGCTATGAAGCCCCTAAATAAATCTGGTGCAACCAATTACCTTCAGAAGTCACATAATTAGTTAAATAAAGTCCACCTGTGTGCAATCTAAGTGTCACATGATCTGTCACATGACCTCAGTATATATACACCTGTTCTGTAAGGCCCCAGAGTCTGCAACACCACTAAGCAAGGGGCACCATGAAGACCAAAGAGCTCTCCAAACAGGTCAGGGACAAAGTTGTGGAGAAGTACAAATCAGGGTTTGGTTATAAAAAAATATCCGAAACTTTTAACATCCCACGGAGCACCATTAAATCCATTATTAAAAATTGGAAAGAATATGGCATCACAACAAACATGCCCACCAAAACTCAAAGACCAGGCAATGAATGCATTAATCCGAGAGGCAACAAAGAGACCAAAGTTAACCCTGAAAGAGCTTCAAAGCTCCACAGTGGAGAATGGAGTATCTGCCCATTGGACCACTTTAAGCCGTACACTCCACAGAGCTGGGCTTTACGGAAGAGTGGCCAGAAAAAAGCCATTGCTTAAAACCTGTTGGGGCTAGGGGGCAGTATTTGCACAGCCAGATAAAAAACGTACCCGATTTAATCTGGTTACTACTCCTGCCCAGAAACTAGAATATGCATATAATTTGTAGATTTGGATAGAAAACACCCTAAAGTTTCTAAAACTGTTTGAATGGTGTCTGTGAGTATAACAGAACTCATATGGCAGGCCAAAACCTGAGAAGATTCCATACAGGAAGTGCCCTGTCTGACAATTTGTTGTCCTTCTGTTGCATCTCTATCGAAAATACAGCATCTGTGCTGTAACGTGACACTTTCTAAGGCTCCCATTGGCTCTCTAAAGCCGCCAGAAAGTGGAATGGGGTGTCTGCTGTCTCTGGGCAAAGTACAACATCTCTGTTTGTGAGTGGTCAGCCTGGGGACAGTGAAACTGAGATGCGCGTTCATGAGAATTCAATTTTTTTTTCTTTCAGCCTTTGAATGAATACAACGTTGCCCGGTTGGAATATTATCGCTATTTTACGAGAAAAATAGCATAAAAATGTATTTTAACCTCTTGACGGTCGCCTAGGATAGGGGGCGCTACAGCGATTTTTGAATAAAAATCGTGCCCATTTTAAACGGCCTCCTACTCAAACTCAAAAGCTAGGATATGCATATAATTAATACTTGTGGATAGAAAACACCCTAAAGTTTCTAAAACTGTTTGAATGGTGTCTGTGAGTATAACAGAACTCATATGGCAGTCAAAACCCCGAGACAGATCGTAACAGGAAGTGGAATTCTGAATTGCGGACTCAACTTCATCACGTTGCCTATTAATCACACCGTGAGCTATGGTTCATTGAGCACTTCCTATTGCTTCCACTAGATGTCCCCAGTCTTTACAAAGTGGTTTGAGCCTTCTACTGTGAAAACTGACACAATGAGTGTCTGTGGAACGTGGTAACATGAGGAGGGCCATCACCATTATGACACCGGCGCCCCTGGCTACCCTCCCCTTTTGAAACATTTTGAAAGACAAAGCAATCGTCCCCCTTGAATCTTATTGGAGCTCTGGTTGAAAAAGGCCCTAAAGATTTATGTTATACAACGTTTGACATGTCTGAACGAACCTAAATAAAAAAAAAATGCATTTTGTTGAGAGAGAAGTCCCGCGGCCGACGGTACTTTTGGAGCAGCCTTCAGAACGCGCTAACAAGAACAAGCTATTGGGATGAACTTTTTCGAACGAAAATACATTTGTTGTGGACCTGGGATTCCTGGAAGTGCCTTCTGATGAAGATAATCAAAGGTAAGGGATTATTGACAATAGTATACAAGACTAGATTTGATATTGTTCCAAGATGGCGCTGACCTGTATTGCTAGCCTATTTTTCTGAGTATCGCATCCCCTTTTATCGCAAAGTGTGATTACCAAGTAAAGTTATTTTTAAATCTGGCATTACAGGTGCTTTCAAGAGATATTCATCTATAAATCTTAGAATGACAATATTACATTTTAAAAATGTTTTCGAATAGTAATTTAGTAAATTGTAGCGCTGTTTCACCAGATGCATTTGAGGGAAAATAGTTAGTCAACGTCACGCGCCGATGTAAAATGCTGTTTTTATATATAAATATGAACTTTATCGAACAAAAGAATGCATGTATTGTGTAACATGATGTCCTAGGAGTGTCATCTGATGAAGATTGTCAAAGGTTAGTGCTGCATTTAGCTGTTTTTTGGTTATTTGTGATGCATGTGGTTGGTCGGAAAATGGCTATGTGGCTACTTTTACGATATACTCCTCTAACATAATCTAATGTTTTGCTTTTGCTGTAAAGCCTTTTTGAAATTGGACAACGTGGTTCGATTCAGGAGAGGTGTATCTATAAAACGATATAACATAGTCCTATATTTGAAAAATATATATATAAAATTTTGTTATGCTAATGGCGATAGGATTTTTCACTGGATGTCCATCCCGAGCCCGACCAGGGGTTAAACTTTTCCACATGAACCTAGATCCCACACTCCACTTTCAGGTCAATTAAAGTGTAACTCCCAAATAGCCTATACAGGTTTGATTTATCATTAACATTGATTAATCAATGAAATGTGCTTTTGCAAGCTCATTGAGTCCAACTCATATGTCACTAATCCAGTATTGATGGTTCATTAACGTTTTTAAATAGATTAAAATCGTCTTTGCAGCTTCCACCGAATCAAAAAACAAACTTAGAAAAAAACGAAACTTTTTTTTATATAATGTGCAAGCTGTCAGAGGGGGTGGTTCCCAGTCCCCCGCTAATTGGTTAACCTCCACCCATTAATGGATTTATCACTGACCTTATCAGCGATACAAACCCTAACTATGCCATTAGCGGAAAAACAGCAGAAATTGCGATAAACGCTCTCCAAAATCAACCATCGGGCGCAGGCATTGTAAAGGTTCTCTCCACTTTAGCCCTTATGTATCGCCATCAAAGATTGGCATCGGTCCAGTACAGTAGTGCTCAGCGGAAGCACGAGCAAGAAATGGCTGATGAAGTGATAGGTGGAGAGAACCGGCAACTAATGACAACAGCAGAAAATTTAAATATTCTGCTAGCCGAGGACCTGCGTTTGAAAACGGAACAATTAAAAGTAATTGCAAATACTTATGACGTTGAACGAGCACAAACTCTTCAACAAAATCGTATTCTACAGGAACAACTCGATTTAGCCAAAACTAAATACGATGTAGTCCACTCCAAACTAGATACATCTGTCAAGTTATCTACAAACAGGAGCGCGCAATTTGATAACATGCATTCAGTTTTGATGACTGTTACTCAAAGCAATAATGTTCGAGTCCAAATGCTGCACAACAAAGACGATCAGTTAATGAACACAATGACTAAATTGGATGACAAATCAGCAGAACTCATTGAAGTCGCTGTACAAATTAATGATGAGAGAAATCAAGGTGATGAAGATGGAAATATTAATTTCTAAACAAGCGGAGGAAATCTCATCACTGAATCTCTCGCTCCGAACTCAATACCTCTACCTGCACACCATGACGGAGCAAGTGCAACACTCGTGTCTAAAGTCAGTACTCTAAGCACTCAAGTGGACTCTGCAATGCAGCAGAATACCACACTTAGGTACCATCTGGAGGAATTCCAGAACGGTCACGTGCTACAGCGTGACTACCCAACCAAGCAACCTGAGCTTGGTACTCAAAGGAGTGAAGACGGAAGAAGGTTTCAGACTTTGCCTTCCTCATGTGTCACTCAGTCTTCTCCTTTTGGCCATTCGGCACAGAGTAATATGGTCAGCCAAACAACACTAAGACGTTCCTAGCAGTCATAGAGGACGCCTTGGATGGCTACCCGAACTCTACGGGTTCTGACAGGCTTTAGCTATTGAAGCGAACGTCGAATCGACACTTGACGAGGTTAATTCGTCTATAACAGAAACACATGCAAAATGACTATGCTAAACTTGCCACAGCTTTGAGGTTAGAATTCAGGGGTTCTGCGACTCGCAAACACGATAGCTCCCTGGCTAACACTGTCAAACAAGCTCGGAATGAACACCCACAAGCTTACTATCATAGGCTTCGTTCAGCTTACTTTGGCCTACTCACTGAAATAGGAATGGAAGAGCTGTTACCATTCAAACAAATGTTTCTGTCAAACATGTATCCCACCTTCCTTACCTACTTGGGCCCTACAGCCCATGTTGGCTTGCCTATTTTACAACTCAGAGAGCTTGCGAGCACAGCTTTTGAGGCATCAAAAGCTCACAACGCTAAGAGCCCTGAAGTTTGACCAGGAGCACTCACTCCAGTTAGAGAATCCATTATCAGGTATTGGAGCGTTTAGAGATGACGCACAACAACAGTTTCTACCACGAAACCACGATACCAATACCCACCATGGTCGAAGTAACTGTAAAGTACGTCGCCATCGAAACCACTACCGCTACAAATGACCTGATCGCTATGTTCCTGCACCCAACCCACACAAAGTGTCAGAGTACAAGGGTAACAAAGAGTTCAAGGACGATCAAAATGTAGACCAATGTTCTCTAGAAGTTCTACTACGTGAATAACTAAAGCAAGAAACATTTGAGAAAAGGGAAAAAGATAAGTCACAAGGACTAGACAGGGAATTGCCGGACAACAGGTCCGCCGGAATTAACACCCTCAACAAGGACGTTAACAATCAAATTACTCCTGGTCTCACTAGAGACCCTATCCAGGGCCCGCTCGATCAAGACACAAGCCCACAGGCTTTGTCTATAGACTCTGATAAAAAAGTTGTGAAGAAAAAGTTCAAAAGCTTTGCAAAAGCCAAGTCCACTCAAAACCCGATAAATCGATCTGCTTTCACCTTGAACAGAAATGACACATCACGTCATTGCGAACAACCACTCCACTTTGTGGGGAATGTGTCCACTAAACACAACTCAAAACAGCCATACCTGGAAACAGTCCTGGAGGACTACTTAACCCGTCATGCGCTAATTGATTCGGGCTCGACAATATCGTTCATCTCTCAAACATTGTTCAATGATCTCAAATGGGCTTTGAAGCCAACTAAACGTTGGTTAAAAGTGGAACGACACTACACTTCGAGGTTTCACCCAGACTACCTCGCCTCTCACTTTGAGATTCATGCTGAAACTACACTTCCAGGACGTATCGCTTGTTCACCCTGTGTATGTTCTAGAGGATTAAGAAACACACACCTATTTAGGCGAGGTGCTGGCTAGCAGAGTAGAACACTTAAAAATAAAGGAGAGCCGCATACTCTAGGAGCTCAGATGCAAAAATATTTATGTCCAATGTTTCGACAGACAAGCTGTCTTCATCAGGGTATAATGACAAACACTGCGAGATGACTAATTTATATAGTGTCAAAAGACACACACAGGTGTCTGTAATCATGGCCAGGTGTGGCCTGATATCATTGGCTAATTCTCATATATTAAAATAGCATATAAAAAACATAAATGGATAGCGTACGATCATACAATTTTGGCTACATAAATCTACAAACGTTTACAATAGCAAAATCACAATAATCACAAGAATGGCTTCAGATCAAAGTCCAAATTGAGACCGAAGGGAGCAAGGGTCTTTAAATTAAAGATCCAGGCAGCCTCTCGTTTAAATGAAAGATCCTGTGTATGTTACCAATCTGAACCCCTGCTACTCGGAGTAGACTTGATGGATTGTTTACTCCCACTGATGGATTGGAAAACCAACCACGTATGGTCACAGGTCACATTGCCTTCTCCACTGACCACGCTGTCTTCCGCTAACGCTAGCTGCAATGCAGTCATCCACGAGGGGTATCTGTCGACAGCACCCCTTTGGAAAAATATGTTTCGAAACCTCTTGGTGCAGAATCCGATCCAAGGAGATATTACGATATCTCAATACAATTCATCAGCAAACCTGATTGACCATTCTTTTCATGATTTCAAGCCAGCAGTCTCTGTGAACTAAATCCTCCTTGAAGTTGTGCAATACTGTAGTTGAGATAACCTTCTCTTCTCTTCTCTTGCTCAGCAATAAACTGATACATTTTTCGCTTTGTGGGGGACTGTCACCCCTTACAATGACACTAACGGCGTCACTCCCACGACTGACCCGATGACTCCTACTGGTGAAACACTTTGCGATATCACAGACAGATATCCTTGTCTCAGTTAGCAGGTACTGAAGAGGTTGCCACATGCGGACACTGTGGTGACTAACAGGCCTTGACAGCCGCTGAGTGGTTTGAACCACAAACACCAGGAGATTTGGTTGAAAGGTTACAGCAAATCTAATAACAAGGCTGCTGACAGCTCGTACGTAGGGTCCAATCTTTTCGTTTGTGCCTCAGATACTAACACCAACCGCTGGTGGGGGGGAGGGGGTTGAGACTACGTGCAACACAATTTGAGGCCGCAGGAAACAAATCTAGTTGTAAACTTCCCCATGAGAACAAACAGACCCCTCGACAGGCATAACCTTAGAAAGGGAAAGGGGGATACCTAGTCAGTTGTACAACTGAATGTATTCAACTGAAATGTGTCTTCCGTATTTGAGTCAGAGAGGTATGGGAGGCTGCCTTCATCAACATCCACATCTTTGGTGCCCAGGGAACAGTGGATTAACTGCCTTGCTCAGGAGCAGAACGACAGATTTTTACCTTGTCAGCTCAAGGATTCGATCCAGCAACCTTTTGGTTACTGGCCCAACGCTTAGGCTATCTGCCGAACACATTTAAGATATTACTGAGTTGTATCACACTGGTCGTAAAAGCAAATGGCAACAATAATCATTCCTTGCCATGTGTAGTTTCAACTACAATGCAACTAGTAAGATGCTCTAATCATGTGGATAACTGCTCCCCCTGAGTACCAGTACCAATGCCAGCAGTCAGTCCAGCCACAATCGGTCAGAGACCTCACAAGTCAAATTGCTATTGATAACAGCGACAGAGGAGTTAATAGTCAATCAGATTACGACACGTGTAAGGGAATCTCCAGAACACTCTTCTGATGGTTAGCACACATGCCACTAATAAATAGAACCCTCCATTCAGGAGGAAAGTTATTAGGAGTCATAAACCATGATCATGCCACGTATGACTGGTTCAGTGCTTATAGAGTACTTCCGTTGTGAAGTTAGCTCCTCCGTGGATAACATAGCTATGAAATAGACTCCTTCATACCTATCACCACTACAATGGTGTAAGACATATTGACGTGTAGTAAAACTACTACAGGTCCCCTTAACATATGTCTTAAGGTCAACATCAATTCTTACTAACCTCCAGGCGTTGACCTGGAAATTATCTGATGATGTCAGACTCATTCTGAACAGGTTGCAGCCTACCAGGATACTTGGTTCTTTCCCTTGGCATGTGTGCTTATGTAAGCATAAACACACACGTACAACGGAACATTTAATGAGGATTTATGCTTGGATCACTTAAGGGTCCGAGCAAAATACCAGCCTTATGTCACGGGCGTCGTATGAATTGGACCAACATGCAGCGGGTACGTGAATGCTCATTTTCTCTTTATTAAATAAAAATGAACACTGAACAAAAAGAACGACGAAAACAGTCTTGTCAGGTGCAACAAACACTAAACAGGAAACAAATACCCACAAATCCCATAGAAAAACACCCCTACTAAATAGGACCTTCAATTAGAGGCAACGAGGAACAGCTGCCTCCAATTGAAGGTCAAAAAAATAAACTAGACATAGAAATAGAAAAAATAGAAAATAGAACATAGAAATACAAAACCCCGACAACACAAAACAAACACACCCCTGCCACGTCCTGACCGAACTACAATAACAAATAACCCGTGGCACCTTAGTAAAGTGGAAAATATACTCTGAGGCCTTTGACTCTACAGCTACAGTACTCACCAGTTTATCCACAAAGGTCCATTGGTCATCCCTGTAGACTGCCCCTAAGCTGGTGCCTTACAGCTGTAGACTTATCAGGTAATTAACAACTTAGGATAGTGCCCTAAGCAACACAACACGAATTAGAAACTTCCTAGATATGACATTAGACAATGCCATGATAGGTCATTTTGCCAAGACCTTGGACGTATACAGAATACAGTCCAATTAGATGTTTAAGGTGGATAACTATATTTTGTATATCTTTTGTTTATGTTTTATTCCTTTTTGTTTCATTATCTTTGACACTTAGGTAGTGATAGAGCCATAAACACGTTCCCCATACAACCATCACTTAGAGCCACAACACCGCTCATTTGGGAAAGAAATGTAATTATGTATTTCGTGAGTGTGTGTGCGTTGTTAACATCTGCCCAAATTGCCTAAATCCACCAGCCTGGACGACCACACAACGGGTCCGGAACGGCGATCCCAATCCGGACATCCACTGCCCATCCTGGTGGTGGACTGCTCCGTTGGCAGAAGGCCAGGGTAAACCACCAAAGGGGGATGCAATGGTGATCACCAACCGGGACATCCCCTGGCCATTCTTGTGGTGCTTTGCAGCTTTCAGAAGGCCTACCCAGGTCAACCACCAGAGGGGGGCTGCAACGGCAATCACTATCCAGGACATCCCCTGGCCATTATGTGGTGCTTTGCAGCTATCAGAAGGCCTACCAGGATAAACCACCAGAGAGGGGACCGCAATGGCGATCACCAACCAGGACATCCCATGGTCATTTTTATGTTGGTTTGCAACTTGCAGGATAATCACAACCCACCAGAGGGGGTGGTCATGACTTGCCCTCTGGGGAGAGGATCATAGTTGCCAGATCACCCCCCCCCCCACAATACTTTGTGGAAACTTTGCCTTTGGGCTCTGCAGGATTGAGAGGAAATAACCCTTTTGTTACAAGGAGATTCCTCCTGCCAAAACTATGACATCCAAAAGTGGAGAATGACACAATATTCCTAACACAATAATGTGGCTAAATGGTTAGTGGGGACTTTAAGAACAATCATGTCGAATTCATGACTAATTTGTGATGCAAGTAAGGACAGTAGAACAACATGTATCTCTGAATGTGCATATTTCCCAGTTATCAGATTAACATCTAAATGTTGTGTAACTTATATGATTAAATATGAAACTATTTGTGAGAAGATGGAATGTGATCTTAGCCTTCTAAATGAGAAAATGATTTTTCATATGAAGTTTAAACAGTCAGTAACCACGCCCACGTAAGCACAGACATTATGCCAAATGTAATGGAACCACCCTTTTTCCAGTATATACAGTGGGGCAAAAACGTATTTAGTCAGCCACCAATTGTGCAAGTTCTCCCACTTAAAAAGATGAGAGAGGCCTGTAATTTTCATCATAGGTACAATTCAACTATGACAGACAAAATTTGAAAAAAATATCCTGAAAATCCCATTGTAGGATTTTTAATGAATTTATTTGCAAATTATGGTGGAAAATAAGTATTTGGTCAATAACAAAAGTTTATCTCAATACTTTGTTATATACCCTTTGTTGGCAATGATGCAGGTCAAACGTTTTCTGTAAGTCTTCACAAGGTTTTCACACACTGTTGCTGGTATTTTGGCCCATTCCTCCATGCAGATCTCCTCTAGAGCAGTGATGTTTTGGGTCTGTCGCTGGGCAACACGGACTTTCAACTCCCTCCAAAGATTTTCTATGGGGTTGAGATCTGGAGACTGGCTAGGCCACTCCAGGACCTTGAAATGCTTCTTACGAAGCCACTCCTTCGTTGCCCGGGCGGTGTGTTTGGGATCATTGTCATGCTGAAGACCCAGCCACGTTTCATCTTCAATGCCCTTGCTGATGGAAGGAGGTTTTCACTCAAAATCTCACGATACATGGCCCCATTCATTCTTTCCTTTACACGGATCAGTCGTCCTGGTCCCTTTGCAGAAAAACAGCCCCAAAGCATGATGTTTCCACCCCCATGCTTCACAGTAGGTATGGTGTTCTTTGGATGTAACTCAGCATTATTTGTCCTCCAAACACGACGAGTTGAGTTTTTACCAAAAAGTTATATTTTGGTTTCATCTGACCATATGACATTCTCCCAATCCTCTTCTGGATCATCCACATGCTCTCTAGCAAACTTCAGACGGGCCTGGACATGTACTGGCTTAAGCAGGGGGACACGTCTGGCACTGCAGGATTTGAGTCCCTGGCGGCGTAGTGTGTTGCTGATGGTAGGCTTTGTTACTTTGGTCCCAGCTCTCTACAGGTCATTCACTAGGTCCCCCCGTGTGGTTCTGGGATTTTTGCTCACCGTTCTTGTGATCATTTTGACCCCACGGGGTGAGATCTTGCGTGGAGCCCCAGATCGAGGGAGATTATCAGTGGTCTTGTATGTCTTCCATTTCCTAATAATTGCTCCCACAGTTGATTTCTTCAAACCAAGCTGCTTACCTATTGCAGATTCAGTCTTCCCAGCCTGGTGCAGGTCTACAATTTTGTTTCTGGTGTCCTTTGACAGCTCTTTGGTCTTGGCCATAGTGGAGCTTGGAGTGTGACTGTTTGAGGTTGTGGACAGGTGTCTTTTATACTGATAACAAGTTCAAACAGGTGCCATTAATACAGGTAACGAGTGGAGGACAGAGGAGCCTCTTAAAGAAGAAGTTACAGGTCTGTGAGAGCCAGAAATCTTGCTTGTTTGTAGGTGACCAAATACTTATTTTCCACCATAATTTGCAAATAAAGTAATTAAAAATCCTACAATGTGATTTTCTAATTTTGTCTGTCATAGTTGACGTGTACCTATGATGAAAATTACAGGCCTCTCTCATCTTTTTAAGTGGGAGAACTTGCACAATTGGTGGCTGACTAAATACTTTTTTGCCCCACTGTAATTGGATCTGTGACGAAACTCACATCAGACCAGAACATTGCCGGGTTGATACGGGGTGTGTAAAATGGTTATAGCTGTACCCTGAATAATCAACCATTGGGACCAGTATGGTTAGACTCTACATTAGACCAGCGTGACCGGCAGCGTGAGCTGAAAGTATGAAATGGTTAGAAACTCTAAAACTCTCTCTCCAAGAAGAAGACGACACAGGAACATTCAATCTGCAGCTGTTTAAGTACTGTACTTTAGTCTAGTAAACTCGACTGAGAACCACCGGGTGGTACTTTGAAAAATCCATTCTAACGAACACTTCCTCTGGAAGATCTGTTCTAACAGACAGTCCGAGACGGAGAAGCTACACCTACAAAAGACAATTTGACCTCTGGGGACAAACCAGAGACTTCTGTCGAACTACTCTCAGCAGACAGACCGACGATTACAACAGAGAGACAACTAAGACATACAATCGTAAATGTGTACATTGCATTTCTAAATCTGAATGAGCTGTTGTTGGGGTGCTAAAGATCCATATTGACAATAAACGTATTATGCAACTGTATGTACAATAGGTGAAGTCCTTTGTCTCTTCTCCCGCTCTTTCTTACATGCCCCTCCCTTTTCATTTTGTAATAAGCCATCATATCGGGTTAGTCCACTAGGGGCTTTTCAATGCATTATGTAGTAATCAATGTGTAAAATATCCTGTTTATGTAATTATGTGTGATTATTTAGTTAGTTAGTAGGGTCAGACAGCCAGGGAAGACAAGTCTCCAGAGCTCAGGTGAATGTTGCAGTATATTATAACAATCAGTGACTGGATACAAAGTTCCATCTTGAGTTGATGGGTAGGCTACAGTCTGGGATCTGTGAATAAAAGGTAATTTTAATTATTGAACCACTAATTCAATCCATAGATAATATAATGTATAAATGTACCTAAATTCTTTGTCATGCCTCATCTGAGCAGGATCAGATGGTGACAAGGGTCTCATCAGGGTCAGGCAGCCAGGGAAGCCAGCCTGTGACAGCGCAGAGGTGAACTTTTGCCGATACAACACTTTATTCTCTCTGTGCAGCAATCACTGGCAAGCAAGAGGCTTCAAATATTGAAACTATTTTAAGGCAGTCTGACAAACCTCTAAAGTTGATTTCCAAACTGTATCAATGGATGATAGAGTTTTTTCACGATGACACAAAACATGTCAAACAAAAATGTGAGGAAGACCTGGGAGGGCACTATTGATGATGTTGAATGGATACAGATATGTTAGAATGCCCAGTCATGTTCATATAATCTCAGACATAAATTACTGCAGTTTAAGACCATCCATAGAACCTACTACAGTGCATTCGGGAAAGTATTCAGACCCCTTCCCTTTTTCCACATTTTGTTATGTTAAACCTTATTCTAAATGGATTAAATAAATGTTTTACCTCATCAATCTACACACAATACCCCATAATGACAAAGTGAAAACAGAAATACCTTTTTTACATAAGTATTCAGACCCTTTGCTATGAGACTCGAAATTGAGCTCAGGTCCATTCTGTTTCCATTGATCATCCATAAGCTATTTCTACAACTTGATTGGAGTCCACCTGTGGTACATTCAATTGATTGGACATGATTTGGAAAGGCACATAACTGTCTGTGCATGTCAGAGCAAAACCCAAGACATGAGGTCGAAGGAATGGTCCATAGTGCTCCGCGACAGGATTGTGTCGAGGCACAGATCTGGGGAAGGGTAGCAAAAAAATTCTACAGCATGGAAGGTCTCCAAGAACACAGTGACCTCCATCATTCTTAAATGGAAGAAGTTTGGAATCACTTCCTTGAGCTGGCTGCCTGGCCATACTGAGCAATCGGGGAAGAAGGGCCTTGGTCAGGGAGGTGACCAAAAACCCGATGGTTACTCTGAAAGAGCTCCATAGTTCCTCTGTGGATATGGAAGAACCTTCCATAAGGACAGTCATCTTTGCAGCACTCCACCAATCAGGCCTTTATGGTAGAGTGGCCATGCGGAAGCCACTCCTCAGTAAAAGGCACATGACAGCCCACTTGGAGTTTGCCAAAATGGCACCTAAAGGACTCTCAGACCATGAGAAACAAGATTCTCTGGTCTGATAAAACCAAGATTGAACTCGTTGGCCTGAATACCAAGCGTCACGTCTGGAGGAAACCTGGCACCATCTCTACCGTGAAGCATGGTAGCGGCAGCATCATACTGTGAGGATATTTTTCAGTGGCAGGGACTGGAAGACTAGTCAGGATCGAGGGAACGATGAACAGAGCAATGTACAGAGAGATCCTTGATAAAAACCTGCTCCAGAGCGCTTAGGACCTCAGACTGGGGCGAATGTTCACCTTCCAACAGAACAACAAACCTAAGCACACAGCCAAGACAATGCAGGAGTGGCTTCGGGACAAGTCTCTGAATGTCCTTGAGTGGCTCAGCCACTCTATATCTGGTACAGAGATCAAAATTCAAAAGTGAAATGTTCTTTCTGAGGTCGGACGGGCAGACAGCGAGGCGTATATTAACCCCGCTGTACAACCCCCACTGTATCAAACCAAATCACTAGGCTAGAAGCAATGGGAAATAATGTGCTAGTTGAGAAAAATACAAGAGATGATTTTGACAACAACATGAATATAAACATGATGATATTCTTATGAAGGCGCATTGTTCATTCAGATGGACTTGTTAGCAGGCATAGTGTGCCTGTGACGGCCAGTACAGTACAGCTTGGAACACTGCTTATCCAATCAGCATCCAGGATCCAAACCACCCATTTTATAATTATAAATCATTTGTACACTGCAAATTGACTACAAGGAGCCGAAACAGATAGTATTTCACAAAAACATAATACTTTCGAACATTGATTACATTGGGAAACGATCACATATGTTTTTATAGTCTTTTATGTCCAATGAAGATTAAAATATTATTGTAATTTTCTTTGCTCTGAAAACTTGGGGGGAAAATAAAACCACCCATGGGTCAAATTCGCCAGTTGGAGAACCCTGATACAAAGTGAAGTTAGTTCAGACAGTATGACCGGGAGATGTAGGTGAGGCCAAATGTAAGATTGTGATAGATGTGTGGCAGAAGACATGGGAGGGGGGGCATGCGCCTCTAATGTTTGATTGCGGACCGCCATAATACCATAGAAGAAGAGGAAAAGGATAACTTTTGCATTGTCATAAGAGATTGGATTATTGTACCAGTGTTGAATGTCCATACTGAAATAGCTATTATGCTGAGGCATTCATTATTTGAGGTAAAAGTTGTTTCTTTGTTTGTTGAAACTGTCACTGGGAAATTACTTTGTTAATGTTAGCTAGCTAACGTGACCTTGGTTAAAAGTTTCCTTGTGTGCATTTTTCTGCAGATCATTCTATGCATCGTTCTGTTTGTGTCTAGCAACAGTATATGTTGAACATAGGTACTAGCTAACCACCTAGCAAGCTAACGATTGTCAGCTAAATTAGCTAGCTAGGTTAAGTAATGTTTGAACATTGATCATTAGCTAGCTGCTGGAGCGAAGAAGCTATCCTGTTAGCTGACGTTACCAATAACGTTAATAGTTTATCCTGTCAGCGAACATGTTTAGGTCCTAGCCAGTTATTTAGCAATCAGAGAGACATTCAGGTCTTACCTAGGTACGACTCCTATTTAGTTGTCTAACGCTAGCTGTAAACAGCCAAGTTTACTTACTATTACAATAGGCTTTGATGAGCAGAATAACTAGCTAACTAGCTAATTAACGTTAGTATTTTAACCTGTTAGGGCTAGGGGGCAGTATTGACACGGCCGGATAAAAAAACGTACCCGATTTAATCTGGTTACTACTCCTGCCCAGTAACTAGAATATGCAAATAATTATTGCCTTTGGATAGAAAACACCCTAAAGTTTCTAAAACTGTTTGAATGGTGTCTGTGAGTATAACAGAACTCATATGGCAGGCAAAAACCTGAGAAGATTCTGAACAGGAAGTGGCCTGTCTGACAAGTTGTTGTTCATCTTGGCTCTTTTTATTGAAGACTGAGGATCTTTGCTGTAACGTGACACTTCCTACGGCTCCCAGCCCGGGAAAAAGCTGAATGATATCGAGGCAGCCCCAGGCTGAAACACATTATCGCATTTGGATAGTGGCTGGTCAGAGTACTCTGAGACTCAGGCTCGTGCACGAGGGCACGAGATGTTTTTATTTTCTCTCACTTGGTATGTATTCTCTCACTTGGACTCTCGTTAATCTAACCACACTGACCGATTTCAAAAAGGCTTTACAACGAAAGCAAAACATTAGATTATGTCAGCAGAGTACCAAGCCAGAAATAATCAGACACCCATTTTTCAAGCCAGCATATAATGTCACCAAAACCCAGAAGACAGCTAAATGCAGCACTCACCTTTGATGATCTTCATCAGATGACAACCCTAGGACATTATGTTATACAATACATGCATGTTTTGTTCAATCAAGTTCATATTTATATCAAAAACCAGCTTTTTACATTAGCATGTGACGTTCAGAACTAGCATACCCCCCGCAAACTTCCGGGGAATTCGCTAACATTTTACTAAATTACTCACGATAAACGTTCACAAAAAGCATAACAATTATTTTAAGGATTATAGATACAGACCTCCTCTATGCACTCGATATGTCCGATTTTAAAATAGCTTTTTGGTGAAAGCACATTTTGCAATATTCTAAGTACATAGCCCAGGCATCTCGGGCTCGCTATTTAGACACCCGGCAAGTTTAGCACTCACCATAATCATATTTACTATTAAAAAAGTTTGATTACCTTTTGTTGTCTTCGTCAGAATGCACTCCCAGGACTGCTACTTCAATAACAAATGTTGGTTTGGTCCAAAATAATCCATCGTTATATCCGAATAGCGGCGTTTTGTTTGTGCGTTCCAGACACTATCCGAAATGGTAAAGAAGGGTCGCGCGCATGGCGCAATTCGTGACAAAAAAATTCTAAATATTCCATTACCGTATTTCGAAGCATGTCAACCGCTGTTTAAAATCAATTTTTATGCCATTTTTCTCGTAGAAAAGCGATAATATTCCGACAGGGAATCTCCTTTTCGGCAAACAGAGGAAAAAAATCACAAAGGCGGGGGCGGTCGGGTCACGCGCCTAAGCCCAGTGTCCCTTGATCGGCCACTTGAGAAAGGCGATAATGTGTTTCAGCCTGGGGCTGGGATGACGACATTCTGTTTTTTCCCGGGCTCTGAGCGCCTATGGACGACGTAGGAAGTGTCACGTTAGAGCAGAGATCCTTAGTAAAAGATAGAGATGGAAAAGAAGTTCAAGAAATGGTCAGACAGGCCACTTCCTGTAAAGGAATCTCTCAGGTTTTGACCTGCCATTTGAATTCTGTTATACTCACAGACACCATTCAAACAGTTTTAGAAACTTTAGGGTGTTTTCTATCCATATGTAATAAGTATATGCATATTCTAGTTACTGGGTAGGAGTGGTAACCAGATTAAATCGGGTATGTTTTTTATCCAGCCGTGTCAATACTGCCCCCTAGCCCTATTAACAGCTTCTACCCCCAAGCCATAAGACTGCTGAACAATTAATCAAATGGCCACCCGGACTATTTACATTGAACCCCCCCAACCCCCCTGCTACTTGCTGTTTATTATCTATGCATAGTCACTTTACAAATTACCTTGACTAACCTGTACCCTCGCACATTGCCTCGGTACCGGTACCCCCTGTATATAGCCTCGTTATTGTTATGTAATTTTCTTGTGTTACTTTTTGATTTAATATTTTTTGTTACTTTAGTTTATTTAGTACGTTTTTTTTAAACTCTTTTTCTTGCACTGCATTATTGGTTACGGGCTTTTAAGTAAGCATTCAACGGTAAGGTCTACAGCTGTTGTATTCGGCGCATGTGACAAATACAATTTTATTTTATTTTGATTTGTGTATGTGTGTGGTCTTTCTTTATCTCAACTCTCACTGATCATTTATCTCATGCACTGGTCTCTCATTTCCCCTTGTAACGACGGTCGTCAGGAATGGACCAAGGCGCAGCGGGTTGAGTGCTCATAATTAACTTGAATGAAAACACTACTACAAACAAAACAAAACGATGGACGACGAAGACAGACTTGAAGGCACAAGACAGCAATTCAAGTGACAATCTCCCACAAATTACAAACACAAACACACCCTAATATATAGGACTCTCAATCAAAGGCAACTAGACAACACCTGCCTTCAATTGAGAGTCCACACCCCAATTAACTAAACATAGAAACAGACTAACTAGAAAGAACATAGACTAACAGAGCAGTGACCATAAAACCCCGGAATACATAAATCAACTACCCTCTACATAATACACACACCCCGAACCACATAAACCAAATACCCTCTGCCACATCCTGACCAGCCTACACAAACAAAATAACCCTCATACTGGTCAGAACGACTAACAGGCTTGTAAGGCACAAAGCTATACACAGCAATTAATCTCCCACAACTCACAAACCCAAACACATACCTATATATAGGACTCTCAATCAGAGGCAACTAGAAACACCTGCCTCCAATTGAGAGTCCAACACCCAAACCTAAACATAGAAAACTAAACAGAACTAAACGTAGAAATACAAACCTAGAACATACCCAAAACCCAGAACTAACAAACCAAACACCCTAATTAACAACCAACCACCCTGAACCACATAAAACAAATACCCTCTGCCACGTCCTGACCAAACTACAATTACAAATAATCCCTAATACTGGTCAGGACGTGACAATACAAATCTAAAGTTCAATGCGTTTCCATCGCATTTTGAACTAAATAGCAAATGTGCCTACTCTGGTCTTGGCACGTGCACTCTAGCCAACAGCTGTGAGAAGACTAGTCTTGATGATGAGATTATTATGGATATTTCTATTTGTCAAATGGCAGTCAAGCATCGATCATTATGTCACCAGAATCAGACCCTCGATATTTATTGGAAAGGAGCATCAAGATCACAGTGCATTTTCATCACCCTGTGAAGTTCATCATGTTATTTAATCTGTAGCCTAATAAATTGTATGGTTTCCCATATCACCGCGTGACTCGAAGTTTACTTCGAAATTATGGTTATTACGTCAGTATTTGCGCATAAAAGACTTTTCCACCGCCATTTCTCGTATAGTTAATTTTACCGACACAATAAGATACCGTGTCGAACTAACAAATCATCTGTCAACATTTATAAAGTTGTACTGAAACTTTCCATCACAGACATTATGACCAGAGCTTGCAACCTGGTACAGGTTATCAGTCAACCTACTAGAGTAGCTACGAACAGCACAGGAATGCAATCATCAACATGTATTGATCACATCTTTACTAATACTGCAGAAATTTGCTTTAAAGCAATATCCAAATCGATCAGATGTAGTGATCACAAAATAGTAGCCATATCTAGGTAAAACAAAGTTCCAAAGGCAGGGCTTAATATAGTGTATAAGAGGTCATACAATATGTTTTCTAGTGATTCTTATGTTGATGATGAAATTGCTTATTCCAGTTACTAATAAGCATGCACCCATTAAGAAAATGACTATAAAAACTGTTAAATCCCCTTGGATTGATGAGGAATTGACAAATTGTATGGTTGAGAGGGATGAGGCAAAAGGAATGGCAAATAAGTCTGTCTGCACAACCGATTGGCAAACGTACTGCAAATTGAGAAATCATGTGACTAAACTGAATAAAAAGTATAAGAAACTATACTATGAAACATATATACATTATATAAAGGATGATAGTAAAAAGCTTTGGAACACCTTAAATGAAATTTTGGGCAAAAAGGCAAACTCAGCTCCATCATCCATTGAATCAGATGGCTCATTCATCACAAAACCCACTGATATTGCCAACTACTTTAATGATTTTTTCATTGGCAAGATTAGCAAACTTAGGCATGACATGCCAGCAACAAACGCCGGCACTACACATCCAAGTATAACTGACCAAATTATGAAAGACAAGCATTGCCATTTTGAATTCCACAAAGTGAGTGTGGAAGAGGTGAAAAAACTGTTGTATATCAACAATGACTAACCACCGGGGTCTGACAACATGGATGGAAAATTACTGGCAGCTGTTTCAATATTTACTAACAACATTCCACTGGCTTAAAGTAAAGCCAGTGTGTCCATAGAACACTTAACAAAGAGCTTCAGTTCGTTTTAGAATGGGTGGCAAGGAATAAGTTAGTCCAAAATATTTCCAAAACTAAAAGCATTGTATTTGGGATAAATCATTCATTAAACCCTAAACCTCAACTAAATATTGTGATATAAAATGTGGAAATTGAGTAAATTGAGATGACTAAATAGCTTGGAGTAACCCTGGATTGTAAACTGTCATGGTCAAAACATAATGATACAACAGTAGCTAAGATGGGGAGAAGTCTGTCTATAATAAAGTGTTGCTATGCCTTTTTAACAACGCTATCAACAAGGCAGGTCCTACAGGCCCTAGTTTTGTCGCACCTGGACTACTGTTCCGTCGTGTGTTCAGGTGCCACAAAGCGGGACTTAGGAAAATTACAATTAGCTCAGAACAGGGAAGCACGCCTGGCCCTTAAATGTACACAGAGAGCTAACATTAATGATATGCATGACAATCTCTCCTGGCTCAAAGTGGAGGAGAGATTGACTTCATCACTACTTGTTTTTGTAAGAAGTGTTGACAAGCTGAATGCACCGAGATATCTGTTTAAACTACTAGCACACAGCTCGGACACCCATGCATACCCCACAAGACAAGCCACCAGAGGTCTCTTTACAGGCCCCAAGTCAAGAACAGACTATGGGAGGCGCACAGTACTGCATAGAACCATGACCACATTGAACTCTATTACACATCAGGTAACTAACTACCTGATGCAAGCAGTAGAATCAGATTTTAAAAAACAGATAAAAACACACCTTATGGAACAGCGGGGACTGTGAAGAGACACACAAATACTGTAGGTCCAGACACACGCATAGGCACACAAACGCTAGGACACCAACTCTACACATATGTACATTGTAATATTGTTGTATGGTGGTATTATGTAATGTAAGCCTTGGCAGCAGCTAATGGGGATCCCTAATAAATACAAATACTTTACCCGCATAATAACTGTGGATGGAATTGTGGTTACTGAGCATGACAAAATGTGCTGATGGAATAATATCCCGTGACCTCAGTTCCAGGTGCAACACACACACACACACACACACACACACACACACACACACACACACACACACACACACACACACACACACACCACACACACACACACACACTAAGCAGGCTAATGGAAGTTAATGGGGCCTAATGGAGTGTACTGTAAAATGGGATGATGTAGACTTTAGCCCTTTGTTATTGTCAGAGCGTGTTTAATGTGAACAGTGTTATAAGGTAATTTAGCAGACTGTATAACAGTAGCGTATGGTCCTACAATGTGAGCATTATTAGAGACTGCTAGAGGGTAGTAAACTGGACTAGTCTGCCTTGTTGTTCAATAGAGTCAAATGAAACCTCTCTTTCAGGAGTGAGCATCAGAAAAGAAAAGCAAAAATTGGAAGAAAGAGGTAGAAGCACAGCAAGGCACAGTAGATGTGAGGATGTCTCCATCTGTTTTTATGACCTCATGCTACAGTCGTATTCAGTATTTTACGATTATCACACTGTGCGATGTTACCAAATCAAAATCTTGATATCAACCTGGCCAGATTGTACATTTTCTTCAGTTCTGTCGTCATATTTTGCGATTGGCTTGCGAGGCTATGTCATCTGCAGCGGTTTATTTGATCTACACTTGTGCCAGCACAAGCAGCGCAAGCCTCTCTCTATGCTTATTAGGGCCGGGATACCAGTATCGCAATATTTTTTCAATGGCAAAAATAAAAACACGAAACAGATCAAACTCTTTGGTCCTTTAGAAACCTGCTGTATGTAGAATATTGTGTGCTATAGCTTGGTAAATAAATAAATGTGACTCTGGATGACATGTTGTTTGCTTCAAACATTAGGGCTGTTTTCATAAAGAAGTTAAATCCACATCGTGTTTTGTTTCTTTGTCAAGACACTAAATAATATCACGAAATTGGTATCGTCCTGGCCCTATTGCTTATGTGCGAGTTAAGTGAGTTCGCAAAGTAGGCCTATGCATCTTTGAAATAGTTTTCAAATACTTAATTATTTAAATATTGGAGAAAAAAATGTCTCGTAACACCAGCCACAAAACACGATCAATGAAAAAAACATTCCTAATTACTGATTGCTTTGTTAATTGTTTGTAGATAATGTTAGTGTTATGTTTCCTCTGTGTGTGTCTCCTATGTGTGTGGATGAATGCATTCACAGACACAGCAATCCGCTTGTTGGGGGTGAACAGGGAGCACAATGCTGTAGCAGTGGGACAGAGGAGATGGCATTTCAGAGGGCTTCGTCAGATTTAAGGAGTTGGAGAGGTAACTTTGGGATAACCTGTACCATGAAAGTGGCTCACCTCTTATCAAGGTACATTTCTATGGCATCAAATCCTTCAGAACTAACCTGCTCCGGGACAGGCTAACTCAGATCTAGCTTGATTTTTCCTGAATGAAATGTCTCATCCTGTCACGCCCTGGCCATAGAGAGGGTTTTATTCTCTATTTTGGTTAGGCAAGGGTGTGACTAGGGTGGGCATTCTATGTCCTTTTTTCTATGTTTTGTATTTCTTTGTTTTGGCCTGGTATGGCTCTCAATCAGGGACAGCTGTACATCGTTGTCGCTGATTGGGAGCCATACTTAGGCAGCCTGTTTTCCTTTGGGTTTTGTGGGTGGTTAATTTCTGTTTTGTATTACTTACCTGACAGAACTGTTTGGCTGTCGTTTCTTGTTTCTTTGTTTCAGTGTTCAGATCAAATAAATTCATGATGAGCACTAACCACGCTGCGCCTTGGTCTACTCCCTGCAACATCCATTACAGAACCACCTACCACAAGAAGACCAAGCAGCGTGGATTGGAGCATCGGGGAGAAGGATGGACATGGGAGTCGGAACGTAGATTCTGGAAGGACAAGTTAAGGGAGCTACGGGAACCTGAGAGGCAGCCCCAGAATTTTTTTTTTTGGGGGGGGGGGCACACGGGGAGTTGGGGTAAGTCAGGCAATAGACCTGAGCTAACTCCTCGTGCTTATTATAAGGAGCGTTTGGCGGGGAGAGCACCGTGCTATGCGGAAGTGCGCACGGTCTCGCCCATCCGCACGCACAGTCCGGTGCAGTCGATACCAGCCCCCCGCAAGTGCCGTGCTAGAGTGGGCATCCAGTCAGGAAGGAGTATGCCTGCTCAGCACATCTGGCCACCTATGCGTCTTCAAGACCCGGTCTATCCTGTGCCTGCTCCCAGAGCCAGGCCTCCTGCATGTCTCCCCAGCCTGGTGAGTCCTGTGCCTGCTCCCAGAGCCAGGCCTCCTGCATGTCTCCCCAGCCTGGTGAATCCTGTGCCTGCGCCCAGAGCCAGGCCTACTGCAAGTCCCGCCAGTCCGGAGCCGCCAGAGCCACCCGCCTGTCCGGAGCCGCCAGAGCCGCCCTCCAGTCTGGAGCCGCCAGAGCCGCCCTCCAGTCCGGAGCCGCCAGCGCCGCCCTCCAGTCCGGAGCCGCCAGCGCCGCCCTCCAGTCCGGAGCCGCCAGAGTTGCCCGCCTGTCCGGGGCCCGCTGCAAGGGTCCCTAGTCCGGGGTCGGCGGCGAGGGTCCCCACTCCGGAGGCGCCACCTAAGTGGGCCAAGCTGAAGGTGGAGCGGGGTCCACGTCCCGCACCAGAGCCACCGCCGTAAGGAAGGCCCACCCGGACCCTCCCCTTTAGAGTCAGGTTTTGCGTCCGGAGTCTGCACCTATGGAGGGGGGTACTGTCACGCCCTGGCCATAGAGAGGGTTTTATTCTCTATTTTGGTTAGGCCAGGGTGTGACTAGGGTGGGCATTCTATGTCCTTTTTTCTATGTTTTGTATTTCTTTGTTTTGGCCTGGTATGGCTCTGAATCAGGGACAGCTGTACATCATTGTCGATGATTGGGAGCCATACTTAGGCAGCCTGTTTTCCTTTGGGTTTTGTGGGTGGTTAATTTCTGTTTAGTATTACTTACCTGACAGAACTGTTTGTCTGTCCTTTCTTGTTTCTTTGTTTCAGTGTTCAGGTCAGATAAATTCATGATGAGCACTAACCACGCTGCGCCTTGGTCTACTCCCTGCGACAGCCGTTACACATCCCCTGATGAAATCAGATACCCTCCCTCTCGCAAACATTGTGTCATTATCCCCTTCATTTATACCTAGGTGTCTGGCTAGACTGTAAACTCTCCTTCCAGACTCATATTAAACATCTCCTATCCAAAATCAAATCTAGAATTGGCTTTCTATTTCGCAACAAAGCCTCCTTCACTCACGCCGCCAAACTTACCCTAGTAAAACTGACTATCCTAACGATCATCGACTTCCGCGATGTCATCTACAAAATATTTTCCAATACTCTACTCAGCAAACTGGATGCAGTCTATCACAGTGCCATCCGTTTTGTTACCAAGCCCCTTATACCACCCACCACTGCGACCTGTATGCTCTAGTCGGCTGGCCCTCGCTACATATTCGTCGCCAGACCCACTGGCTCCAGGTCATCTATAAGTCTATGCTAGGTAAAGCTCCACCTTATCTCAGCTCACTGGTCACGATAACAACACCCACCCGTAGCACGCGCTCCAGCAGGTATATCTCACTGGTCATCTCCAAAGAAAACACCTGCTTTGGCCACCTTTCCTTCCAGTGCTCTGCTGCCAGTGACTGGAATGAATTGCAAACATCGCTGAAGCTGGAGACTTATATTTCCCTCACTAACTTTAAAAATAAGCTATCTGAGCAGCTAACCGATCGCTGTACATAGTCCATCTGTAAATAGCCGACCCAATCTACCTACCTCATCCCCATATTGTTTTTATTTACTTTTCTGTTCTTTTGCACACCAGTATCTCTACTTGCACATCATCATCTGCTCATTTATCACTCCAGTGTTAATCTGCTAAATTGTAATTACTTTGCTACTATGGGCTATTTGTTGCCTACCTCCTCACCTCATTTGCACACACTGTATATAGACTTTAATTTTTTATTTTGTGTTATTGACTGTACGCTTGTTTATTCCATGTGTAACTCTGTGTTGTTTGTGTCGCACTGCTTTGCTTTATCTTGGCCAGGTCGCAGTTGTAAATGAGAACTTGTTCTCAACTAGCTTACCTGGTTAAATAAAGGTGAAATAAAAAATACAATTTTTTTTAGGAAGACGAGTGATAAAATATTGTATTATTCAAATGTTTTTTTATGTAATTTTTTTAAAATACCTTACACAGTACACATTTAGTAAGGACAGAATTAGCTTTCCAAACTGTACATTTTTCATGCAATTGTATTTGGAAATTTGCGAAAGGCAAAATGACAATCGCAACCAACCATAGACATATTATCCATAGATGGCGGTTCCTATTGAAATCAAGACTGGCAGCCATTGTCACAGTTGTCGTCGGGAAAGGAGTACCAAAACGCAGCAGGGCTGTGGATGCTCATCTTGATATTTATTTATAAAATAAAGTGAACACCAAAATAATAAACGACGAAGAACTCACGAACAACCAAACAGTCTTGTAAGGCTCACACACGCAAAACAAGAGACAATCTCCCACAAACACTAAACCAAACACATACCCATATATATGACTCTCAATCAGAGGCAACGAGAAAGCACCTGCCTCCAATTGAGAGTCCAACCCCCCATTAACCTAAACATAGAAATACAACTAACTAGACTAACATAGAAATACAATAACAAGGAACAGTGCCCAAAAACCCTGGAATACCTAAATCAAATACCCTTCTACAAAAAACACCACCCCGAACCACATAAAACAAATACCCTCTGCCACATCCTGACCAAACTACAATAACAAATAATCCTTATACTGGTCAGGATGTGACAGTACCCCCCCCCCCTAAAGGTGCAGACCCCGGATGCACCTCATAAATAAACAAAACCCAAAACAACAACAAAAAAATCCCCCTAAACTAAAGGGAGGGAAGGGAGGGTGGCTGCCGTCACCGATGGCACTAGTGCTACACCCCCCCCCCTCCCCAACCCACCTATACAGGTGGTGGTTCAGGCTCCGGCCTACTGTCCTACAGAATGCAGACAGACTTAACCTCTTGATGGTCGACTAGGATAGGGGGCGCCACAGCGCATTTTGAAAAAAAATTGTGCCCATTTTAAAACGGCCTACTACTCAAACTCAGAAGCTAGGATATGCATATAATGAATACTTGTGGATAGAAAACACCCTAAAGTATCTAAAACTGTTTGAATGGTGTCTGTGAGTTTAACAGAACTCATATGGCAGTCAAAACCCCGAGACAGATCGAAACAGGAAGTGGAATTCTGAATTGCGGACTCAACTTCATCACGTTGCCTATTAATCACACCGTGAGCTATGGTTCATTGAGCACTTCCTATTGCTTCCACTAGATGTCCCCAGTCTTTACAAAGTGATTTGACTCTCCTACTGTGAAAACTGACAGAATGACACTCTGTGGAACGTGGTCACACGGAGAGGGCCATCACCATTATGACGCCGGCGCCCCTGGCTACCCTCCCCTTTCGAAACGTTTATAAAGACAATGCAATCGGCCCCCTTGAATCTTATTGGAGCTCTGGTTGAAAAAGGCCCTAAAGATTTATGTTATACAACGTTTGACATGTTTGAACTAACCTAAATAAGAAAAAAATGCATTTTGTTGAAAGAATAGTCCCCCGGCCACGGAGCTTTTGGTGCAGCCTTCAGAACACGCTAACAACAACAAGCTAATGGAACATAAAGGATGAACTTTTTCGAACGAAAATACATTTGTTGTGGACCTGGGATTCCTGGAAGTGCCTAAAGATTAAGATAATCAAAGGTAAGGGATTATTGACAATAGTATACAAGACTAGATTTGATATGCGATTGTTCCAAGATGGCGCTGACCTGTATTGCTAGCCTATTGTTCTGAGTATCGCATCCCCTTTTATCGCAAAGTGTGATTACCCAGTAAAGTTATTTTTAAATCTGGCATTACAGGTGCTTTCAAGAGATATTCATCTATAAATCTTAGAATGACAATATTACATTTTAAAAATGTTTTCGAATAGTAATTTAGTAAATTGTAGCGTTTCACCGGATGCATTTGAGGGAAAATAGTTAGTCAACGTTACGCACCGATGTAAAATGCTGTTTTTATATATAAATATGAACTTTATCGAACAAAAGAATGCATGTATTGTGTAACATGATGTCCTAGGTGTGTCATCTGATGAAGATTGTCAAAGGTTAGTGCTGCATTTAGCTGTTTTTTGGTTATTTGTGATGCATGTGGTTGGTCGGAAAATGGCTATGTGGCTACTTTTACGATATACTCCTCTAACATAATCTAATGTTTTGCTTTTGCTGTAAAGCCTTTTTGAACAACGTGGTTCGATTCAGGAGAGGTGTATCTATAAAACGATATAATTTGAAAAAAAATAATTATTACATTTTGTTATGCTAATGGCGATAGGATTTTTCGCTGGAGGCCGCACAGGGTTTAATCCGTTTCGGGCCGTAGGCAGACTCCCCTCGTTCCGGATCGTAGGCAGACCTCTTCCATTCCACACTGTCGGCAGACTCATTTGAAACACAATTACTTATACTTAGTTCTGAATCACTAATAGACTTATTCAGTTCCGGGTTGCTGCTAGACTCCTTTGGTTCCGGGTCATAGGCAGACTCACCCGGTTCTGGGTCACAGGCAGACCCCTTCGGTTCCGGGTCACAGGCAGACCCCTTCGGTTCCGGGTCACAGGCCGACCCCCTCGGTTCCGGGTCACAGGCAGACCCCCTCGGTTCCGGGTCACAGGCAGACCCCCTCGGTTCCGGGTCACAGGCAGACCCCCTCAGTTCCGGGTAGACGGGCCACTCTGGCAGATCCGGCGCGGCGGGCCACTCTGGCAGATCCGGCGCGACGGGCCACTCTGGCAGCTCCTGACTGGCGGGCAGCTCTGGCGACTCCTGACTGGCGGGCAGCTCTGGCGACTCCTGACTGGACACTGTTGCCGGATACTCTGGACTGCACACTGTTGCCGGACTCTCGAGGCTGGGCTGACGCACTGGAAGCCTGATGCGTGGTGCTGGTACTGGAGGTATCAGCCTGGGGACACGCACTTCAGGGCTAGTGCGGGGAGCGGAAACAAGCTGAGTCAGACTGGGTTGACGCACTGGAAGCCTGGTGCGTGGTGCTGGTACTGGACGTGCCAGACTGGGGACACGCACCTCAGGGCTAGTGCGGGGAGCGGGAACAGGCCGAGTCGGACTGGGTTGACGCACTGGAAGCCTGGTGCGTGGTGCTGGTACTGGACGTGCCAGACTGGGGACACACACTTCCGGGTCCGCACGAGAGACAGGAACTGGAAACACCGGGCCATGGAGGCGCACAGGCGGTCTTGATCTCACCTCCTGCACAACCCGTCCTGGCTGGATGGAGCTAGTAGCCCTGTACGAGCGGGGTGCTAGTACAGGGCGAACTGGGCTGTGCAAGGGCCTGATGGTTGCCGTGCGTAGAGCGGGCGTAGGGTAGCCTGGTCCTAGGAGGCGCACCGGTGACCAGACGCGCTGCGCAGGCATCCTCCTACCAGGCTGGATTCCCACTCTAGCACGGCATCTGCGAGGGGCTGGAATAACTCCCACTGGACTGTGCGTGCATATGGGCGAGATTGTGCGCACTTCAGCAAAACACGGCGCCCTCCACTCCATACGGTCCTCCATATAAACATGGGGAGCTGGCTTAGGGCTCACCCTTGGCCCAGCCAAACTACCCGTGTGCCCCCCCAAAATTGTTTTATTGGGGGTGCCTCTCGTGCTTCAACGCCAGTCGTGTTCTCCTGTAGCGTTCCCGGTCCTCACCAGCCTTTCGCCGTTCCTCCCTCTCTCTTTCCACCTGTCCCCATGGAAGGCGATCCTTTCCCGCCTGGATCTCCTCCCAAGTGTAGGAGCCTTTTCCCCCCAAGATCTCCTCCCAGGTCCATTTCTCACCATAGTCCAACTCAAATTCCCTTTGCTCCTCCAAGTCCACCTGTTGCTCCGTCCTCCGCTGCTTGGTCCGTTTGTGGTGGGAGATTCTGTCACGGTTGTCGTCGGGAAAGGAGGACCAAAACGCAGCAGGGATGTGGATGCTCATCTTGATATTTATTTATAAACACCAAAATAATAAACGACGAAGAACTCACGAACAACCAAACAGTCTTGTAAGGCTCACACACGCAAAACAAGAGACAATCTTCCACAAACACTAAACCAAACACATACCCATATATAGGACTCTCAATCAGAGGCAACGAGAAAGCACCTGCCTCCAATTGAGAGTCCAACCCCCCATTAACCTAAACATAGAAATACAACTAACTAGACTAACATAGAAATACATTAACAAGGAACAGTGCCCAAAAACCCCGGAATACCTAAATCAAATAGCCTTCTACAAAAAACACCACCCCGAACCACATAAAACAAATACCCTCTGCCACGTCCTGACCAAACTACAATAACAAATAACCCTTATACTGGTCAGGACGTGACAGCCATTGCTAGTGTACCCATTAGTTTAACTTCTTCAGGATTGGTGGGACGGTTGAGCTAACGTAGGCTAATGTGATTAGCATGAGGTTGTAAGTAACAAGAACATTTCCCTGGACATAGACATTTCTGATATTGGCAGAAAGCTTAAATTCATGTTAATCTAACTGCACTGTCCAATTTACAGTAGCTATTACAGTGAAAGAATACCATGCTATTTTTTGAGGAGAGTGCACAGTTTTGAACATAAAAAGTTATTAATGAACAAATTAGGCACATTTGGGCAGTCATGATACAACATTTTGAAAAGAAATGCAATGGTTCAGTGGACCAGTCTAAAACTTTGCACGTACACTGCTGCCATCTACTGGCCAAAATCTAAATTGCACCTGGGCTAGAATAATACATTATGGCCTTTCTCTTGCATTTCAAACATGATGGTACAAAAAAAACACCAAAAAGTGTTAACTTTTTCTTTGTAATATCTTTTACCAGATCTAATGTGTTATATTCAACATGTCCCTGATTGAGTCTGTAATACCAACATGTTTCAGGCAGACCACCATAATCCCTGCGCCCAAGAACACGAAGGCAACCTGCCTAAATGACTACAGACCCGTAGAACTCACATCCGTAGCCATGAAGTGCTTTGAAAGGCCGGTAATGGCTCACATCAACACCATTATCCCAGAAACCCTAGACCCACTCCAATTTGCATACCGCCCAAACAGATCCACAGATGATGCAATTTCTATTGCACTCCCCACTGCCCTTTCCCACCTGAACAAAAGGAACACCTATGTGAGAATGCTATTCATTGACTACAGCTCAGCTAAGGATCCTGGGACCAAACACCTCCCTCTGCAACTGGATACTGGACTTCCTGACGGGCCACACCCAGGTAGTGAGGGTAAGTAGCAACACATCTGCCACGCTGATCCTCAACACTGGAGCTCTCCAGGGGTGCGTGCTCAATCCCCTCCTGTACTCCCTGTTCACCCACGACTGGTAGGCCTGATCACCAACAATGACAAGACAGCCTATAGGGAGGAGGTCAGAGACCTGGTCGGGTGGTGCCAGAATAACAACCTATCCCTCAACGTAACCAAGACTAAGGAGATGATTGTGGCCTACAGGAAAAGGAAGACCGAGCACGCCCCATTCTCATTGATGGGGCTGTAGAGGAACAGGTTAAGAGCTTCAAGTTCCTTGGTGTCCACATCTTCAACAAACTAGAATGGTACAAACACACCAAGACAGTCGTGAAGAGGGCACGACAAAGCCTATTCCCCCTCAGGAAACTAAAAAGATTTGGCATTGGTCCTCAGATCCTCAAAAGGTTCTACAGCTGCAACATCGAGAGCATCCTGACTGGTTGCATCACTGCCTGGTATAGCAATTGCTCGGCCTCCGACCGCAAGGCACTACAGATGGTAGTGCGTACGGCCCAGTACATCACTGGTGCTAAGCTGCCTGCCATCCAGGACCTCTACACCAGGCGGTGTCAGAGGAAGGCCCTAAAAATTGTCAAAGACCCCAGCCACCCCAGTCATAGACTGTTCTCTCTACTACCGCATGGCAAGCAGTACCGGAGTGCCAAGTCTAGGACAAAAAGCCTCATCAACAGTTTTTACCCCCAAGCCATAAGACTCCTGAACAGGTAATCAAATGGCTAATCGGACTATTTGCACTGTGTGCCCCCCCAACCCCTCTTTTTACGCTGCTGCTACTCTCTGTTTATCATATATGCATAGTCACTTTAACTATACATTCATGTACATACTACCTCAATTGGCCCGACTAAGAGGTGTCTGTATGTAGCCTCGCTACTTTTATAGCCTTTTATAGCCGTGAGACCAACAGTTATTTGCTTGACAATCACAGGGTGACGAAATTTCGGAGAAATTGACGTATTGACGGAGAAAAAAATGCGGGAAAAACTCACTTTAACATGCATTGGCCATTCAAAACCTAATATAGCCACAAATATAGTCCCATCATACCAGTCCAGTATCAGCAATTTTAGGGTTTTCTGTATATTTGTCTAATGTTGATGGGAATGTTACTCTGTTTTAATATAACTCCTTAACCACTGTGATAAATAAAACAGTTTTTCTTGAGTGCACTTTTAATAGAGCTGAGATTTACTTTGAAGTGCAAAGTGTAGCAATACAGGTAAAATCGGTCATGGCATAGACATGATTGCGTAGCAGGAAGATCAGAATGTCGTGAACCAAGAGATTGGGACTTCAAATCCCAGGCGAGGGAGGACATGCCAAAAAACAATGACTGTATAAATGAACATGCACAATGTAATCATGCATGTCAATGTGTGTCAAATATGTAAATTGAAAACATTGTATGTGTGTAACTAGTTCCACAGCCTTTTTTAATTAAGATGCCCAAATAATAATTTCTAGTTGAATGAAAATATAAGACAAGTTGAGCAAACACAACATTTTAAGTTGACAACATTTTAGCCAATTTCTTCTCAAGTTGGAGCTGAGTTTGGGCCAATTAAGAGTTAAGTTCAGGTAACACTTAAACCGAAAAGTTTAGTAAATAATAATAATTAGTTTAAACAACTAGAATGTTTTTTACAGTGTACAGTACACCAAGTCCTGCAGTGTTGTGTATTGACTACACCTCTGAGTAAGCATGGAGGTAATCCCTCTCTACGCCTGGCTGTCAGCACAATCTATTCTCCATCTACTCCTTTAACAGGCCTCATTCCATTACCACCAAATGGAGCTCTAGGTGTCCATACAGATGTAGGATCTTAGTTTGATCACAGCTGCATCTGTTGTCAAACTGTGAAAGCTGTTCTGACTTTGTGGCTGTGTTATCTAGTGGAATATCTAGTGGATTGCTAAAATACTACACTAAAATACTACAAATTTCACTTTATGTGAGAAAACAAGCACTGAATAGTATAGAGAATGATTGTACCATCAAAATATTGTTTTTACAGCTGTTTGAAGCTGGTGGACCAAAACCTAAAGTAATTTTTGTTTTGGTCCACCGGCTTCAAACACCTGTAAAAACTATGATAACTATGATAACACTGAAAAGGTACAATACATATTCATCATACTTGAAGTGACCTAGATCACTTACCCCACATGCATTAGGGAGGTTTTCAAATAAGACCTGACCTGCACTGACTTTGTGCTTGACCCCCCTTACAGTCCCATTTTTGCTGAGGATGTTGACATGCTTGTGGCTAATCGGTGCTCTGTCCTTTGAGGCCCCAGCATGCATGAGCAAATCATCCCGCTCGCTCTCGCTATCATCCAACTCGGAGCCCAGAAACCCATGTAGAAAACCATGTCCGTTAGCATCTCCACTTGTGGAATGCGTACTGGCCCGGTCCGCATCCGAACTACTGGTACAATCTGAATCCAACGAGTCAGATGGCCCCCTATCTTTAAAAATCTCCTTCAGCACCCGACCACTGTTCCCCGAAGCCACGCGGAACCTCACTCGCTTCTGGGGCTTCTCTTCGCCCGGCGGTGTTAACATTGTCCACTCCTTTGGAAAAGCCAGTAGTAGATTACATAGTCCAGAAAGGTGCTTTGCAGTCCCCTTCTTATTTTCATTCAAAGCTTAACATAACCGCATGACTAGACAAACTATTTTTTCCTCATGGATTACTAGAGAGTAATCCTCAGAGTTTGAAGAGTTCTAAAAAAGACTGGCAGTCCTAAACTGCCTCACTCTTGGAGTTACAGGACCAGTAAATAATGCATGTATTTCTACCATGGTAACAGAGAAATCAACCTAAAGTAAACAGATAGCCCCTGCTGAATAATTCATCACACTTTGCACAGTTTTCTTAGAAGCTTTGACAAAACAGCTTTGAGCAAACATGCCTTTTTTATGGGGTACATCAAACAACAACATTCTTTTTTTCCTTTTTCTTTGTAAAATGAATCAGTACAGCAATAGGGTAGCTTATCTGAGGGTCACAATCGGATATTCATCAACACTATGACTGTTGCAGTACTGTTTCGGGTCTCTAACCTGTCTCCAGCCTGCCAAAATTGGACAAAGTAACTTTTCCCTGAACAAGGTAAACTTTACATTGGACTTGTGTGACTGATTTTCAATAGGGATCTGATTTGAACAGGGGATAATTCATTACATAATGTGTCTGTTTAGGAAAAACTTCCAATCTATTGTCTTACAGACATCCCAAGTCTCCAACACGCACCCTGGATAAGCAAAATTGTGGCTATTGAATTGTGTGAAGGCCGGGGCATTGTGCTTTTCAGTAAGTACCTCCTCAGAATTCAGTTTTTACTGCATGAACACACCTGTGGAGCATGAATGAATGACATAAGGGGACGTCCGTTTATCCTTTGTCCTCATTGGTCTACATTTCCCTCCCTTTGCACTCTGGGGGAAGCAAGGCTGCTATTACACACAACGTAGAGCAGGTGGCAGGGACAGGTGTTCGCCGAACACCCCTCACACAACAGTAGTGGACCAGACCATATCATGTGTCACAGCCACACAATACCACATCGTGTCTGCAGAAACACCTCAGCCAGTTATTGTGTCCCAGGTGATAAAGTGTCTCCCTGGAAATGTGACACGTCAGCTATAGCCTTAACAACACCACTCTGTTTGAGTGGCACAGGTTAGCCTCTAAAGTAAGTTGGGCCCTGCCCCCTCCAGCACGTGCCCAGCTGTCCACCTCATGTCTTGATGAGGGGAGATAAGACAGACAAAGGGAAAAGTGCGATGGCTCAAATTAGGATCTACTGGCGCCTCAAAGGCCGAGTACTATTAGATCGGATGTGTTGCCAACAACTTACTGCAAGCATCTGAGATTATCCATGCACCCACTGTGCACAGACGTGAGTTCAAAAACAAGCCAATATTTGATTGAGCTGTTAACTAATGTGAATTCTATGTGAAATCAACAAAACTTCCAGCCATTTTGGTTAAAAGTGGGTGGGAAAAAAACGTGTATGACATTTTGCAAACCTAATAGGTCTTCCATGTTGATACAATGTCATCACATGGACAATTTGCATAATTTTTTATTGAAATTACATGGGCCGTTATGGTATATTATTAGCCTAGACACAAAGTGTCCCTCCCTCTACATTCAACGGGAGTGTCTTTCCCTCTAAATGTCATATTGGTTCACGAATGTACAGCCGCAACAGTTGCAACTATGATTAGTCTCACTGCCTCTATGTCTTAGTTAGATCTATTGTTTGATGAGCATTGTAATTATAATGTAATTTTATTGTAACTGTAATATTTCATTTTAATATGTTTCAGAAAATATTTTGGGTTATTCAATTAACCAACTATACTCACAATATTGAACAGATGAGTGTTGCCTCATTTAGGGCTCGTGTGAGATAAACCATGTACCATGTATCAAAGTGAAAGAGACTAATCAATAATATATATTATATTTGACTATATATTTTATATTCTATTCTATTCTATTCTATTGCAATCAATTCCATTCTATTTTAGGGGTCAAAGTCTGCATTCACTCAAAAGTCCCCTTTAGACGGCAATCAACCTGATCCATCCCCCAAGGATAATGTAACTATGTCCACCAAAGGGCAGACTGGAATTAAATTTGCAATGGAATGTCAGGCTGACCCATCACCTCCCAAAGGGCCAGAGAGACGAGGACTGATGGTTGTCTCTATGAGCCTGGCTCAGCTCACTCCATGGGGCTGAACAAGCGATGAATCTCCCTCAATGAGAAAATCGTTCAAACCCACTGAACAGGAGCTAGAGGAGAACACACTTTCCCTTTCCCATATCGGTGAGAGACGACCATACTAAGAATCGGGAAGAGACTAAAATGCCAAAGATTTTCACCATGCATGCATGATGCATCTAGACTGGTTCCAGATCTGTTTGTGCTATCATGTCAACTCATTGTCATTCCAAACATTGGTATGGCAAGGAGTGGCACGATGGCACAAACAGACTGGTTCCCAGGCTAGCATGCATCATGTTGTAGTATATTTTTTTTACTCCTTAAAATGAATGTCTTAGGTGTTTGTATCAAGGTCCTCTTGATATTCACATATTTATTAAGATAATTTGGCCTTCACTCCCTTACATTAGTTCAGCTCAGTGCTTGTCATTTACTGGGTTCTTCTTATCTGATTATGGAGAAAGCTGTGAAATTAGAAGCAGCGTCCAGTGAACCTTCTACAAAGAGCTCTGAAAAGATGTGGCTTCCTGTGTATGCATTATCATCACTAATCAATCTCAGGGAATGCAGAATAATTATACTTTACATTTTATCAGAAAAAAGCGTATTGTTGTTTACCCTTTACAGTCCATCCTAATCATAACTGGCAAATGTAATGTAGTAAACACACACACACCACTCATCTCTTGAATCCTCATCCTCAGGTCTTCCTGTGTGATTTATGTTGCTTAGTCCTAGCTTGTGGTCAGTAGTGCTGCAAATTGATCAGACCCAAGACCTTTGACCGTAGCCAGAGGCAAAGATAATTGCAGGTCCAATTACAATGAGAGAGGGCCGTAATGCCAACGTAGACTGTGTAGCATTTTTTAGGTTTTTGTATTTCGCGCCACGCTCTTCCACTGGCTGTTGAATAGCTAGCTCATAGAAGTTAATGAACATACTATTCTCCTTCTTAAATGTTAGCGTTTATTTACATATTAGGGTACCTGAGGATTGATTAGAAACATTGTTTGACTTGTTTGGACAAAGTTTATTGGTAACTTTCGGGATTCATTTGTACGCATTTTGTACGAGGGAAACCAGTGGATTACTGAGTCAAGCACGCCAACTAAACTGACTTTTTTGGGATATAAAGAAGGACTTTATCGAACAAAAGGACATTTGTTAAGTAGCTGGGACTCTTGTGAGTGCAAACAGAGGAAGATCTTCAAAGGTAAGTGATTTATTTTCTCGCTATTTCTGACTTTCGTGACGCCTCTGCTTGTTTGGAAAATGTTTGTAATGCTTTTTGTAGGGTGCTGTCCTCAGATGATTGCATGGTGTGCTTTCGCCGTAAAACCTTTTTGAAATCTGACAAAGCGTCTGGATTAACAAGAAGTTATGCTTTTAAACGATGTAAGACACTTGTATTTTCATGAATGTTTAATATAACGAATTTTGTATTTTGAATTTTGCGCTCTGCAATTTCACTGGATGTTGGCCACCTAGCCCAAAGAGGTTTTTAACAAAATCCAAAACATGCAGGGTTTCATTGTAATTCACACTGCTTTGACAGGGACGAGACATATTGCGGGTTGGGTTGAGTCATTATTTAGACTGATATACGTTGAAACATAAAACCACCAAACACATAATCGAAGAGGCAGGCTTCTTGTCACTGTTTCTAAGCAACTGCAGGAGCCATAGGCCCGAAATCCCTGTGGTGGCTTGCTGATATTGAATTAGGTAGAGACAGAAAAAGGAAGTCTTTGCAAAAGATGCATCTCTGGAAGACTTTAAAAGCCTGCTCGAGTGTGCATGTTCAAGTGTTTATTCGTATGTACTGTACCAGTCAAAAGTTTGGACACACTTTCTCATTCAAGGGTTTTTCTTAATTTTACTATTTTCTACATTGTAGATTAATAGTGAAGATGTCAAAACTATGAAATAACACATATGGAGTCATGTAGTAACCAAAAAAGTATTTTAGATTTTAGATTCTTCAAAGTAAAAAAAAAGAGAAAAAAGAAGAAAGCCACACATTGCTCTTGATAGTATCACTGCTCTTTAATAAGCTTCACGTATCGGCCTTGCAGCCTTCGCCTTTAAAAAAAAAAATTGCACCCTTATGTAGATTTAGCCCCACCCACATCCATTCCACGCATCGAATGGGTGAAAACAAATAATTTCTACCAAATATACCAATATGCTGTTCATAAATATTTGAATAAAATGTGTACATTAAACATATTAAACATGTCTGTAAAACCACAATGAGGACATCGACCTACCAAGCAAGTTTTCATAAATCATTGTCAAGAAAAAGTCAGAGTAATCTGAAATATGGTCATAATTCATGTTCACATTTACAACATAACATACATGCATTTCATCTTTAAGACCTTTAGGAAATAATGTCTGGAGGGTGAAAATCCCAAAACATTCTCTTTTGCTCTGAGTATTATTTATATCACCTTCCCTATTTGATATCTTAACTTTCTCTATGCCACAAAATGTTTTTTTTACCCCGTGTTTCTCCCCAATTTTGTGGTATCCAATTGGTAGTTACAATCTTGTCTCATCACTGCAACTCCCGTACGGACTTGAGAGAGGCGAAGGTCGAGAGCCGTGCGTCCTCCGAAACACAACCCAACCACAACACCTGGGAGCCAGAAATCTTTCTGATTGAGAGGGGGTCAAATACTTATTTCCCTCATTAAAATGCAAATCAATTTATAACATTTTTGACATGCGTTTTTATGGATTTTTTTGTTGTTATTCTGTCTCTCACTTCAAATAAACCTACCATTAAAATTATAGACTGATCATTTCTTTGTCAGTGGGCAAACGTACAAAATCAGCAGGGGATCAAATTATTTTTTCCCTCACTGTATGGGCACAAACCCACCGTTGCTGGACCAGACAGGACTGGCAAAAAGTGCTCTTGACTGACGAGTCGCGGTTTTGTCTCACCAGGGGTGATGGTCGGATTCGCGTTTATCGTCGAATGAGCATTACACCGAGGCCTGTACTCTGGAGCGGGATCGATTTGGAGATGGAGGTTCCATCATGGTCTGGGGTGGTGTGTCACAGCATCATCGGACTGAGCTTGAAGGTCATTGCAGGCAATCTCAACGCTGTGCGTTACAGGGAAGACATCCTCCTCCCTCATGTGGTACCCTTCCTGCAGGCTCATCCTGACATGACCCTCCAGCATGACAATGCCACCAGCCATACTGCTCGTTCTGTGCGTGATTTCCTGCAGACAGGAATGTCAGTGTTCTGCCATGGACAGCAAAGAGCCCAGATCTCAATCCCATTATGCACGTCTGGGACCTGTTGGATCGGAGGGTGAGGGCTAGGGCCATTCCACCAGAAATGTCCAGGAACTAGCAGGTGCCTTGGTGGAAGAGTGGGGTAACATCTCACTGCAAGTACTGGCAAATCTGGTGTAGTCAATGAGGAGGAGATGCACTGCAGTACTTAATGCAGCTGGTGGCCACACCAGATACTGACTGTTACTTATGACCCCCCCCCCCTTTGTTCAGGGACACATTATTCCATTTCTGTTAGTCACATGTCTGTGGAACGTGTTCAGTTTATATCTCAGATATTGAATCTTGTTATGTTCATAAAAATATTTACACATGTTAAGTTTGCTGAAAATAAACGCAGTTGACAGTGAGAGGACGTTTCTTTTTTGCTGAGTTTATTATATTTTGTTCATTTGAATAGCTTATGGATGATGATGATGACATCTTTAAAGGGAACTAGGAAAACCAAACCCTCAGTTGGGTATACTGTAGACCTCTCAGAGCTTTCTGTATGAGAAGAGAGCTTGAGACTTATATACGTTACCAGTCAAAGGATTGGACACACCTACTCATTCAAGGGTTTTTCTTTATTTTTATTATTTTCTACATCGTAGAATAATACTGAAGACATCAAAACTATGAAATAAGACATATGGAATCATATATTAACCAAAAGTGTTAAACAAATCGAAATATATTGTATCTTTTAGATTCTTTAAAGTAGCCACCTTTTGCCTTGATGACAGCTTTGCACACTTTTGGCATTCTCTCAACCAGCTTCATGAGGGAGTCACCTGGAATGCATTTCAATTAACTAGTGTGCCTTGATAATTTGTGGAATTTCTTTCCTTCTTCTTCTGAGCCAATCAGTTGTATTGTGACAAGGTAGAGGATGTATACAGAACATTGGCCTATTTGGTAAAAGACCAAGTCCATATTATGGCAAGAACAGCTCAAATAAGCAAAGAGAAACCACATTCCATCATTACTTTAAGACATGAAGGTCAGTCATACCGAAAAGTTTCTTCTTCGCAAAATCCTTCAAGCGCTATGATGAAACTGGCTCTCATGAGGACCTCCACAGGAAAGGAAAACCCAGAGTTAGCTCTGCTGCAGAGTTAACTGCACCTCAGAGTGCAGCCCAAATAAATTCTTCACAGAGTTCAAGTAACAGACACATCTCAACATCAACTGTTCAGAGCAGACTGCGTGAATCAGGTCTACATGGTCGAATTGCTGAAAAGAAACCACTATTCAAGGACACCAATAAGATGAAGAAGAGACTTGCTTGGTCAAAGAAAGACAAGCAATGGACATTAGACCAGTGGAAATCTGTCCTTTGATCTGATGAGTCCAAATTTGAGATTTTTGGTTCCAACCGCCGTGTCTTTGTGAGACGCAGAGTAGGTGAACGGATGATCTCCGCATGTGTGGTTCCCACCGTGAAGCATGGAGGAGTATGTGTGATGGGGCTATGCTGGTGACACTGTCAGTGATTCATTTAGAATTCATGGCACACTTAACCAGCATGGGTACCACCGCATTCTGCAGCGATACACCATCCCATCTGGTTTGCTATCATTTGTTTTTCAATAGTACAATGACCCAACACACCTCCAGGTTGTGTAAGGGCTATTAGACCAAGAAGGAGAGTGATGGAGTGCTGCATCAGATGACCTGGCCTCACCAATCACCCGACCTCAACCCAATTGAGATGGTTTGGGATGAGTTGGACTGCAGAGTGAAGGAAAAGCAGCCAACAAGCGCTCAGCATAAGTGGGAACTCCTTCAAGACTGTTGGAAAAGCATTCCAGGTGAAGCTAGTTGAGAGAATGCCAAGAGTGTGCAAAGCTGTCATCAAGGCAAAGGGTGGCTACTTTGAAGAATCTAAAATTCAAAAGACACTCGCACGTCTGAGCTATCTTTTTTGCAGGTGCATGGTAACAGTTGAATAAAATGAGAAAAAATAAGAAACCCGCACACTGCTCTTGAAAGTATCACTGCTCTTTAATAAGCTTCATGTATTGGCCTCACGGCCTTCGTCAGAGCTTTTGTGAGTTTTTTAAATGAGCACCCTTATGTAGACACAGCCCCACCCACATCCGTTCCACTCATCAAATGGGGTTGGAGTCAAGGGAAAACGAATAAGTGTTACCAAATATAACAATGTGCATTTCATAAATATTTTAATAAAGTGTATACATAAAACGTAGTAAACACATCTGTAAAACCACAATGAGGACATCAACCTACCAAGCAAGTTTTCATAAAACTGTTAGGGTTGAACTGGCTATTTGTTTGCATAACTGGGGAAGCTATGCTACAATATTAAATATATAAACTACGGATAAGTCAACTGCTGAAGACAAGAACTACAATCGGCGACAGGAAGTGCGTCACGAAGCTGGGACCAGCCTGCACGCCGACGATAGGAGGAGCAAGTTTAAACCACGCTCCTTCTCCCTCTGACAGGCCAGCATTGAGCGGGAACTATCACTGTCAGAGTATATAAGAGAGAACAATAGGATGGGACGCTCTCTTCTCTGTCTGCCCTGCGTGGTGTAACAGCGAGACCGTATACGAACGACATATTTACCATACACGTGTTTGCATTAATTAAAGTACAAATAAATCAGAAGTTACTATGTGCTGACTATTTTGTTCTGATACCAGAATCGAATTGACGCAACTTTAACAAAACATTGGGTACAGTGCAAGAAAAACAGCGCAAGAAAAATGTCAACATAACATACATAGGCATTTCATCATTAAGACCTTCAGAATGTCTGGAGGGTGAAAATCCAAAAACATTCTCTTTTGCTCTGAGTATTATTTATATCATCTCCCCTGTCTGATATCTTAACTTTCTCTTTGCCACAAAATATAAAGGTAGAAATGTCATGTTTTAAGTCATTAAAATGTACTCCGACTGGATAATCCCTGTTGTTTCTCCTAATTGAACGTTTCTGTTCACAGATTCTCTGTTTGAGAGAATGAGAGGTTTTACATACATAGCAAAGCCCACATGGACATTTAATAATGTAGATAACATGGGTGGTGGAGCACGTAATAATGTCATTTATTTGGAACTGTTTTCCTGTATGTGGGTGGCAGAAATATTCACACTTCATCATATTCTTGCACTGTGCACAACCTCTCAGAAGAGGGCATAAAGAGCCTGGCTGATTTTTCTTTTGTGTCTGGCAGTTGGCATGGACCAATTTATTGCATAAATTACGACCTCTCCTATATACCATAATTGATGGATTCTTAAATTCAGCTGGCAAAGCTGGGTCCGATGATAAAACATGCCAGTGTTTCTTGACAGCATCTCCCACTTTTTGTGAGTTCAAAGTATATGTGGTTATGTTCTTTAACTCTAGTGGGTCTTTTTTGTAGCAGTTCATCTCATGTTTTCCCCAATGCCAAATTAAGAGCTTCATCCACACATTGTGGAGAGTAGCCTCTTCTTAAAAACCTATTGCGCATCTCCGCTGCTTTTTCTAGATAGTCCTCTGTGGAGTGGCATATACGGCGCAGTCTGAAAAATGGGCTTCTTGGAAGTCCTCTTTTTAATGACTCAGGGTGGAAGCTGTCCCCCTGTAATAGAGTATTTCTGTCTGTTTATTTTCTATACAGAGTTGTAAACAGGGTTCCATTTGATTTCTCAATCCACATATCGAGGTAATGAACACGTTCAGTGTCACATTCAATAGTGAATTTGAGATTGGGGTCAATGTCATTGAGTAATGCCATAAAGTCTGACAGCTCTTTTCCCGTTCCTCCCCATAAGCAAAACATTTCTTCAATATATCGATACCACTTCAGGACTTTATTCAAAATGGATTTTCATTTTCATTATTAACATAGCTCGGAGCGAATGTGGAGCCCATCGATGTTCCATTCGCTTGGAGGTAGTGTTCATCATCAAACCTGAAATAGTTATTCGTCAAAACATATTCAGCCAGCTCTAGAATAAAGTTTGTTGGTGGGCATTCGTTAGTATCTTTGTCTCTCAAATAGTGAGCTAGGGCTGCCAGCCCCTCTATGGGGAATGCTGGTATATAGACTCTCCACATCTAATGTGACCAAAATACAGTCTTCTGTCTTACTGCCTTTAGCTTTCAGCTGTCTCATGAGTCTCTCAGTACAAAATGTTGGTGAGCTACCAGAATCGAGAAACACATAGGTTATGTTTTGCTTCCATTTGCCATCTTTTCTTGAACTGACACAATTGCAAGTGCACAATCTGTACCGGCCCGGTATCTTTACCAGTTTCCAGTGACAAGAGCACTGTTGACAGTCTGCTCCCGCTTTACTGCTACACCACTCATATCCGCCTTTTGAGATCTAAATCTCTCTCTTCCTTCAATGTGCAGGATAGTGGGGTGCTTTCTTTGACAGCTCTGACAGGTCATCCTTCTTTTACATTCTTTGCTTAAGTGTCCTCTCATCAAACAGCCAAAACAAAGGCCTCTTGATCTCAGAAACTTAACTTTGGATTCGTGTGGCTGTGCCTTCACCTGTTGGCAGTCGACCAATAAATGCTCACCAGCACAAAATACACGAGATACCGGGAGCATCAGAAGGGTAGGTGCCTGGTCTCTTTACTTTAAATGTTGTTTTTTTAAAAAGGTTTTTCAGAGACGTAATCTGCCACTACAGCTACTGCAGTGGCAAAGCTGCTTCCCCTACTCTTAGACTTGAACTACTGTTTAAAGTCTGCTGCTGTTTTGGTTTTTAAAAACCTTTTGTTGGACAGGGAATCTTGAATATCTCCATACAACGGATCCTGCATGAACGTCACAAGGTCAATGAACAGGGCTCTCAGGTGGCATCTCTCTAAAATGTCACATGCTGTAGACCTACATTTTCCCCTTAGTTTGTAGGGAAGTTTTGATATTATCAACTTTATGTTGGGAAGATTAAGCTCTTCCATATTCTGGTGGTCTTGCATAGCGATACAGCAACCTATAAGATAGAGTGCATAGCCACCTAGTCCCTTTCCCTCATCCGGTTTGATGTTTGTCCAGTTCCTTTTTCCATGTAAGCAGTGGTGATTTTGATTTCATTGCCCAAGTGTTCCTTTAACAACCTCTTAGCCTCTGCATAGCCTCTTCTGGCTTCCATATGCAGACAACTGTGGACCAGATCCTTGTGCTGACCAGAGGTGTATTGTTCCAGGTAATAGAGCCTATCCTGGTGACTGCTGACCAGAGATGTACTGTTCCAGGTAATAGAGCCTATCCTGGTGGCTGCTTGTCTTATCTTCTACGCCATGCTCAAATGCATGCATGAATTGCCTAAAGTTTAGAGGACCACCGTCAAACATACAGTTGAAGTCGGAAGTTTACATACACAAAACTCGTTTTTCAACCACTCCACACATTTCTTGTTAACAACTAGAGTTTTGGCAGTTAGGTCGGTTAGGACATCTACTTTGTGCATGACACAAGTAATTTTTCCAACAATTGTTTATAGACAGATTATTTCACTTATAATTCACAGTATAACAATTCCAGTGGGTCAGAAGTTTATATACACTAAGTTCAGTGTGCCTTAAGTTAAGAGGAGGTAGTCTGGTAATGTACCTTTGCCCAGTGCACAATCTCCCAGGCACCGTTCCTCAGCACTTTAAAGAGCAGAGACAAATGAAAAGAGAAATGTTGTGACACTCAGAATAAATATCATCACCATGCATTGTCATCACCACACATTCTGTCATGTGTCATACGACAACAAAGAAATACATTCATCTTTTGAAGGCTATGCCGTTATACATAAATGTATTATGTATACACTATACATACGAAAGTATGTGGACATCCCTTCAAAATGTTAGATTCGGCTATTTCAGCCACACTCTTTGTTGACAGGTGTATAAAATAGAGCACACAGCCATGCAATCTCCATAGAAAAACATTGTCAGTAGAATGGCCTTACTGAAGAGCTCAGTGGCTTTCAACGTGGCACAGCCATAGGATGCCACCTTTCCAACAAGTCAGTTCCTCAAATTTCTGCCCTGGTCAACTGTAAGTGCTGTTACTGTGAAGTGGGAACGTCTAGCAGCAACAACGGCTCAGCTGCAAAGTGGTAGGTCACACAAGTTCACAGAATGGGACTGCCGAGTGTTGAAGTGCTTAGAGCGTAAAAATCATCTGCCCTCGATTGCAACACTCACTACCGAGTTCCAAACTGCCTCTGTAAGCAACGTCAGTACAATAACTATTCGTCGGAAGCTTCATGAACTGGGTTTCAATGGCTGAGCAGCCACACACCAGCGTCGGCTGGAGTGGTGTAAAGCTCGCAGTCATTGGACTCTGTAGCATTGGAAATGCGTTCTCTGGAGTGATGAATCACGATTCACCGTCTGGCAGTCCGACAGACAAACCTGGGTTTGGCGGATGCCAGGAGAACGCTACTTGGAGGAATAATGGTCTGGGGCTGTTTACATGGTTCGGGCTAGGCCCAGACACAGGTTCCAGTGAAGGGGAATCTTAACACTACAGCATACAATGACATTCTAGACAATGATGTGCTTCCAACTTTGTGGCAACAGTTTGGGGAAGGCCTTTACCTGTTTCAGCTTGACAATGCCCCCAGGCCAAATCGTCCAACATCAGTGCTAGACCTCACTAACGCTCTTGTGGCTGAATGGAAGCAAGTCCCTACAGTAATGTTCCAACATCTAGTGGAAAGCCTTCCCAGAAGAGTGGAGGCTGTTATAGCAGCAAAGTGGTGACCAACTCCATAATACAGTTGAAGTCGGAAGTTAACATACACTCGTTTTTCAACCACTGCACAAATGTCTTGTTAACAAACTATAGTTTTGGCAAGTCGGGTAGGACATCTACTTTATGCATGACACAAGTAATTTTTCCAACAATTGTTTACAGAAAGATTATTCCACTTATAATTCACTGTATCACAATTCCAGTGGGTCAGAAGTTTAAATACACTAAGTTGACTGTGCCTTTAAACAGCTTGGAAAATTCCAGAAAATGATGTCATGGCTTTAGAAGCTTCTGATAGACTAAGTGACATCATTTGAGTCAATTGGAGGTGTACCTGTGGATGTATTTCAAGGTCTACGTTCAAACTCAGTGCCTCTTTGCATGACATCATGGGAAAATCAAAAGAAATCAGCCAAGACCTCAGAATTTTTTGGGGGACCTCCACAAGTCTGGTTCATCCTTGGGAGCAATTTCCAAACGCCTGAAGGTACCACATTCATCTGTACAAACAATAGTACGGAAGTATAAACACCATGGGACCACGTAGCCATCATACCGCTCAGGAAGGAGACGAGTTCTGTCTACTAGAGATGAACGTACTTTGGTGCGAAAAGTACAAATCAATCCCAGAACAACAGAAAAGGAACTTGTGAAGATGCTGGAGGAAACAGGTACAAAAGTATCTATATCCACATTAAAACGAGTCCTATATCGACATAACCTGAAAGGCCGCTCAGCAAGGAAGAAGCCACTGCTCCAAAACCGCCATAAAAAAGCAAGACTACGGTTTGCAACTGCACATGGTGACAAAGATCGTACTTTTTGGAGTAATGTCCTCTGCTCTGATGAAACAAAATAGAACTGTTTGGCTATAATGACCATCGTTATGTTTGGAGGAAAAAGGGGGAGGATTGCAAGTCGAAGAATATCATCCCAACCGTGAGGCACGGGGGTGGCAGCATCATGTTGTGGGGGTGCTTTGCTGCAGGAGAGACTGGCGCACGTCACAAAATAGATGGCATCATGAGGTATGACAATTATGTGGATAAATTGAAGCAACATCTCAAGACATCAGTCAGGAAGTTAAAGCTTGGTCGCAAATGGGTCTTCCAAATGGACAATGACCCCAAGCATACTTCCAAAGTTGTGGCAAAATGCCTTAAGGACAACAAAGTCAAGATATTGGAATGGCCATCACAAAGCCTTGACCTCAATCCCATAGAAAATTTGAGGGCAGAACTGAAAAAGCGTGTGCGAGCAAGGAGGCCTACAAAACTGACTCCACTGACCAGCTCTGTCAGGAGGAATGGGCCAAAATTCACCCAACCTATTGTGGGAATCTTGTGGAGGCTACCTGAAACGTTTGACCCAAGTTAAACAATGTAAAGGCAATGCTACCAAATACTAATTGAGTGTATGTAATCTTCTGACGCACGGGGAATGTGATGAAAGAAATAAAAGCTGAAATAAATAATTCTCTCTACTATTATTCTGATATGTCACATTCTTAAAATAAAGTGGTGATCCTAACTGACCTAAGACAGGGACTTTTTACAAGGATTGAATGTCAGTAATTGTGAAAAACTGAGTTTAAATGTATTTGGCTAAGGTTTATGTAAACTTCCGACTTCAACTGTATGTTCAATGAGCAGATGCCCACATACTTTTGTTAATGTAGTGTATGTGTAACCTGTCACCTTCTCTCAGCTTGTGAGCTATAAAAATAATTACCCCTTGAAGGACAAACATCATCAATCAATTAATCAATCAATCTGGGATAACAGCAACAAGAAACAGACAAAATTGGTCCGTACCTTGACATTCCTTCTTATTGACGACACTGTCGGCGCTGTGACGTTTCTGCAACCAGACAAAAAGAACCACTTCAATCAAGACACACAGTTCAGGCATTTAGACAATACATTAGTGGAATGAAATTGTCACGTCCTGGCCAGTATAAGGGTTAATTGTCATTGTAGTTTGGTCAGGACGTGGCAGAGGGTATTTGGTTTATGTGGTTCGGGGTGGTGTGTTTGTTGTAGGGGATTTGATTTATGTATTCCGGGGTTTTTGGGCACTGTTCCTTGTTTATGTATTTCTATGTTGATCTAGCTGGTTGTATGTCTATGTTTGGTTAATTGGGGTTGGGACTCTCAATTGAAGGCAGGTGTTGTCTATTTGCCTTTGATTGAGAGTCCCATATAGTAGGGTGTGTTTGTCTTTTGTGGGAGATTGTTTGTGAGCACTGCTTGTTGAGCCTGCCACACTGTTGTTAGTTGTGAGTATCATTTATTGTTTTGTTTTTTCTGTGGATGCTTTACTCTTTTTGTGAATTAAAAGAATGAGTATCCATATACCCGCTGCATTTTGGTCTTCCCTGCAACACCACGACATAATTCGTGACAGGAATGGAATGATGGAATGATGACTGCATTGAAGACCCCCACTTTAATAAAATGTGGGCCCCCCTACACATTGGGTAACCAAAAATGTTCAGCCTAGCCTACCTGAAACACCAGTCAACAGAGTCAAAACAAAGCCAGTTTCACTCAGACATACAGTACCAGTCAAAAGTTTGGGTTTTTCTTTATTTTTACTATTATCTACATTGTAGAATAATAGCGAAGACATCAAAACTATGAAATAACACATATAGAATCATGTATTAACCAAAAAAGTGTTAAACAAATCAAGATATATTTTATATTTGAGATTCTTCAAAGTAGCCACCTTTTGCCTTGATGACAGCTTTGCACATTCTTGGCATTCTCTCAACCAGCTTCCTGAGGAATGCTTTTACAATAGTCTTGAAGGAGTTCCTACATTTGCTGAGCACCTGTTTGCTGCTTTTCCTTCTCTCTGCGGTCCAACTCATCCCAAACCATCTCAATTGGGTTGAGGTCGGGTGATTATGGAGGACAGGCCCATAACCATGTGTGTGTGAGGTATATACTTTTGTTTCAAAGTAGATATGTTTAAGACTACCAGGAAACACTGTGTGACCCTGATTTAGCCCACTGCAGTAAAAGGTTAAACATCACAACTGAGCATATTTTGTGTTTTGGGAACCTCTCTCTTGTAATGTACCCACACTGTTCCCACAACCTAATTACATATTCTGGGAACCTTTACATAACTCAGAAAGGCTATTTTGTCAACATTCTTGCAACATGTGAGAGCAAAATTGCAAGATTATGTTATAATACTGTAACTGCATCAAATGTTGTTTTATGCAACATAATAAAGGGTTCTTATAACTCTATTTAATTACTGCATTAAAGTTTGATTGTTTTTAAGAAATGCAAAAGTCTCTCGTTTCGATTACAATAATTCCATGACAAACATCAAAGGAGTGTTTTGTGCACCCTGATACAAACACAATCTGAACTTCAGCACAACTGGAATTGTTTTGTGTTTTGGGACCATATCTCATCATGTCCCCACAATGTCCCCAGAACCTAATGAGACATTCTAGGAACCTTTAAAGAACAGACAAAATGTGTTCTGGGATGTTCAGGTGAATGTTTTTTGTCCCCTGAAAGAAACATTGTCGAATCATCCACACAAATGGACAATTTTGTGTTTTGGGAACATATCTTGTGTGATGTCCCCACAATGTTCCCACCAGACTGTTCCCACAACCTAATGAAACATTCTGGGAACCTTTAAAGGGATACGTTAGGATTTTCAAAACATCTGCATGCTAACCATTTGATCTCAATCAGTTTCATGAGAATACGTATTTAGATCTAATGGAATTAGGCTCTGTAACCTACAGTGTTGTTTCGAAGTACCGTGTTGTTTTCTATTATGCAGGCCTACAGTGAGCAGTTTTAAAAGCAAATGGTGATAAACTGTAGCCTACCTGTGTTTTGGTTCAATCTATTTTGCCTTGTGGCGCACGCTATGAAGTTTTGGCCGCATGAGAGAAAAATCCAACCATTCAAACTCCTAAGAAATGAGGTGGTGTTTTTCTTATAAAAGTAGTTATAGTATACTATTAAATTCAGTTCTGTTACGTCTAATGTGATCTTGCAGACATACAATGCCTTCAGAAAGTATTCATAACCCTTGACTTATTCCACATTGTGTTACAGCCTGAATTCAAAATAGATTAAACATATTTTTTTCTCACCCACACAATACCCCGTAATGACAAAGTGAAAACATGTTTTAGAAATGTTTTCAGATGTATAGAAAATTCAATACAGACATCTCATTTATTGATGATGCAATTCAAAACGGCATGAAAAGCGTCCCTTATCACAACTAAATTCTATCTTGATAAATCTAACGCATCCAATTAATATTGTCCATAAACATTCAGGCAGCTTTACAAAACTAAATATAGCCTACATATTAAAGCCTATAAAAAAAGGATATCAAGTCAAATCAACGCCGACATCAAAATTCGAATAACCGGCGCTTTAACTGACCACGGCTCAAATGCAAACTATGTCAGATAAATCCTACAGATAATACTGTATTGAAATAAAAGGCATACAATCAAAGGGATTACTTGTCATCAAGGACCTACTGTATGTAAGTCAAACAAAATCGATGAAACAATGGCAAAAATCACTAAGTACTAAAGGAAAATCTACACTTTCGCTCATCTGATAGCCTGCAGGTAGGCCTATAGTGGAGCACCGTGCTGAATGGACAGTGTAAAAAAAAGGTAATATAACGAGTAATATGTGATATTACTTTCCTTGCAAAGTAATATTGTAACGTAACAAGATTACTTTTGTTACATCAAACAAGGTATATGAGGGTTGTGTCATAACAGTATTCTGAGGTAGGTGGTTTGGAAATGTAACATGGCTTAGGTTACAACTGATTATAGCAGACAGCAAACTAACTAAATTGACCCGTACCCAGTACTAATCCCTCAAAGACAATTCCTTTATAATAGAAAAGTCTGGTCTTAGCGGGAAAACAATGTTCATTAGGGACACAGATCACCTAATTGAAATAGCCAGCCTTATTCTAAAAATGATGAAATTCTACATCAATCTACACACAATACCTCATAATGACAAAGCAAAAACGGGTTTTAGAAATGTTCGCAAATAAACTCAGCAAAAAAAAGAAACGTCAACTGCGTTTATTTTCAGCAAACTTAACATCTGTAAATGTTTGTATGAACATAACAAGACTCAACAACAACAGACAAACTGAACAAGTTCCACAAACATGTGACTAACAGAAGTGGAATAATGTGTCCCTGAACAAAGGGGAGGTCAAAATCAAAAGTAACAGTCAGTATCTGGTGTGGACACCAGTTGCATTAAGTCCTGCAGTGCATCCTTATGGACTGCGCCAGATTTGCCAGTTCTTGCTGTGAGATGTTACCCCACTCTTCCACCAAGGCACCTGCAAGTTCCCGGACATTTCTGGGGGGGAATGGCCCTAGCCCTCACCCTCCGATCCAACAGGTCCCAGACGTGCTCAATGGGATTGAGATCCGGGCTCTTCGCTGGCCATGGCAGAACACTAACATTCCTGTCTTGCAAGAAATCTCGCACAGAACGAGCAGTATGGCTGGTGGTATTGCCATGCTTGAGTGTCATGTCAGGATGAGCTTGCAGGAAGGGTACCACATGAGGGAGGAGGATGTCTTCCCTGTAACGCACAGCGTTGAGATTGCCTGCAATGACAACAAGCTCAGTCTGATGATGCTGTGACACACCGCCCCAGACCATGACAGACCCTCCACCTCCAAATCGATCCTGATCCAGAGTACATGCCTCGGTGTAACGCCCATTCCTTCGACGATAAACGCGAAACCGACCATCTCCCCTGGTGAGACAAAACCGCGACTCGTGAGTGAAGAGCACTTTTTGCCAGTCCTGTCTGGTCCAGCGATGGTGGGTTTGTGCCCATAGGGAATGTTGTTACCGGTGATGTCTGGTGAGGACCTGCCTTACAACAGGCCTACAAGCCATCAGTCCAGCCTCTCTCAGCCTACTGCGGACAATCTGAGCACTGATGGAGGGATTGTGCGTTCCTGGTGTAACTCGGGCAGTTGTTGTTGCCATCCTGTACCTGTCCCGCAGGTGTGATGTTCGGATGTACCGATCCTGTGCAGGTGTTGTTACACGTGGTCTGCCACTGCAAGGATGATCAGCTGTCTGTCCTGTCTCCTTGTTGCGCTGTCTTAGGCATCTCACAGTACGGACATTGCAATTTATTTCCTTGGCCACATCTGCAGTCCTCATGCCTCCTTGCAGAATGTCTAAGGCACGTTCACACAGATGAGCAGGGACCCTGGGCATCTTTCTTTGGTGTTTTTCAGAGTCAGTAGAAAGGGATCTTTAGTGTCTTAAGTTTTCATAACTGTGTCCTTAATTGCCTAGCGTCTGTAAGCTGTTAGTGTCTTAACGACCGTTCCACAGGTGCATGTTCATTAATTGTTTATGCTTCATTGAACAAGCATAGGAAACAGTGTTTAAACCCTTTACAATGAAGATCTGTGAAGTTATTTGGATTTTTACAAATTATCTTTGAAAGACAGGGTCCTGAAAAAGGGATGTTTCTTTTTTGCTGAGTTTATGTCTTTATCATGTATTAAACATGAATAGCCATGTGTTTTTGTAGATTTAATAGATATTTTGTGAAGGCACTGCTCACACTTCCACAGATATTGTGCTCTTCTAAATTATTTTCTCCCTGCCAAACATAGTTCCCGTAGATCAGAGGATTGACGGGAGCAGGAGGCATGTTGTATGCCGTAGGTGTATCTGCTGCTACTATCTCCTTGAATTATCGTGAATCAATAATTTAATGTAATTTGCATTGAAACAAAGATTTACAGTGCCTTCCGAAAGTATTCATACCCCTTGACTTGTTCCACATTTTGTTGTGTTACAGCCTGGATTCAAAATGTATTAAATCTAAAAAGAAATCTCACTCATCTACACACTATCCCATAATGACAAAGTGAAAACATGTTTTTATACATTTTAGCAAATGTATTGAAAATGAAATCCAGAAATATATAATTGACATAAGTATTCACACCCCCGAGTCAATACTTTTTAGAAGTGCATTTGACAGCGATTACAGCTGTGAGTCTTTCTGGGTAAGTCTCTAAGAGCTTTATTAAACACCTGGATTCTGCAACCTTTGCCCATTATTATTTTCAATATTATTCAAGCTCTGTCAAATTGGTTGTTGAGCATTGCTTGACAACCATTTTCAGGTCTTGCCATAGATTTTCAAGTAGATTTAAATCAAAACGTTAACTCAGCCACTCAGGAACATTCACTGTCTTCTTGGTAAGCAACTCCAGTGTAGACTTGGCCTTGTGTTCTAGGTTATTGCCTTGCTGAAAAGTGAATTCATCTCCCAGTGTCGGGTGAAAAGTAGACTGAACCAGGTCTTCCTCTAGGATTTTGCCTGTGCTTAGCTCCATTCCTTTTATTTTTTATCCTGAAAAACTCCCCAGTCCTTAATGTTAAAAGCATACCCATAACATGATGCAGCCACCACTGTGCTTGATAATATGGAGAGTGGTGCTCAGTACTGTGTTGTACTGGATTTGCCCCAAACATAACACTTTGTATTCAGTACAAAAAGTGAATTGCTTTGCCACATTGTTTGCAACATTACTTTAGTGCCTTGTTGCAAACAAGATGCATGTTTGGGTATTCCGTACAGGCTTCCTTCTTTTCACTCTGTCGATTAGGTCAGTATTGTGTAGTAACTACAATGTTGTTGATCCATCCTCAGTTTTCTCCTACCACAGCCATTAAACTCTTTAACTGTTTTAAAGTCACCATTGGCCTCATGGTGAAATCCCTGAGTGGTTTCCTTCCTCTCCTGCAACTGAGTTAAGAAGGACGCCTGTATCTTTGTAGTGACTGGGTGTGTTGATACACCATCCAAAGTGTAATTAATAACTTCACCATGCTCAAAGGGATATTCAATGCCAGCTTTTTTTGTTTTTATTTGTTACCAATCTACCAATAGGTGCCCTTTGCGAGGCATTGGAAAACCTCCCTGGTCTTTGTGGTTGAATCTGTGTTTGAAATTCACTGCGTGACTGAGGGACCTTACAATTATCTGTATGTGTGGGGTACAGAGATGAGGTAGTCATTCAAAAAGCATGTTAAACACTAGTGTTGCACATAGATGGAGTCCACGCACCATATGTGACTTCTTAAGCAAATTTTTACTCCTGAATGTAGGCTTGCCATAACAGAGGGGTTACATTTTAGTCATTTAGCAGACGCTCTTATCCAGAGCGACTTACAGTAGTGAATGCATACATTTCATGCATTTTTTTTTGTACTGGCCCCCCGTGGGAATCGAACCCACAACCCTCGCGTTGCACACACCATGCTGGCGTTGTAAACACCATGCTCTACCAATTTAGCCACAGGGAAGACTATGATTGGTTGAATTCTTATTGACTCAAGACATTTTTGCTTTTTATTTTTTATTCATTTGTAAATATTTCGAAAAACAATATTCCACTTTGACATTATGGGGTATTGTGTGTAGGCCAGTGACAAAATATCTCCGTTTAATCCATTTTAAATTCAGGCTGTAACGCAACAAAATGTGGAAAAAAACTTTCTGAAGGCACTGTATACCTAAGGGATAAAACCCTACGTTCTGTACATTACCTTGGAAATAATGGACAACGTAGCGAGTTAATTTTTCCAATGTAATGTACAGAACGGAAGCGCTTATACCACAGTCAAAGAAAACCATATGAAAGCACCCATTTACCTATAGAAGTACTTTTTTTTCGTTGACATTTTCATTTTTATAAGCAAATTCATACTTTCTCATCTTCTGGTTGCTAGAGACGCGGCCCAGTCGTTCGTCCGATTAGTTCGAAATTTATGAACACGACCCAGTCATTCGTTCTTTATGTTCCGTTGCCATGTTCAGCGGCAACGTTCTTATCCCTTGCTTGCTGCTAGCTAGCCAACTAGCTATGGCTACACAGTCACAACCTTGGCAGCCAGAATAACAGCAAAGTAGCTGTTTTCTATTGACATTAATTTGGATACATTCATAAAAATGAACTGATAATGCCCGATTTTGCCTGGCATAGCTAGAAAATGTTGCCTTCTCGTCAGGACACTTGACTCTGTTCAATACGAGGAGATAGCATTGCATATCAAAAACTAGGTTAGAAGCTAGCTAAATAGTTTGTTGCTAGCAAACCTGCCAATATGACAACCAAATGTAAAAATATCAGTTGCTGAAAACAGCTGGTCAAACTAGAAACATGGGAGGATTTGACAGCATATTGTATCATGACTGCAACACTAGGGACCTGAGAAATTCATGTTCATCACTCACCACGTTAGGTCATCAGATGCTCCCCAAAAATATTTCTGGAAAAACAAATCAATGCTATCTAGCTGGCTACGTTTTTTTTCTCATTGGACTTGCGTTTACAATGTATACATTTTGGTTTGTGTGGTTGTTGGTTTAGGTTTCTGTGGCTTTTTAGCAAGTACGGTCTGCATGTATAACGTGAGCATCTAGCAACACAAAGGTTGCGAGTTCGAATCTCATCATGGACAACTTTAGCATTTTAGCTACTTAGCAACTTTTCAACTGCTTACCACTTTTTAGCTACTTTGAAACTACTTAGCATGTTAGCTAACCCTTCCCCTAACCTTGACACTTTAATCTATCTCCTAAACTTAACCTTAACCCCAACGTCTACCCCAACGTCTTAACCCCAACGTCTATCCTAGCTAACGTTAGCCAGCCAGCCAGCAAATTCGGAACATATTGTACAATTGGAAATTCATAACATATTGCATGTTTAGCAAATTTGTAACATATAATACGAATTGTAATTCGTAACTTATCACCCGAAATGGGTTATGGACCTCCACAAGTTAATACATACCTTACGAAACATAACATATCATACTAAACGCAGTGTCTCTGATTTACGTACAGAATAATACAAAATGCGCTGACACCAGGTTGCAGCCAAACTGAAGCTGGAAAGACTGCAAACTAGCTGCATTTTGTTTCGTTTGGCCTGTTTTCTTTTACATTTCTTTGTATATATCCATAAAAATGAGGCTAATTCATGATTTTGACTGGCTGAGAAAAGTTGGCTGCCTGCCTGTCTGTCTTGTCCCGACTCCCAAACCCTACACATTGAGTACTATGTCTAGATGCTTTTTACAGTGGAGATCAAGTTTATAAATTGTCTGGCTGGGCTGATGAGACAGTGGATTGCGCAGTGAGATGGAACTTGTGGTGGGAACTTGTGGAATAGACACCAGCTGGAATGCGGTTTTAACCAATCAGCATCCAGGATTAGACCAACCTGTTGTATAATGTGCGATAGACTGACAGACTATTACATGTTCATATATGACAGTGTCACGGTCGTCGTTCAATGAAGACCAAGGCGCAGCGTGTGTATCGTTCCACATTTTATTTTAACTGTGAAACTATGCAAGACATACAAATAAACCACTAAACAAAAACAACAAACCGTGACGAAGAGGTGCAACATACACTAACTCAAAATAATCTCCCACAAACCCAGGTGGGAAAACAACTACTAAATATGATCCCCAATTAGAGACAACGAAGACCAGATGCCTCTAATTGGAGATCATCCCCCCAAAAAACATCGAAAAACAGAAACTAGAACCACAGCAACTTACCTTGCCTCCTTACAGCCACATGGTCCTTTTGATGCTGCACTCGCATAACAGGTGGTCAGCCTGCCATGCAGTCTCCTCGTGGATTGCAATGTAATCGGCCATAATTGGCATCCAAAAAGGCAGATTACCCGTTGTTATGAAAACTTGAAACCGGCCCTAATTAATCGGCCATGCCGATTAATCGGTCGACCTGTACTTGAAATAACTGATTCCATGTGATTTTTGGCTGTTCAGACTGCAGGAAAAATAGCAGATTATAATCGGATATGCAAAAAAAATTTTTTGGAGTCACTTCCAACTGACAGTGTGAATAAGGCTTGAAGCGGCAATCAGCAATTGAAGCAATAACAAAGCGTCCTCCCCACCACTGCTTCTGTAAATAGCAGGGGGATGGGGCTGGAGAAATGTTACCACTCAAATTCAAAGACAGAACTATGGAAGCAAGGACTGACCATCAATGATATCAACATTGTAGTTTTAGGCTATACAATGTTTGTTTACATTTACTTTGTTTACAAACATTGAGGTAAAACAAACTAATATTTTGGGCTCTGATGGGGTACTACAGTTGACCTAAGCTCAGGAGGCACAAGTTCTATTCTTCAAGAATCATTTGGTACAAACCATATCATTCATTTATAATTCCAAAAATGGATGTAGCAACTGCTGATTGCCCCTTTAAGTGTGGCTGGTCATGCTGAAAACTCTGAGTGGAAAAAGACCAGAATAAAACACACATTGACAGGGGTTTTTTGGGTTTGTTTTTTTACAAACTTCCTCTCCGTCGCAGAAAGCATTGTAGCCATATTCACAACAATGCCATATTGTAGTAGGCTACAGCATTATGTGCAATTAATGAGGGAGATCTATACAGGCAATTAGGAATGGCATCAATTAGGCTAATGGTTCATAGTTTATTGTTTGTCTCAGACAATGTTGTTTCTGTGTTTTCATGTTTTAGGTAATGTCTTTTTAAGCACATGACCAAATTAATTTCACCCTGATGGTTTAATAAAGTTAATCTGAATCTGAATGACACACCTTTTTAAAGTGTTGTGTTGATAAAGCTGAATTTAGACACAGACACACAGAAATAGTGAAACAGTGTCATTGAGTCGTTCGACATTACAGCCGAGTGACCGACAGTGCATGTGACTGCTGACTGACTGATCTACAAATAACCTTGCATCATAAATAACTACTCATTATTATTATTATTTGTCGATCAGTCAGTCAGTCACAATTTACCCATGATATTTCTGTGCTTGCTACCACACTTCATGACTAACTACAGTATGCAATCTCCATAGGAATCGCTAATGCATCTGTTATGTTGGGTGATACGCCTTACAAATTATTTCTGTATTTTTATATCATGTCATATAGTCTCAATTAGTTAGTAATCTAAAGATTTAAAAATAATTTTGCTAAAGCATTTGAATGGTCTCTTTGTTGATTTGATATGAGCCAGGCAGAAACATTTTATTTAGCAATCGGTTTACCCCCTGCATTTGAGATGGTACAGTCCATATTGTGAAGCGGCATCGTCCTTCCCGTTTCAGTTCATGTGAAAAAAAAAACGGTTGTCAGCGTCTTCATTCATCAATTCTATCTGTAAAGAGATGCAGGGACGACCAACGAAATCTCGAGTACATGGTTTGTCATAAGAAAATGAATGTTAGTACTAGATAAATGTGCCAGCATTTAAATATACGTTTACCGTCTGCATGAGAGAGGTTACTCTGTTGAATGTAGACTGGCTCTGAATTCCTAGACCGTAAAAATAGCCAGCTAACCGGCGGGAGAAAAGCAGAGATCGAGCTCTGTGTGGAAAGACGTCGTCCGTGCAGAAAACTATGTCTAATCTTCGCTCCCGAGTGGAGGGTGAGTAGCAACCTAGATAACCGGCTATGTGCATGGGTTAGTTAGCTACAATTTAGAGAAATGGCCAATGTATATCCCCTGTGAGATTGATATCGTTATTTTTGGTTATGAACAGGGCGCCTGTCTTAGCGCAGAATGCTAGCTAGCTAAATGATCGCAGCTAACTTTAGCTAGCTATTAGCCTATTATCCAGCTAAGTGAGCTGATTAACTAAACTGTACAACTACTGCTTAGATAGCTAGCGTTTTGACACAATAGTGTGGGAATGGGCCTCAATTCGGTTTCTGCATATGAGCATTCATGCACCCTCAAGCATCCCAATGGGTAGATTAAATTATGCTGAGTTGCAGGGCACAGGTATGCTGGACACTTTTTTTTTTTCGGATAAAAAATTGTTAATTACATCTGCCATGGAGCCCAGTTTCATAATACTACAATATGTCCCAGCTGCTTGCGGTAGTTTTGAAGTAATCACAAAAAACGCCTTATTTTAGGGCATTTTTCACCCAGCAGCTCCTAGTTCTATTCAACATGGCACCTTACCATAGCACCAACTCTCATTCCTAATGTTCTATTCCCTGCCCATTGTTCTGCTTCACAATAACATTGGCTCACATCAAATCAACAGAGACCATTCAATAGTTAGCAATTACATTTATCCAAGTAAACCTTGAAGGCTTAACTCTTGTAACTTAATATTAACAGGGTTAGGGCCACTTGGTGAGGGATATCACTGTAAGCCTGGGTACACATTGTGGTAACGTAAACTCACTCACTTTTGTACATCGCCTTGGGCCGTACAACTGTAATATCAATACCAATGTAAAGCACCATTTCTCCCCTTTCCAACAAAATTAATGACGAGACCTTCATGATGCCCATCTCTGCATAATTCAAGAAGGCAATGAGCTCCGTCGGGTCTTTTTAAAAATGTCGGTTGGTTAAATATGTTGTGAAGAAACAGGTTTTTTCACCCGATTTGTCCAACTAATCAACTTTAAAATGTAAATAAAACATAGAGTTTATGTAATGTCTCGTCACATACCTGTTTGAAGGTTTGTGTCGAATTTGAAGAGGGATTTAGGGCTGTGCTAACGTTAGCCACAAGTGAGCTGCAGCTGTTCTGGCTTTTGAGTGTCATGATGGCTCGCAGTAATGACGTGCAAAAAAAATGCAATTGGCACCCTAGCCATGAAATATTAGTTTAATATTAGCAATAATTATATTAATTTAGACAAATCATGAATAATGAAGTTGTCTTACAAGTGTATATGGTTAAGCATGATTTTAATCTGCGAGAGAAGGGCTACCCCTGCCTCTTTCGGCTGTATAGCACAAAATGAGTTGCAAATGCGCGCTGTACGTTACGTAGTGACATGTCACGATGTAACGTACAGCGTCAGAGGGGTCCGTTTTTTTCATCTTTTCTCCAATACTGTTAGTCCATTACCATGTCAATCAACGCTGAATCGAAATGTAGTAAACACTCTGGATTTTGATGGCAACAGTCACTCCAGTCCCATTCGTTTTCATTGCAGCCTCGTTTGAATGTCGCGGTTACGCACATTTGTAGGGAATGGGGTGAGTTTACGTTAGCCCACGGTGCCTGAGATGGCTGGTGCCTACCAGAGCATGTGAGCAGAGTTGAGTTGTTGGAAATGCTTGCACACTGTTCCAGTGCTCCATGTCCTTTCCTAATGCTCTACTCTAGACCATAAAAACCACTTTAAAAAAACTTTGAAACCAAACCATATGGATTTGAATGAAAAGTACTTGAATAAACATGAAAAGGTGAATGTAAGAAGCGAACATCATTTCAAATAGGCTACGTATCATATTAAACAGCATATAAACACTAAATAGGTCAGGAGTCAGACGGAGCCTAAGAAGGGTTGAAAATGAATTATTTAGGCTATATTATTTCAATTATTTCTAGGCTATAGCCTACAAAGAAATACATTGTGAAGCATTTGCAAGTGCGACACAAACGTATTAAATCATTATAGTCTATAAATTGTGCATATAGGCTGTAACTTACTTCGAATTAAATACAAATTAAACAAAAAATTACTTATTAGTGTCTTTGAATTCATTTTTAGAGTTTGGCCAGTCTGTGGCTTCAGGATCATGTGATGGTGCCTGGAGAGCCGGCCAGCAGCGGAGAATACCCTCTCCATACTTGCAAAGCCACTGGGGATGCTAAACACCCTTTTGGCCACTCTTGCCAGGCTGGGCAGGGATGCAGAGTTGTTTTTTTGTTTTTTTCCCCCTATAGGTAGGCCTAAAGGTATTTAGGCAAAATAAACAGTTGACAGTAGAGGTCGACTTATTAATCGTAATGGCCGATTTAATTAGGGCCGATTTCAAGTTTTCATAACAATCGGTAATCGGCATTTTTGGACACCGATCATGGCCAATTACATTGCACTCCACGAGGAGACTGCGTGGCAGGCTGACTACCTGTTATGCGAGTGCAGCAAGGAGCCAAGGTAAGGTGCTAGCTAGCATTAAACGTATCTTATAAAAAACAATCAATGTTAACATAATCACTAGTTAACTACACATGATTGATGATATTAGTAGTTTATCTAGCTTGTCCTGCGTTACATATAATCGATGCGGTGCCTGTTAATTTATCATTGAATCACAGCCTACTTCGCCAAACAGGTGATTTAACAAGCGCATTCGCGAAAAAAGCACTGTCGTTGCACCAATGTGTACCTAACCATAAACATCAACGCCTTTCTTAAAATCAATACACAAGTATATATTTTTAAACCTGCATATTTAGTTAAAATTGCTTGCTAACATGAATTTCTTTTAACTAGGGAAATTGTATTACTTCTCTTGCGTTCTGTGCAACAGAGTCAGGGTATATGCAGCAGTTTGGGCCGCCTGGCTCGTTGCGAACTGTGTGAAGACCATTTCCTCCTAACTAAGACAGCCAACTTCGCCGAACGGGGATGATTTAACAAAAGCGCATTTGCGAAAAAACCACAATCGTTGCACGAATGTGCCTAACCATAAACATCAATGCCTTTCTTAAAATCAATACACAGAAGTATATTTTTTTAAACCTGCATATTTAGTTAAAAGAAATTCATGTTAGCAGGCAATATTAAACTAGGGAAATGTTGTCACTTCTCTTGTGCCACCTGGCTCGTTGCGAACTAATTTGCCAGATTTTTACCTAAATATGACATAACATTGAAGGTTGTGCAATGTAACAGCAATATTTAGATTTATGGATACCACCCGTTAGATAAAATACAGAACTGTTATTTCACTGAAAGAATAAATGTTTGGTTTTTGAAATTATAGTTTACGGATTTGACCATATGAATGATCTAAGGCTCTTATTTCTGTGTGTTATTATATTATAATTAAGTCTATGATTTGATAGAGCAGTCTGACTGAGTGGTGGTAGGCAGCATCAGGCTCGTAAGCATTCATTCAAACAGCACTTTCCTGCGTTTGCCAGCAGCTCTTCGCAATGCTTCAAGTTTATGACTTCAAGCCTATCAACTCCCGAGATTAGGCTGGCAATACTAAAGTACCTATAAGAACATCCAATAGTCAAAGGCATATGAAATACAAATGGTATAGAGAGAAATAGTCCTATAATAACTACAACCTTAAACTTCTTACCTGGGAATAATGAAGACTCATGTTAAAAGGAACCACCAGATTTCATATGTTCTCATGTTCTGAGCAATGAACTTAAAGCTTTTTAGCTTTTTTACATGGCACATATTGCACTTTTGCTTTATATTTACGTCATTTAGCAGACGCTCTTATCCAGAGCGACTTACAAATTGGTGCATTCACCTCATGATATCCAGTGGAACAACCACTTTACAATAGTACATCTATCTTTTTTTTTGGGGGGGGGGGGGAGTTTGCGGGGGGGGGGGTTAGAAGGATTACTTAATCCTATCCCAGGTATTCCTTAGAGGTGTGGTTTCAGGTGTCTCCGGAAGGTGGTGATTGACTCCTCTGTCCTGGCGTCGTGAGGGAGCTTTCTTCTCCAACACTTTGTTTTTGCATTATTTAAACCAAATTGAACATGTTTCATTATTTGTTTGAAATTAAATTGATTTTATTGATGTATTAAGTTAAAATCAAAGTGTTCATTGTTCATTCAGTATTGTTGTAATTGTCATTAATATATATATATATATATATATATATTTGCTCAGAAAAATAAAGGGAACACTTAAACAATACAATGTAACTCCAAGTCAATCACACTTCTGTGAAATCAAACTTTTTTTATTTATTTTATTTAACCAGGTAGGCAAGTTGAGAACAAGTTCTCATTTACAATTGCGACCTGGCCAAGATAAAGCAAAGCAGTTCGACAACATACAAAAACACAGAGTTACACATGGAGTAAAACAACATACAATCAATGATACAGTAGAAAAATAAGACTATATACAATGTGAGCAAATGATGTGAGATAAGGGAGGTAAAGGCAAAAAAGGCCATGGTGGCAGAGTAAATACAGTATAGCAAGTAAAACACTGGAATGGTAGATTTGTTATTTGAAGAAAGTTCAAAGTTAAAATATAAATAATATGGTGCAAAATAAATAAATACAGTAGGGGAAGAGGTAGTAGTTTGGGCTAAATTATAGATGGGCTATGTACAGGTGCAGTGATCTGTGAGCTGCTCTGACAGCTGCTCTGACAACTGTCCACGTAGGAAGCAACACTGATTGACAATGCATTTCACATGCTGTTGTGCAACTGGAATAGACAACAGGTGGAAATTATAGGCAATTAGCAAGACCCCCCCCCCCCAATAAAGGAGTGGTTCTGCAGGTGGCGACCACAGACCACTTCTCAGTTCCTATGTTTCCTGGCTGATGTTTTGGTCACTTTTGAATGCTGGCGGTGCTTTCACTCTAGTGGTAGCATGAGATGGAGTCTACAACCCACACAAGTGGCTCAGGTAGTGCAGCTCATCCAGGATGGCACAACAATGCGATCTGTAGTAAGAAGGTTTGCTGTGTCTGTCAGCGTAGTGTCCAGAGCATGGAGGCGCTACCAGGAGACAGGCCAGTACATCAGGAGACATGGAGGAGGCCGTAGGAGGGCAACAACCCAGCAGCAGGACCGCTACCTCCGCCTTTGTGCAAGGAGGAGCAGGAGGAGCACTGCCAGAGCCCTGCAAAATGACCTCCAGCAGGCCACAAACGTGCATGTGTCTGCTCAAACGGTCAGAAACAGACTCCATGAGGGTGGTATGAGGGCCCAATGTCCACAGGTGGGGGTTGTGCTTACAGCCCAACACTGTGCAGGACGTTTGGCATTTGCCAGAGAACACCAAGATTGGCAAATTCGCCACTGGCGCCCTGTGTTCTTCACAGATGAAAGCAGGTTCACACTGAGCACATGTAACAGACGTGACAGAGTCTGGAGATGCTGTGGAGAACGTTCTGCTGCCTGCAACTTCCTCCAGCATGACCGGTTTGGCGGTGGGTCAGTCATGGTGTGGGGTGGCATTTCTTTGGGGGGCCGCACAGCCCTCCATGTGCTCGCCAGAGGTAGCCTGACTGCCATTAGGTACCGAAATGAGATCCTCAGACCCCTTGTGAGACCATATGCTGGTGCGGTTGGCCCTGGGTTCCTCCTAATGCAAGACAATGCTAGACCTCATGTGGCTGGAGTGTGTCAGCAGTTCAAGCAAGAGGAAGGCATTGATGCTATGGACTGGCCCGCCCGTTCCCCAGACCTGAATCCAATTGAGCACATCTGGGACATCATGTCTCGCTCCATCCACCAACGCCACGTTGCACCACACACTGTCCAGGAGTTGGCGGATGATTTAGTCCAGGTCTGGGAGGAGATCCCTCAGGAGACCATCCGCCACCTCATCAGGAGCATGCCCAGGCATTGTAGGGAGGTCATACAGGCACGTGGAGGCCACACACACTACTGAGCCTAATTTTGACTTGTTTTAAGGACATTACATCAAAGTTGGATCAGCCTGTAGTGTGGTTTTCCACTTTAATTTTGATTGTGACTCCAAATCCAGACCTCCATGGGTTGATAAATTGGATTTCCATTGATTATTTTTGTGTGATGTTGTTGTCAGCACATTCAACTATGTAAAGAAAAAAGTATTTAATAAGATTATTTCATTCATTCACATCTAGGATGTGTTATTTTAGTGTTCCCTTTATTTTTTTGAGCTGTGTATGTATGTGTGTATATATCTATCTCTATATATATCTCTATATATATCTATATATCGGCTGATTAATCGGTTTCATTATTTTTTTTTGTCCTCCAATAATCGGTATCGGCGTTGAATAATCATAATCAGTCGACCTCTAGTTGACAATGCATGTCAGAGCAAAAACCAAGCCGTGAGGTTGAAGGAATTGTCCGTAGAGCTCCGAGACGACAGGATTGTGTCGAGGCACAGATCTGGGGAAGGGTACAAAAACATTTCTGCAGCATTAAAGGTGCCCAAGAACACAGTGGCCTCTATCATTCTTAAAAGGAAGACGTTTGGACCCACCAAGACTCTTCCTAGAGCTGGCCATCCGGCTAAACTGAGCAATCGGGGGAGAAGAGCCTTGGTCAGGGAGGTGACCAAGAACCTGATGGTCACACAAAGCCCTAGAGTTCCTCTGTGGAGATAGTTGTCCTGGAAGATTCTCCCATCTCTGCAGCACTCCACCAATCAGGCATTTACGGTAGAGTGGCCAGACGGAAGCCACTCCTCAATAAAAGGCACATGATAGCCCACTAAAAGTTTACCCAAAGGCACCCAAAGGACACTCAGACCTTGAGAAACAAGATTCTCTGGTTTGATGAAATCAAGATTGAACTCTTTGGCCAGAATGCCAAGCATCAGGTCTACGGGGAAGCATGGTGGTGGCAGCATCACGTTGTGGGGATGTTTTTCAGTGGCAGGGACTGGTAGACTAGTCAGGATCGAGGGAAAGATGAACGGAGCAAAGTGCAGAGAGATCCTTGATGAAAACATGCTCCAACGTGCTCAGACTGAGGTGAAGGTTCACCTTCCAACAGGACAACGGCCCTAAGCACTGTGGTGGAATATTCTAATGAAGTTAGAGAGACTTTGTTTGAAGAAATGACAATCATCTTTATTCAACATTGATTAATTATTGCAGAGTGCTTAAAATCATACATAGTATACAGGGTCTTTATATAGCAGACCTCAAAATGCTTTGATCATGGCTGCCTCCCCCCATGCAGATTGGGCACCATAAACCACCCTGGGTTCATCCTGTCGTTTATCTGCACGGGGGGAGGGGGGGGGGGGTATTTTACTCCTCCAGGCAAAGTTTCCCAGATGCATGGATTGATCCTTCAGGCTATCTCGATTCACACACACACCACATCTTACCTAAGAATGCAGGCTCAGTCTGACCGGAGACATATTTCTCAAATGCACCACTAATCGTAGAATGGAATGTGGCTGTAAAGTTTTTTAGCACCAAGCCATCACTTAATGAGTTGCCTGCCCAAGCTTTAAAAGACTCCTCTCAGTTAACTCATAAAGGGAGAGAGAGAGTGTTCTAAGAACCTTACTCTATTTCATAAAACAACAATTTATGGTGCATAAATATAACAACCTTGTAATTTTTCTACCATAGCACACAGCTAAGACAACGTGGGAGTGGCTTCGGAACAAGTCTCAATGTCCTTGAGTGGCCCAGCCAGAGCCTGGACTTGAACCCGAACAAACATCTCTGGAGAGACCTGAAAATAGCTGTGCAGCGATGCTCCCCATCCAAGCAAACATTGTCAAACATATACAGTACCAGTCAAAACTTTGGACACACCTACTCATTCAAGGATTTTCTTTATTTTTACTATTTTCTACATTGTAGAATAATAGTGAAGATATCAAATCTATGAAATTACACACATGGAATCATGTAGTAACCAAAAGTGTTAAACAAATCAAAATATATTTTATATTTGAGTAGCCACCCTTTGCCTTGATGACAGCTTTGCACACTCTTGGCATTATCTTAACCAACTTCATGAGGAATGCTTTTACAACAGTCTGGAAGTAGTTCCCACAAATACTGAGAACTTGTTGGCTGCTTTTCCTTCATTCTGCGGTCCATCTCATCCCAAACCATCTCAATTGGGTTGATGTCGGGTGATTGTGGAGGCCAGGTCATCTGATGCAACACTCCATCACTCTCCTTGTTGGTCAAATAGCCCTTACACAGCCTGGAGGTGTGTTAGGTCATTGTCCTGTTGAAAAACAAATGCTTGTCCCAGTAAGCGCAAACCAGATGAGATGGCGGATCACTGCAGAACGCTGTGGTAGCCATGCTGGTTAACCTGTCTGGGCTAGGAGGCAGTATTTTCATGGCGTTCTGCAAAAAACGTACCCGATTTAAACTGGTTACTACTCTTGCCCAGAAATGAGAATATGCATATTATTAGTAGATTTGGATATAAAACACTCTGAAGTTTCTAAAACTGTTTGAATGGTGTCTGTGAGTATAACAGAACTCATATGGCAGGCCAAAACCTGAGAAAATTCCAAGCAGGAAGTGGCCTGTCTGAGAATTTGTAGTTCTTCTTTTGATTCTCTATCAAAACTACAGTATACGTGGGGTTACGTTGCACTTTAAGGCTTCCATTGGCTCTCTAAAGCCTTCAGAAAGCGGATTGAGGTGTCTTCTGTCACTGGGCAGAGTATAGTTTCTCAGTGGTCTGCCTGGGGACAAAGAGATTGGATATGCGCGTTCACGTGCGCACGTTATTTATTTTCCTCTTTGAATGAATACAACGTTTCCCGGTTGGAATATTATCGGTATTTTACGAGAAAAATACCATAAAAATTGATTTTAAACAGCGTTTGACATGCTTCTAAGTACGGTAATGGAACATTTTGAATTTTTTGGTCTCGAAATGCGCTCGCGCGTTATCCTTTGGATAGTGACCTGAACACACGAACAAAACGGAGGTATTTGGACATAACTATGGATTATTTGGAACAAAAACAACATTTCTTGTGGAAGTAGCAGTCCTGGCAGTGCATTCTGACGAAGATCAGCAAAGGTAATACAATATTTCTAATACTAATTCTGAGTTTAGTGCGCCTCGAACTCAGCTGGTGTCAAAATAGCTAGCCGTGATGGCTGAGCTATGTACTCAGAATATTGAAAAATGTGCTTTCGCCGAAAAGCTATTTTAAAATCTGACATAGCGATTGCATAAAGAGCTCTGTATCTATATTTCTTAAAATAATTGTTATGTATTTTGTCAACGTTTATGATGAGTAATTTAGTAAATTCACCGGAAGTTTTTAGTGGGAATGCATGTTCTGAACCTCACACGCCAATGTAAAAAGCTGTTTTTGGATATAAATATGAACTTGATTGAACAAAACATACATGTATAACATAATGTCCTAGGAGTGTCATCTGATGAAGATCATCATTTACATTACATTTACGTCATTTAGCAGACGCTCTTATCCAGAGCGACTTACACATCATCAAAGGTTTAGTGCTTCATTTAGCTGTGTTTTGGGTTTTTGTGACATATATGCTTGCTTGGAAAATGGCTGTGTGATTATTTTGGTCTATGTACTCTCCTAACATAATCTAATGTTTTGCTTTCGCTGTAAAGCCTTTTTGAAATCGGACAATGTGGTTAGATTAACGAGAGTCTTATCTTTTAAAATGGTGTAAAATAGTTGTATGTTTCAAAAATTGAAATTATTGCATTTTTGAGGTTTTTTGTATTTCGCGCCACGCTGTTCCACTGGCTGTTGAATAGAGTGGGACGGTCACGTCCCACCTAGCCCATAGAGGTTAAGTGTGCCTTGAATTCTAAATAAATCACAGACATTGTCAACAGCAAAGCACCATCACACCACCTCCTCCATGCTTCATGGTGGGAACCACACATGCGGATATCATCCGTTCTCCTACTCTGCGTCTCACAAATACACGGCGGTTGGAACCAAAAAGCTCAAATTTGGACTCATCAGACCAAAGGACAGATTTATGTCCATTGCTTGTGTTTCTTGGACCAAGCAAGTTTCTTCTTCTTATTCCTTGAGTAGTGGTTTCTTTGCAGCAATTCGACCAGGAAGGTCTGATTCCTCTGAACAGGTGATGTTGAGATGTCTGTTACTTGACATCTGTGAGGCATTTATTTGGGCTGTAATTTCTGAGGTAACTCTAACTTATCCTCTGCAGCAGAGGTAACTCGGGGTCTTCCTTTCCTGTGGCGGTCCTCATGAGAGCCAGTTTCATCATGGCGCTTGATGGTTTTTGAAATTTTCCGCAAGTAATGATGGACTGTCATTCTTTTTTGGAACAATGTGTTGACTGCATTTGACCTAACACAACAGCATGCGACCTTAGTGAATCTAACGTCGAGGAACTATGTGTGCGCAGCCACAAGGGGGTAGCTGCAGCCCAATATGGTAACCGGAGAATTGGCGAGTGGGTGTGTCTAAAGGAAAGTAGTGGGAGTGTGGAAAGTAGTTTGTATGTCGAAAGTGCTCTGCTGTAGGTTAGACGGTTTGATAGAGCAGTGGGTTTTTTTCATTCTGTTTATTAACATTCAACTACCATACATTGAGCTGCCATATCGTGAGAGTTTCGACTTTTGTTTTGTCATATTTCACTGTTCGTTTCACACAAATAATTGTAACTTTTCAGTTATAAAACTGACAATTGTTTATTTCTTATTAAAAGTCCTGATGATGGGTGTACTGTTGCTTCATTCGTTGTATGCGTGCGCTTACTGTCACCCTGATATTGGCCCACGCCATTGCCGGACAGTAGTGCTTGTCATTCGGGAACGAAGGGCATTGTGTCCCGGTGTTGTTGCCGTTCATGCCCTCCCCATTGAGTAGTAGACTGTATGTATCAAGATGACATCTAAATGGTTATCAATATTACAAGCTGCTATCCTACTTGAAATCAAATCCTTGGAGGGAAAAAAAAATGTCCACGTTAGCTTTGCCGGCAACACCCAGTAAGAAGAACCTTGGGTAGGTAGGCACTTCGACACAACATCGGCATATCGACTTGTCGTGCAGCCCAATCAGCCAAGCAAAACGTTCTTGAGCGGCAACAAATTGGGCTGCAGCTACCCATACTTGAGAAGAGAGAGAGACGACAAACTGATTAAACTATAAAAAGGGACATTACATGCGGCTGAGTGTCGTTTCAAAATATTGCATGCTTATGAAATATGTATATTGCACATGTCAATATTATTATTTAAAACATTTTACTCCTTATTTCCTTCACAATTTCGTGGTTTCTGTTACGTTCTCCCCTCGGGTGTACTTCGTCTGAGGAGGAGACATAAATGCCTGTGCCTACGCACACAAGGTAAACTAGATGGAGGGGGAAGAAATGTGGAGTGTAATGAGCGGAAATAACCAGACAACAACCAGAACTCAATGTTAGCCCTTGGGGGATGTTTAGTAAAGTAATTAAGCAAACAATCTAAAACACCAGTAATAAAAATGTAAAAAACAACAACAAACCAGTGAAGGTAAGAGAAGAATATTTGGGATCGGGGTCCAAGTAATGAAAATAAACAAAAGGTCCCTCTTCTACACACCTAATCCTTCCTAACACACTACACTCTAAGCCCTAACCCACTTTCCTACCTGGTTCCAAAAAAAATACAAGGGTGACACCCGCCCGGCTAACCTAGTGTGTAAAACAATGGGTTATCTACGTGGGAATGTACACCCATGGGCAGATCTACCTTTTCCCTTCTCCAGGACCTAGGTAGGGTGGAGTACATCAGGAGGACAGGCTGAAACACAAACAAAGATAAATGAAAACAACAAATCATCAAATACTCAACTTGCAAAAAAAAAACAAGCGTGTGTCTCTCTCTCTCACTCACTGTCACTCTCACTCAGAGCTCACACGGCAAACAGTTATCCTCTCGTCAATCAGCTACAGCTGCCAGGACTCCGGACCGAAGCCACACCCACTATCGTCAGCCGCAACTCAGTACACCTGTAATGCCCAGGACACAAACACACTACAAAGGTAAATGGGGAGCAAGAAAAATGCGTCACACGTAACAGTATCCAATTGGTAGTAGTTAGTCTTTTCTCATCGCTGCAACTCCCGTACGGACTCGGGAGAGGCGAAGGTCGAGAGCCATGCGTCCTCCGAAACACAACCCAACCTAGCCGCACTGCTTCTTGACACCATGCACATCCAACCCGGAAGCCAGCCGCACCGATCTGTCGGAGGAAACACCGTACACCTGGTGACCTGGTCAGCGTGCACTGCACCCGGCCCGCCACAGGAGTCGCTTGCTCGCGATGAGACAAGGATATCCCTGCCGGCCAAACCCTCCCTAACCCGGACGACGCTGGGCCAATTGTGCGTCGCCCCATGGGCCTCCCAGTCGCGGCCGGCTGCGACAGAGCCTGGGCTTGAACCCAGAATCTCTGGTGCCACACACGTCAATATTGAAATGTGAATTTCATTAATAGTGCAGCCCTAATACCTGCGTATATCCTCCACCACTGGTCCTCGAGCTGTAATGACCATTATGGCCATGACCATTCTAATCCCAGGCCATAATAATAAGCCACGTCCCTATTTTCACTACAACAATTTGTTTGACATCAGTTTAGTTGTTTTGTGATGTTTTTATAAAGGTATCACATTCTTGTATGTCAGCTCAGGTGGTGCTGCTGCTTTGCCAGGTCCATAGGCGATTTCTTCAGTTTACCCTGAATGATACTGCGGTCACGACGGGCCATGTAGGGTAACACGTTTTAGTATCAACTCTATTGATACTGCATTTAATCTTCCCCGGTGTTGAAAGTCATGCAGCAATAATCTTTCATCCCAACCCCCCCTACTATAGCCCTAGCTAATACATTACCCCTCTGCCTCTTCCTATCATAAATCTACAGACATGGACGTAAACCAGCAATGCCCACAGAGATTAGGCTACACTAAGATATACTGTGTAATATTATACTATTAGTATAGCATTTCAAAACCTAGGCCTACACTGTTGTAATAAGGCTTTGAGGCTAGGCATACTATGTTTTTTGTTAATTAATTATGCATTGTGCGTGGAATTTTGGACCAACAGAACAGTTGGACAATTCGCCTTTCAGACATAAATGGAGACAGCATATTAGCTTAAGCCTTTAGGCTATTTATTCTGACTTTGTGTATTCCAATCTGTTTTTCTGAAACAATTTGTGGATAATGTCACACCCTGATCAGTTTCACCTGTTACACGGAACCCAAACCGGCTGCGCGCCTGCACGATCGTGCATGAATTTATTTTGTCCCCCTACACCAAACGCGATCACGACACGCAGGTTAAAAGATCAAAACAAACTCTGAACCAATTACATTAATTTGGGGACAGGTCGAAAAGCATTAAACATGTATGGTAATTTAGCTAGTTAGCTTGCACTTGCTAGGTAATTTGTCCTATTTAGCTAGCTTGCTGTTGCTAGCTAATTTGTCCTGGGATATAAACATTGAGTTGTTATTTTACCTGAAACGCACAAGGTCTTCTACTCCGACAATTAATCCACACATAAAACGGCCAACCGAGTTTTTTCTAGTCATCTCTCCTCCTTCTAGGCTTTTTCATCTTTGAAATTATATGGTGATCGGCATCTACACTTTTACCACGACAACCGGCAAAACATTTCGTCTTTCAATCACCCACGTGGGTATAACCAATGAGGAGATGGCACGTGGGTACCTGCTTCTATAAACCAATGAGGAGATGGGAGAGGCAGGACATTCAGCGCGATCTGTGTCACAAATAGGAATTACTTCTATTTTAGCCCTTGGCAACGCAGACGCCCGTTGGCGCGTGCGAGCATTGTGGGTGCAATAATTAAATAACATGTATTTCTAAATGTATTTTGCGACGCTCGCGCACGCAACGTGTCCGGTCTGGTCAGCATGTTATTGTCTCCACGCCCTCCAGGTGTCGCTTGTTATCCCTGGTGTATATATCCCTGTGTTTCCTGTCTCTCTGTGCCAGTTCGTCTTGTATGTTCCAAGTCAACCAGCGTGTTTTTCCCGTGCGCCTGCCTTTTCTATTCTCTTTTACTAGTCCTCCCGGTTTTGAACCTGTTTTCTGGGCTCTGTACCTGCCTGCCTGACCATTCTGCCTGCCACACTGTACCTCCACGACCATTCTCTTGACTACCCCTTTTGGATGTAATAAATATCAGACTCAAACCATCTGCCTCCCATGTCTGCATCTGGGTCTCGCCTTGTGCCCTTATCGATAATGATTATTCCGGTTGTTGTAAGTGACCACATTATCTACTCGTGAAATATTAGATATTTGGAAGGATATCAAAACACTTGTAATTTGGTTAGTGCAGAGCTATAAGCCTATTTAATTGACACAAACTGCAACATTAGGCTTCTCTCCTTATTGGACAAAAGGCTGTTAAAATGGTTTGCCATAGAAATGACAAGAACAGGTCTTGGTGACTGATTTCATAGTGATCGATACAGTTACATATTGGGATATTATTTTTGACGATATATCGCATCATATCGTTTTGACAATATCACAATATTATTTTTGTGCTAGTTGACTGTACCTGCACCAAAACTTATATTTTTCCTTCATAGCTTGTTCTCCATCTTTTTAAATAGGAAGCCAATTTTGTTTTCAGGACTTTTATTTCCATGACTGATCAAAACGCATTTCTCATGGCTCTCTCTTGTCCATCTGCAGCAGGCATATGGTGAGCAATATGTTTGGAACATCGAATCGCAATACATATCGTATCGGCACCTAGCAATTTCCAGCCCTACTGATTTACATATCGTTTTATTCTTAGCCTCAAGATGCAAAACAGGAAGGATTTCCCATGCCTGGTGGCATTTCCTTTCTGACTGAAAGGGAGAAAGGTGCCGGGCCCAGTTTTTTTTTTTTCCCCGGTGGGCAACCCCTCCAGAATCCATTGCCCATTGTTCCGCCTTATCAGACCTCAAGATAAGACCCAGATGCAGACTGTTTGAAATAACAAATGCTTCTTTACGAAATAGGGGGCAGGCAGAGGTAAATAACAGGAACTAACAAGAAACGGGAGTACTGGAAAAAATGCTGGTAGGCTTCACGAGACAAGACAAACAGGCAACAGAGAACGCAGGTGTAAATGCACTAGGGATAGTGGGGAAGATGGGCGACATCTGGAGGGGGTGGAGATAAGCACAAAGACGGGTGAAACAGATAAGGGGACAAAGGTCTGTGAGACAGGTTTAATCCTAGACACATGAAAAGTGGGTTGTATACGGAGGGTACAGGGCAACAGAAGACGAACAGCAGAGGGGCTAAGAATCTTAGATGGGGAAAGGGCCGATAAAACGGGGGGAAAGCGTTGTCGCACAAAGGCCAGGGTCCGACGGGAGCCCGGGTAGCAGGTCAGCCTGGAGGAGTGGGTCCACTCCAGGACCGAGGGGACAGCATCAGGAACAAACGTGGTTATGAGTACAGGCAGGGGGGAAGCCAGGGTACTGTCACTCTGGATAAAGCGGCGGTTAAAAATGGGTGAATCCCAGGAAGCGTTGCAGCTGTACTCTGAAAGTAGGTTGGGGCCAATCCACCACCGCTTTCACCTTTCCGGGATCCATGCGCACATTCCCAGCGGCGATGATGTACCCGAGGAAGGGGATGGTGGAGTGATGGAATTTGCACATTTCCGCTTTCACAAAAAGCTGGTTCTCCAGGCGGCGCTGTAGGACCTGTCAGACGTGGAGCTCGTGTTCTTGGGCTGAGCGGGAGAAAACGAGGATATCGTCAAGGAAGAGGAACCTGTTCAACATGTCGCGGAGAACGTCATTAACCAGGGCCTGGAACACAGCTGAAGTGTTGGATAGACCAAATGGCATGACCAGATATTTGTAGTGACCACTGGCCTTGTTAAAGGCAGTCTTCCACTCGTCACCTCTGCACGGGCGCAGAGTTTTGTCCTTTTTTGCCACAAAGAAGAACCCCGCGGGGGAGGCAGAAGAATGGATACACCGTGCAGCCAGGGAGTCCTCGATGTAAGTCTCCATAGCCTTGGTCTCTGAAACCTGACAGTGAATACAGTCGTCCCCGGGGTGGTGTGGTGCCCGGGAGAAGGTCGATCTCACAGTCATAGGGTCGGGGTGGAGGAAGCGAAGTGGCCCGGGCCTTACTGAAAACCTCTCGGAAGTCCTGGTACTCTGCAGAATGGCGGAGAGGTCTGGGGCAACTTCCGGCAATGGGTGTAGCAGAACGGACTCCAGCCCATGATGGCACCAGCAGTCCAGTCAATGAGGGGATTGTGTCACTGGAGCCAAGAGAATCCCAATATCACCGGAAAGTGAGGAGACTTAATTATCAGGAATTGGATAGCCTCGCTGTGATTTCCTGACACTTGTAGGTTGATGGGAGTGGTGTAGTGCGTGACCCTGCCTATAGAGCGCCCGTCCAGCACTCTAACGTCCATGGGAATGGAGAGGGGCTGAGTGGGGATGCCCAGCTCGGACTCCAGTGTGGTGTCCATAAAACTCTCATCGGCCCCAGAGTCGATGAGTACCCGGAGATATTTTGACTGGTTCCCCCACAGCAGGATGGCATGGAGAGGGGTGTGAGTAAGGGGAGAGGGAAAGTTCTCAGTATGGCCCACCAGAGTACTTGCCCCTACCGGTGAGCCTGGTCTTTTAGTGGACATCAGGACACGAAATAACCAGTAGTTCCGCAATACAGGCAACTCTTCGTGTTAAACCTGTGTAAACGTTCGGCTGGAGACAACCTAGCTTTGCCTAGTTGCATCAGCTCGGGAAGAGGCAAATCGGCAGACTTTGGGGACTCTCGGGGGAACTCGGGTAGCCTCGGATTTTCTTGGAAACGGAGACGTCGGGGACTTCCGGGATGCCTCGGAGGCGAGGTGGAATCAGACCTCTCCTTCCTATGTTCCCGTAGCCGTCCATCGATCCAGATGTTCAAGTTGACGAGCTAATCGTTGTCTTTTTATTCTGTATCTATGGGTACAATCCAGTCATTTGTTCTAAATGTTTAATTGCCATGCTGGCTGGCAACATTATCCCTTGCTTGCTAGTAAGCCAACTACAGCTAACTTAGTGACGTCAAACAGTGCAGCCAGAATAACAACAGTAGCTGCATTTGCGATTGTTTAAGCTGTTTTCAAGTGACATTTATTTGGATACATCCATAACAATGAGCTAATGAGGCGCGATTTCGCCTGGCATAGAAAATGTGGTCTCTTGTCAGGACACAGTTGTTCAGAGGAGCTAACAACACGTTCTATACTATGGGACAGCTGCAAATCGAATTTGAATATTGAAACAATGTTGCAAATGTCAGAGACAGACAGCAAGGTTTATACACTGTTGAAAACAATGTTAGTCTAAAATAAATGAGATGTTTAGATGCTTTTTATAGTGGAGATTCAGTTTTAAAATTACCTGGTTGGGCTGATGAGACTGTGGATTGCGCAGTCAAATGGAACAGAGTAAATAGGCATTTTAACGTCATAGATTTAGCCGGTGGTAACTTGTGGAATAGACACCGTCTGGAATGTGGTTTTAACCAATCAGCATTCAGGATTAGAACCACCCGTTGTACAAATGGCTAACAATAGCTCGCAATGGAAAAAAAAATGTTTTGTTACAGACGAGACAATAACGTATGCACATAGCTATCTTGGCATTTTATCTCTTGACTCTTACCTGTGTATGAAATACGATGATTCACGGCAGACTAAAACACTTTCTAAATAATCCTCCCCACTCGACTTCAACCAGTCCAGACTGCTGTGTGGATAGCAGCAAGTGTATTCAAGGCAACACTGGTATTGAAAGCTGTAGCTACAATTTTCATGTAGTCCATGATGAAAATATGAGTAAATCCAATGGATGTGCCATTTGACAGAATGGACTCTCTTTCTCGTGAATGTCCCAGCCCTCTCATTATCTCAACCAACCATTTCTAAACAGCTTTGTGATTTCACATTTTATATTTACAGATTACATACTAGTTTATTACGGCACCTAAAAGTTCAAATGTTCAAAAAGGCATTTCTGCAAAAAATGGCATTTAGATAAATGTTTTTTTTTATTTTTTTTATGTTCAAATGCCTCCTGTGAAGTCGTAAAGTTAGTTATACACCCAGCTTTCTGAAACGGGTCCCAAATGCACTTTCTCCCCCGTTGGATACATCAGTGCGCTGTTGAATTGGCGCCTTTTCCTAGACCATGTTGCTATTTTGCCTTGCACTAGTTGTCTAAGAAAAGTGAGAAGAGTAAACCTCAACTTAATTAGGGCTATAATCAATAACCCGACTGTTAAATGTGCCTGACTTTATAAATCATCCATATATGTCTACAGAAATGAGACATCCTGGTTCTGTTGCCTGAGTGTTTAATGGCCTACTGATTCCGTGAGCTCCAAGCCTTACGCAACCACAACATGTCGGATAAAGCAATTTCACAAATTCAGCTGTTTTAATCTTTGCTATGCTTTAATATAGGCTTTACATTTTTTTCCCCATTAGAACACACTCTGGTATTACATATGATTTATTTAGTGTTTACACTGTTCCAAATGGTCTAAAAAATTATAATATTGTAATCTAACAGCACCTGTTTGTCACGCATGCAGCGCTCGCTCTGATACCCTCCTTTTTCTTGATCTCCTTGTTATTATTATTATTATTATTATTATGATCGTCATTATAATAATAAGTAATGTCATTATAATTAGTAGGCTTATTATAGCAGCCTTCTATAAACACCAATATGCACGTAGCGCTTGATCTTTACCTTCCCTCTTTTTCTTGATCTCCAGTAGTTTCCACAACTAAGTCAAATGTCTTCCACACATCTTACTTCCCCTTTCCCTCCTGAGCATTCTCCCATATCAAGTTCATTTTTCACATCCTCTGCATCCATTTTGCTGTCACGTGTTTTGGTGTTCAGAGTTTGTTATAATTAGAGCCCGACTGATTTATTGGTTTACCGATATTATCCTTTTACCAATGTATTTGTATCGGCGTTTAATCCATTGAAAATTACCGATATAAAATGCAGAGAAAACGCTCTGCAAAAAAACCTTTCTTCATATAATTACTTTTTCATGCATTTCTTTATTTGTCCTAAAGAGGGCGCTCTTTTCATGGCTATATACCTATCTTGCCATGGCACGCTACACTAAAACTGGACACTACCACCGGGCCAACACAACTACCCCAGTAAGAGGGGAGAGTGAACTAACTTAGTCTTACTGCTGCTACGGTGAGTGCTGAGTAGATAGAAGCTTGCCTGCTCAATAAAGTGCCAAAAATGTGCACTGGTCATACTGTTATGTGAAGTGTCATGATCGGGTGTCGTGACAAACAATGGATGCTATGCCCAAATGTGAAGTAAGTGCCGCGCTAAGAACGTTCAACTGTGGTAATGAGAACATTACAGCCCTTTAGTGAAGCCAGCGAAATCTGGTGTTATATTTGCTCTATGCAAAGGGTAATCCTCAAGCTCTGTCATTCAAATGTTTTCAGAGACACAAAAAAAACTTTGCAGGTTACAAAGTAGCACTTCGTAGCAATGTTTTGGATGTCCCTGACCTTAACACTTACCTAACCTGAACCCTTACCGTAACCATATGTAGGAAAGTCCCAAGGAATCGCAGATAGCAATGAGGCAACGCTTGAAGTGACAACTACCAGAATTCGGTAGAATTTGGGGGAATATTCAGAGGTGGTAACTTTCCATGGGAATTAACGGTAATATATGGGAATTAACCTAAATATATACAAATTAAATTAATATCATTGAAATACAGATTTTTTTTTTTTGCATTGGATATATTTACCATATCATATGGAGACAGAAACATAAACCTTTTTAACTTATCATAAGTAGACATAATCGCAAATAATGAAATCCTTCCAATAGAAAAAAAATCTATTTAGTTACGAATTGAACTTTAATTAAATAGGTTGACTCTTCTCATGGGATTATTTCACTGAACATCAAAAGAAAGGGAATGTTGAATGATCCCCAATGATCCATCGCATATAGCAATAATGGTTTCAACATACAGTTGAAGTCGGGAGTTTACATACACCTTAGCCAAATACATTTAAACTCAGTTTTTCACAATTCCTTGACATTAAATCTTTGTAAAAAATTCCCTGTCTTAGGTCAGCTAGGATCACCACTTTATTTTAAGAATGTGAAATGTCAAAATAATAGTAGAGAGAATGATTTATTTCAGCTTTTATGTCTTTAATCACATTCCCAGTGGGTCAGAAGTTTACATACACTCAGTAAACGTTTTGGGTAGCCTTCCACAAGCTTCCAGTAATAAGTTGGGTGAATGTTGGCCCATTCCTCCTGACAGAGCTGGTGTAACTGCGTCAGGTTTGTAGGCCTCCTTGCTTGCACACACTTTTTCAGTTCTGCCCACAGATTTTCTATAGGATTGAGGTCAGGGCTTTGTGATGGCCACTCCAATATCTTGACTCTGTTGTCCTTAAGCCATTTTGCCACAACTTTGGAAGTATGCTTGGGGACATTGTCCATTTGGAAGACCCATTTGTGACCGAGCTTTAACTTCCTGACTGTTGTCTTGAGATGTTGCTTCAATATATCCACATAATTGTCCTACCTCATGGTGCCATCTATTTTGTGAAGTGCACCAGTCCCTCCTGCAGCAAAGCACCCCCACAACATGACGCTGCCACCCCGTGCTTCACGGTTGGGATGGTGTTCTTCGGCTTGCAAGCCACCCTTCTTCCTCCAAATATAACGATGGTCATTATGGCCAAACAATTCTATTTTTGTTTCATCAGACCAGAGGACATTTCTCCAAAAAGTATGATCTTAGTCCCCATGTGCAGTTGCAAACCGTAGTCTGGCTTTTTTATGGCAGTTTGGAGCAGTGGCTTCTTCCTTGCTGTGCAGACTTTCAGGTTATGTTGATATAGGACTCGTTTTACTGTGGATATAGATACTTTTGTACCTGTTTCCCCCAGCATCTTCACAGGGTCCTTTGCTGCTGTTCTGGGATTGATTTGCACTTTTTGCACCAAAGTGCGTTCATCTCTAGGAGACAGAACGCGTCTCCTTCCTGAGTGGTGTGACTGCTGCGTGGTCCCATGGTATTTATACTTGCGTACTATTGTTTGTACAGATGAACATTTGGAAATTGCTCCCAAGGATGAACCAGACTTGTGGAGGTCTACAATAATTTTTCTGAGGTCTTGGCTGATTTTGATTTTCCCATGATGTCAAGCAAAGAGGCACTAAGTTTGAAGCTAGGCCTTGAAATACAGCCACAGGTACACGTCCAATTGACTCAAATGATGTCAATTAGCCTATCGGAAGCTTCTAAAGCCATGACATTTTCTGGAATTTACCAAGCTGTTTGAAGGCACAGTCAACTTAGTGTATTTAAACTTCTGACCCACTGGAATTGTGATACAGTGAATTATATGTGAAATAATCTGTTTGTAAGCAATTGTTTGAAAAATTACTCATGTCATGCACAAAGTAGATGACCCAACCGACTTTCCAAAACTATAGTTTTTTGACAAGACACAATAACTTGCATTACCCGAAACAGTTACAAGCAATATAAAAATCCTCCAATACATTTTTAAAATGGGCAAGGGGGACAAGAGTCTCAAGTTTAAGTTTAGTCTGCAGGCTATTCCATAAACAAGGAGCGTAACAGGGAAAGGCAGCCATACCCAAATCTGTGGAAATCTCTTAGGCCTCAAGTGTCATCCATGCTTGAGACCTAGTTTTACGAATTCTAATTCTAATATTGATGAGTGATGATAAATAAGAAGGTAGCTTATTCAGAAGTGCTTTATAAACAACCATGAGAGCATGTTGTTCTCGTTTCATGGACAGCGAAGTCCAACCCACATTTTGATATAAAACAGTGGTGAGTTCTGTAGCTAGCACCCGTAATAAAGCTAAGTGTGCAATGATAAATTGCATCCAGCGATTTTAAGTGTTGGTGCCGTAGCATGCATTTAAATAATATCCCCATAATCTATAACAGACATAAAAATAGCTTGCACAATATGTCTTCTATTTGTAGAGGACAGACATGTCCTGTTTCTATAGAGGAAGCCTAGCTTGATATTTAGCCGTTTACAAAGTTTGTCAATATGCATTTTAAAAGACAGTTTTATCATCCAACCATATCCCTAAGTATTTATATGCAGAGACCTGATTTAATTCGAGAACAATCTTTCCTGAAATTTAAGAAATCAACTTTCTGAGTATCTTTGTCGGGCTGTTTTTAGAATAATCCATTATTACAGCTATAATAATACGAACATTGGCAGATGTATCATATCAGTTGTTGGTGAATATTTCCCCCCAAAAAATCAGAATCGGATCCAAATTTCCAAATTGGTTGGGCTGTAGTTTTAACCAATTTATTGATGCGGTTATGGTAGGATTTAGGTCAGCGCCCATTGGTCACGTGCATGCGACGCATATGTACCACGTAAAGAGAGCAAGGGCTGAGAGAATAGGGAATGTTTTTCCTAAACAAATGAATGATTTCGGTAACAGAACTTTTCAGTCAGAAATGGCTGTAATTATGTTGCAGCTTCAGTAACATGGACAGCGCGATGAACACTGATGTTCTGTGGTGGTTGCCGCTGCAGGAAGGAGAGAGAGAGAGAAAACAGGTGCTAGTCACACAGGCACTCGCTGTATCAATCTAATCAATTGCAATCGGACTTGAACCCGATCGAACATCCCTGGAGAGACCTGAAAATAGCTGTGCAGCAAAGCTTGAGAGAATCTGCATAGAAGAATGGAAACTCCCCAAATACAGGTGTGCCAAGCTTGTAGCGTGAAACCCAAGAAGACTCTAGGCTGTAGTCGCTACCAAAGGTGCTTCAACAAAGTACTGAGTAAAGGGTCTGAATACTTATGTTAATGTGATATTTCCGTTTTAGTTTTTTATACATTTGCTAAAATTTATAAAAACCTGTTTTTGCTTTGTCATTTTATGGTATTGTGTAGATTGAGGAGGAAAAAACGATTTTAATACATTTTAGAATAAGCTTGTAACGTAACAAAATGTGGAAAAAGTCAAATGGTCTGAACACTTCGTTTGTTTAGTCAGGGACAGTCCTACACTGGCTACTCTACACAGTCTTCCTCGACATGGCTAGATATTTGTCTTTCACAATGCACACCTAGAATTGTAATTCATATTTGAGGATGTTCTGTCAATCGCTGTAGTTTACCTTTTTTTGTATTGTCTAACCTGCATCTTGTCAAGCAACAAATCCCTTACAGCGACACTACCACAGCATGAATGCTAGTGATTAACCACAATCAAGTTTCTCTACTTAACCTCTATGGGCTAGGTGGGACGCTTGCGTCCCACCTACTCAACAGCCAGTTGAATCCTGTGGCGCGTTATTCAAATCCTTAGATATGCTATTACTTCAATTTTTAAAAAATATGACTATTTTACACCATTTTAAAGATAAGACTCTCGTTAATCTAACCACACTGTCCGATTTCAAAAAGACTTTACAACGAAAGCAAAACATTAGATTATGTCAGCAGAGTACCGAGCCAGAAATAATCAGACACCCATTTTTCAAGCTAGCATATAATGTCACATAAACCCAAACCACAGCTAAATGTAGCACTAACCTTTGATGATCTTCATCAGATGACAACCCTAGGACATTATGTTATACAATACATGCATGTTTTGTTCAATCAAGTTCATATTTATATCAAAAACCAGCTTTTTACATTAGCATGTGACTAGCATTCCCACCGAACACTGCCGGTGAATTTACTAAATTACTCACGATAAACGTTCACAAAAAGCATAACAATTATTTTAAGAATTGCACTCTATGTCTGATTTTTAAAATAGCTTTTCGGTGAAAGCACATTTTGCAATATTCTCAGTAGATAGCCCGGCATCACAGGGCTAGCTATTTAGACACCCAGCAGGTTTAGCACTGATCAAAGTCAGATTTACTATAAGAAAAATGTTCTTACCTTTGTTGTCTTCGTCAGAATGCACTCCCAGGACTTCTACTTCAATAACAAATGTTGGTTTGGTCCCAAATAATCCATCGTTATATCCGAATAGCGGCGTTTTGTTCGTGCGTTCCAGAAACTATCCGAAATGGTAAATCAGGGTTGTGCGCATGGCGCAATTCGTGACAAAAAAATTCTAAATATTCCATTACCGTACTTCGAAGCATGTCAACCGCTGTTTAAAATACATTTTTATGCAATTTCTCGTAAAAAAGCGATAATATTCCGACCGGGAATCTCCTTTTCGGCAAACAGAGGAAAAATCACAAAGACGGGGGCGGCCAGGGCACGCGCCTAAGCCCACAGTCCCTTGATTGGCCACTTGAGAAAGGCGATAATGTGTTTCAGCCTGGGGCTGGGATGACGACATTCAGGTTTTTCCCGGGCTCTGAGCGCCCATGGAAGACGTAGGAAGTGTCACGTTAGAGCAGAGATCCTTTGTAAAAGATAGAGATGGCAAAGAAGTTCAAGAAATGGTCAGACAGGCCACTTCCTGTAAAGAAATCTCTCAGGTTTTGACCTGCCATTTGAGTTCTGTTATACACAGACACCATTCAAACAGTTTTAGAAACTTTGGAGTGTTTTCTATCCAAAGCCAATAATTATATGCATATTCTAGTTACTGGGCAGGAGTAGTAACCAGATTAAATCGGGTACGTTTTTTATCCAGCCGTGAAAATACTGCCCCCTAGCCATAACAGGTTAAGCTGACTCCCCTTCATCTACACTGATTGAAGTGGATTTAACAAATTACATCAATGAGGGATCATAGCTTTCACCTGGATTCACCTGGTCAGTCTATGTCATGGAAAGAGCAGGTGTTTCTTAATGTTTTGTATACTCAGTGTATACACTCAGGTAATAACAGATTGATAATGCTGGCTAGATAGGTTACAGCAAACTATCAGACCACTAGGCCTACTTATGACAGAATTTTGATTACAATATAGCTACAGTATGTCAAGGGGCAGGGCTCCAGACTGCGACCATTTAGTCGCATTTTGCGCCCCTTTGACTTGGCTGTGCGAGTAAAATGTTGAATTGGTAGCATCAGCTGAACATCCATTAGATGGTCACCTCTCTCAAAAGTTTCAAAATGTTGAATTTTTTGGGTGGCTAAAAACATGATTTTGTCAAAAAGTAAACAAAGTGCATTATCCTCACAATTCCTGTAATGAAAGTGTCTGCTGCCAGGCCCCTGGGCCTGTTTTATTGGGGGCTGCTGCTGTGATGAGTGAGCCACTCTCTTTCCCTCTCCCCCAATGTGCACTCCAGGAGAGAGAAAAAAGGCTTCTGATTGTATAACATTTCAAAATCCAATTGCGGGAAATACACAGCTTTGGAAGCAACTACTGTTGTTCTCAGCTTTCTTTTTTGGGTATATTTTTTTATTTGTCATCTCTTAATATTGAGCTCCATAGCAACTATTTTACAACTGAGATATTTGATATCACTTTAAGATACAAAGTGCGCAATATTCACAATTGCACAACAGCCCCAAAAAATACATTTAAGACATTCATTATATTTAGTTTTAGCGAGTTAATGTGTTTTGAGTTTTCACTTCCTCATGTGGTGAATTAGCCCCGAAATAAATGTACCTACGATACTAGTGCACATAAAGATGTAGGCAAATTCATCTCTATTGAAAATTCTGGAGCCCTATTTTAACAGTAAAATATAACACCAATACCCTATTGTCAAACCACAATTCATGACTATCACTAGTTTAGGTTCCACATCAAAATATCTTGAATCATGCATTCCTGCTTTCTTGAATAGCCTATCATCTCAGTAGTCTATAACACAGTCTAAAGCACGGTTAATGGCTTCATAAGGTGATTACAAATTGTTTCTATTGTGTGATGGTGAGAGGAAAAATTGGTGTGACCAAATCATGTGCTGCCACCAACTGAAAATGTGAGTGGCACCAGTGCCACCAGGGGAAAATGTTTGTCTGGAACCCTGTCAAGGGTATAATGTGTTCTCCTGCCAATTTGGCTGTTTGGAAGAGAATCTTGTGATAAGATGTTTTGCAGAGAAATATATTGATAGGACAAGGCTATGTATGTTTGTGCAGTGATTTATGTTTACTATAGGTTAATGAGGCAATCAAAATGTCATGTGACTAAAATGAAAGGGCATTTAGTTGACTAAAATGGCCCACTATTTTCATAATTTTGACAATAACTACACTAAATCATTATTCATTCTAAAGACAAACATGTGAAAGTACAACATTTTCTCTAAGCCCCGTGGCAAAATGTTGTACTCACAAGGTGTGCCAAAAGGCAAGGCTCTGACTGCATGTATGGGTACACAGATGTTTTGTGGCTCCCATCCCCAACAAAGTTGCCCATCCCAAACATACATCACTGGTGTTTGGTATCTAGTGATTTTACATGGTGGTTTGTTTACATGGCAGTTATTTGCTGGCTGTCCAGACAGTATATGTAATGACTGTGCTGTTTCCAACAGGACACGGTGGTCTACGACCGTCTAGCCGACAGTTCCAGGTATAAAGAGATCACGCTTAAACACCTGGAGCAATTTGCCACCGAGGGTGAGTGAGGGAACAGCTCCCCCTGTCTACCTAACACACATAGGACCTATTAAAAAAGTTGAGAAAGGCTTTCTTCCTTCCTTTTTCCTTGAGGTAAGCACAGATCTGTAAGTGATTGGATAGGTTTAATCAATGCTACTACCCCTTTACTTTCACTAATCCACTCGATTATTTGATTACTTCAAGGAAGGAAGGTTGGAAGGAAGGATGTGCTTCTGTATTCAAACTGAATATTTTATTAGATTGCATTGCTTTACCTCTATAAATATACTACCTTCTTGTGAGAGTTTGGCAGAATTGCATTAACATTAACCCTGTGGAAGAACCTGCATATTTCTAGTTTCTGCAGCTTATAAACCACATATTTTTTAAATTATGTAATTGAAGAGAAAAGCAAAGTAATGGCACTCGCCATAAGCGGACACCTGTTGTGTAATTATTAGGTTATGTAAGCCTTCTGGGTTTACTCGGGTGAGTTGAGAAGTGATGATTATTGTGGAGATAGGGGAAGATGGTGGATAGGGGTTAGATGGGGACTGATGTTGTGTGTGTGTGTGTCTGTGCGAGTGCGAACAGGCATGTGTTGTCTGTCCATTATGTCTCAGGGCTGCGTACTCTATGCTTTGCTGTGGCTGAGATCAGCGAGTCATCCTATCAGCAGTGGCTGGAGGTGTTCCACTATGCCGCCAGCGCCCTGCAGAACCGAGCCCTCAAACTGGAGGAGAGCTATGAGTTTATTGAGAAGGTCAGTCTCACACACACATGCCCGTTCGCCCTCGCACAGACACGCACACCACATCAGTCCCCATCTAACCCCATACTAACCCCTATCCACCAATCACCATCTTCCCCTATCTCCACAATAATCCTGTAGGTCTGCACCACCAGGTAAAAGTTAGCACAGATTTCTTCACATTTTCAAGTTACTAACACTACCACTACCCCGCCTCCCCCATTCTACACCAGGAACCTTATGCAAACTTATTTAATTGAATTTATTTTGGGTAACAGACATGTACCACAAAATGTACGATGTGGACCCAGAGGATATCACTTGAAAGTATTAATTAAAACGCTTGTTTCCAAAGTGGTCCTCAATGGTAAAAACAATAACACATAATGATTAAAAGACAAGACAAAATTACAAACAACCATAAATACATTCATTTATATTGACATCCTAAAAAAATAGCACTATTCACTGCACTTCTCCCTAACCCTAAAAATCCTCCATATTCATTTCACATTAAAACAATCTATTAATTGCCCATCATACCGATCCTTCAAATAAATACACCTGACCAGCAGTAGGGGGCACAAGGGTCAGAGGAGTGGTTTCTTACTTAGACAACCTTGTCCAAATGAAAACCTTTGCCTGCTTTTTAAAGCTATTTTTACGGTTTCTTTGCTTGATCTCCAAGGGAAGGCTATTCCATAGACAAATGCCTGTATGGAAAAACGTGCTCCTCGCAGTACTGTTTACTCTTGGGATTTTACAAGACACAACACTAGCTCTGGTATTGTGACTGTGTTGGTTATAGACCATATCATGTAACCTGGGGCACGATCATTTAAGATGTCAAAAATATTATTAAGTTTAAGTTGGTCCACTCTGGACTACAAATGCAACAAGCCCACCTCCCGGAACTCCTGTATCCCTATGTGGGTCCTCGTGGGGACATTCAACATATACCTGATAACATTCTCTTGTTCAGCTTTTTTGATAGCCCACTATACCAAGCAGAGCAGGCATAATCAACATGACACTGAAACAAGGTTGAGACAAGCAGTTTCTTAACTTTAATGTTAAAATATCTAGTGTTACGATATAAACATTTCAATTTCTTCGCCATTTTAGAAAGAATTTTAGCAGCAATCAGGTCTCCAGAAAGGGATTGATCTAGGGACACACCAAGATAAGATACACTCGTCTTAGATTAAATCTCCTTGCCTGCACAGTTTACTGTTATCTTGTCAGCCCTACAAACAAAATTGATCTAGTTTTTCACAAATGTAGTGACAATTTGTTGTCAGACAACCAATCTCTAACAAAATGCAATTCCTTACTCAGGTTCTCCTCTATGTAAACTGTATCCTTCCCTGATATCAGTATGGCTGAATCAGATCAGCCAAGAGATTACAATGATGAGCGATCATCTCTGCAAACAAGATAATTACTGCCTGCTTGGTTCACCCTAAGGACACCAACCCCTCACACAAGGCATCCATTTTAAAACTCTCCACCCATTTCATTGAGTGGTTCGCTGAACACAAATCAGTAGAACCGATTTCAGACCTTCAACTTGATTAAAGGTCCAATGTTTTAGAAATTGAGGCACACTTAACCAGTATGTCTACCACAGAATTTTGCAGCGACACGCCATCCCATCTGGTTTGCGCTTAGTGGGACTATCATTTGTTTTTGAACAGGACAATGACCCAAAACACACCTCCAGGCTGTGTAAGGGCTATTTGACCATGAAGAGTGATGGAGTGCTGCATCAGATGACCTGGCCTCCACAATCACCTGACCTCAACCCAATTGAGATGGTTTGGGATGAGTTGGACCGCAGAGTGAAGGGAAAGCAGCCAACAAGTGCTCAGCATATGTGGGAACTCCTTCAAGACTGTTGGAAAAGCATTCCTCATGAAGCTGGTTGAGAGAATGCCAAGAGTGTGCAAAGCTGTCATCAAGACAAAGGGTGGCTATTTGTGTTATTGTGTTTTTTCATAGTTTTGATGTCTTCACTATTATTCTACAATGTAGAAAATAGTATAAATAAAGAAAAAACCTTGAATGAGTAGGTGTGTCCAAAATGTTGACCGGTACAGTATATAAAACACAGGAAAATAACGTTTTTGACTGCACTGGACCTTTAATGTGGCAGGTGTGATTGCCATCGGGGGAGTAGAACAGAACATCTGTAGATTTTCCCAAATACATTTTGTGCCAGGATGTAAAATGTCTGTTTTGTAGATTTGTGAAGATATCAAAATACTTAAACTTACATGCAAAATACCTGCTGTTAACTTTAAAATGATTGGAATGAATTATCCAAAGAGAGTGTAAGCAGCAGGAGAAAAATGTCCATAGGGAGAGTAGCAAGTGAGAGTTGAGACAGTTGGAGGGAGTAGCAGAGGGAATGTCCATAGGAGGAGTAGTAGGGTGGAGGGGGGTTCAGGTAGCTGACTAGTGGTGGCTATTCAGCAGCTTGATGGTCTGAGTGTAGAAACTATTGGCCAGTCATTCATTTTTTGCCGTGATGCTCCTGTACTGTTCGGGTGCATGTACAGTGGCAAGAAAAAGAATGTGAACCCTTTGGAATTACCTGGACATAAATTGGTCATAAAATCTAAGTCACAACAATAGACAAACACAGTAACAAGAACACACAAACAATTATACATTTTCATGTCTTTATTGAACACACTGTGTAAACATTCACAGTGCAGGGTGGAAAAAGTATGTGAACCCTTGGTTTTAATAACTGCTTGACCCTACTTTGGCAGTAGGGTCAACCAGTTTTCGCAATCGGGTTGAGGTCGGGACTCTAGAAGGCGTATTTTCTTCTGTTGAAGCCATTCTGTTGTTGATTTACTTCTGAGTTTTGGGCGTTGTCCTGTTGCATCACCCAACTTCTGTTGCGCTTCAATTGGTGGACAGATAGCCTATCATTCTCCTGCAAAATGTCTTGATAAACTTGGGAATTCATTTTTCCACTGATGATAGCAAGCTGTCCAGGGCCTGAGGCAGCAAAGCAGTTCCAAACCACGATGCTCCCTTCACCATACTTTACAGTTGGGAGGAGGTTTTGATGTTGGTGTGCTGTGCCTTTTTTTCTCTACACAGTGTTGTGTGTTCCTTCCAAACAACTCAACTTTAGTTTCATCTGTCCACAAAATATTTTGCCAGTAGTGCTGTGAAACATCCAGATGCTCTTTTGCAAACTTCAGACGTGCAGCAATGTTTCTTTTGGACAGCAGTGGCTTCTTCTGTGGTGTCCTCACATGAACACCATTCTTGTTTAGTGTTTCACGTATCGTAGACTTGTCAACAGAGATGTTAGCATGTTCCAGAGATTTCTGTAAGTCTTTAGCTGACACTCTAAGATTCTTCTTAACCTCAATGAGCATTCTGCGCTGTGCTCTTACAATCATCTTTGCAGGACAGCCACTCATAGGGAGAGTAGCAACCGTGCTGAACTTTCTCCATTTATAGACAATTTGTCTAACTGTGGACTGATGATCATCAAGGCTTTTAGAGATACTTTTGTAACCCTTTCCAGCTTTATGCAAGTCAACAATTCTTAATCTTAGGTCTTCTGAGATCTCTTTTGTTTGAGGCATGGTTCACATCAGGCAATGCTTCTTGTGAATATCAAACTCAAATTTTGTGAGTGTTTTTTATAGGGCAGGGTAGCTCTAACCAACATCTCCAATCTCGTCTCAATGATTGTACTCCAGGTTAGCTGACTCCTGACTCCAATTAGCTTTTGGAGAAGTCATTAGCCTAGGGGTTCACATACTTTTTCCAACCTACACTGTGAATGTTTAAATGACGTGTTCAATATAGACAAGAAAAATACAATAATCTGTGTTTGTCTGTTGTGACTTAGATGAAGATCAGATCTAATTTGATTACCAATTTATGCAGAAACCTGATAATTCCAATGGGTTCCCATACTTTTTCTTGCCACTGTATCACCCAATGAAGATCCTTGTGGTCCACGGAAGTGGAGTTGCCGTACCAGGCTGTGATGCAGCCTGATAGTATGCTCCTGTAGAACACTGTAAGGGCCCTCAGGGACAGGCCAAATTTCTTCAGCATCCTGAGGTTCAAGAGTCGCTGTCGTGCCTTCTTCGCTACTGTGCACGTGTGGTTAGACCATTTCAACTTCTCTGAGATGTGTACACCGAGGAATTTGAAGTTATCGACTGTCTCCACGGTTGCCCCGTTGATGAGGATGGGGGCGTGTCCAGCCTGGTTCCTTCTGAAGTCCACAATCAGCTCCTTTGTTTTGCTAACATTGAGGGAAAGGTTGTTTACCTGCCACCAAGCTGTCAGAGTGACCAGAAAGTAGTGCTTTATATAGGGGTGCAGCCATGGAATCTGAATGGGTTTGGATGGTTTGATGCAGTGTATACTATGGAACTATGGTTTGAGTGTATGGGGGCAGGTTGGGTTGGCCTAGTACCGGAAAGCAACAAACAGTTCCTCTGTGAAAAACAGTGATCTGGAAGTGGAAACACAGGCGGCCACGCTAGTAAATCAAGTGCAGGGCTCCTTTGCTGCCAGACCTTCAGCTCTGCCCAAAACAAAATACTAAAATCACTGTGTTAACACAAAGGTTCTGAGAGGAGGGTGCAGGGATGTGATAAGTCCACTAGGTGGCAGTCTGAGACAAGGGTCAAGTCCCAAAAATCTCTCCTTCCTCCTGAAGTGTGCACTTGCTCACTTCTTCCCACACCAAAAAGCATTGGATTGGTGGAGGAATGGGCTAATGGCAGTTTCCACCATATTTCTTATACCAGTCATTTCCTTTCAAATCAGTGAAGGGAAGTGCATACTTCAGGTGAAGTAGAAAATTGGGATGTAGCTATGGTCGTAGTGTTTAGGAACTGTGACCTCAACATGTACTTTTAGAGCAAATCAAAAGGAAAGCACACCACCACATTACATCTCTTTGCAGAACACTCTTGACAAGCTACTCTCGAACAGCTACTACTTGGTCTTCATTGAAATAAGTTATGCACAAACACACCTTGTGGGGTGGCAGGTAGCCTAGTGGTTAGAGCATTGGGCCAGTAACCGAAAGGTTGCTAGATTGAATCCCCAAGCTGGGCAGTTAACCCACTGTTCCTAGGCTGTCATTGTAAATAAGAATGTGTTCTTAACTGACTTGTCTAGTTAAATAAAGGTTAAATAAAATAAAAAATAAAACCTTATGCCTGTAAATTTATTTTGTAAATGTTCGGGTGAATTTTCAGGGATCGTCTTGATTGAAACCTATTTGAAATCTTGCTTTAGCCTGGCTGGAATGCCTGCAACATTGTGTCAGCGTTAAGACAATGTAGCTGTGAAGTTGTCGCAACATTAATTAACGCATCCCTCCCCTCTGCGTGAGGTTTCATAAGGCTAGTGGGTTACAGATATACTGCAGCTTGGCCTCTGTCACAAAAAGCATCGGGGCCTCCCAGGTCCCACAGGCCCTTTACTAGCAGATAAATCAAATCAAATGTATTCATAAAGCCCTTCTTACATCAGCTGATATCTCAAAGTGCTGTACAGAAACCCAGCCTAAAACCCCAAACAGCAAGCAATGCAGGTGTAGAAGCACGGTGGCTTGGAAAAACTCCCTAGAAAGGCCAGAACCTAGGAAGAAGCCTAGAGAGGAATCAGGCTATGAGGGGTGGCCAGTCCTCTTCTGTCTGTGCCGGGTGGAGATTATAACAGAACATGGCCAAGATGTTCAAATGTTCATAGGTGACCAGCAGAGTCAAATAATAATAATCACAGTGGATGTCGAGGGTGCAACAGGTCAGCACCTCAGGAGTAAATGTCAGTTGGCTTTTCATAGCCGATCATTCAGAGTATCTCTACCGCTCCTGCTGTCTCTAGAGAGTTGAAAACAGCAGGTCTGGGACAGGTAGCACGTCCGGTGAACAGGTCAGGATTCCATAGCCGCAGGCAGAACAGTTGAAACTGGAGCAGCAGCACGGCCAGGTGGATTGGGGACAGCAAGGAGATAGTCCTGAGGCATGGTCCTAGGGCTCAGGTCCTCCGAGAGAGAGAAAGAAAGAAAAAAGAGAGAAAGAGAGGGATCATACTTAAATTCACACAGGACACCGGATAAGACAGGAGAAATACTCCAGAAATAACACACTGGCCCTAGCCCCCCGACACATAAACTACTGCAACATAAATACTGGAGGCTGAGACAGGAGTGGTCGGGATAACACGTCCCAAAGTCCCTCGCCCGTGACGGCCCCCTCTCTCTCTCTCTCTCACACAACCACTGTGCTGTGACTACAACTGGCCCTTAAGTTTCCCCCTTATTCCTGCCCCCTCACTCAAACCCCAATTCCCCTAATCCATTCCCCAGCTTTGGAGGGGTGGAAAAACAAGCGCAGCAGACTCAAGTGAAAAACAGGGAGTAAATGAATGAGTGACACAGTCCGACCCCTCACATGACATTGTAAAGCCCCTTCTCCTGTTAGATTTTCTCCTTTTTATTACCAAAATGTTTTCTCTTCCTCTATAGAACTTGCATCTTCTAGGGGCCACGGCCATCGAGGACAAGCTTCAGGACAAGGTGCCTGAGACTATTGAGTCCCTGATGAAGGCCGACATCAAGATCTGGATCTTGACTGGGGACAAGCAGGAGACAGCCATCAACATTGGTAAGAGTGGAAAAATAGTCGAAGTGGACCATAAAAAAGAGATCTGACCAGAAAACATCAAAATAACATAAAAATGGCGTCCTTCCCTGACATTGTGAAATAAAACATCTATACCTGATTGTAATCTGGGTATGTGATGTCTCTACTACCAGAAAGACTGTCGATATAATTCTCGCACCAGCCACATTGTTGTTGTATTTAATGTCCCTTTGGATAAAAGGATCTGATAAATTACCATATTATGTTTTATTAGCTTACCTATGAACAATATCCCAGGTATGAGTAGCTAATTTCAAGATTGGCATACATTTAGAGCACTCGAAAAACAGGCAAGGATGAATTAATCATAAAAGTGTTCATTCAGATGGAGACACACAGGTGAGACAGGAATAAGGAAACCAGACATATCCTGGGTAGCCAGCGCAGTCAGCACTGTGGCCATTCCTCATGGAGCAAAACGGTGTATTGACAAGCAGATTTTCTCTATAAAAGTTGGCAGCACAACTCGCTTCAAAATGCACGTGACATATTGCTACACCACATGACATGGACAGGAATAACATAAGTGTGTGCACATGTACACATATACACACACCCTCTCACATACATACCTGGCAGCCACAGGGGTTCCAGCATTACCACTGCTGTCAACGCACCAGAGAGCTGACGTTAGGCATGTGCACCCTCCCTCCCCATGTTCCCCCTGAAAGCGCATGGCCACTCAGATGTCCTCAGATGTGGCCGTTTTAGCAAAATGGCAAAAAATGTGCCGACCTCGCTTAGCTAGCAAGTTAGCAAACCAAATGCATAGCTGGAGCCCTGAGCTGGAGATAATTTCTTTGGCACGTCTTAGATAGTTAACTTATAAACAGTGTTGTAGCAACCACAAAAGTAAATAAATAAATGTTTTTGACAGTACTGAAAATCATACCGTGGGTATTTCAAAATATATATGTATTCTACCCAAGCCTGTTTTCTCCCTCCTCCTCTTCCTCTGCCTGAAAATAAAACACCCTCTGTGGCGAAGGGGGGCTGATGAACTAGACTCTGTCCCATTGTCCGTGTTCTTCTGTTCCCAGAAGCCGATGCCGTGAAAAGGCAACGCAAACACTGGCCTACCCTAACAACCCACTCTCTCCTCAACTACACTCTAACCTCACCATGCCCAGATTAAGTTGAGTGCCACCCCCACCCTCCCCCCTAAAGTCCACTGCCCCGGCAGCAACTTTTTACCCCTTTTTTTCTCCCCAATTTTGTGATATCCAATTGTCAGTTACAGTCTTGTCCTATCGCTGCAACTCCCGTACGGACTCGGGAGAGGCGAAGGTCGAGAGCCATGTGTCCTCCGAAACACGACCCTGCCAAGCCGCACTGCTTTTTACCACACTGCTCGCTTAGCCCGGAAGCCAGCCTCACCAATGTGTCGGAGGAAACACCATACAGCTGGCGACCGAAGTCAGCATGCAGGCGCCTGGCCCGCCAGAAGGAGTCGCTAGAGCGCGATGGTACAAGGAAATCCCGGCCGGCCAAACCCTCCCCTAACCCGGATGACGCTGTGCCAATTGTGTGCTGCCTCATGGGTCTCCCGGGCACGGCCGGCTGTAAGACAGCCTGGGATCGAACCCGGGGCTGTAGTGACGCCTCAAGCACTGCGATACAGTGGCTTAGACCGCTGCACCACTTGGGAGGCCTCCCGGCAGCCATTTTGAGGAGCCACTATGACCATATTGTGCAGATTTAATTACCTCCCCCAAACCAACAAACCTCTGGGGTTGCCATGTGACACAGGTGTCACGCCATTCGTATTCTGCAACTCCTTGGAGAGCTTTGTTGTTTAGTTCCACCAGGCCCCAAAACACTGAGAGGAATTGACTTTATCTTTTGAATAAAAAGAGTAGTTTGGTTAGAGTGAACTGAGCCTTTAAGATAAACACATTAAGCAAGGGGACTGTGGCAGGGTCGCCAGGGGGGTGTAGAGGTGGTGGGGCATTTTCTACACGCTGGATTATTTTTTTTAAGTTTGCGCATTAACACGTAAGAAAACAATCCACCAGGTCCAGACCTGTTTGGTATTGTTTTGAGCCTCTGGAGGTGAAACCTGCACACTCCTCATCCCGACCCCCGTGTGTGTGTGTGTGTGTGTGTGTGTTCAAGCACGTGTGTGTAATTCTCTCTCAGACACAGTCCAACCCAAACACTCACTTATACATGCGGATCTAGGTTTTATGGTAAGCCCTCAGATTGAAACGGGAGTCATTTCCAAGCTTGACGAAGCCCACAGATGTTCCACTGATATTGCCGCTCACTAGGGAGACATGTTTAACAAACAAAGGTCTAACTGCTCCCTTAAAATAGAAAACAGACATGTAACCCAGAGAATTAGTCTTGTCTTTATAGACTTTGATGGACTCAATACTGTCACTGTGCACCTAATGAAGTTCCAAGAATTTGTTGTCTTTTTCATCCCATTGGTACTTAAGCTAATAACATCAAAGTAAACAGAGAGCTCAATTTCAGGAGGTAGTACATATAACCTATTACTTCTCCTACATTTGCTATTTTGTATTAAAGTTTATTTTGAAAAGATAATCATAATACAGTGCATTCAGAAAGTATTCAGACCCCTTGACCTTTTCCATATTTTGTTACATTACAGCCTTAATCTAAAATGGATTAAATCGTTTTTTTCCCCCTCATCAATCTACACACAATACCCCATAATGACAAAGCAGAAACAGGTTTTTAGAAATGTTTGCAAATGTATTAATATTAAACTGCTGTCTGGACCTCTGGCAGTCTCTATGGGGGTACCACAGGGTTCAATTCTTGGGCCAACTCTTTTCTCTGTATACATCAATGATGTCGCTCTTGCTGCTGGTGAATCTCTGATCCACCTCTACGCAGACGACACCATTCTGTATACTTCTGGCCCTTCTTTGGACACTGTGTTAACAACCCTCCAGACGAGCTTCAATGCCATTCAACTCTCCTTCTGTGGTCTCCAACTGCTCCTAAACACAAGTAAAACTAAATGCATGCTCTTCAACCGATCGCTACCTGCCCGCCTGTCCAGCATCACTTCTCTGGACGGTTCTAACTTAGAATTTGTGGACAACTACAAATACCTAGGTGTCTGCTTAGACTGTAAACTCTCCTTCCAGACTCACATCAATCATCTCCAATCCAAAGTTAAATCTAGAATTGGCTTCCTATTTCGCAACAAAGCATCCTTCACTCATGCTGCCAAACATACCCTCGTAAAACTGACCATCCTACCAATCCTCGACTTCGGCGATGTCATTTACAAAATAGCCTCCAATACCCTACTCAACAAGCTGGATGCAGTCTATCACAGTGCCATCCGTTTTGTCACCAAAGCCCCATATACTACCCACCACTGCGACCTGTACGCTCTCTTTGGCTGGCCTTCGCTTCATAATCGTCGCCAAACACATTGGCTCCAGGTCATCTACAAGACCCTGCTAGGTAAAGTCCCCCCTTATCTCCGCTCACTGGTCACCATAGCAGCACCCACCTGTAGCACGCGCTCCAGCAGGTATATCTCTCTGGTCACCCCTAAAGCCAACTCCTCCTTTGGTCGTCTCTCCTTCCAGTTCTCTGCTGCCAATGAATGGAACGAACGACAAAAATCTCTGAAACTGGAAACACTTATCTCCCTCACTAGCTTTAAGCACCAGCTATCAGAGCAGCTCCCAGATCACTGCACCTGTACATAGCCCATCTATAATTTAGCCCAAACTACTACCCCTTCCCCTACTGTATTTATTTATTTTATTTATTTTGCTCCTTTGCACCATATTATTTATATTTTAACTTTGAACTTTCTTCAAACTACAAATCTACCATTCCAGTGTTTTACTTGCTATACTTTATTTACTTTGCCACCATGGCCTTTTTTGCCTTTACCTCCCTTATCTCACATCATTTGCTCACATTGTATATAGTCTTATTTTTTTCTACTGCATCATTGATTGTATGTTGTTTTACTCCATGTGTAACTCTGTGTTTTTGTATGTTGTCGAACTGCTTTGCTTTATCTTGGCCAGGTCGCAATTGTAAATGAGAACTTGTTCTCAACTTGCCTACCTGGTTAAATAAAGGTGAAATAAATAAATAAAAATAAAAAACTGATTTTACATTTACATAAATATTCAGACCCCTTTACTCAGTACTTTGTTAAAGCACCTTTGGCAGCGATTACAGCCTTGAGTCTTCTTGGGTATGACGCTACAAGCTTGGCACACCTTCATTTGGGAAGTTTTCCCATTCTTCTCTGCAGATCCTCTCAAGCTCAATCAGGTTGGATGGGGAGTGTTGCTGCACAGCTATTTTCAGGTCTCTCCAGAGATGCTCGATCAGGTTTCTAGTCTGGGCTCTGGCTGGGCCACACAAGGACATTCAGAGACTTGTCCCGAAGCCACTCCTGCGTTGTCTTAGCTGTGTGCTCAGGGTCATTGTCCTGTTGGAAGGTGAACCTTTGCCCCAGTCTGAGGTCCTGAGCACTCTGGAGCAGGTTTTTATCAAGGATCTCTCTGTACTTTGCTCCATTCATCTTTGCCTCAATCCTGACTAGTCTCCCAGTCCCTGCCACTGAAAAACATCCCCACAGCATGATGCTGCCACCACCATGTTTCACCGTAGGGATGGTGCCAGGTTTCCTCCAGACGTGACTCTTGGCATTCAGGCCAAAGAGTTCAATCTTGGTTTCATCAGACTGGAGGATCTTGTTTTTAGATCTTTAGGTGCCTTTAGTTGCCTTTTTGGCAAACTCCAAGCGGTCTGTCATGTGCCTTTTACTGAGGAGTCGCTTCTGTTTGGCCACTGTACCATGAAGGCCTGATTGGTGATGTGCTGCAGAGATGGTTGTCCTTCTGGAAAGTTCTCCCACCTCCTCAGAGGAACTCTAGAGCTCTGTCAGAGTGACCATCGGGTTCTTGGTCACCTCCCCGACCAAGGCCCTTCTCTCCCGAATGCTCAGTTTAGCAGGGCGGCCAGCTCTAGGAAGAGTATTGGAGGCCACTGTGTTCTTGGGAACCTTCAATGCTACAGAATTGTTTTGGTATCCTTCTCCAGATATGTGCCTTGACACAATCCTGTCTCGGCTCTCTACAGACAATTCCTTCGACATCATGGCTTGGTTTTTGCTCTAACATGCACTGTGAACTGTGGGACCTTATATAGACAGGTGTGTGCCTTTCCAAATAATTTCCAATCAATTGAATTGACCAAATCAAGTTGTAGAAACATCTCAAGGATGGTCAATGGAAACAGGATGCACCTTCGAGTCTCATAGTAAAGGGTCTGAATACTTATGTAAATAAGGTATTTCTGTTTTTTATTTGTAATAAATTTGCAAACATTTTGAAAAACCTGTTTTCACTTTGTCGTTATGGGGTTTTGAGTGTAGATTGCTGAGGATTTTTTTTTGGTTTTTATCCATTTTAGATGAAGGCTGTAACAAAACAAAATGTGGAAAAAGTCAAGGGGTCTGAATACTTTCCAAAGGCACTGCATATAATGCATGATGGCATGAACAATCTTTTTCTTCAGTACTTTAGGATGTTAGATGTTTGATGTTTGCACAAGATGACATTGCAGCTCATCTCTTGTTTCACTTGTCTCTCTCCAGGATACTCCTGCAAACTTCTGACCAAGAACACGGGCATGCTGGTGATAAACGAAGACACACTTGACGTGAGTACAGCAGACTGAAGCTCTGTTATCAATCTACATTATTATTATTATATCATTGAACAGGGGATGTGCGATAGTAACTGCGTAGGTCTACAGTGTGAACAGGGCCGTATGCATTTGTGCACACTGTAGCAAACTGCAGCAAAACTAGTGTCTAAATCGGACAAGTTCAGGTAGTCTCTCTCCGTTTAGGTCAGTTTTCTTCCATTTGTTAGTGAATGCAACCCTATAATACAGTCCCATATTACCCTTAAAAGTTATTTTGTTGAACTGTTTTCATGGAAATGTAGTTATTGTAGGATTGTTAGTGTTAATGCTGTCAATCTGCATAATCCAAATTGCAACGCTCCCTCTCAACCCCGATTATAATCATAATCCATCCCTGTGTGTGAAACAAAAACACCAATCTGGTTTGGCTTGTACCCTGGAGCCCGCTCAGAATGTAAAAAACAGTCTTTGTGCCAAAGGTTAGTAAATTTCCTTGACCGACAATGTAATCCCACTTAAAACAGGGCTCAGTGTGTCCCCCAATCAGCTAGTGCTTTTGATGACTATTAGCCACGTATCCTGAAAACTCAGATGAGGGGAGTATAAATGACGGCTTAGGAAGGTTGTATTAGTGCAGAGTTCAGTTCATGCTAGGCTCTTGGGGCCTTAGTGTTGTCAGACAAACTCTGACAAACCACAAATGTGATCTTGCACGTTGCTAAACCAACTACCGTCATAGTCGGTGACGTTGAACTTGGCTTTACTGTTGCTTTCTTTGTTCCTTAGTGTTTTTCTTCCTCTTCTCTTTGGATTCTCTTTCTCTTCTGTAACAACCCACACTCTGTTGTGTAAGTTGCCTCTAGTGACCACAGTGCAGATGCCTCTATGTCAAACCCATAGTTGAAGAGATATCTCTATCCAGAGTGAAGTGAACCCCAGCTAGTCACAGGGCCGAGGTTGGGGCTGGGGGCTCTGACTGTGCCTAGTGGGATGGTTGGAGAGGGGGATGTCGGTCAACACATAACCAGAGCCCAGCATGCCTTCTTTCGCATGATGTAGAAAACTCAACAGAAGGAGGCCCGGGTGGGCCTCCAGCCGAACCCCCATTTAACCCCCTTTAAAAGCAGAGCAGTAGAGGGGGGAAAGGTAAGCAGGCCCCTGCAGGGATAGTCTTGTCTGTTGTCGTGGGGGACGGAAAGGAGGAAAAGAAACCACTGCTGCACTCCTCCAGGAGAAGAAGCAAGGGAACAGAGCCGTGGACGGAGGAGGAACCACTCACTGTGTGTGTCGGAGCAGGAGGGAGGGATGAAGGGAGGGAATGTAGGAAGGGAGGAGGGGATACAGCGATGACGGACGGCCTTCACTCTGTCAAACCGGCCGGTTAGCATGATAAATTAAGTGGAGGTAGAGAAGAGAGGACGGCCCCTTTGAAATGTCAGCTCCCATTCTCCTGTGGCTCACAAGAGATGCTCATATAAGGTTGTTTGTAAAACATGGAGGAATTATGGAAGAATTCTCTCCCCCCACCCCTCCATTCGGGCTCAATGAACAGAGGTCCTGCCAACGGTGCTGCTGGGAATTGGAGTTGCTCTTATGTTGTGCCTGAGAGTAATTGGAGTGCGTCTTCCTCCCCTTTTCCATGTTTAGAAACTGTTATGAAAGAGATGGGGACGTGTTCGGCGGCTTGAAGCAGGCTGAAATCGCTTCAGTGCTAAATCTTCCAACCCCCTGAGACCTGAAGTGAAATGTGCTATGCAGGAAGTAGTAAGGAAGGATCCATTAGCTGAATCTTCAACTTCAGCTCAGTGACTGAGATAGTCAAAGAGAGTGAACGCGTTGCAAAGGAGCCTAGGACTGCGCTCACGCTCACATCAGGGTTTCCATTAGCTGGTAATTGGCAGCTTTTGGCTGATAAAATAAATGAAAAGCCAGTAAGTAAAATTGTAGCCAGCCAAATTGTCCGGGGAGAAAGCAAAAGAGGAGGCTTTGCCCAGGCTACTGTTAATTGAAAAGATGAACGCCTTTTTATAAGTAAAATGAAAGTTACACCGAACAAAAATATAAACGCAACATGTAAAGTGTTAGTTCCCTGTTTTTCATGACCTCAATTAAAAGATTCCAGAAATGTTCCATATGCACAAAAAGCTTATTTCTCTAAATTGTGTACACCAATTTGTTTACATCCTTGTTAGTGAGCATTTCTCCTTGGTCAAGATAATCCATCCACCTGACAGGTGTGGCATATCAAGAAGCAGATTAAATAGCATGATCATTACACAGGTGCACCTTATGCCGGGGACAATAAAAGGCACTCTGAAATGTGCAGTTTTTAAACACAACACAATGCCACAGATGTGTCAAGTTTTGAGGGAGCGTACAAGTGGCATGCTGACTGCAGGAATGTCCACCAGAGCTGTTGGCAGAGAATTGAATGTTAATTTCTCTACCATAAGCCGTCTCCAACGTCGTTTTAGAGAATTTGGCAGTAAGTCCAACCGGCCTCACAACCGCAGACCACATGTAACCATGCCAGCCCAGGACCTCCACATCTGGCTTCTTCACCTGCGGGATAGTCTGAGACAAGCCACCCTGACAGCTGATGAAACTGAGGAGTATTTCTGTCTGTAATAAAGCTCTTTTGTGGCGAAAAATGAATTCTGATTGGCTGGGCCTGGCTCCACAGTGGGTGGGCCTGGCTCCCAAGTGGGTGAGTCTATGCCCTCCCAGGCCCACCCATGGATGTGCCCCTGCACAGCCATGTGAAATCTATAGATTAGGGCCTAATTAATTTATTTCAATTGACTGATTTCCTTAAAGAAACTTTAGCTCAGTAAAATCATTGAAATTGTTGCATGGTGTTTATTTTGTTCAGTAGAGTTCGGTCCTTGAACTGTTCTTGTCTATTAATGTTCAGTTTTATGTCATATTTCATGTTCTGTGTGGACCCCAGGAAGAGTAGCTGCAGCTAATGACTATCCTAATAATATTCCCCAAAAATACCAAATATTAATATTAAAGCTTGAATCTTATAGGGATCTCACTGTCACCACTGGTCATCTAGCTAGCTATTAGCCAGCATGGTTGCATCGGTTTCCATTGGACTAGAGCTTGCTAACGCTGGCTAGCTAATGCAAGCTAATTATCATGTAGCAGCCAATGCTGACTAGCGTCGCCAGCATGCTAACGTTAGCTATTTAGCTAATGTCAATACACCTTAGTCGTGGATCCGCAAAATCAAGCAAATGGTACTGAACTCATGACAAAATTATGTTTTGACATTGTAGTGGCTATTGGTGTTTTGGTTGTTTGTTTTTTGCTTAGTGACATTGAATAACATCTTTTTGGAATATAACTCTGATTCACTATAAATACTGGTATGTATATAATCCGGTTTTGGCATGAGAAAATTTGTGAAGTGTCAAAATACCTTGAAGTATCGCGAGAATTTGTGTACTCACGGATACGGAGTCTCAGGAATATAATATCCGGTCACGGATTAGAAGCAACTCCCTATTATTAATGTATATCGTTGTTGTTATTGTAGGCCTATTTATTAATCCAAACCAGTTCTTTAAATGTGACCGACCGGCTCAAATCGGTCTTATGTAGCAACATTTGAAATTGTGTTTTTTATATAGGATAAAAGTAGAGACTCGGAGCTACAAAATGGTATATCATACACTACAGTTGAGGAACTGTAATGGGTCCTAGGTGTAGCTGGTGTAGAGAGTCAGGCGCAGGACAGCAGATATGAGTAATCAATGTATTTTTACTCAAAATGTCAAATATACAAAGTAACAAATATACGCACACCATGACAGACCGAAAATACAAATAACAATCACTCACAAAAAAACATGGGGGAACAGAGGGTTAAATAATGAACAAGTAATTGTGGGATTGAAATCAGGTGTGTAAAACAAAGACAAAACAAATGGAAAATGAAAAGTGGATCGGCGGTGGCTAGAAGGCCGGTGACGTCGACCACCGAACGCTGCCCGAACAACGAGAGGGACCGACTTCGGCGGAAGTCGTGACAGGAACAATGTGAAAGTAATTTTGCTTTGAAAGTTGATGAACTTGTAAACTCACTTTTGAGAAAATGGCCTTTGAATGTTTTGGTACTAATACTGGAGAGCCCTCTTTGTCTACACCCATTCAGCATCGTTCACATCCTCTTAAGCTTTAGCCCCACCCATCTCTTTAAGGGTTGATCTGAGAATTCTGTACTAACAACAACAGTCAAGCACCCCTGTAAAGACCTTTATTATACACAGATTCAAAATAGCTATTGATAACAAATGTGTATTTTGTGGTTGTGACCCAGAGACTCTTGACCATTTATTTTGGGACTGTTCTTAAGTCAGAAGATTTTGGAGTGAGTTAGATTTTATTTCAAAAGAAACTACCATTAATGTTAATTTGAAATACTTTTTTATGGCAGATTCTTTATCCATAAAATGAAGTGGGCGGAGAACAAACCCCTCTTCACATTGTTTAAGATAGAATTTAAATATTATTTTGAAATTATCAGTAAGTGTAAAAACATGTTTATGTACCCTTGTTTGTATATTTCTGTTTTTGTATTTGTTTTGTTCATAATAATCTTTTTAAAGCGGTCAAGCACGCAAGCTAACTTGCTAGCTACTTCCAGACACAAATGAGAGAACAGCTCACTGAACATTACTCGCCCTAGCAGAGCTCATTAGGCTGTTATCCAGATCGTTGGTGACTGCAACTGTGCTGTCAGATTGTCCGTTCGTAAATTCAGAGCGCACACTGGACGCTCTGGGCAATGAGCAGGGTTGATCCAAACATTCTGACCTCACAACAGCAGTCAAGCACCCAAGCTAACTGGCTAACATTGACTAGCTTGCTAGCTACTTCCAGACACATAATGAGAGAACACCCCACTCTGACCATTTTACTCTCCCTAGCAGAGCTGGTTAGGCTGTTTTCATGTTATCCAGAGCATTGGTGACTGTAACTGTGGTGCTGGCAACAATTGAATTACGCTTTTTTGTCAAGGTTTCCTGACACCGGCCATATTCAACGGTTGTTGAGCATTCGTAAATTCATCAGTTATTCTGCGCTCTGGCACACGAGAGTCTTTTGTTAAGACATGTAGCTAGCTAGCTATCTAGGTAAACAATGAACCATAATCCCAATTTCTGATGTTACTACCTTGCATGAATCTTTAGGTAACTAACCAACCAGGTTCAATGTTAGCTAGCTAACATTAGGCTATAAATAGTCGAGCAAGTGGCGCAGCTGTCCTAAGGCACTGCATCTCAGTGCTAGAGGCGTCACTACAGATCCTGGTTCGATCCCGGGCTGTATCGCAACCGGCCGTGATCGGGAGTCCCTTAGAGCGGCGCACAATTGGCCCAGCGTCGTCCGGGTTAGGGGAGGGTTTGGCCAGGGTAGGTTGTCATTGTATAATAAGAATTTGTTCTTAACTGACTTGCCTAGTTAACAAAAGACTCCACTATTTTTTTATTTAAGACATGTAGCTAGCTAAACAATGAACCATAAACCCAACTCATGACCTGGAACCTGCAGGTAGCTAACCAACCAGGTTCAATGTTAACCAGCTAACATTAGGCTATAACTAGTCAATCAAATGGCTCTAAGATACGAATAATAAGATCATACACTTAACGTTAGCTAGCGAGCCAGCCAGCTAACGATAGCTAGCTAACAGTACACTTTAACTTGAAATGAAACCACTTTCTGTCAAAATTAGAAACATGTAATATATGAAAATTTATATTGCTAGACTATATTACATCACGTCATCACTATTATACATCACGGATGGGCGCGTCTCCTGTCGGATGCCATGGTTGCCCATAGTTTGAAGATGTAATCCGGAGACAGGCGTTTTCTCCATCTCCTTAGCTATTATACTCGAATTCCACTGACTTCAAAACTCGGTCAGCCAGAAAGTGGAGAGCATACACGTAACGGTAACTAGCTAACAGTACACTTTAACTTGACATTAGGCTTATGCAGTTTTACTATGAGATACTTTTTTTTTTTTACGTGTTAGACAGGATTACCAAGACATACTGACCAGCCCACTCATTGTCTGACATACTGACCAGCTCAATTAGGCAGACCAGTCCAAACTCATCGCAATTCAACGGCTCAGACACAAGACATATGTGGCAGGGTCTACAAACAATCACGGAATACGAAAGGAAAACCAGTCATGTCGCGGACAACGTCTTGCTTCCAGACATGCTAGACACGTTCTTTGCTCGCTTTGACGGTAACACAGTGCCACCGACGCGGCCAGCTACCAAGGACTGTGGGCTCTCCTCCTTCGTGGCCGACGTGAGTAAGAATTTTAAATGTGTTTACCCTCGCAAGGCTGTCGGCCCAGACGGCATCCCTAGCCGCGTCCTCAGAGCATGCACAGGCCAGCTGGCTGATGTGTTTACGGACATATTCAATCTCTCCCTATCCCAGTCTGCTGTCCCCACATACTTCAAGATGGCCACCATTGTTCCCATACCCAACAATGCAAAGGTAACTGAACTAAATTACTATCGCCCCGAAGCACTCACTTCTGTCATCATGAAGTGCTTTGAGAGACTAGTCAAGGATCATATCACCACCACCTTACCTGTCACCCTAGACCCAATTCAATTTCCTTACCGTCCCCAATAGGGCCACAAACGATGCAATCGCCATCACACTGCACACTGCCCTATCCCATCTGGACAAGAGGAATACCTATGTAAGAAAGCTGTTCATTGACTATAGCTCAGCATTCAACACCATAGTATCCTCCAAGCTCATCATTAAGCTCAAGGCCCTGGGTCTGAACCCCGCCTTGTGCAATTGGATCCTGGACTTCCTGACAGGTGGTGAAGGTAGGAAACATCTCCTCTTCGCTGATCCTTAACACTGGGGCCCCACAAGGGTGCGTGCTCAGCCCCCTCCTGTACTCCCTGTTCACCCATGACTGTGTGGCCATGCATGCCTCCAACTCAATCATCAAGTTTGCAGACGACACAGAAGTAGTAGGCTTGATTACCAACCACGACGAGACAGCCTACAGGGAGGAGGTGAGGGCTCTGGGAGTGTTGTGTCAGGAGCGTGTCACTCAACATCAACAAAACAAAAGACTTCAGGAAACAGCAGAGGGAGCACCCCCCTATCCACATCGACGGGACAGCAGTGGAGAAGGTGGAAAGTTTTTTTTAAGTTCCTTGGCATACATATCACTGACAAACTGAAATGGCCCACCCACACAGACAATGTGGTGAAGAAGGCGCAACAACACCTCTTCAACCTCAGGAGGCTGAAGAAATCTGTCTTGGCACCTAAAACCCTCACAAACATTTATAGATGCACAATTGAGAGAATCCTGTCAGGCTGTATCACTGCCTGGTACGGCAACTGCACCGCCTACAATCGCAGGGCTCTCCAGAGGGTGATGCGGTCTGCACAAAGCATCACCAGGGGCAAAGCATCAAAGCTGGGACCGAGAGACTGAAAAACAGCTTCTATCTCAAGGCCATCAGATTGTTAAATAGCCATCACTAGCACAGAGAGGCTGCTGCCTACATACAGACTTGAAATCATTGGCCACTTTAATAAATGGAATTTTAGTCACTAATAATGTCACTTTAATAATGTTTACATAACTTGCATTCTCATCTCATACTGTATGTATATACTGTATTCTATCTATTGCATCTTAGCCTATGCCGCTCTAAATTGCTCATCCATATATTTATATATTCTTATTCCATTCCTTTACTTAGATTTGTGTATATTAGGTTATTTGTTGTGAAATTGTTAGATATTACTTGTTAGATATTGTTGCACTGTCGGAACTAGAAGAACAAGCATTTCGCTACACTCGTAATAACATCTGCCAAACATGTGTATGTAACCAATAAAATTTTATTTTATATCTCGGCATGTCCAGCCCACTCATTATCTCAGCCAATCATGGCTAGCGGGAAGGTTTCTGACATTTTCTGTGGCTAAACCATTCTAGGCTTGAAATTTAACAATTTTATTTGTATTTACAGAGGGCATGGAAGTTTGTTATTAAGGCACATGAAAAGTTCACATGTTCAATAAGCCATTTCTGTAACCAAAAAAACGCATTTTGATTAAAAAAAGATTTACATTCAAACGGCTCTCCTGTGAATTAGTGAAACGGGTCACAAATATGCAAAATGTGTTTTGTTTCATTCTGTTGAGACATTTTCGTTGACTAAATTACATTCGATCTGTCTTAATTGTGTGGTCCATATTTAGTTTAAGATAGGTTAGGTAGGCCTATTGTAAAATAAATATCATTAGCCTATTGCTGTCATTTGTTGGGTACGATAGGCATTAGCCTTTCTTGGTAATTGATGCAATATAGCCTGTTCAAAACTTTTGTGAATGTTTAAACCAGTTCACAAGTGTTTTGTTTCATTCTAATGAGCCATTTTCTTTAGCCAAATTAAGTTCCAACTGTAATGTTGTGTTTGCCGCAATATAATATCCTGCTTGTATTTTCCCTATAAACAATTTTCCCCTAATAAAGTTTAGAATTTTTGTGAAGGTTTAGTGTGGTGTGGCCTATGATATGAAGGCAGTGTGCACTGGTACTCCAATTGACTCTGACAGTTGATCTTGAGATGAGGAAGAATGTTTTAGGTCTACCAGAGTTACTCCTATAATCTAACAATATAATGCTTATATTTAGATTCTAAATAGAAATTAACTAATTAGCCTCCTTCTGTACACCTATATCTGTATAGCAGACGCAATAGCCTATCTGACAAGTATAAAGAAATGTATGCCAGTGTCGCAGCATGCCGCCGGCATATCTCTTATCGCTTTCGCTCTCTGGGGCTATAGGCCTAAGATTCTCTTCCTTTTATATACAGTATATATTTATATTAATATAATACAGTGGATGCCTAGGCCAATAGGCCTATGTATGCAATGCCCTTATGCATTTTGTCCTCAAATCTCTGACAGCTAAACTTTGAGATGGACAATTTATTGTTTTAGGAAAGTAAAAAGTAATAAAACAATAGGCTATATGGTTTTGCATATGCTACAGTTTGAAATACAAGGAATAATGTTTTTGGAATTAGTTATAGGCTTTTTAAGGACATGTAAATGTGACTCAGTTAGCCAATATCCCTTGTTTATTGATTGTGCTGGCTGCGTGGATGGATGGCCTAATTGGTTACGCACCCAATGCATATGGATGACCGGTAAATTTCTGAAATGCCTGATAAATTCAAATCTTCCTGGTCACTTGTCAAGCGCCAAATGTTCCTAACGGAAACCCTAACTGCTATACACAATCACACAGTCTTTCTCACACTCTTCTAAAACTAAGGGTGTTCTTCTGACTTGAGATCCACTTGATTAACTTTTTCGCAAATATCACATTGATTTAAATGAATGATTTATGCAAAAGTCTGAGTTGCACAACCTAATCTCCACTTTGAACTGGGGCATAAATGAGTCAACTGAATCAAAGCTTGAGTCAAGCCTATCTGAAGTTTTCTGTGTAGAGTGTGTCTATTGCAGAGAGAGGTCAGGGGTCAAACCAGAAGGGCAGAGGAGAATGTGTGTGAGCCACGGCTCATTGTTTTCTCAGACATCATTGACTGCTCTGCTTGATGCCCACTGACAGGTGGAGCTGCCGTGACTAAACACTGGGCCTGGAGGCAGCAGACTGACTGGGAAGTGTATGTGTTTGCCTGTGTGCGTGCATGAACGCACATGGGTTGTCGATGTTGGTGTGCACGGATGTGCATAATATGTCTGTGCTTTATTTATCGGTGTATGCCCCTCTTTGGGTGTGTCCAAGTTTGTATGGAACTGTATGAGACTAATGGAGACACGTCCTCCAACTCGGAATCCCTGTCAAGTGTGTAATGTCCTGTTTGCTACATTACTCAAGACTTTCATCAACAATGGATCACAAAGTCTTGATGGAATCTCTCGTGTTTTTTGAATGGATGCCATCTAGCCACTCCTAAACCAAACACAACTAAGTCACATACGTTAACTGGTCAGTCTAGCCATAACTAAGAGGCTTTAGGAGGAGACACATAGCATTAGCACTAAAATACCTAAGTGGAAATGGGGACCCTACTTGAGCAAATGGCTGCACTGCTTGATTGCGGTTATCGTGATTTCGTGATAAATCGCTTGTACCCAAACATTCCCAGACATACACTGTACAAAGTCGGTACACAACACACACTTCCATACATTAGTGTTCCCTGTTAAATGCTTTCACACAAGTGTGGTGCCAGTTCACCCTGTGAGGAATCACTGTTTTGGGTTCCAGGGTTGGATACATATGTCAAATGTGAGTCTATTCTTACTCTTGTATGTAACACACACACACACACACACACACACGTTGCTTGCCAGCCCGCATGCTGTTTTATGGCCCACATCAGGGATTGACCACGCTCATGTGGCGAAGTCCTCACAGCTGCATTCCTCCCTGCCTCCTCTCATTCAATTTCTCTCCCTCTTTAGCTTCCATCTCTCTCTCTCTGTCTCTCTTCATCTCTTTCCCTCTTTCTCTTCATCTCTCTCTCTCTCTCTCTCTCTCTCTCTCTCTCTCTCTCTCTCTCTCTCTCTCTCTCTGTGAAACTTGAGGCCCTTCTCTTAAAATATTGTCCTTCAAGCTTTGGTTTCAGAGCTTTGTTATGCCAGGAGAGGGTTGCATGATCCCGTTCATGCCCTTAGGTATCTAACCCTCCTCAAATGACCCCTCCCAAGCCTCATTCATGACCACTAGGTCACCCCTGCATTTCATTATAGTCACACCCGGCCGAGCCATCTGTTCAATGTGTTAGGTGTGACCACCTTCGGGTGGAGGTGACGATACCTTTGGGTAGAAGGGCCCACCTAGGTCTCGTAACCCAGCTGATACGCTCGCTCTCACACAAGCCCAGATGCAGATACTTGTGAGTCTCAACCTTACCTCACTCTTCAGACCACACCTGAGTCTGCTGGAGTCTGCGACTCCTATGGGCAAACGGGGTGACTTTCCGCCCTTCTTTATGTGTGTGTTTACCTTTACAATTGTTTGAGTCACTTCTTAGTTATGGGCTGTTAGTCATACAGGACAATTATTGAACTTCATATCACTAACCTCGCTCTTTTTAATACTCTCATTGTCTTTACATAGTAACCACAGCTGGTGTAAAGTTTAAATTACATGTTGGCAAGAACCGGAGTTATCACTGCACATCATGTTGTTCAAATCATTGTATGGCTGAATTCCTTAGCTTGGTTAAAAAATGTAGAATGTCCTTTTCAGAGAGTGGAAAAGTCTGTCATTCAAAATTCTATTATAGGCATCTTTGTAGTAATCCAACTTGACCAAATATTGATGACCACTGCTCACAAATATTGTTATTTATTTTGTTTAATTCAATAACTACCATCACAAGGATGCATCTCAGTCACCAATTCCTCGCCAGACAACAACAGCAGCAGAAATTGATGGACAATTTATACCCAATTATACCCATGTCATTGATTAGTGTGGTCTGAGAGCAGCATGTCTGTCTCCAATCCCAATTCAAAACCTAAAGATTTAGTCTGTCTGGGGCATGTGTGACCTCTCCTGTAGTAATGTATGCACAGCCACATACTCTAGAAGATGTTAAGTATCCTACTGCACAAATAAATATTACCAGAGCTGCGATCACATTTCATCCATGTTGTTTCAAGCAGTCTAATATCTTATTTCCATTAACCAAGCCCTTGGCCCCAGAACCACATGCTCGCAATCCTCAGAACCCTCAGAACCCTCTTTTATAAGCACATCCAAAGCTGTTCCGGTCTCTCTTGGAAATGGATCCTTGATTGGTTTTCTCTCCAGATGCACAGATGATGTCACCATGACTACAGTATGTCTATCTCCATCCTGGGCTTTCCTGAGTGCAGGATGTTGTCCTTAGCTGCTCCTATTAGATGGCACTTGATCTTACCGCCCATTTATGGCATTTCAACATCGCTTGTCATTGTATCACTATATCACAAACACAACCCGAGAATACATCCATTCACGTCCCAAACCTTTTGCTCGGTTTGTGATTTGAGTAATCGTCTCTTGGCCAGGCGTCTGAATATTCTGTCCAATAGGCATGTAAAACATGGAGGACAGCTGCTATATGGCAGCTTAGTAAGAGAACGGAGAGTGGAGAGAGCAAGAGCTTATATTTTTAACCACCCTCATTGATTTAGGGACTTATAGAAGATGGGGCCTCCGAGGACGCTTGAAAGCCGGGTTAAGACAATGGACTTTCGAATGGGCTCTCCAGCACAGCGCTGAACTGAGATCTGTGGAAATCGTATCTAGCAGGGATGCTTTGTGTGACCCGTACGTCTTCTTGGTTTTCAACATGAAACGCAAAGGATGACGAATCCCAGTGACATACGTCTAGGGTGTCTGTCCTCACGGGAGCCGATACTTTTACTATCCCCGCTCATCGCTCCAGCAGATCATCCGGGGAATCACGTGGCTTTTTATGGGGAAAATTATATTGAGGTTCAGTGCATTCCCAACCCAAACAGGACCCATCCGCCAGTACACCTTAACCCTTAGAATAACAGTCTCCTCTTTAAGGCCCTATTTGCCATTTGAAGAGTTTGAAACATTAAACTAACAGGGTTCATGTGAAGTATCCATAGTATTCAAGTCAGCGGGGATTTAAAATAGTCCAGGTTTAGTCAGTATATGGAAATATTCCTGGCTTTCAGTTTGAACAAATTCAGATGGCTCGGGACATTCCTGAAAATTGGCTCGTAAACCCAGACAGCTAACTGTACAGTACTTGGTTGCTGAGAACTAAATTATGGAACTGTAACAACGAGAGAATAGAATCACTTTGTTATTAATGCCCGATACCATGTGAAGGTATGCTTTTCCAAATGAATCATCAAACCATTTCTAATGGAGCGTGCCTTATGTATTTTCGTGTTATTTTCTTATGTTCTATCATTGCATGATGTTCTATCCTCAGTAACAAACCTAAATTGTCTTGGCAAGCCTGAATAATCTTTACTATATGTAAATATGATACTTGTCATATTTTCTTGCACTGTAAAAATAATAAAAGTATTGATGATAAGATCAATGAAATCACTGGAGAATAGGTTGCCATGTTCTCTCAAAAACATTGCATTGAAAACCTCAACTATATTTACTTTACTTCACTGTCATTTGTAGAATGTGTTCTGTTTAGATATGGTAGTCCTAATGATGAGAAAATGTGTGTCTTTACAGGCAACCAGGGAGACCCTCAGCCACCACTGTGGAATGCTGGGAGACACCCTTCACAAGGAGAACGATTTTGCCCTCATCATCGATGGAAAGACTCTCAAATACGCCCTTACGTTTGGAGCACGGCAGTACTTCCTAGACCTTGCCTTGTCCTGTAAAGCAGTGATATGCTGCAGGTAAGGCCCACTCACCTATAACAGCATTACACTGAGTATACAAAACATTAAGAACACCTGCTCTTTCCATGACATAGACTGACCAAGTGAATCCAGGTGAAACCCTAAATCCACTTCAATCAGTGTACATAAAGAGGAGGAGACAGGTTAAGAAGGATTTTTAAGCTTTAGACAATTGAGACTTGGATTGTGTATGTGTGCCATTCAGAGGGTGAATGGGCAAAACAAAATATAAGTGCCTTTGAACGGGGTATTTGTAGTAGGTGGCTGGCGCACCAATTTGTGTCAAGAACTGCAAAGCTAATGGGTTTTTCACTCTCGAAAGTTTCCCATGTGTATCAAGAGTTTTTGCCTAATGTACCATAACAGCAAATCAGGACAAACCTGTGCATTCAAAGGCTTATGCACTGGACCTGAAAGGTAAGAATTTAGTGTGTAGTTCACTGTAGTTAAATAAAAAATGGTAACGCTATAATTACGAAGGTGCGGTGTGTGTGTTGCACTGACCACATAAATAAAAGGACGTACTTAAGTGCTCAGGAGACCCTAACCACAACATCCAGTTTACAACACCTTCTTTTGAAAGTTTTTGTACTGTAGCTGTAGATCATGGGGTGCATCACAAATGGCACCCTATTTCCTATATAGAGCCCAGGTCAAATGTAGTGTACTATATAGGGAATATGGTGCCATTTTGTACGCATACCATGTCTTAGACCCGGGCAGACGCAGAAAAAAGCTTGGAGCTCCAGGAGCCTATAAGATTCAGGCTGTCATTTCAGAGGTTAACGTCGGATAACTCGTAAAAGAGGGGACACAGGAAGTGGCAGATCCATCACATGACGAGTGGCTTTACAGGCGCAGGCAGCCAGGGAGGTCAGCCAGTCAGACAGAGCTTAGCTAGCCCTTTTGTTCCAAGCACATAGTGAGGAAATCATTCAAAAAAAATAAAAAGAGAGTTGCAAGGTGGGTTGGTGCCAAGACAACTAACAACAAAACACGAGGCCAAGGTTGTACTTTGTGACGACCTCTTTTACAACAATATTGCTTTAGATATTAGACAAGCAATTTGTTATTTTATGGATTCTCCCTGTCTACTGATCTCACCAACCCTGACCTCGTGTTTTGTTGTTAGTTGTCTTGGCACCAACCCACCTTGCAACTCTCTTTTTATTTTTTTTGAATGATTTCCTCACTATGTGCTTGGAACTCTACAGAATACATAATTTTTTATTAATCAGCATTGTCTATATGTCTGCACCTAGCTTAGATTGGTTATGTTCAAAACTGTTCGCTGCTCTGGCACCCCAATGGTGGAACAAGCTCCCTCACGACGCCAGGACAGCGGAGTCAATCACCACCTTCTGGAGACACCTGAAACCCCACCTCTTTAAGGAATACCTGGGATAGGATAAAGTAATCCTTCTACCCCCCCCCCCGAATCATGTAGTAACCAAAAAAGTGTTAAACAAATCAAAATAGATTTTATTTTTGAGATTCAAATAGCCACCCTTTGCCTTGATGACAGCTTTGCACACTCTTGGCATTCTCTCAACCAGCTTCACCTGGAATGCTTTTCCAACTGTCTTTGAGTTCCCACATATGCTGAGCACTTGTTGGCTGCTTTTCCTTCATTTACATTTACGTCATTTAGCAGACGCTCTTATCCAGAGCGACTTACAAATTGGTGCATTCACCTTATGATATCCAGTGGAACAACCACTTTACAATAGTACATCTCTATCTTTTTTTTTGGGGGGGGGGGGGGGGGGGGTTAGAAGGATTACTATATCCTATCCCAGGTATTCCTTAAAGAGGTGGGGTTTCAGGTGTCTACGGAAGGTGGTAATTGACTCCACTGTCCTGGCGTCGTGAGGGAGCTTGTTCCACCATTGGGGTGCCAGAGCAGCGAACACTATTCAATAGCCAGTGTAAAATCAGAGCGCCAGATTCAAAACTACAAAATGTCATAATTCAAAGTTCTCAAACATACAACTATTTTACACCATTTTATAGATAAACATCTCCTGAATCCAACCACGTTGTCCGATTTCAAAAAGGCTTTACAGAGAAAGCAAAACATTAGATTATGTTAGGATACCACCATAGCAAAAGAGCAAGAACACCATTTCCTAGCATTTTCAAAGCAATGGTAGCCGTTCAAAAGCAGAAAACCAGCTAAAATGAAGCACTAACCTTTGACAATCTTCATCAGATGACACTCCTAGGACATCATGTTACACAATACATGCATTTTTTTGTTCTATCAAGTTCATATTTATATCCAAAAACACCATTTTACTTTGGCGTGTGAAGTTCAGAAAATATTTAGCCTCCACAACTGCCGGTGAATCAACACTACGATTTACAAAATTACTATTTAGAATCCTTGATAAAATATTAATCTGTTATTCAAAGAATTATAGATTAACATCTCCTGAATGCAACCGCATTGTCAGATTTCAAAATAACTTTACGTGGAAAGCACACTTTGCAATAATCTGAGTACTGAGCTCAGAAAAAGACATCAAGCTAGCCATTTTGGACTCATATAAATGCACATATAAAAGTAGAAATATTCGCTTACCTTTAGTAATCTTCATCAGAAGGCACTTCCAGGAATCCCAGGTCCACAATAAATGTTGTTTTGTTCGATAAACTCCATAATTTATGTCGAAATAGCTCCTTGTTGATAGCGCGTTCAGTCAGCCACTCCAAATGTAGGAAGCGCGCCCAAAATATCACGACGAAAAATAAAAAAAAATCTATTTAGGTTCGTTCAAACATGTCAAACGTTGTATAGCAGCAATCTTTAGGGCCTTTTTCAACGAGAACTTCAATAATATTCCAACCGGACCCATCCGTTGTTTTGAAAAACTTTTTGGAACACAACGACCTCCTCATGAGACAACAACTTCTTCTGTTTGCTCTCTGTTCATCACAGAAGTCTCAAACAACTTTCTATAGACTGTTGACATCTAGTGGAAGCTGTAGGAAGTGCTAAATAAATCCTAACTCGCTGTGTATTTGATAGGCAAAGGCTGTAAGAGATTCCACAGATTCAGAATTCCACTTCCTGCTAAGATTTTCCTCAGGTTTTTGCCTGCCATATGAGTTCTTTTTTCCTCACAGACATCATTCAAACAGTTTTAGAAACGTCAGAGTGTTTTCTATCCAAATCTACTATATGCATATCCTACCTTCTGAGTCTGAGAAGGAGGCCGTTTAATTTGGGTACGTTTTTCATCCGGCCGTGAAAATACTGCCCCCTACCCTAGAGAGGTTAACTTGGTTGAGATCAGGTGATTGTGGAGGCCAGGTCATCTGATGCAGCACTCCAGCACAGAGGTGTGTTGGGTCATTGTCCTGTTGAAAAACAAAGGATAGTTCCACTAAGCCCAAACCAGATGAGATTGCGTATCGCTGCAGAATGCTGTGGTAGCCATGCTGGTTAAGTGTGCCTTGAATTCAAAATACATCACAGATAGTGTCACCAGCAAAGCACCCCCACACCATAACACCTCCTCCATGCTTTACAGTGGGAAATACACATGCGGAGATCATCAGTTTACCCACTCCACGTCTCACAAAGACACGGCGGTTGGAACCAAAAATCTCCAATTTGGACTCCAGACCAAAGGACAGATTTCCACCGGTCTAATGTCCATTGCTCGTGTTTCTTTGCACAAGCAAGTCTCTTCTTATTATTGGTGTCCTTTAGTAGTGGTTTCTTTGCAGAAATTCGACCATGAAGGCCTGGTGGACTGTCATTTCTCTTTGCTTATTTTATCTTATAAAATCCAAGATGGCGTAGCAGTTCAGACGTCTTTGTCTTGTCGTGTCCCATGTATATATCTTTTTTTTCTTCATATATATTTTGTATATATTCTTTATATTTTTAACCTCAATTTCAACATACTCTCCTGCAACCCGCCTCACCCAATGTGGTATGGATCTGCTATTTTTTACGCTTTAGAACTGGAACCCCCCACAGAAGCTAGCCAGCTAACTAGCTACTAGTCAGTTAGCCACTGCTAGTGGTCATCAGCTAACCTTAGCCCGGTCAACTCCTGCCAGTCTGCACAGCGCGATTCAACCCAGAGCATGCCAGACTGCTTTTTCTCCACCAAATCTCCACATCTCTGGATTCCTACCGCAAGCTCTGATCCTTTTCACCTGGATCATCGCAGCTAGCTAGCTGCTATCCGAGTGGCTACTCCTGGCTAATGTCTCTGTCCCGAAACAAGCACCAGTTAGCCTGGAACTAGCCTTGTGCTAGGCCCATCTCCCGGCTAGCTGAAGATGTCCATCAGTCACTCCTTGGGCTACAATACCTATTTTGCCAATTGGCCTGGACCCCTTTTACTGCCGACACGGAGCCCCGCCGATCCATCACGACTGGTCTACCGATGGAATCCGCCCGAGGGGGTTTCAACAGGCTCCTCCATCGTGACGTTGCCTGATGGCCCATATGCTGGCCTGCTTGCCGCGGCCCACTAGCTGTCTAGAGCATATCGGACTGTTAGCTGAAGAGGTCCATCAGCCAATTTCTTGGGCTACAATACCTATTTTACCAGTTGGTCTGGACCCTTTTACTGCCTACACGGAGCCCTGCCGATCCATCATGACTGGTCTGCTCATGTAACCATCCGAGGGGGCTACAACAGACTCTAACGTTGCTGAAGAGCCTCCAGTCCTGCTCAATATGCCTTAGCTAGCCCTTTTGTTCCAGCTCCCACACATGCAGTGACCTCACCTGGTTTAAATGGTGTCTCTAGAGACAAAATCTAGGTTTACCTCAATTGTATTCACATCCTACCATACCCTTGTCTGTACATTATGCCTTGAATCTATTCTTCCGCGCCCAGAAACCTGCTCCTTTTACTCTCTGTTCCGAACGCACTAGACGACCAGTTCTTATAGCCTTTAGCCGTACCCTTATCCTACTCCTCCTCTGTTCCTCTGGTGATGTAGTGGTTTATCCAGGCCCTGCAGCGCCTAGCTCCACTCCAATTCCCCAGGCGCTCTCATTTGTTGACTTCTGTAACTGTAAAAGCCTTGCTTTCATGCATGTTAACATGAGAAACCTCCTCCCTAGGTTTGTTTTATTCACTGCTTGAGCACACTCTGCCAACCTGGATGTCCTAGCATTGTCTGAATCCTGGCTTAGGAAGGCCACCAAAAATCCTGAAATTTCCATCCCTAACTATAACATTTTCCGCCAAGATAGAACTGCCAAAGGGGGCGGAGTTGCAATCGACTGCAGAGATAGCCTCCAGAGTTCTGTCATACTATCCAGGTCTGTGCCCAAACAATTCAAGCTTCTACTTCTAAAAATCCACCTTTCCAGAAACAAGTCTCTCACCGTTGCCGCTTGTTATAGACCACCTTCAGCCCCAGCTGTGCCTTGGACACCAAATGTGAATTGATTGCCCCCCCATCTATCTTCAGAGCTCGTACTGTTAGGTGACCTAAAATGGGACATGCTTATTAACACCCCGGCCATCCTACAATCTAAGCTAAATGCCCTCAATCTCACACAAATGATCAATGAACCTACCAGGTACAACCCCAAATCTGTAAACACGGGCACCCTCATAGATATCATCCTGACCAACCTGCCCTCTAAATACACCTCTGCTGTCTTCAACCAGGATCTCAGCGATCACTGCCTCATTGCCTGCGTCCGTAATGGGTCTGCAGTCAAACGACCACCCCTCATCACTGTCAAACGCTCTCTAAAACACTTCAACGAGCAGGCCTTTCTAATTGACCTGGCCCGGGTATCCTGGAGAGTTCCGGCACCGACAGAGATGGCCGCCTCGCTTTGCGTTCCTAGGAAACTATGCAGTATTTTTTTTTTTTTTATGTGTTATTTCTTACATTGTTACCCGAGGAAATATTAGGTTTTATTACATACAGTCGGGAGGAACTATTGGATATAAGAGCATCGTCAACTCACCAACATTACAACCAGAAATACGACTTTCCCGAAGCGGATCCTCTGTTTGGTCCACCACCCAGGACAATGGATCGGATCCCAGCCGGCGACCCAAAACAACGGCGCCGCAGAAGGGGCAGACGGAGTGGTCTTCTGGTCAGGCTCCGTAGACGGGCACATCGCGCACCGCTCCTGAGCATACTACTCGCCAATGTCCAGTCTCTTGACAACAAGGTAGACGAAATCTGAGCAAGAGTTGCCTTCCAGAGAGACATTAGAGATTGTAACGTTCTTTGTTTCACGGAAACATGGCTCACTCGGGATACGTCATCAGAGTCGGTCCAGCCACCTGGCTTCTTCACGCATCTCGCTGACAGAAACATACATCTCTCTGGTAAGAAGAAGGGCGGGGGTGTATGCCTTACAATTAACGAGACGTGGTGGGATCATAACAACATACAGTAACTCAAGTCCTTTTGTTCACCTGACCTAGAATTCCTTACAATCAAATGCCGACCGCATTATCTACCAAGAGAATTCTCTTAGATCATAATCACAGTCGTGTATATCCCACCACAATCAGACATATCGACGGCCCTGAAAGAACTTCATTTGACTCTATGTAAACTGGAAACCACATATCCTGAAGCTGCATTTATTGAAGCTGGGGATTTTAACAAGGCTAATCTAAATTTGATCAGCATATTGAATGCGTGACCCGGGCTGGAAAAACCCTGGATCATTGTTATTCTAACTTCCGCGACGCATATAAAGCCCTCCCCCGCCCTCCTTTCGGAAAATCTGACCACGACTCCATTTTATTGCTCCCTGCCTATAAACAGAAACTAAAACATGAAGCGCCCATGCTCAGGTCTGTTCAACACTGGTCCAAACAATCGTACTCCACCCTTCAAGATTGCTTCGATCACGTGGACTGGAATATGTTCCGCATAGCGTCGGACAATAACATTGATGAATACGCTGATTCGGTGAGCGAGTTTATTAGCAAGTGCATCGGTGATGTTGTACCCACAGCGTCTATTAAAACATTCCCCAACCAGAAACCGTGGATTGATGGCAGCATTCGCGCAAAACTAAACGCCCGAACCACTGCTTTTAATCAGGGCAAGGTGACCGGAAACATGACCGAATACAAACAGTGTAGCTGTTCCCTCCGCAAGGCAATCAAACAAGCTAAGCGTCAGTATGGAGACAAAGTAGAGTCGCAATTCAACGGCTCAGACACGAGATGTATGTCAAATCAAATCAAATCAAATGTATTTATATAGCCCTTCTTACATCAGCTGATATCACAAAGTGCTGTACAGAAACCCAGCCTAAAACCCCAAACAGCAAGCAATGCAGGTGTAGAAGCACGGTGGCTAGGAAAAACTCCCTAGAAAGGCCAAAACCTAGGAAGAAACCTAGAGAGGAACCAGGCTATGAGGGGTGGCCAGTCCTCTTCTGGCTGTGCCGGGTGGAGATTATAACAGCACATGGCCTAGATGTTCAAATGTTCATAAATGACCAGCATTGTCAAAAAATAATAATCATAGTAGTTGTCGAGGGTGCAACAAGTCAGTAACACAAGAGTAAGTGTCAGTTGGCTTTTTCATAGCCGATCTTTGAGAGTATCTCTACCGCTCCTGCTGTCTCTAGAGAGTTGAAAACAGCAGGTCTGGGACAGGTAGCACGTCCGGTGAATACGTCAGGGTTCCAGCAGGTCTGGGACAACAGGTCTGGGACAGGTAGCACGTCCGGTGAACAGGTCAGGGTTCCATAGCTGCAGGCAGAACAGTTGGAACTGGAGCAGCAGCACGGCCAGGTGAACTGGGGACAGCAAGGAGTCATCAAGCCAGGTAGTCCTGAGGCATGGTCCTAGGGCTCAGGTCCTCCGAGAGAGAGAAAGAAAGAAAGAAAGAGAGGATTAGAGAGAGCATATTTAAATTCACACAGGACACCGGAAAAGACAAGAGAAATACTCCAGAATTGACAGACTGACGCTAGCCCCCCGACACATAAACTACTGCAGCATAAATACTGGAGGCTGAGACAGGAGGGGTCAGGAGACACTGTGGCCCCGTCCGATGGAACCCCCGGACAGGGCCAAACAGGTAAGATATAACCCCACCCACTTTGCCAAAGCACAGCCTCCACACCACTGGAGGGATATCTCCAACCACCAACATACCATCCCGGGACAAGGCCGAGTATAGCCCACAAAGATCTCCGCCACGGCACAGCCCAAGGGGGGGGGCGCCAACCCAGACAGGAAGACCACATCAGTGACTCAACCCACTCAAGTGACGCACCCCTCCCAGGGACGGCATGGAAGAACACCAGTAAGCCAGTGACTCAACCCCCGTAATAGGGGTAGAGGCAGAGAATCCCAGTGGAAAGAGGGGAAACCGGCCAGGCAGAGACAGCAAGGGCGGTTCGTTGCTCCAGCCTTTCCGTTCACCTTCACACCCCTGGGCCAGACTACACTTAATCATGGGACCTACTGAAGAGATATGTCTTCAGTAAAGACTTAAAGGTTGAGACTGAGTCTGCGTCTCTCACATGGGTAGGCAGACTATTCCATAAAAATGGAGCTCTATAGGAGAAAGCCCTGCCTCCAGCTGTTTGCTTAGAAATTCTAGGAACAATTAGGAGGCCCGGGTCTTGTGACCGTAGCGTACGTGTAGGTATGTACGGCAGGACCAAATCGGAAAGATAGGTAGGAGCAAGCCCATGTAATGCTTTGTAGGTTAGCAGTAAAACCTTGAAATCAGCCCTTGCCTTAACAGGAAGCCAGTGTAGGGAGGCTAGCACTGGAGTAATATGATCAAATTTTTTGGTTCTAGTCAGGATTCTAGCAGCCGTATTTAGCACTAACTGAAGTTTATTTAGTGCTTTATCCGGGTAGCCGGAAAGTAGAGCATTGCAGTAGTCCAACCTAAAAGTAACAAAGGCATGGATTCATTTTTCTGCGTAATTTTTGGACAGAAGGTTTCTGATTTTTGCAATGTTACGTAGATGGAAAAAAGCTGTCCTTGAAACAGTCTTGCTATGTTCTTCAAAAGAGAGATCAGGGTCCAGAGTAACGCCGAGGTCCTTCACAGTTTTATTTGAGACGACTGTACAACCATCCAGATTAATTGTCAGATTCAACAGAAGATCTCTTTGTTTCTTGGGACCTAGAACATGCATCTCTGTTTTGTCCGAGTTTAAGAGTAGAAAGTTTGCAGCCATCCACTTCCTTATGTCTGAGACACAGGGTTCTAGCAAGCGCAATTTTGGGGCTTCACCATGTTTCATTGAAATGTACAGCTGTGTGTCATCCGCATAGCAGTGAAATTTAACATTATGTTTTCGAATGACATCCCCAAGAGGTAAAATATATAGTGAAAACCTTGAGGAATACCGAAATTTACAGTTGATTTGTCAGAGGACAAACCATTCACAGAGACAAACTGATATCTTTCCGACAGATAAGACCTAAACCAGGCCAGAACTTGTCCATGTAGACCAATTTGGGTTTCCAATCTCTCCAAAAGAATGTGGTGATCGATGGTATCAAAAGCAGCACTAAGATCTAGGAGCACAAGGACAGATGCAGAACCTCGGTCTGACGTCATTAAAATGTCCTTTACCACCTTTACAAGTGCAGTCTCAGTGCTATGATGGGGTCTAAAACCAGACTGAAGCGTTTTGTATACATTGTTTGTCTTCAGGAAGGCAGTGAGTTGCTGCGCAACAGCTTTTTCTAAAATTTTTGAGAGGAATGGAAGATTCGATATAGGCCGATAGTTTTTTATAATTTCTGGGTCAAGATTTGGCTTTTTCAAGAGAGGCTTTATTACTGCCACTTTTAGTGAGTTTGGTACACATCCGGTGAATAGAGAGCCGTTTATTATGTTCAACATAGGAGGGCCAAGCACAGAAAGCAGCTCTTTCAGTAGTTTAGTTGGAATAGGGTCCAGTATGCAGCTTGACGGTTTAGAGGCCATGATTATTTTCATCATTGTGTCAAGAGATATAGTACTAAAAAACTTTAGTGTCTCCCTTGATCCTAGGTCATTGCAGGGTTGTGCAGACTCAGGACAACGGAGCTTTGGAGGAATACGCAGATTTAAAGAGGAGTCCGTAATTTGCTTTCTAATGATCATGATCTTTTCCTCAAAGAAGTTCATGAATTCAGGGTTCATGAATGGCAGGGTCTACAGTCAATCACGGACTACAAAAGGAAAACCAGCCCCGTTGCGGACCACGATGTCTTGCTCCCAGACAAACTAAACAACTTCTTTGCTCGCTTTGAAGACAACACAGTGCCACTGACACGGCCCGCTACCAAAACCTGCGGACTCTCCTTCACTGCAGCCAATGTGAGTAAAACATTTAAACGGGTTAACCCTCACAAGGCTGCCGGCCCAGACGGCATACCCAGCCGTGTCCTCAGAGCATGCGCAGACCAGCTGGCTGGTGTCTTTATGGACATATTCAACCAATCCTTATCCCAGTCTGCTGTTCCCACATGCTTCAAGAGGGCCACCATTGTTCCTGTTCCAAAGAAAGCGAAGGTAGCTGAGCTAAATGACTATCGCCCCGTAGCACTCACTTCCATCATCATGAAGTGCTTTGAGAGACTAGTCAAGGACCATATCACCTCCACCCTACCTGACACCCTAGACCCACTCCAATTTGCTTACTGCCCCAATATGTCCACAGACGACACAATCACTCTGCACACTGCCCTAACCCATTTGGACAAGAGGAATACCTATGTAAGAATGGTGTTCATCGACTACAGCTCAGCATTTAACACCATAGTACCCTCCAAACTCGTCATTAAGCTCGAGACCCTGGGTCTCGACCCCGCCCTGTGCAACTGAGTCCTGGACTTCCTGACGGGTCGGCCCCAGGTGGCGAGGGTAGGAAACAACATCTCCACCCCGCTGATCCTCAACACTGGGGCCCCACAAGGGTGCGTTCTCAGCTCTCATCTGTACTCCCTGTTCACCCATGACTGCTTGGCCATGCACACCTCCACCTTGGTCATCAAGTTTGCAGACGACACTATAGTTGTAGGCTTGATTACCAACAACGACGAGACGGCCTACAGGAAGGAGGTGAGGGCCCTCGGAGTGTGGTGTCAGAAAAATAACCTCACACTCAATGTCAACAAAACAAAGGAAATGATCGTGGACTTCAGGAAACAGCAGAGGGAGCAGCCCCCTATCCACATCGACGGGACAGTAGTGGAGAAGGTGGGAAGTTTTAAGTTCCTCGGCGTACACATCACGGAGAAACTGAAATGGTCCACCCACACAGACAGCGTGGTGGCAACCTCAGGAGTCTGAAGAAATTCGGCTTGTCACCAAAAACACTCACAAACTTTTACAGATGCACAATCAAGAGCATTCTGTCGGGCTATATCACCGCCCGGTACGGAAACTGCTCCGTCCACAACCGTAAGGCTCTCCAGGGGGTAGTGAGGTCTGCACAACACATCACCGGGGGCAAACTACCTGCCCTCCAGGACACCTACACCACCCGATGTCACAGGAAGGCCAAAAAGATCGTCAAGGACAACAACCACCCTAGCCACTGCCTGTTCACCCCGTTATCATCCAGAAGGCGAGGTCAGTACAGGTGCATCAAAGCGGTGACGAGAGACTGAAAAACAGCTTTTATCTCAAGGACATCAGTCTGTTAAACAGGACCATGGCTGTTTGAGTGGCTGCTGCCAACATACTGACTCATCTCTAGCCACTTTAATAATGAAAAATTGATGTAATAAATATATCACTACCCACTTTAAAAAATGCCACTTTATACACTGCTCAAAAAAATAAAGGGAACACTTAAACAACACAATGTAACTCCAAGTCAATCACACTTCTGTGAAATCAAACTGTCCACTTAGGAAGCAACACTGATTGGCAATAAATGTCACATGCTGTTGTGCAAATGGAATAGACAACAGGTGGAAATTATAGGCAATTAGCAAGACACCCCCAATAAAGGAGTGGTTCTGCAGGTGGGAACAACAGACCAATTCTCAGTTCCTATGCTTCCTGGCTGATGTTTTGGTCACTTTTGAATGCTGGCGGTGCTTTCACTCTAGTGGTAGCATGAGACGGAGTCTACAACCCACACAAGTGGCTCAGGTAGTGCAGCTCATCCAGGATGGCACATCAATGCGAGCTGTGGCAAGAAGGTTTGCTGTGTCTGTCAACGTAGTGTCCAGAGCATGGAGGCGCTACCAGGAGACAGGCCAGTACATCAGGAGACGTGGAGGAGGCCGTAGGAGGGCAACAACCCAGCAGCAGGACCGCTACCTCCGCCTTTGTGCAAGGAGGAGCAGGAGGAGCACTGCCAGAGCCCTGCAAAATGACCTCCAGCAGGCCACAAATGTGCATGTGTCTGCTCAAACGGTCAGAAACAGACTCCATGAGGGTGGTATGAGGGCCCGACGTCCACAGGTGGGGGTTGTGCTTACAGCCCAACACCGTGCAGGACGTTTGGCATTTGCCAGAGAACACCAAGATTGGCAAATTCGCCACTGGCGCCCTGTGCTCTTCACAGATGAAAGCAGGTTCACACTGAGCACGTGACAGACGTGACAGAGTCTGGAGATGCCGTGGAGAACGTTCTGCTGCCTGCAACATCCTCCAGCATGACCGGTTTGGCGGTGGGTCAGTCATGGTGTGGGGTGGCATTTCTTTGGGGGGCCGCACAGCCCTCCATGTGCTCGCCAGAGGTAGCCTGGCTGCCATTAGGTACCGAGATGAGATCCTCAGACCCTTGTGAGACCATATGCTGGTGCGGTTGGCCCTGGGTTCCTCCTAATGCAAGACAATGCTAGACCTCATGTGGCTGGAGTGTGTCAGCAGTTCCTGCAAGAGGAAGGCATTGATGCTATGGACTGGCCCGCCCGTTCCCCAGACATTTACATTTTACATTTAAGTTATTTAGCAGACGCTCTTATCCAGAGCGACTTACAAATTGGTGCATTCACCTTATGATATCCAGTGGAACAACCACTTTACAATAGTGCATCTAAATCTTTTAAGGGGGGGTTAGAAGGATTACTTTATCCTATCCCAGGTATTCCTTGAAGAGGTGGGGTTTCAGGTGTCTCCGGAAGGTGGTGATTGACTCCGCTGTCCTGGCGTCGTGAGGGAGCTTGTTCCACCGTTGGGGTGCCAGAGCAGCGAACAGTTTTGACTGGGCTGAGCGGGAACTGTGCTTCCTCAGAGGTAGGGAGGCGAGCAGGCCAGAGGTGGATGAACGCAGTGCCCTTGTTTGGGTGTAGGGCCTGATCAGAGCCTGAAGGTACGGAGGTGCCGTTCCCCTCACAGCTCCGTAGGCAAGCACCATGGTCTTGTAGCGGATGCGAGCTTCAACTGGAAGCCAGTGGAGAGAGCGGAGGAGCGGGGTGACGTGATTGAACTTGGGAAAGTTAAACACCAGACGGGCTGCGGCGTTCTGGATGAGTTGTAGGGGTTTAATGGCACAGGGAGGGAGCCCAGCCAACAACGAGTTGCAGTAATCCAGACGGGAGATGACAACTGCCTGGATTAGGACCTGCGCCGCTTCATGTGTGAGGCAGGGTCGTACTCTGCGAATGTTGTAGAGCATGAACCTACAGGATCGGGTCACCGCCTTGATGTTAGTGGAGAACGACAGGGTGTTGTCCAGGGTCACGCCGAGGCTCTTAGCACTCTGGGAGGAGGACACAAGGGAGTTGTCAACCGTGATGGCGAGATCATGGAACGGGCAGTCCTTCCCCGGGAGGAAGAGCAGCTCCGTCTTGCCGAGGTTCAGCTTGAGGTGGTGATCCGTCATCCACACTGATATGTCTGCCAGACATGCAGTGATGCGATTCGCCACCTGCTTGTCAGAAGGGGGAAAGGAGAAGATTAATTGTGTGTCATCTGCATAGCAATGATATGAGAGACCATGTGAGGATATGACAGAGCCAAGTGACTTGGTGTATAGCGAGAATAGGAGAGGGCCTAGAACAGAGCCCTGGGGGACACCAGTGGTGAGAGCACGTGGTGCGGAGACAGATTCTCGCCACGCCACCTGGTAGAAGCGACCTGTCAGGTAGGACGCAATCCAAGCGTGGGCCGCGCCGGAGATGCCCAGCTCGGAGAGGGTGGAGAGGAGGATCTGATGGTTCACAGTATCAAAGGTAGCAGATAGGTCTAGAAGGATGAGAGCAGAGGAGAGAGAGTTAGCTTTAGCAGTGCGGAGAGCCTCCATGACACAGAGAAGAGCAGTCTCAGTTGAATGCCCAGTCTTGAAACCTGACTGATTAGGATCAAGAAGGTCATTCTGAGAGAGATAGCAAGAGAGCTGGCCAAGGACGGCACGTTCAAGAGTTTTGGAGAGAAAAGAAAGAAGGGATACTGGTCTGTAGTTGTTGACATCGGAGGGATCGAGTGTAGGTTTTTTCAGAAGGGGTGCAACTCTCGCTCTCTTGAAGACGGAAGGGACGTAGCCAGCGGTCAAGGATGAGTTGATGAGCGAGGTGAGGTAGGGGAGAAGGTCTCCGGAAATGGTCTGGAGAAGAGAGGAGGGGATAGGGTCAAGTGGGCAGGTTGTTGGGCGGCCGGCCGTCACAAGACGCGAGATTTCATCTGGAGAGAGAGGGGAGAAAGAGGTCAAAGCACAGGGTAGGGCAGTGTGAGCAGGACCAGCGGTGTCGTTTGACTTAGCAAACGAGGATCGGATGTCGTCAACCTTCTTTTCAAAATGGTTGACGAAGTCATCCGCAGAGAGGGAGGAGGGGGGAGGGGGAGGAGGATTCAGGAGGGAGGAGAAGGTAGCAAAGAGCTTCCTACGGTTAGAGGCAGATGCTTGGAGTTTAGAGTGGTAGAAAGTGGCTTTAGCAGCAGAGACAGAAGAGGAAAATGTAGAGAGGAGGGAGTGAAAGGATGCCAGGTCCGCAGGGAGGCGAGTTTTCCTCCATTTCCGCTCGGCTGCCCGGAGCCCTGTTCTGTGAGCTCGCAGTGAGTCGTCGAGCCACGGAGCAGGAGGGGAGGACCGAGCCGGCCTGGAGGATAGGGGACAGAGGAAATCAAAGGATGCAGAGAGGGAGGAGAGGAGGGTTGAGGAGGCAGAATCAGGAGATAGGTTGGAGAAGGTTTGAGCAGAGGGAAGAGATGATAGGATGGAAGAGGAGAGAGTAGCGGGAGAGAGAGAGCGAAGGTTGGGACGGCGCAATACCATCCGAGTAGGGGCAGAGTGAGAAGTGTTGGATGAGAGCGAGAGGGAAAAGGATACAAGGTAGTGGTCGGAGACTTGGAGGGGAGTTGCAATGAGATTAGTGGAAGAACAGCATCTAGTAAAGATGAGGTCAAGCGTATTGCCTGCCTTGTGAGTAGGGGGGGAAGGTGAGAGGGTGAGGTCAAACGAGGAGAGGAGTGGAAAGAAGGAGGCAGAGAGGAATGAGTCAAAGGTAGATGTGGGGAGGTTAAAGTCACCCAGAACTGTGAGAGGTGAGCCATCCTCAGGAAAGGAACTTATCAAGGCGTCAAGCTCATTGATGAACTCTCCAAGGGAACCTGGAGGGCGATAAATGATAAGGATGTTAAGTACCTCCATAAGGTAGGGTACCAACAGGTCCTTAAATTCTTTATAGAAATATGGAGGGAAGTGTAGCATCGCTTGATTGGGAAGTGTAGAGGTCTTCGTAATATTTCTTAAAAGTATCATTAATTTCAGTGGAGTTGGAAGATATCTCATTAGTAAGAGTTTCTATAGGATTAATTGTCCTCTTACTTTCCTCTGCTTTCAGTTGCCATGCCAATACTTGCTTTCTGTGTGCTTTCTCTCCAAGCTCGTAGTAATGCTGTTTTGATTTAGTGATGGCCCTCTCAGCTTGGTATGTGTTCAGAGTATTATATTTCTGTTTTTTATTTACCATAAGCCTGTATAGGTCTTTAGTCAGGCCTCTTTGGTAGGTTTTCTCTAGCTAAGAGATTTCAGATTCAAGGACATTCAGTTCAGCACTGTGTTTTCTCTTCAACCCTTTAGTATAGGAAATTATCTGTCCCCTTAGATAGGCTTTCAATGCGTCCCAAAGAATGAAACTGTCAGGAGCGGAGGGTTTGTTTGTCAAAGTAAAAATATTGATCTGCTCCTTGATGAATGCTCAAAATTCAGGTTGCTTCAGGAGTGTAATATTTAGTCTCTGTCTATATGCTCCATTTACCTTGGTAGAAATGGAGATTGATAATATCAGAGGGGAATGGTCACATTAGTAATCTGGGGAGATAATCGGTATCTAACACTCTATGAAACAGTTGAGTCGATAGTAAAAAGTTATCTATGCGTGTGTGTGTTGTGTGTGTGTGAATAAAAAGAGTAGTTCCATCTGTCTCCAGATATCTAGTAAATTGAGATCCTTCATGAAAGACATGGTTGAGCTTGGCGACTTTGGTAAGAAGAGAGGGTTTATCAAAGGACCTATCAAGAACTGTATCTAAACAAATATTTTAATCTCCTCCAGCCAGTAGCCATCCTGGTGGTGCTTGAGCAACCTGAAGGAAGACATTCTGAATAAACATATGGTCATCGAAGTTGGGAGCATAAATATTCAACAGGGTCCAAGACTCCGAAAGCATATGCCCCTGCACCAAAACAAACTTGCCTGAGGTATCAGAGATGGTATTGTTGACACAGAATGGGATGTGTCTACTGATCAAAATTGCAGTTCCTCTTGCTTTGGAGTTAAAAGAGGACGCAAAAACGTGTCCTACCCATTCCCTCTTTACTTTCTGGTGTTCACTGGCTGTAAGATGTGTTTCTTGTAAAAACACAAAGTCAGCCTTTAATTTCGAAAGGTATGTATAGACTTTTCTTCTTAATTGGGCTGTTAAGACCCGTAGTGGATTAAGCATAGGTTCAAACGACCTCCACTCATCACTGTCAAACGCTCCCTGAAACATTTCAATGAGCAAGCCTTTCTAATCGACCTGGCCCTGGTATCCTGGAAGGATATTGACCTCATCCCGTCAGTAGAGGATGCCTGGTTATTTAAAAAAAAATGCCTTCCTCACCATCTTAAATAAGCATGCCCCTTTCAAGAAATTTAGAACCAGGAACAGATATAGCCCTTGGTTCTCCCCAGACCTGACTGCCCTTAACCAACACAAAAATATCCTGTGGCGTTCTGCATTAGCATCGAAATGCCCCCGCGATATGCAACTTTTCAGGGAAGTTAGAAATCAATACACACAGGCAGTTAGAAACACCAAGGCTAGCTTTTTCAAACAGAAATTTGCTTCCTGCAACTCAAACTCTAAAAAGTTCTGGGACATTGTAAAGTCCATGGAGAATAAGAACACCTCCTCCCAACTGCCCACTGCACTGAGGATAGGAAACTCTGTCACCACCGATAAGCCCACTATAATTGAGAATTTCAATAAGCATTTTTCTACTGCTGGCCATGCTTTCCACCTAACTACCCCTACTGCATTCAACAGCACTGCACCTCCCACAGCTACTCGCCCAAGCCTCCCCCATTTCTCCTTCTCCCAAATCCATTCAGCTGATGTTCTGAAAGAGCTGCAAAATCTGGACCCCTACAAATCAGCTGGGCTTGACAATCTGGACCCTTTCTTTCTAAAATTATCTGCCGAAATTATTGCAACCCCTATTACTAGCCTGTTCAACCTCTCTTTCGTGTCGTCTGAGATTCCCATAGATTGGAAAGCAGCTGCTGTCATCCCCCTCTTCAAAGGAGGTGACACTCTTGACCCAAATTGCTACAGACCTATATCCAATCTGCCCTGCCTTTCTAAGGTCTTCGAAAGCCAAGTCAACAAACAGATTACCGACCATTTCGAATCCCACCGCACCCTCTCCGCTATGCAATCGGGTTTCAGAGCTGGTCATGGGTGTACCTCAGCCACGCTCAAGGTCCTAAACGACATCGTAACCGCCATCGATAAGAAACAATACTGTGCTGCCGTATTCATTGACCTGGCCAAAGCTTTTGACTCTGTTAATCACCACATCCTCATCGGCTGACTCGGTAGCCTTGGTTTCTCAAACGATTGCGTCGCCTGGTTCACCAACTACGTCTCTGATAGAGTTCAGTGTGTCAAATCGGAGGGCCTGCTGTCCGGACCTCTGGCAGTCTCTATGGGGGTACCACAGGGTTCAATTCTTGGGCCAACTCTTTTCTCTGTATACATCAATGATGTCGCTCTTGCTGCTGGTGAATCTCTGATCCACCTCTACGCAGACGACACCATTCTGTATACTTCTGGCCCTTCTTTGGACACTGTGTTAACCTCTATGGGCTAGGTGGGACGCTAGCGTGCCACCCGTGGTGCACTCCATCAACAGCAGGTGCATTTCAAGAGCGGTAAATTTGAATCCAAATAAATGTCAAAATTCAAATTTTTCAAACATACAACTATTTTACACCCTTTGAAAGATAAACATCTCCTTAATCTAACCACGTTTTACGATTTCAAAAAGGTTTTACGGCGAAAGCATAAATTTAGAGTATGTTAGGACAGTACATTTACAAGAGTTGTGTGTAATGTTTTGTCAATTCAAAGACAGGGTCACCAAAACCATAAAACCAGCTAAAATGATGCACTAACCTTTTACAATCTCCATCAGATGACACTCCTAGGACATTATGTTAGACAATGCATGCATTTTTAGTTCTATCAAGTTCATATTTATATCCAAAAACAGCGTTTTACTATGGCATTGATGTTGAGGAAATCGTTTCCCTCCAATAACCGGCAGTCAATTCAGCGTCACAAATTAAATAATTAAAATTATAAAACATTGGTAAAATATTATATTGTCATTTAAAGAATTATAGATTTACATCAACTTGCCAGATTTAAAAATAACCTTACTGGGAAATCACACTTTGCAATAATCTGAGCACTGCGCCCAGAAAAATACGCGTTGCGATACAGACTAGACGTCATGTTGGGGAGATCTAAAATCGAAAATACTATGTAAATAATCCATTACCTTTGATTCTCTTCATCAGATGTCACTTCCAGGTATCACAGGTCCATAACGAATGTAGTTTTGTTCAAAAAAGCTCATCATTTATGTCCAAAAATCTCCGTCTTGTTAGCACATGATCTAAGCCAGCCGGACTTCTCGTCATGAACGAGGGGAAAAAATATATTTACGTTCGTTCAAACATGTCAAACGTTGTATAGCATAAATCATTAGGGCCTTTTTTAACCAGAACATGAATAATATTCAAGGTGGACGAATGCATACTCTTTTATAACGTATTGGAACGAGGGTACCCAACATGAACTTGCGCGCCAGGTGTCTAATGGGACATCATCGTTCCATGGCTCTTGTTCGGTCAGATCTCCCTCCAGAAGACTCAAAACACTTTGTAAAGGCTGGTGACATCTAGTGGAAGCAATAGGAAGTGCCAAAATATTCCTCAGCCCCTGTGTTTTTCAATGGGATAGGTTTAAAGTCAATACAACACATCAGGTATCCACTTCCTGTCAGAAAATGTCTCAGGGTTTTGCCTGCCAAATGAGTTCTGTTATACTCACAGACACCATTCAAACAGTTTTAGAACATTTAGGGTGTTTTCTATCCATATGTAATAAGTATATGCATATTCTAGTTACTGGGTAGGAGTGGTAACCAGATTAAATCGGGTATGTTTTTTTATCCAGCCGTGTCAATACTGCCCCCTAGCCCTAACAGGTTAACAACCCTCCAGACGAGCTTCAATGCCATACAACTCTCCTTCCGAGGTCTCCAACTGCTCCTAAATACAAGTAAAACTAAATGCATGCTCTTCAACCGATCGCTGCCTGCACCTGCCCGCCCGTCCAGCATCACTTCTCTGGACGGTTCTGACTTAGAATTTGTGGACAACTACAAATACCTAGGTGTCTGGTTAGACTGTAAACTCTCCTTCCAGACTCACATCACTCATCTCCAATCCAAAGTTAAATCTAGAATTGGCTTCCTATTTCGCAACAAAGCATCCTTCACTCATGCTGCCAAACATACCCTCGTAAGACTGACTATCCTGCCGATCCTTGACTTCGGCGATGTCATTTACAAAATAGCCTCCAGTACCCTACTCAACAAGCTGGATGCAGTCTATCACATTGCCATCCGTTTTGTCACCAAAGCCCCATATACTACCCACCACTGCGATCTGTACGCTCTCGTTGGCTGGCCTTCGCTTCATAATCGTCGCCAAACACATTGGCTCCAGGTCATCTACAAGACCCTGCTAGGTAAAGTCCCCCCTTATCTCCGCTCACTGGTCACCATAGCAGCACCCACCTGTAGCACGCGCTCCAGCAGGAATACTCTCTGGTCACCCCTAAAGCCAACTCCTCCTTTGGTCGTCTCTCCTTCCAGTTCTCTGCTGCCAATGAATGGAACGAACGACAAAAACCTCTGAAACTGGAAACACTTATCTCCCTCACTAGCTTTAAGCACCAGCTATCAGAGCAGCTCCCAGATCACTGCACCTGTACATAGCCCATCTATAATTTAGCCCAAACTACTACTTCTTCCCCTACTGTATTTATTTATTTAATTTATTATTTTGCTCCTTTGCACCATATTATTTATATTTTAACTTTGAACTTTCTTCAAATTACAAATCTACCATTCCAGTGTTTTAATTGCTATACTTTATTTACTTTGCCACCATGGCCTTTTTTGCCTTTACCTCCCTTATCTCACATCATTTGCTCACATTGTATATAGTCTTATTTTGTAAAAAAAATGTTCTACTGTATCATTGATTGTATGTTGTTTTACTCCATGTGTAACTCTGTGTTTTTGTATGTTGTCGAACTGCTTTGCTTTATCTTGGCCAGGTCGCAATTGTAAATGAGAACTTGTTCTCAACTTGCTTTCCTGGTTAAATAAAGGTGAAATAAATAAATAAATAAATCGCTATCTTGGGGATCAACAAAGTTTGATCATCCTTCTTGCCTCTCGGCCGGAGGTGCATGGCTCTTTGGGAAGGTACGTACTTGACAGTTTAACAGCCGATGTTAGAATATTGTTTCAACGTTGTTATTTAAGTAATAATAGGATAACTTTGAGGAGCTCGGTTTGTCAACGTCTGCTCAGCTCCGCGGCATCACGTGCTCTCCACAAATTAACTTTTAATAAGGCACACCTGTTAATTGAAATGCATTCCAAGTGACTACCTCAATAAGCTGGTTGAGATAATGCCAAGAGTGTGCAAAGCTGTCATTAAGGCAAAGGGTGGCTATTTTAAGAATCTCAAATATAAAATATATTTTGATTTGTTTAACAATTTTTGTTACTACATGATTCCATATGTGTTATTTCATAGTTTTGATGTCTTCAGTATTATTCTACGATGTAGAAAATAGCACAAATAAAGAAAAACCCTTGAATGAGTAGGTGTTTTTCACCTTTTCACCTGTAATGTAGGTGAGGAATTTGGAAGGAGTGTTAGGGTTAGAGCCAGTAGATTAGACAGGTCATCTTTGCTTACACAGGTGAGCAGCAGCAGGACAGGCATCTGTTGACACCTTATTCTATAGCCACAGTTAGGAATTTCTAAAGAAACCAATTTTGAAAATGTAAACTCATTATTCTATCTCAGTAACCAGTATCTCCAAAATTCAGAGATAACAAAAGCGACAGGGCTTCTATATCATGGATACATTTGGTTTTTCTTCTGTCTCCATTATTTCATGGTATATACTGTCAATGCCTCACTGTACTTTGTTCATATAGCCAAGGGCTCTGTGAGCAAGGCAAGCCAATAGTTAATTAAAGCACAGTACAGTCTCTAAGCCGTAGCATTGGATTACTCTGAGAGCGACTCTGTCTTATCTTAAGTGCCCCCACTATCTACATGACATTCAGAATGACGAAAGCAGACGGCTTCATAGAATCGGTTTAGGTTGCATCCCAGCAATGTATTGAGTTACCTTCCAGGCCTCATTGGTGTGTAACAATTTGTTATGTGATAAAATCAATCTTCACAATTGCATTTATTCCTTTAATTGTACTGTATAGGCTACAGCCCTGTCCAGACTCACTCCAGATAATGTATTTTATAGACTGTAGCATCATAGCTGTGTTAGCAATTTATGTTATTCTTCAATAACACAAACTCCAAAGCAAATCAGGGGGAGAAAAATAGGTTTATTCAGAGAGGACAAATCAAGATGTTGGGAGTCAGATGTTCAGTCTTCCTGTCCTCAGCTTTTCCCCCAGAACAAGCGACAGGATGCCACTTATAACCTTATGAACTAAAACACAACTCCTATTTACAATTCACTATTGACCATTAGTACTATATTTAGTGTAGTACTCTCGTCCTCTCATCCTCTCAAACTCTCAAACTCTGCATTGCGTATTTATCTTAAAAGTATTCTTACATTGCCCCCTAGACCATTTTAAAAATAAATATAGTTCAAATGTATTTTTAGAAAACAAAAGAAAACATGAAAAAATGTACAGAATAATAAACATTAGTAGTCAGCATAAAATCGTTCACATTAACCTCTTACATCTAGACGTTCCGCTAGCGGAACACCTGCTCCAATATCCAATGATAGGCGTGGCGCGAATTACAAATTCCTCAAAAATACAAAAACTTCAATTTTTCAAACATATGACTATTTCACAGCATTTTAAAGACAAGACTCTCCTTTATCTAACCACACTGTCCGATTTCAAAAAGGCTTTACAGCGAAAGCAAAACATTAGATTATGTCAGCAGAGTACCAAGCCAGAAATAATCAGACACCCATTTTTCAAGCTAGCATATAATGTCACAAAAAACAAAACCACAGCTAAATGCAGCACTAACCTTTGATGATCTTCATCAGATGACAACCCTAGGACATTATGTTATACAATGCATGCATGTTTTGTTCAATCAAGTTCATATTTATATCAAAAACCAGCTTTTTACATTAGCATGTGACGTTCAGAACTAGCATATCCCCCGCAAACATCCGGTGAATTTACTAAATTACTCACGATAAACGTTCACAAAAAACATAACAATTATTTTAAGAATTATAGATACAGAACTCCTCTATGCACTCGATATGTCCGATTTTAAAATAGCTTTTCGGTGAAAGCACATTTTGCAATATTCTCAGTAGATAGCCCAGCCATCACGGCTAGCCATTTAGACACCGACCAAGTTTAGCCCTGATCAAACTCCGATTTACTATTACAAAAGTTTCATTACCTTTGTTGTCTTCGTCAGAATGCACTCCCAGGACTGCTACTTCAATAACAAATGTTGGTTTGGTCCAAAATAATCCATCGTTATATCCGAATAGCGGCGTTTTGTTCGTGCGTTCCAGACACTATCCGAAATGGTAAAGAAGGGTCGTGCGCATGGCGCAATTCGTGACAAAAAAATTCTAAATATTCCATTACCGTACTTCGAAGCATGTCAACCGCTGTTTAAAATAAATTTTTATGCCATTTTTCTCGTAGAAAAGCGATAATATTCCGACCGGGAATCTCCTTTTCGGCAAACAGAGGAAAAAAATCACAAAGACGGGGGCGGCCAGGTCACGCGCCTAAGCCCAGAGTACCTTGATCGGCCACTTGAGAAAGGCGATAATGTGTTTCAGCCTGGGGCTGGGATGACGACATTCAGGTTTTTCCCGGGCTCTGAGCGCCTATGGGCGATTACATGATTATGACGTCCACGACATGCCCCAAATAGTAGGATTATCAAATAATCACATTTTATTGGTCACATACACGGGTTTAGCAAATGTTATTGCGGGTGTAGCGAAATGCTTGTGTTTCTAGCTCCGACAGTAATATCTAACAATTAAGAATATATAAATATATGGGCGAGCAATATCAGAGCGGCATAGACTAAGATACATTAGAATAGTATAGAATACAGTATGTACATATGAGATGAATATTGCAAGATATGTAAACCTTATTAAAGCGGCCAGTGATTTCAAGTCTATGTATATAGGCAGCAGCCTCGAACGTGCTAGCGATGGCTATTTAACAGTCTGATGGACTTGAGATAGATGCTGTTTTTCAGTCTCTCGGCCCCAGCTTTGATGCACCTGTACTGACCTCGCCTTCTGGATGATAGTGGGGTGGCAGTGACTCGGGTGGTTGTTATCCTTGATTATATTTTTGGCCTTCCTGGGACATCGGGTGCTGTAGGTGTCCTGGAGGGCAGGTAGTTTGCCACCCTCTGGAGAGCCCTGCGGTTGCGGGCTGTGCAGATGCTGTACCAGGCAGTGATACAGCCCAACAGGATGCTCTCAATTGTGCATCTGTAAAGGTTTGTGAGGGTTTTAGGGGCCAAGCAACATTTCTTCAGCCTCCCGAGATTGAACAGGCGCTGTTGCGCCTTCTTCACCACACTGTCTGTGTGAGTGGACCATTTCAGTTTGTCAGTGATTTGTATGCCGAGGAAACCCATTAAAGTATTATGTCGAACCCTGGGAGAGCATACCCCCTCTCTGGCTCTCCCCTTTTTAACAACTTAAGGCAAAACTAACCCCTAATCAAACTATGACAAAAAATGCCTGGAATTTGTCTGTGAAGACCTTGCTCGCGACTGCCCTCTGGCCCTTCAGTTTCCTGCTGTCAAACGACGATAAGATTGTTTCTTTATTTAATCCAAGACTTTCTCTCAAAAGCATTTTTTCCTCGAGGGATAGCCCTGGTCCTGGGTTGCCCAAGAACACTCTGTGTACAGACTTTATAATGCCTGTGTTACAACTTTTGGGTTATTCATTTATCTTGGCCTTTCTCCTCCCTTCCCTCCCACGCAGTTCAAATACTTTTGCTGGTCCACTATTGCTGGTCCACGGTGCCTGGAATTACAACCGCGTCGCCAAGTGTATCCTGTACTGCTTCTACAAGAACATTGTCCTGTACATCATCGAGGTAAGTCATGCAGCCCTCGACACCAACAACCTTCGATGTCTCCCGTAGGGTTCCCATGGCAGTGGTAAGGCAGTAAACTCGATAGGCATAAAAAAACGTAGATTTTCCACATGACATTACTAAGTTGAAGTGAAGGGAATATTTTTAAATGTTTTTATGACTAAGGCATATGCCCTATACCCTAGTTTGCCAATTTGTCCAAGTCTATATACAGATATATAAAACATGATATGATATAAAACAGAATCCATGTATATTCAGCTTTACTGGAAGCCAGTTTTTAGAAAACTGTAGTATAGATGGTAGGAATTCTGCTCCACTCAATGTGTAGCTTCTTGGCCTCCGTGGCCAGTGATGGCATTTAACAGAAGCCAGGTCTTGTGCTAATAGCAGCATCAGAGCTAAGACCAAGAGTGACCTGACAAGTTTTCAAGATGTATAACTTTCAAAATACAAGAATACAGCCAGTTTGCAAAATGCATCATACCAGCTGTATTTCTGTATTTTGAAAGGAATATATCTTAACTTGATTGCTGACATGCAAAACATTTTGGGCCTATATCAACAATGGACTAATGAAACAAATACCAAAAGATAGTTTTTGGGTGGAATTTTCCTTTAAGGCCTCTTGGATCATCCCAATTTTCATTATCCAATACTTTTTTCAACAACAGTTTTTCAACAACAGTTACCCCCCTCTCTTCTGACTGACATTCCTTTGGCTGTAAACGTCTGTCCTCAGGGGCCAGTGATACAGACACAGTGAATTAGTTGCTCCCCTCTCCCCCTTGAGTGAGTCATCGCTGTGTGCTCCCGGGCACACTGGAGGATTGGACAAGGGGCTTCTGGGCCCAACTATTCAAGATCAGTGAAGATCATCCTGATGTCATGAGAATGTCACCACCACCACTGACTAAATGCTCCTGGCGCATTACAGAGACCGAAGGGTTGCACGCTGTAAGCGACACAACCCGTACAAGAAATCTGAGCCCTTAAAGATTACATTTTTTCCCCCACTCTTTTTCTGAGACACTTCACCTGTGAACTCCTTTTTCATCCTCGTTTTGGTTTATGTGCTGCAGGAAATCTTGGCGTAACCTCAAGGATTACTGTGTATGTCTGTGCGTAACCTCAAGGCCTCTATGTATGTCTGTGTCTATCTACACTCTTAGAAAAAAAAGGTTCTATCTATACTGAACAAAAATATAAACGCAACATGTAAAATGTAGGTCCCATTTTTCATGAGCTGAATTAAAAGATCACAGAGATGTTCCATATGCACAAAAAACATATTTCTCTGAAATTGTGTGCATTATCCTTTGCCAAGATAATCCTTTCACCTGACAGGTGTGACATATCAAGAAGCTGATGAAACAGCATGATCATTACACGGGTGCACATTGTTCTGGGGACAATAAAAGGCCACTCTAAAATGTGCAGTTTTATAACACAACACAATGCCACAGATGTCTCAAGATTTGAGGGAACGTGCAATTGGCATGCTGACTGCAGGAATGTCGACCTGAGCTGTTGACAGATAATGTAATCTTAATTTCTCCACCATAAACCGCCTCCAACGTCATTTTAGAGAATTTGGCTGTACATCCTAACGGCCTAACAACCGCAGACCACGTGTAACCACGCCAGCCCAGGACCTCCACATCCGGCTTCTTCACCTGCATGAGAAATCTATAGATTAGGGTCTAAGAATTCCTAGAGTAGGTCCCAATTTATTTATTTCAATTGACTGATTTCCTTCTATGAACTGTAACTGAGTAAAATCTTTGAAATTGTTGCATGAATAAATGAATGAAATTGTATTTTTGTGTCAAATCTCCAATTGGCAACCCATCCCTTATGGGATTATTTGACACTTAAACAAATATGGTAATTAAATGATCACCCTTCTTCTGGTGTTCTTTGCATTGTGCATCGCATAAAGAGTGAAAAAAAATCTATACAAATCTAAAAAATCAATACATAATAATAGTAAATAAGGTTGTCCAAACAATAATTACTTCCCTAGAGCAGTAAAATAACATACATACATCCATACATACATACACTACCGTTCAAAAGTTTGAGGTCAATTAGAAATGTCCTTGTTTTTGAAAGAAAAGCTATTTTTTGTCCATTAAAATAACCTCAACTTCATCAGAAATACAATGTAGACATTGTTAATGTTGTAAATGACTATTGTAGCTGGAAACGGCAGATGTTGAATGGAATATCTATATAGGCATACAGAGGCCCATTATCAGCAACCATCACTCCTGTGTTCCAATGACACGTTGTGTTAGCTAATCCAAGTTAATCATTTTAAAAGGCTAATTGATCATTAGCAAACCGTTTTGCAATTATGTTAGCACAGCTGACAACTGTTGTTCTGATTAAAGAAGCAATACAACTGGCCTTCTTTAGACTAGTTAAGTATCTGGAGCATCAGCATTTGTGGCTTCGATTACAACCTCAAAATGGCCAGAAACAAAGACCTTTCTTCCGAAACGCGTCAGTCTATTCTTGTTCTGAGAAATGAAGGCTATTCTATGCTAGAAATTGCCAAGAAACTGAAGATCTCGTTCAACGCTGTGTACTACTCCCTTCACAGAACAGCGCAAACTGGCTCCAACCAGAATAGAAAGAGGAGTGGGAGGCCCCGGTGCACAACTGAGCAAGAGGACAAGTACATTAGAGTGTCTACTTTGAGAAACAGATGCCTCACAAGTCCTCAACTGGCAGCATCATTAAATAGTACCCGCAAAACACCAGTCTCAATGTCAACAGTGAAGAGGCGACTGTGATGCTGGCCTTTTGACCCTTTTAATGGTAATAAACTGCCTTTGTTGACACGGCAACAGGCAATCCTTTCATTTTCATAGGGCACCATAGACGCATAGATCATTGTGATTTTAGTGTCTCATTCATCATTTCTCTTTGACTCAGTGCACATGCAAAGTAAAGCTTGGATTTCCAACAAACCATTTAGGTTTAAGATAGGGTACCAAATGTAAATGAGAAAACAAAAATGTAATTCAAATTGCGATCAAGGGCCAACAGTGCCGAAAGCAAACGCACTAGAAATGAGACCTTTTAATGTAAACGCTGATCCCTTTCATGTAGTTGTCTTAGCTTTCGCCCTTGGGTAATCTTTTTGCGCCCACTGGGAAACATTGAAATAGTTGGCAAAACTTTTGACATGATTGCAAAAGACCAGAGGTTCTCATCACACACCAGGCCATATGACCCTCTCTCTTTCCTTCATATAATTAAGAATAGAATTGACTGGTGGTGGTGGGATACTCTGAGCAAACCAAGCTCATTACAAAGTTTTCCTTTCTGAATTCTTCTCCCACCTTATTTTGCCTCTCTTTGTGTCCATCCACAAGCCCTCTTTCAAACATTTCAATTCCCTTTTGAAAGGAGGTTGTCTCTCTCAGCATGTACAGTCTACAGTTCTGTCCGCAAGGCGAGTCCCTTCCCAGCACACCTTTTGTTATTCCCTGAAAATCGTGATTCAAGTACATAATAGGGGATTTCTTCACTGTTTTTGCTGCTTTGTAAAGTATCAAACACCCCTGTTTGTAAGGGCTTGACATCCAAGACACTAGCAACCCAGGAGAGGGCTCAAAGCTACATTTGTTTCAGAAGTAGGTTTACTTTTGCACACGTTTTTCCTCCTCCTCTCCCATGCCATGTCCTACCAAAAGAAACAGGGAGAAAAGAAGTAAAGGAATTTTCACCTTTTTCTGAGAACATTGTCTGTTACAGTGTGCATTAGAAACTAAATACCATGACTGGGATACTGTATAGAGGACTGTGCCCTGTAGCCTGGCCTGGCCTGTTCTGGCCTGGCTTATTTTGTTCTCTCCTCTGTCTAGCATTTGCCTTTGGTTGTTTGAAAGGCATAGAGATGGTGAAAGGGTCTTTCCAAGGTCATTGTAGGGAATGTGAGTGTAGGTGCAGATCGCTCTTCTTTGGTGGTGGAATCAGCAGCTGTGTAATAATTGCTATTTTGCTGGGAGCCTGGATGGATGGAGGTTAATTGAGAGTCAGGAAGTGAGGCTGACACTGAACTGTCTGTTGGAGCAACAGGTTGGGCTGCCATGCAATGCCCCGGTCAGTTTTCTCATGGCCTGTTAGTCTCTCTCTCACTCAGCTAATGATCTGTCTTTTTTGACAGGGCACTCATTCAGAAGGAACATTCAAACTTCACAGAACTTAACATTTTCATAACTTTGTGAGGGATAGTTGGAGGGAGATCATGATGGTCAGAAAATTGCGGGGGATATGAGGGAGCAGAAGATACTGAAAACAGTTATATATTACACACAAATGCCAAATGATATTTAACACAGCAGTCATACTTTCTTTCCTTTGTCTATATTCTTGCAATGCTAAACAAACAAAAGAAAAACAATTGGACAAAATAAAGGATTTGCCACATTTAAACTGAGAGGCCTTTTCAATGATGTTGCCATAACGACTTAATTCAAATATTTGGTCCAGCTGGGCACGACTTTGCTTGATTGACATATTGTCAAGCGGCCCCGGAGAGGCTGATAGACAAGTGTTATTTATGAGGTTATTACAAGAGGCTCAGAAAGCCTGGAGAACACCTGGAGACCGAGAGAGGAGGGCCTAGTGCTGAGCTGAGCACAACCTGCCGACTGGTGCCACACTGTGAACATAACCACCACTCAGGGCCCCCATCCAGTATGGTAACACTAGGTGCCCTTCTCTTTCCAGCATATTTACTAGCTCCTCTTTCTTCATCCCTCTCTTTCTCCTTTGCCTACTTTTTTGAAGCAGGATAAGGACATCGTTTGCATTTTTTCAGGAGCAAAGAGGGCTGTTATTTTGTTCAGGACAAATGTCACTCCTTTCTCTCCCTCCTCCACTCCCTTCCTCCCACACAGAGGCCTACGCATCCGTGGGACGGTGTCGCAGAATTTTTTATTCTGCTGATGAATATGCAGTGGGAGCTTCTTTATTGGCGGGTCGCATTCCCTTCTTCCCTCTCCCTCCGTTTCCCCCTGCTCTGTTTTTCAGAATGTGCACTGGGGGAGAGAGGCCAGCCACACCCCTCTGCTGAGTGACACTCAATGAAGAGAGAGGGAAAAAAGACCCTGCCTGGTCCTTCTCCTAATGAGCAAATCAATGCATCTGTCTCTCAAGAGAGAGAGAGAGGGGCGCTAGCGGGACCCGAAGGACCAGGCCAAAACACTCACGCATAAGCCGTTACCGCATGCTCTGAATGGGCTTCTTTTTAAACTTAGCACAACAATATATCAGCCCGGAGGCCTCTCATTGAGCCGGCCCTTAATTAATTCAGCACTTTGACCCCAGGCTAGTAGTGTTGTCACGATACCAGAATTTTGACTTCGATACAATACTCGATACCGTCATGATACTTGATACCAAAACGTCACTGAATGGCACTTGATCCAGACAGCTAATTCAGCTAACGGACAGTTCAATCGATGGGCATCTTTTGAGTTCAATATCATTACATTCAATATCATTACACCATTTTTTTGAGACAGCCATGTACGCATTAATTGAATCAATTATACAATCATCCAACCAATTTTACCTTTTTTTTATCAATCTAACTACAAAACAACACAGTGGTAGTAATTTATTTGAATGGTAAATCTCTGTTGATAAACTGGATAAATCAAGATGTAGCCTAGGTCTATTCACAATACAGGTGAATGCATATTATTTAATAGGAGTGTGTAGCCCCCCGCCCCCTCCCAAACATCTTCCCGTGGCTATGCCTAAAATTGAAGCTGGAAGCTAACGGTATCGTCTTGCATTTCATAAAAGTGTTCAAGCCTGGATGGACATTGTTTTGCGAACAGTAATGAACAGTTTCAAATTATAATTTTTACCCCTTTTTCTCCCTACTTTTGTGATATCCAATTGGGTGTTACAGTCTTGTCCCTTCGCTGCAACTCCCCTACTGATTCGGGAGATGCAAAGGTCGAGAGCCATGCGTCCTCCGAAACACGACCCTGCCAAGTTGCACTGCTTCTTGACACACTGCTCACTTAACCCGGAAGCCAGCTGCACCAATGTGTTGGAGGAAACACCGTCCAGCTGGCGACCGAGGTCAGCTTGCAGGCGACCGAGGTCAGCTTGCAGGCGACCGAGGTCAGCTTGCAGGCGACCGAGGTCAGCTTGCAGGCGACCGAGGTCAGCTTGCAGGCGACCGAGGTCAGCTTGCAGGCGACCGAGGTCAGCTTGCAGGCGACCGAGGTCAGCTTGCAGGCGACCGAGGTCAGCTTGCAGGCGACCGAGGTCAGCTTGCAGGCGACCGGCCCGCCACAAGAAGTCGCTAGAGCACGATGGGACAAGGAAATCCCTGCCGCCCAAACCCTCCCCTAACCCCGACAACGCTGAGCCAAAATGGCCTTCAAAATGTATTTAGTTGCATTATTGAAGTGTGGTAACTTCTGTGCAGCATGAGTGGGGACTGGGGAGCTAATGGATCCCAGACAGCTTTAGCAATGAATGAGTAAGTGGAGCAGGCTCTTCGCGCTATAAAGGGGCTGCGCTGATAAACAGACGTGATGCTCTCAATCACGTGAGACACATTTTGACAGAAGTACCGAACATAACAACAATTCTAGTACCAAACTGGGGGGTTTCTGTATCGAAAAAATATTGACATTTTGGTATACCATGCAACACTACAGGCTAGCCACTCATTACCACGACGTCGGCCACACCACAGGTTTAACCTGTTGGGGATAGGGGGCAGTATTTGCACGGCCGGATAAAAAACGTACCCGATTTAATCTGGTTACTACTCCTGCCCAGTAACTAGAATATGCATATAATTGTTTGATTTGGATAGAAAACACCCTAAAGTTTCTAAAACTGTTTCAATGGTGTCTGTGAGTATAACAGAACTCATTTGGCAGGCCAAAACCTGAGAAGATTCCAAACAGGAAGCGCTCTCTCTGACTATTTCTTGGCCTTCTTGATCATCTCTATCCAAAACAGGGGATCTCTGGCATAACGTGACATTTTCTATCGCTCCCATAGGCTCTCAGAAGGCGCCAGAACATTGAATGGTGACTTTGCAGGCCATGGCTGAAAAACAGTAGCGCATTTGGATAGTGGTCGATCTGAGAACAATGAGACTGGGGCGCGTGCACAAGCCGACACCATGTTTTTATTTTTTCGTCTTTGAACGAAAACAGGGTTTCCTGGTCGGAATATTATCGCTTTTTTACGAGAAAAATCGCATAAAAATTGATTTTAACCTGTTATGGCTAGGGGGCAGTATTTTCACGGCCGGATAAAAAACGTACCCGATTTAATCTGATTATTACTCCTGCCCAGAAAGTAGAATATGCATATAATTATTAGCTTTGGATAGAAAACACTCCAAAGTTTCTAAAACTGTTTGAATGGTGTCTGTGAGTATAACAGAACTCATTTGGCAGGCCAAAACCTGAGAAGATTCCATGCAGGAAGTGCCCTGTCTGACAATTTCTTAGCCTTCTTGATTATCTCTATCCATTACAGGGGATCTCTGCTGTTACGTGACACTTCCTACGGCTCCCATGGGCTCTCAGAAGGCGGAAAAAGCTGAATCGTGGCTTTGCAGGCTCTGGCTGAAAAAAAGTAGTGCGTTTGGATAGTGGCTGGTCACAGTACTGTGAGACTCAGGCTCGTGCACGAGTGGACTCCATGTTTTATCTTTGAATGAAAACCACCGCTCCCGGTCGGAATATTATCGCTTTTTTACGAGAAAAATGGCATAAAAATTGATTTTAAACAGTGGTTGACATGCTTCGAAGTACGGTAATGGAATATTTAGAATTTTTTTGTCACGAAATGCGTCATGCGCGTGACCCTTATTTACACTTCGGATAGTGTCTTGAACGCACGAACAAAACGCTGCTATTTGGATATAACAATGGATTATTTTGAACCAAACCAACATTTGTTATTGAAGTAGCAGTCCTGGGAGTGCATTCTGACGAAGAACACCAAAGGTAATCAAACTTTTCTAATAGTAAATCTGACTTTGGTGAAGGCTAAACTTGCTGGGTGTCTAAATAGCTAGCTCGTGATGCCGGGCTATGTACTCAGAATATTGCAAAATGTGCTTTCACCGAAAAGCTATTTTAAAATCGGACACCTCGATTGCACAAAGGAGTTCTGTATCTATAATTCTTAAAATAATTGTTATGTTTTTTGTGAACGTTTAGTAATTTAGTAAATTCACCGGAAGTGTTCGGTGGGAATGATAGTTCTGAACGTCACATGCTAATGTAAAAAGCTGGTTTTTGATATAAATATGAACTTGATTGAACAAAACATGCATGTATTGTATAACATAATGTCCTAGGGTTGTCATCTGATAAAGATCATCAAAGGTTAGTGCTGCATTTAGCTGTGGTTTATATGATAGCTTGAAAAATGGGTGTATGATTATTTCTGGCTGGGTACTCTGCTGACATAATCTAATGTTTTGCTTTCGCTGTAAAGCCTTTTTGAAATCGGACAGTGTGGTTAGATAAAGGAGAGTCTTGTCTTTAAAATGCTGTAAAATAGTAATATGTTTGAAAAATGGAAGTTTTTGTATTTTTGAGGAATTTGTAATTCGCGCCACGCCTATCATTGGATATTGGAGCAGGTGTTCCGCTAGCGGAACGTCTAGATGTAAGAGGTTAAACAGCGTTTGACATGCTTCGAAGTACGGTAATGGAATATTTTGAAATATTTTGTCACGAAACGCGTCGGGCGCGTCACCCTTCTTTACCCTTTGGATAGTGTCTTGAACGCACGAACAAAACGCCACTATTTGGATATAGCTATGGATTATTTGGAACCAAACCAACATTTGTTATTGAAGTAGAAGTACTAGGAGTGCATTCTGACGAAGAACAGCAAAGGTAATTCAATTTTTCTAATAGTAAATCTGAGTTTGGTGAGTACCACACTTGGTGGGTGTCAAAATAGCTAGCCCGTGATGGCCTGGCTATCTACTCAGAATATTGCAAAATGTGCTTTCACCGAAAAGCTATTTTAAAATTGGACACCGCGATTGCATAAAGAAGTTCTGTATCTATAATTCTTAAAATAATTGTTATGTTTTTTGTGAACGTTTATCGTGAGTAATTTAGTAAATTCACCGGAAGTGTTCGGTGGGAACGCTAGTCACATGCTAGTCACATGCTAATGTAAAAAGCTGGTTTTTGATATAAATATAAACATGATTGAACAAAACATGCATGTATTGTATAACATAATGTCCTAGGAGTGTCATCTGATGAAGATCATCAAAGGTTAGTGCTGCATTTAGCTGTGGTTTGGGTTTATGTGACATTATATGCTAGCTTGAAAAATGGGTGTCTGATTATTTCTGGCTGGGTACTCTGCTGACATAATCTAATGTTTTGCTTTCGTTGTAAAGCCTTTTTGAAATCGGACAGTGTGGTTAGATTAACGGGAGTCTTGTCTTTAAAATGGTGTAAAATAGTCATATGTTTGAGAAATTGAAGTAATAGCATTTCTAAGGTATTTGAATATCGCGCCACGGGATTCCACTGGCTGTTGAGTAGGTGGGACGCAAGCGTCCCACTGGCCCAGAGAGGTTAAACTACTCCGTGTTCTTCAATTGAGGTGATTACCGTGTGTGTCTGAGACAGAGAAAAACCATAGTTGACCAGCAGCGGCATCCCCTTTAAAAAACAACATCACGGTAGAGTGCACCTGATGGAGGGAAGAGCAGGAGCTGGAATTGGTGGGTGGGGTAGTAGGGGGGATGGGGGTGGGGTGTATGGTTTAGGAGAGCGCATACACACACTTGCTTCTCTCTCCTTGCCCAAGGGAATGGGGTGTGCGGGAGGGGTGTGCGGGTAACAGACATTTGTTTTGGGAACATTTTCGTGCATTCGCTCGCACGATTGAATGGGAAGGGCTGGTGGATTGTGAATTGAGCGTGTCCGAACCGAGAATTTGTAGCAATTCAGGCCTTCATAATGCAGTTAAATGAAGCAAGGAAATGTTTGCAGCCTGGCCATGGCACAACACAGCAACCCTGATGTCCCTTCAACAGCCATGGCCGATCCAACAGAGAGGGTCTGTTCAGCGCCACTGTCTGTCCACACAATAACACAGAGACGGCCAGGCTGTTTCACTGTTTCTCGCACGAGCAGAAAATCTCACCCGGAAAATGTCCAGACAATAAGGCCTCTTTTTGCCTGACATATGCTGTTTTTTGGGGGGGCTTTTATGTATATCTGCAATGGTATTATAAAAAGTCAGGACAGCAATACATCAGTCTTTAATGCACCACCTGACAAGTTGTTCTTTCTCTCTGTGTTTTCACAGTCTCACACAATCACATTCATACATAAAGCCATAATTTATAGAATAAAATAATAAACAATCTTCAATACAAACACTTTATAATAGTATTGTTTAGACAACAGATCCTGGTATTATGAAAAGTCAGAACAGGAACACATCAGTCTTCAATGCACCATCTGACAAGTTGTTCTATAGAGGAGCATGAAGAAAAGTTAAACACATCCTGTATCACATTTCCAATACATTGCTAGATGTATTTTTTTCCCCTTCATTTTTATTCAAGAGCGCATAAAGAACATGTACCATACATACACAACATATCTTTGCTGTCTTTACAAAGGAGTGTAATTACATTCACATGTTAAAACCTCTACAGGATCGGTGAGCTAACGTAGGCTAATGTGATTAGCATGAGGTTGTAGGTAACAAGAACATTTCCCAGGACATAGACATATCTGATATTGGCAGAAAGCTTAACCTGTTGGGGGTAGGTGGCAGTATTTACACGGCCGGATAAAAAACGTACCCGATTTAATCTGGTTATTACTACTGCCCAGAAACTAGAATATGCATATAATTATTGGCTTTGGATAGAAAACACCCTAAAGTTTCTAAAACTGTTTGAATGGTGTCTGTGAGTATAACAGAACTCATATTGCAGGCAAAAACCTGAGAAGATTCTGTACAGGAAGTGCCCTCTCTGACCATTCCTTGAGCTTCTTGACTCTGTTTATTGAAGACTGAGGATCTTTGCTGTAACGTGACACTTCCTACGGCTCCCATAGGCTCTCAGAAGGCGGGAAAAAGCTGAATGATGTAATTCCAGCCACTGGCTGAAAAACATTAGCGCATTTGGTAAGTGCTCTATCAGAGGACAATGGGCTGAGGCGCGTGCACGAGTCGACCCCATGTTTGATTTTCTTTCGTCTTTAAACCTAAACACGCTTTCCCGGTCGGAATATTATCGCTTTTTTACGAGAAAAATGGCATAAAAATTGATTTTAAACAGCGGTTGACATGCTTCGAAGTACGGTAATGGAATATTTAGAAATGTTTTGTCACGAAATGCGTCGTGCGCGTCACCCTTCTTTACCATTCGGATAGTGTCTTGAACGCACGAACAAAACAGAGGATATTTGGATATAACTATGGATTATTTTGAACCAAACCAACATTTGTTATTGAAGTAGAAGTCCTGGGAGTGCATTCTGACGAAGAACAGCAAAGGTAATAACATTTTTCTTATAGTAAATCTGATTTTGGTGAGTGCTAAACTTGGTGGGTGTCTAAATAGCTAGCCCTGTGATGCCGGGCTATCTACTGAGAATATTGCAAAATGTGCTTTCACCGAAAAGCTATTTTAAAATCGGACATAGCGAGTGCATAGAGGAGTTCTGTATCTATAATTCTTTAAATAATTGTTATGTTTTTTGTGAACGTTTATCGTGAGTAATTTAGTAAATTCACCGGAAGTTTGCGGGGGGTATGCTAGTTCTGAACGTCACATGCAAATGTAAAAAGCTGTTTTTTGATATAAATATGAACTTGATTGAACAAAACATGCATGTATTGTATAACATAATGTCCTAGGGTTGTCATCTGATGAAGATCATCAAAGGTTAGTGCTGCATTTAGCTGTGGTTTGGGTTTATGTGACATTATATGCTAGCTTGAAAAATGGGTGTCTGATTATTTCTGGCTGGGTACTCTGCTGACATAATCTAATGTTTTGCTTTCGTTGTAAAGCCTTTTTGAAATCGGACAGTGTGGTTAGATTAACGAGAGTCTTGTCTTTAAGTTCTTGTTCATCTAACTGCACTGTCCAATTTACAGTAGCTATTACATTGAAAGAATACCATGCTATTGTTTGAGGAGAGTGCACAGTTATGAACTTGAAAATATATTAACCTCTTGGGGCTAGGTGGGACGCTAGCGTGCCACCCGTGGTGCACTCCATCAACAGCAGGTGCATTTCAAGAGCGGCAAATTTGAATCCAAATAAATGTCAAAATTCAAATTTTTCAAAAATACAACTATTTTACACCATTTGAAAGATAAACATCTCCTTAATCTAACCACGTTTTACGATTTCAAAAAGGTTTTACGGCGAAAGCATACATTTAGAGTATGTTAGGACAGTACATTTACAAGAGTTGTGTGTAATGTTTTGTCAAGTCAAAGACAGGGTCACCAAAACCATAAAACCAGCTAAAATGATGCACTAACCTTTTACAATCTCCATCAGATGACACTCCTAGGACATTATGTTAGACAATGCATGCATTTTTAGTTCTATCAAGTTCATATTTATATCCAAAAACAGCGTTTTACTATGGCATTGATGTTGAGGAAATCGTTTCCCTCCAATAACCGGCAGTCAAGTCAACACCACAAATTAAATAATTAAAATTAGAAAACATTGGTAAAATATTATATTGTCATTTAAAGAATTATAGATTTACATCTCTTGAACGCAATCAACTTGCCAGATTTAAAAATAACCTTACTGGGAAATCACACTTTGCAATAATCTGAGCACTGCGCCCAGAAAAATACGCGTTGCGATACAGACTAGACGTCATGTTGGGGAGATCTAAAATCGAAAATACTATGTAAATAATCCATTACCTTTGATTCTCTTCATCAGATGTCACTTCCAGGTATCACAGGTCCATAACGAATGTAGTTTTGTTCAAAAAAGCTCATCATTTATGTCCAAAAATCTCAGTCTCGTTAGCACATGATCTAAGCCAGCCGGACTTCTCGTCATGAACGAGGGGAAAAAATATATTTCCGTTCGTTCAAACATGTCAAACGTTGTATAGCACAAATCATTAGGGCCTTTTTTAACCAGAACATGAATAATATTCAAGGTGGACGAATGCATACTCTTTTATAACGTATTGGAACGAGGGTACCCAACATGAACTTGCGCGCCAGGTGTCTAATGGGACATCATCGTTCCATGGCTCTTGTTCGGTCAGATCTCCCTCCAGAAGACTCAAAACACTTTGTAAAGGCTGGTGACATCTAGTGGAAGCAATAGGAAGTGCCAAAATATTCCTAAACCCCTGTGTTTTTCAATGGGATAGGTTTAAAGTCAATACAACACATCAGGTATCCACTTCCTGTCAGAAAATGTCTCAGGGTTTTGCCTGCCAAATGAGTTCTGTTATACTCACAGACACCATCAAACGGTTTTAGAAACTTTAGAGTGTTTTCTATCCATATATAATAAGTATATGCATATTCTAGTTACTGGGTAGGATTAGTAACCAGATTAAATCGGGTAAAACATTTTTATCCAGACGTGCAAATGCTGCCCCCTAGACCCAACAGGTTAATAAACCAATTAGGCACATTTGGGCAGTCTTGATACAACATTTTGAACAGAAATGCAATGGTTCATTGGATCAGTCTAAAACATTGCACATACACTGCTGCCTTCTAGCGGCCCAAATATAAATTGCGCCCATATTCCTAAGTCATATATTGACCTTTCTCTTGCAAAGATGATGGGGGAAAAGAAAAAAAATGCATGTTTTTTTCTTTGTATTATCTTTTACAAGATCTAATGTGTTATTTTCTCCTACATTAATTTCACATTTCCACAAACTTCAAAGTGTTTCCTTTCAAATGGTATCAAGAATATGAATGTCCTTGCTTCAGGTCCTGAGCTACAAGCAGTTAGATTTGGGTATGTCATTTTAGGCGAAAATTGAAAAAAGGGTCCTATCCTTCAGGGTACATTTTGGCTATATAGAGCAAATATGTCAAGAGTCTGAATAAGAATACAATTTGGATAAAGCCACAGAAAAACAACAGAAACAAACAAAAAATACAAAAATTGGAGAATAAGACCAGGAACTCTGACCAGACACCTTCATTCCTATGCTGTCTATGTTGCAAAATGTATGTAATTCTCTCCATGTTAGCAAGTTCCCTGCATAAACCTAACCAAATATCTTTTGAGGGTGCATGTTCATTTTTCCAGCATTTTGTTACACATTTCCTTGCTGCTGCTAAAAGATAATCTATCAATTTAAGTGGAGAGGATCGGAGTGTATTCACAGGAACAGCACCTAGGAGATGGGTCTGGTTAAATAATAATACCTGTGATGTATTGTATGAAATTTAGAATTTCAGACCAAAAAGACTGGATTTTCAGACATTGCCAAAATATATGTGATAAAGTACCTATACTGCCTCCAACACGTAGAGCATATTCCTTTTTTCATTTTGAATTGAAACTTCCTTGTTCGGTTACTTGTAGTGGCTTTATATAGTGTTTTCCATATATTCCCCCAACTCTCCTCTGATATCTGCACCTGTAATTCAACCTGCCATGAGTTCCTAAGATTATCTAAAGATAATATTTGCATGTTAAGGATATTGTTGTAAAAAAAATGAAAGGGTTCCAATGTTTTTCCCTTGATAAAGTAATTAAATCATCTCATCAATAGGAGTTATCGGCTTTTTTAACAATGAATTACCTTACTTAACCTGTTGGGTCTAGGGGGCAGCATTTGCACGTCTGGATAAAAAAAATGTACCTGATTTAATCTGGTTACTAATCCTACCCAGTAACTAGAATATGCATATACTTATTATATATGGATAGAAAACACTCTAAAGTTTCTAAAACTGTTTGAATGGTGTCTGTGAGTATAACAGAACTCATTTGGCAGGCAAAACCCTGAGACATTTTCTGACAGGAAGTGGATACCTGATGTGTTGTATTGACTTTAAACCTATCCCATTGAAAAACACAGGGGCTTAGGAATATTTTGGCACTTCCTATTGCTTCCACTAGATGTCACCAGCCTTTACAAAGTGTTTTGAGTCTTCTGGAGGGAGATCTGACCGAACAAGAGCCATGGAACGATGATGTCCCATTAGACACCTGGCGCGCGAGTTCATGTTGGGTACCCTCGTTCCAATACGTTATAAAAGAGTATGCATTCGTCCACCTTGAATATTATTCATGTTCTGGTTAAAAAAGGCCCTAATGATTTATGCTATACAACGTTTGACATGTTTGAACGAACGGAAATATATTTTTTCCCCTCGTTCATGACGAGAAGTCCGGCTGGCTTACATCATGTGCTAACGAGACGGAGATTTTTGGACATAAATGATGAGCTTTTTTGAACAAAACTACATTCGTTATGGACCTGTGATACCTGGAAGTGACATCTGATGAAGAGAATCAAAGGTAATGGATTATTTACATAGTATTTTCGATTTTAGATCTCCCCAACATGACGTCTAGTCTGTATCGCAACGCGTATTTTTCTGGGCGCAGTGCTCAGATTATTGCAAAGTGTGATTTCCCAGTAAGGTTATTTTTAAATCTGGCAAGTTGATTGCGTTCAAAAGATGTAAATCTATAATTCTTTAAATGACAATATAATATTTTACCAATGTTTTCTAATTTTAATTATTTAATTTGTGACGCTGACTTGACTGCCGGTTATTGGAGGGAAACGATTTCCTCAACATCAATGCCATAGTAAAACGCTGTTTTTGTATATAAATATGAACTTGATAGAACTAAAAATGCATGCATTGTCTAACATAATGTCCTAGGAGTGTCATCTGATGGAGATTGTAAAAGGTTAGTGTATCATTTTAGCTGGTTTTATGGTTTTGGTGACCCTGTCTTTGACTTGACAAAACATTACACACAACTCTTGTAAATGTACTGTCCTAACATACTCTAAATTTATGCTTTCGCCGTAAAACCTTTTTGAAATCGTAAAACGTGGTTAGATTAAGGAGATGTTTATCTTTCAAATGGTGTAACATAGTTGTATTTTTGAAAAATTTGAATTTTGACATTTATTTGGATTCAAATTTGCCGCTCTTGAAATGCACCTGCTGTTGATGGAGTGCACCACAGGTGGCACGCTAGCGTCCCACCTAGCCCCAAGAGGTTAACAGAACCTGGTATGGGCCTTCCCAACGGGGCTGGTTCCAGTCTTTTCTCCTTAGGGACTGGATCCACACCCAGTCTCCTGGTTGTACTGAGTGAATCACCTTCTCCTGTAATTCACCTGTTGGACACAAAATCTTGGACATACGGGTTTGCTTAACAAACAGTCTTCTCATGTGTTCTGTTAGTATTTCTTCAACTTCTATGTCTACCTGTTCTGGTATCTCAAACTCTGGCATTCTATTTGTTCAACCCGATTAGCTAAAATGTCATCCATCATTTAAAGAGATAGATCCTAGTAAACCAACTCTAGGGATAATATCTTGACCTCATATTTTAGCTACCATAATCATGTCCACCAAGTAAGTTGGGAACACTTCTACCCATTTGCTATACTTATCTATTATTGTTAAACACCCCTTCTTCCCCTCAATTCGGAATAGTTCAATAAGTCCATTTCCAAATGTTGGAATGGATATTCTACAAAAAAATTGTTTAAGTAATTATCCTAACCTTTTCTATCATACTTCCCCCCTATTGATACATTGCTTAGCCCATTTATCAATATTGCTGCATATCTAAACAATGTCTTTGGTAAGATTAGTAAATTATCCTTATGTCAGACCTTCTCTTGTAGGATGCCCCCTTTCATTTTCCACATGTCCAATTCTCCCTGGGGCCTTCATCCTTGGCTATCTATCTTCTCCTGCTGGCCCCCCTCCTTTCTTCCTGCTACTCCCCAACCCTGAAGGTTTCAGCAGTGCGGGGGAGGACTTCGCCGTCTGCCCTTCCTTCTATCTGGCCGTCGCTCTTTCTCATAACAGTCAGTATCAAATATGGTTTGTTTCCAAATATTGACTAAATGTCTCACTGTCTCCCTTGTTGCACTCCTAGATTTTAGAAAAATCAACATGTCTTAATATCAAGATTATTCCATAGCTACTTCGATACCCTCAATGATCCTGGATCACCTACAGATGTCATAAATTCCTGTCCCGTTGGCTTAGAATATATCCTAATACTTGACATAAGTCTACCATTATTAAACTTATTCAACAACAAAATATAATAATACTATTATATCAATTCCACAGCCTTGTTGTGTTAAATCTCTTCCACTGAATACAACCACAGCTGACTTCCTAAGGGAAAATAAACTTATCTAGATCATGTAAAAAAATATACCCCTACTTATCAAAAGATATTCACATAACATAATCAGATCAAAATGACTAATCTGAACTACTCCTCAAAGAAAAATTATTGTACCCTTATCGTCATTCTGTCTTCTCATTGGTTCAAATTATCAATTGTGTCTAAGAACTTTAACTCCATCATAATTATCAGTTCTACAAATTTCCTTAAAATCAATATCACCAATGACCATAAATTCACTATCCAAATGGCTTTTCAATGCGGCTGATCAGACCACAAAGGAAAAGTCACCAGAGGGGTCAAAAGTCATACCACCCTTTCAGAACCATGTTTCTTACTACATCAGACAAATGAAAGCTAAGAACTTTATTTACATTTTGTATCCCGGGTTCCTAGAACGTCCTACAGGAATGCGCACGCCGGCCAGGCACACGGACAACTGTGATTAATTTGCACTGTTCCTGCAAAATAAAATAAACTCACCCTGCAATCCACCTTTCTGACCTGACATTGTTTCACATAATGGAAAAAGATTATAAGGATAGAATACATTCACTTCCTTCTCAATCCACTGGTGTTACTAAATAATCAAACCAAGAATCAATAACCAGAATTTATCACAAAACCTTTACGATTCCATTATTCAGACCAGAATTGCTTCCAGCCACATATAGTCCAGTGCTCACAACCAACTCTCCTCGTTTTACCCATAGGAAAAAATATTACCTCTTTTCAAACAGCGTTCTGCCTTACCTCTATCGTAAGATTAAAACCAATGTTACAACTTTATCTCTCTTTCGGCTTCACACTTATGAAATGTCTATGACCTTAAATGTATCATGTAAATCTCCAAATGTATAAAATACTTCTTTCAACTCCTTTAGCATAAAAATAAACCCCATTTCGCTCGGTACTATTCTATCGCAATCACCTATGCGCTCATTATAATTCATTAGATTTAGGTAACTGTCTCTTCAATTTAAACTAAACAAGCTATCAAAACATTCGCTTTCTATCTTAAACAAACACTAACAACCGTATCGTTCCAGTCAAAACATAACAATAATTAAATTACATTTTAGTCCCATGGTGCATGGGCTAGGATCTGAACCCGGGCCTCCCGCATGGCAGGCGAGTATTCTACCACTTAACCACCAACATGCTCCCTAGCAATATGACCCGGTTTGTGATAGTTAAAGCATCTATTTTGGTTTCTTTTGACTGTTTCTATCCACTTTTCTCGACTTCCTCCCTTTCTCCCCCTCTATCCACTTTCTCAATAAGTTTACTCAATCCTGTTCTCCTTTCTGTGTCTCTGTGGGGGATTTGGGAGTCCTCTCCGTCTGAGAGGAATTACTACTCGTGTTCGTTAAATTACTATCGTAGTTATTCTGCTCCTTCTCACAATCTAGAATTTCGTATGAATCTTAAATGATCTTCTTATTCTATGTGCTTTTTTAAAACTCTGATTCAATTACAATCTGTGTCTACTTGTTATTAATCTTTGTGTATGCTATTTACTGTTGTTAACCTAGAATTGAAGAATAATTATTCGTATGGACCCTGACACATTGTTCATATCTCACGCATAGACGAATCAATAAGTTATACTTATTTACCAAACAATACCTGTCTTATCTCGCGACTGTTGACTGAACAATATATCTATCTCTCACGCAACAATTATCTTCCAATTCTATGTGTGTGTTTATAAGTATTCAATTTAAAACTTCTATGTGTATCACAACCCTATGTATTTCCTTCTCACAATATAGAATTCTTTCTCTAGAATGATCATTCGTATGGACCCTGACACATTGTTTATATCTCACGCGTAGACCAAACACTGCAACCAGTTTTACTTTTAGGTCTTACTGCCTGTCTTTTCTCGCGACTGTTGACTGAACAATATATTCACCTCACACGCGAACAATCATCCTAGAATAAACACTCTATCTCTCTCGAAAACTTTTCTATAGAGTTGTTTGATCGGACATTAGGTTGCATAGGTATGCAATTATAAGCTACTTTCCAGGGTTCATAAAGCCCTAGTTAATGGCCTATTTATCTATTGCTCCCTTGTAACAATAATATCTTATCTCACTCCGCCATATTAGGTTTCCCTTTTCCCATGGATATCAGACCTAAATGGACTCCCCCTTAAAGATCTGACTATCCCCTTATAGTCTGTTGACCCTTTTTTACGTTATCAGGTCTCACCATAAGCGCTAGTTTAGTTTTATGCAGTGGCCACAGTTGCCCAGGGTCATTACGGACCCTGTTTCGCCATTTTTGAATTTACAACTAATTCCTGTCTTCCATTCGCACAGAATACTTGGTTCCCTTTAAAACATTTTTTCTCTTTGCGAACTTATAAAGACAGGTCACCAGCTATAAACTTCCCTGTCCGGATATTTCCAGCGTCTAACACCCAGAGTACATTAAAATCCTCTAATCGCTCCCGCCTTTCACTCTCACATCAATCGCTTTTGCCCTTCACTCGCACAACAATGTAATGCAAACATACAGGTGCTATCACTCATTCCTCATTTAATGTAATCATACAGGTGCTATGCCCCAAAAAACTGAATAAAGCGCACTGACCTTGTTCTGCATCTGAGATTTCAATGTTGGTAGAATCTCGTCAATCTCGTCACTGCCTCTGTCGCATACCAGTTTGCCACCAGCTTGTAAAGAACCCTCAGCAAGGGGCCAGGTCTTTAATCTACGGATATTTCATCTGCCCGTGCACGGTTTCTGTGTCTCCCTGGACCGACAGGGGCAGATATTGAGATCCGGGCTCGAAGGACCAGTTGATAATGGAATTTTATATCCTAATGCTATAAATTAACAATCAATATATCCTTGACTAATCCCCAGGGTTTGTAAGACACTGGGATAATAATTAGGCAAGGACTCAGCTTTCTACAAAAGGTCTGTTCAGTTTATTCAGAGAACTGACAAATGACAAAGATGTTCATTTTATCCTCTCTCCGCTTACGCACACACATCCACACCCAAAAGTAGATAACCTATGCACACACATACGCACAGACAGTAGGTGAACAGTATCTCTTCCTTGACCTGCTACCACTGTTCCAGCACTGCATGTTCCTTTCCCCATAGATTAGGAGAACCTTGAAGGCTCCTCCCGGTATCTCTAAATACACACACACATTTCTCTCCCTTTCCAGCCTCTACTTGACCTTTATGAGACTAACGTTCAGTACATTAATTATTAATTATCCATGCTCCCTAACTACTAATTAATGATGGATTATTGATTCATTTACCCTTATTAGATAATTCTCTTATCAGATACACATAAGGCAATTCTAGGTCTTGTGGCATATTTTGGTTAAACTATCCCCAATTCAATGGAATTGCAACCCTCTGCATGCACAGTGCATTCTTCCATCACATGTGTAGTGTACTCTTCCATCACATGTACAGCTGATTCTCAAGATCTTGCACACACACTAATGAGATGCTGTTGAGCCCACATTACTACACTGTCTGAGCCAAGGACTACATGCTTTCTGGTAAGTTTTGTTTACAATACTGGGTGGGGTGAATATATTTTATATGACATTCATTATTTTTGTTAACTAGTAAATAGGAGCCTACAGCATGTGTGTTTAAATCATTCTAATTGTTAACAAATTCTGCTAGTTACTTTTTACTACCATGTGGGTTTTAGCTTGCTTGAGCCTGCTAACTGAGGAGTGTTAATTCACCTGTTTCCAAACATGCTTCATTTTAAAACATTTTTTCTTACAAAGGAGTTGTTTAATCTAACTGCTTAACTATTTATCTGTATATTGAATTGTATTTGTTGTTTTTTTACTTATTTTTTCTAATCTTTACAGGAAAATGATACAGGCTCTATCTGATGTGTTGAGACATTTCACTGCAGCTAATGTAGAAGGAAAAGCTGTGTACATTTGCAAATACTGTGCCAAATCATATGTGAAGAATGATTCTACAACAAAGATGCAGAATCTTCTGGCAAAGTGCATAAAGTTCCCTCAGCGCTTACAACAAGTAACCTCTGATAAGTCACTCTACGTCTATTCAAGGTGAAAATGATGAATCAGACACCTTATCGATAGCAAAAGCTCATGGTCCTCCTGGAATCAGAAGTTTTTTGACTCAATGGAGTAGTCAAGAAATGCTGCAACTGGTTCACCTCTGATGCTCACAGGCAATGTGTATTGGAAGAGATTTCTGAATGTTCTTCGCCCAGCATACACATCCCTCCAACCAGACATGCGTTATCTACTCATTTTCTGGATGCAGAGTTCAACAGAGTTCAAGTGAAGGTCAAGCAAATCATAGAGAAAGCAGACTGTATGGCAATCATCTCTGATGGGTGGTTGAATGTTCATAGGCAAGGAATAATTAACTACATCATCTCCACCCCTCAACCAGTATTCTACAAGAGCACAGACACAAGGGACAACAGACACACCGGTCTCTACATTGCAGATGAGCTGAAGGCAATCATCAATGACCTTGGACCACAGAAGGTATTTGCAGTGGTGACAGACAATGCTGCGAACATGAAGGCTGCTTGGTCTAAAGTGGAGGAGTCCTACCCTCACATCACAACCATTGGCTGTGCTGCTCATACACTTAATCTGCTCCTCAAGGACATCATGGCACTGAAAACAATTGATACTCTACAAGAGAGCCAAGGAAATGGTTAGGTATGTGAAGGGTCATCAAGTTATAGCAGCAATCTACCTCACCAAGCAAAGTGAGAAGAATAAGAGCACCACATTGAAGCTGCCCAGCAACACCTGTTGGGGTGGTGTTGTCATCATGTTTGACAGTCTCCTGGAGGGGAAGGAGTCTCTCCAAGAAATGACCATATCACAGTCTGCCGATATGGACAGCCCCATCAAGATGATCCTCCTGGATGATGCATTTTGGGAGAGAATGGTAAGCAGCCTGAAACTCCTGAAATCTATAGCAGTAGTCATTGCACAGATTTATGGACGCAGCCACTGCTAGCTAGCCAACTCTACCAGCTAGCAGTACTGTATAATTTTTAGTCAATAAGATTTTTTGCAACGTAAGCTTAACTTTCTGAACATTCGAGATGTGTAGTCCACTTGTGTAGCTAGCAGGACTGACTTTGTGTTAGCTAGCCAACGTTTAATTACTTCTGCGTTATGAAAGGAACTAGAAACGGACACGAATGATCCATTGGTAGTTTGTTGTAACCAAGTATTGGTGCTAACCGTGTGTTATTGGATGCTAGCATGCTAGTTAGCTATGGTGTCATAGGATACGGTGCGCTGGGTGGGTTTCACGGAAGAATACTGTACCAAGTTATCTAGCTGAATAAACTAAGTTTGAGCCTATTCCTGGAAACATTGAACCACTGTAGTTTACATCAATTATAATTTCTAAAGTGGAAGTTGGAAAAGTTATATTAGAGTGTTTCAGTGAATGGTTAGTGAGGGAGGCCCTGCTCTCTCGCTTCCCCAGTTGTTTAGTTAATTTTCATGCCAATCTCCTTTGCATTAGCGTAGCCTCTCCTGTAGCCTATCAACTATGTGTCTGTCTATCCCTGTTCTCTCCTCTCTGCACAGGCTATACAAACGCTTCAAACCGCATGGCCGCTGCCACTCTAACCTGGTGGTCCCAGCGCGCACGACCCACGTGGAGTTCCAGGTCTCCGGCAGCCTCTGGAACTGCCGGTCTGTGGCCAACAAGTCAGAATTCATCTCAGCCTATGCTACCCTCCAGTCCCTCGACTTCTTGGCGCTGACGGAAACATGGATTACTACAGACAACACTGCTACTCCTACTGCTCTCTCCTCGTCTGACCACGTCTTCTTGCATACCCCGAGAGCATCTGGTCAGCGGGGTGGGGGCACTGGAATCCTCATCTCTCCCAAGTGGACATTCTCTCTTTCTCCCCTGACCCATCTGTCTATCTCCTCCTTTGAATTCCATGCTGTCACAGTCACTAGCCCATTCAAGCTTAACTTCTTACATCTAGACGTTCCGCTAGCGGAACACCACTCCAATATCCAATGATAGGGCGTGGCGCGAAATACAAACTCCTCGAAAATCCAAAAACTTCCATTTTTCAAACATATGACTACATTAGATTATGTCAGCAGAGTACCCAGCCAGAAATAATCAGACACCCATTTTTCAAGCTAGCATATAATGTCACAAAAACCAAAACCACAGCTAAATGCAGCACTAACCTTTGATGATCTTCATCAGATGACACTCCTAGGACATTACGTTATACAATACATGCATGTTTTGTTCAATCAAGTTCATATTTATATCAAAAACCAGCTTTTTACATTAGCATGTGACGTTCAGAACTAGCATTCCCACCGAACACTTCCGGTGAATTTACTAAATTACTCACGATAAACGTTCACAAAAAACATAACAATTATTTTAAGAATTATAGATACAGAACTCCTTTGTGCAATCGAGGTGTCCGATTTTAAAATAGCTTTTCGGTGAAAGCACATTTTGCAATATTCTCAGTAGATAGCCCAGCCATCACGGCTAGCCATTTAGACACCCGGCAAGTTTAGCCCTGACCAAAGTCAGATTTACTATTACAAAAGTTTGATTACCTTTGTTGTCTTCGTCAGAATGCACTCCCAGGACTGCTACTTCAATAACAAATGTTGGTTTGGTTCAAAATAATCCATCGTTATATCCAAATAGCGGCGTTTTGTTCGTGCGTTGCAAGACACTATCCGAAATGGTAAATCAGGGTCACGAGCATGGCGCAATTCGTGACAAAAAAATTCTAAATATTCCATTACCGTAGTTCGAAGCATGTCAACCGCTGTTTAAAATCCATTTTTATGCCATTTTTCTCGTAAAAAAGCGATAATATTCTGACCGGGAATCTCCGTTTAGGTAAACAGAGGAAAGAAAACAAAGCATTCGGTCGACGCGGGCACGCGCCTGAGTCTCACAGTACTGTAACCAGCCACTACCCAAACGCGCTACTTTTTTTCAGCCAGAGCCTGCAAAGCCACGATTCAGCTTTTTGCCGCCTTCTGAGAGCCCATGTGAGCCGTAGGAAGTGTCACGTAACAGCAGAGATCTTTTGTAATGGATAGAGATAATCAAGAAGGGGAAGAAATTGTCAGACAGGCCACTTCCTGCATGGAATCTTCTCAGGTTTTGGCCTGCCATATGAGTTCTGTTATACTCACAGACACCATTCAAACAGTTTTAGAAACTTTAGGGTGTTTTCTATCCAAAGCCAATACTTATATGCATATTCTAGTTACTGGGCAGGAGTAGTAACCAGATTAAATCGGGTACGTTTTTTATCCAGCCGTGTCAATACTGCCCCCTAGCCCTAACAGGTTAAGTTGCAGTGCAAGAAGTTTCCCTGGTTTGTCTCCCTGAGTATAGTATTTATTCCAGGCAAATCATATAGAACCCTCAGCTTTATAAGTAAGAAGTATATTATTAAGCTCCCCTTTCGCTGCAGCCAACTGAATTAGTGTCCCCATCCCCTTGTTTCTTGTCTTTCTTCTAATTAGGAAATTTCTCTCTCAATCTTCTCTTGTTTTTGTATACATACTTTTTTGAGCAGAGATGAAAAGCTGTGATTTGACCCCTAAGATAAGCCTTAGCACTCTCCCATAAAAGGGTTGAATTCCAAAAACGTTGTACGTTTCACCCAGAAGAGAAGCATTTAACCTCCACCTATATGTATCAGGTTGTCAATCTTTTAACCTTAGTTTTTGGGATACCGAACTATGATCTGAGATGGTGATGTTATTAATAATACAGTTTTCTACCTGATGAGCTAAGGTCTGAGTGATAAGTATCAGGATTTGTAAAGAAAGTATAGTCTTTTGTTGTTGGATTTAACTTTCTCCAAATATCAATAAACCACTGTTCTTCACAGTGAAATTGAACTGCTCTAAACATTTTTTATATGGACCACCTGGTTGTGACTTGTCCAAATGTGGAGATAATGTGCAATTAAAGTCACCTCCAACTACACAATGTGTATTTGAATGCTTAGCAATCTCTAAGAATCTCTATCTATTAATAAATTGTAGGGAATCATAATTTGGTACATACAATAAAAGTAACATTTATGCCAAAATAATAGGCACTGAATAATAACAAACCGACCCTCTGTATCAGTTACCTTATTTTTTTATGTAAAATACAACCTCTTCTTTACCAGTATACAAACACCATTTCTTTTTGAGGAGTGAGAGGAAAAAAAGTCTGACCTACCCATTCCCGTTTAAGCTTTTTGTGCTCCTAGAGGAGGGCAATGTCACAATCCGTTTGTTTTAGCTCTGTCAATATTTTTTTCAGTTTAAACACATGGTTTAAGCCCCTCTCATTATAAATCTAAATGTTAAGTGATTTCATTGTCAGTATAAAGTGTTAATATAAAACACCTCAGACCTTGATTTGACTTGACCTTTTCCTCGCACCCATTTGTTTTTTATTTCAATACAAAACACACACAGAAACCTCAAGATCATCAACACAAAAATAAGTGTCTCATCTAGAATGAAGGAAGCCCGAACAGTGAAATTAAAAGTAGAACACATAAGACTGCCACATTCCTGGGTGGCAGATCTTGGTGGTGTGGTGTTCTTTAAACAAGGGGGGTTCCTCACAAGACCCAGTAGCAGGGCAATTGTGGAAACTAAGTGGTATTTCGGCCTATATTATAGTATGTCTGACCTAATATTTATCACTAGACAATTTCACTTCAGCGACCTATCATTGAAAGAGTAGCCTGGATGCAAAAATAAATAAATAAGAAACAAAAACAGGAGGAGCCCATAAACCTGCATGGATGAGATATTCCCTGCGCTCCGTTATTAACTATGAAACATACCCCCTTAGCCTATTACATTTTTTCCCAACTCAAATAATATCAGGTTATAAGAAAACAGAACGCAAACAAAAAATTGCAAGCATATGTGGGCAGGCATAGTTAACGGTCTCTCGTTCCAAAGTAGGCTGTCCTAAACATTAAGGGTTAAATGCTAGAAATGAAATGTAATCCAAAAGCATTATCTAAATCAATAAAGGATTAGCACATTTTAGGATAATATTTTCAGTAACCTACGCTTGGGTAAACTGTATGTAATTCAAATCAAATGTATTTACAGTGGGGGGGAAAGTATCTGATCCCCTGCTGATTTTGTATGTTTGCCCACTTACAAAGAAATGATTAGTCTATAATTTTAATAGTAGGTTTATTTGAACAGTGAGAGATAGAATAACAAAAAATGTTTAAAAAAAACCGCATGTCAAAAATGTTATAAAATGATTTGCATTTTAATGAGGGAAATAAGTATTTGACCCCTCTGCAAAACATGACTTAGTACTTGGTTGGCAAAACCCTTGTTGGCAATCACAGAGGTCAGACGTTTCTTGTAGTTGGCCACCAGGTTTGCACACATCTCAGGAGGGATTTTGTCCCACTCCTCTTTGCAGATCTTCTCCAAGTCATTAAGGTTTCGAGGCTGACGTTTGGCAACTCGAACCTTCAGCTCCCTCCACAGATTTTCTATGGGATTAAGGTCTGGAGACTGGCTAGGCCACTCCAGGACCTTAATGTGCTTCTTCTTGAGCCACTCATTTGTTGCCTTGGCCGTGTGTTTTGGGTCATTGTCATGCTGTCATCCACGACCCATTTTCAATGCCCTGGCTGAGGGAAGGAGGTTCTCACCCAAGATTTGACGGTACATGGCCCTGTCCATCGTCCATTTGATGCGGTGAAGTTGTCCTGTCCCCTTAGCAGAAAAACACCCCCAAAGCATAATGTTTCCACCTCCATGTTTGACGGTGGAGATGGTGTTCTTGGGGTCATAGGCAGCATTCCTCCTCCTCCAAACACGGCGAGTTGAGTTGATGTCAAAGAGCTCCATTTTGGTCTCATCTGACCACAACACTTTCACCAGTTGTCCTCTGAGTCATTCAGATGTTCATTGGCAAACTTCAGACGGGCATGTATATGTATTCTTGAGCGGGGGGACCTTGCGGGCGCTGCAGGATTTCAGTCCTTCATGGCGTAGTGTGTTACCAATTGTTTTCTTGGTGACTATGGTCCCAGCTGCCTTGAGATCATTGACAAGATCCTCCCGTGTAATTCTAGGCTGATTCCTCACCGTTCTCATGATCATTGCAACTCCACGAGGTGAGATCTTGCATGGAGCCCCAGGCCGAGGGATATTGACAGTTCTTTTGTGTTTCTTCTATTTGCGAATAATCGCACCAAATTTTGTCACCTTCTCACCAAGCTGCTTGGTCTTGTAGCCCATTCCAGCCTTGTGTAGGTCTACAATCTTGTCCCTGACATCCTTGGAGAGCTCTTTGATCTTGTCCATGGTGGAGAGTTTGTAATCTGATTGATTGATTGCTTCTGTGGACAGGTGTCTTTTTTACAGGTAACAAGCTGTGGTTAGGAGCACTCCCTTTAAGAGTGTGCTCCTAATCTCAGCTCGTTACCTGTATAAAAGACACCTGGGAGCCAGAAATCTTTCTCATTGAGAGGGGGTCAAATACTTATTTCCCTCATTAAAATGCAAATCAATTTATAACATTTCTGACATGCGTTTTTCTTGATATTTTTGTTGTTACTGTCTCTCACTGTTCAAATAAACCTACCATTAAAATTATAGACTGATCCTTTCTTTGTCAGTGGGCAAACGTACAAAATCAGCAGGGGATCAAATACTTTTTCCCCTACTGTATATAGCCCTTCTTACATCAGCTGATGCCACAAAGTGCTGTACAGAAACCCAGCCTAAAACCCAAACAGCAAACAATGCATGTGTAGAATCACGGTATTTGCCATTAAACAACAGATAAAATCTATAAAAATAAATAATCTTTACTTTGTAGCCTACTAAAAGAGAAAGTGGTAATGAGGAAAGCAGGCTATTCAGTTTTTTCCAGAATAAATAATTACTTTATCATGTATTTATTTATTTTTTATTTATTTTATTTCACCTTTATTTAACCAGGTAGGCTAGTTGAGAACAAGTTCTCATTTACAACTGCGACATGGCCAATATAAAGCAAAGCAGTGTGACACAAACAACAACACAGAGTTACACGTGGAATAAACAAACATACAGTCAATAATACAATATAAAAGTCTATATATAGTTTGTGTTAATGAGGGAGGATAAGGGGGGTAAGGCAATAAATAGGCCATAGTGGCGAAATAATTACAGTATAGCAATTAAACACTGGAGTGATAGATGTGCAGAAGATGAATGTGCAAGTAGAGATACTGGGGTGCAAAGGAGCAAAATAAATAAATAACAGTATGGGGATGGGCTATTTACAGATGGGCTATGTACAGGTGCAGTGATCTGTGAGCTGCTCTGACAGCTGGTGCTTGAAGTTAGTGAGGTAGATATGAGTCTCCAGCTTCAGTGATTTTTGCAATTCATTCCAGTCATTGGCAGCAGAGAACTGGAAGGAAAGGCAGCCAAAGCAGGAATTGGCTTTGGGGGTGACCAGTGAAATATACCTGCTGGAGCGTGTGCTACGGGTGGGTGCTGCTATGGTGACCAGTGAGCTGAGGCAGGGCTTTAGCTAGCGTAGACTTATAGATGACCTGGATCCAGTGGGTTTGGCAACGAATATGAAGCGAGGGCCAGCCAACAAGAGCATACAGGTCGCAGTGGTGGGTAGTATATGGGACTTTGGTGACAAAACAGATGGCACTGTGATAGACTGCATCCAATTTGCTGAGTAGAGTGTTGAAGGCTATTTTGTAAATGACATCGCCGAAGTCAAGGATCGGTAGGATAGTCAGTTTTACGAGGGTATGTTTGGCAGCATGAGTGAAGGATGCTTTGTTGCGAAATAGGAAGCCAATTCTAGATTTAATTTTGGATTGGAGATGCTTAATGAGTCTGGAAGGAGAGTTTACAGTCTAACCAGACACCTAGGTATTTGTAAGTCAGAACCGTCCAGAATAGTGATGCTGAACGGGCGGGCAGGTGCGGGCATCGATCGGTTGAAGAGCATGCATTTAGTTTTACTTGCATTTAGGAGCAGTTGGAGGCCACAGAGAGAGAGTTGTATGGCATTGAAGCTCGTCTGGGGTTTAGTTAACACAGTGTCCATTTACATTTACATTTTAGTCATTTAGCAGACGCTCTAATCCAGAGCGACTTACAGTAGTGAATGCCTACATATCATACATTTTTCTGTCCAAAGAAGGGCTAGAAGTATACAGAAGTATACAGGTGTTGTCTGCGTAGAGGTGGATCAGAGAATCACCAGTAGCAAGAGCAACATCATTGATGTATACAGAGAAGAGAGTCGGCCCGAGAATTGAACCCTGTGGCACCCCCATAGAGACTGCCAGAGGTCCGGACAACAGGCCCTCCGATTTGACACACTGAACTCTGTCTGAGAAGTAGTTGGTGAACCAGGCGAGGCAGTCATTTGAGAAACCAAGGCTGTTGAGTCTGCCGATACGAATGTGGTGATTGACGGAGTCAAAAGCCTTGGCCAGGTCGATGAATACAGCTGCACAGTATTGTCTCTTATCGATGGCGGTTATGATATCGTTTAGGACCTTGAGCGTGGCTGAGGTGCACCCATGACCAGCTTGGAAACCAGATTACATAGCCAGAGAAGGTACGGTGGGATTAGAAATGGTCGGTGATCTGTTTGTTAATTTGGCTTTCGAAGACCTTAGAAAGGCAGGGTAGGATAGATATAGGTCTGTAGCAGTTTGGGTCTAGAGTGTCTCCCCCTTTGAAGAGGTGGATGACCGCGGCAGCTTTCCAATCTTTGGGGATCTCAGACGATACGGAAGAGAGGTTGAACAGGCTAATAATAGGGGTTGCATCAATTTCGGCGGATCATTTTAGAAAGAGAGGGTCCAGATTGTCTAGGCCAGCTGATTTGTAGGGGTCCAGATTTTGCAGCTCTTTCAGAACATCAGCTATCTGGATTTGAGTGAAGGAGAAATGGGGGAGGCTTGGGCAAGTTGCTGTGGGGGGTGCAGGGCTGTTGACCAGGGTAGGGGTAGCCAGGTGGAAAGCATGGCCAGCCGTAGAAAAATGCTTATTGAAATTCTCAGTTATCGTGGATTTATCGGTGGTGACAGTGTTTTCTAGCCTCAGTGCAGTGGGCAGCTGGGAGGAGGTGCTCTTATTCTCCATGGACTTTACAGTGTCCCAGAACTTTTTGCAGTTTGTGCTACAGGATGCAAATTTCTGTTTGAAAAAGCTTGCCTTTGCTTTGCTAACTGCCTGTGTATATTGGTTCCTAACTTCCCTGAAAGGTTGCATATCGCAGGGGCTATTCGATGCTAATGCAGTACGTCACAGGATGTTTTTGTGTTGGTCAAGGGCAGTCAGGTCTGGAGTGAACCAAGGACTATATCTGTTCCTGGCTCTAAATTTTTTTAATGGGGCAAGCTTATTTAAGATGGTGAAGAAAGCACTTTTAAAGAATAACCAGGCATCCTCTACTGACGGAATGAGGTCAATATCCTTCCAGGTCGATTATAAAGGCCTGCTCGCTAAAGTGTTTTAGGGAGCGCTTGACAGTGATGAGGGGTGGTCGTTTGACTGCAGACCCATTACGGACGCAGGCATTGAGGCAGTGATCGCTGAGGTCCTGGTTGAAGACAGCAGAGGTGTATTTGGAGGGCAGGTTGGTTAGGATGATATCTATGAGGGTGCCCATGTTTACGGATTTGGGGTTGTACCTGGTAGATTCATTGATAATTTGTGTGAGATTGAGGGCATCAAACTTAGATTGTAGGATGGCCGGGGTGTTCAGCATGTCCCAGTTTTGGTCACCTAACAGCACGAGCTCTGAAGATAGATGTTGGGCAATCAATTCACATATGGTGTCCAGGGTACAGCTGGGGGCAGAAGGTGGTCTGTAGCAGGCGGCAAGTGGCAATCATCTCAACAAACTGTAGGTCAACAATTGATGAATTAGTCCAGCATTAAGGTCCCAATTATGATCATAAATCCAGGTAGTTTTAAGTCCTTAAGAAGAAGGGGTCGCTTCAGTAGTCAATGTGGACTAGACAAAGTTCCGCGGTTGATTTAGTCTACTTCTTGGGCCTTGAGTCCTTCTGTCTCTCACTCCTTCTGGTCCCAACAATTTGCCACATAGTTGACATTTTTCTTCGGGCCCCTGTCCTTGGGTCTCGAAGGTGGTGCATTCCCAATGGAGCACGGGAAGGACTCGGAATCAGGTACTGAATCAAAGATGTGGGTCTTGCTCTCATAGGTGAAGCGCAGCTTCGCAGGGAACATCAGAGAGTATGTGATGTTTTTGGCAGCCAATTCTCTCTTGATCCCGTCGTAATCTTTTCTCTTCTGCAACAGCTCTGCAGAATAGTCATTGAAGATAGATATGCACTTGTCCTTGTAGAGTAGTTCTCCCTTTGTTCTTGACAGATGCATTATCTCTTGTTTCGTTGAGAAGGCACACGATGACAGAGCTGGTTCTCTGTGTGTCCTTTGCTCCTGGCCTGCTCTGGGCTGCAGGTGCCATTCTGTGGGCCCTCTCCATGACAGCATCGATTTCATTTCCAAGACCTCCCTCAGCATCTTGTCCACAAATGTAGACATTTTCTGCACCCTTTCTGCACAAAAATGTGAACATTATTACGACGCAAAATGTTGTCCAACAAGTTTCCCTTCTTTTGCAATTCCTCTACCTGGCCCATCAAGTAATTAATAGCCTGGTCTTGTTGTATTAGCTTTTCGTCATGTTCCTCATTTTCTTTTCAATGTGGGTCATCTGTTTATAATTTTTCTCCAGAGTAGCCTTCATGCCATCGATAGAGGTCTGCATTTTGCCGAGTGAGGTGTCTGTTTCTCGTCAAAATAACTTCAGTTCTGCCCTGAGAGATGAACCTCCACCATCTCTGTCTCTTTAGTGTTAGAGCAACATCCAGCTAAATCTACACTTCACTGTTTTCCAAAGTGGTGTCTGTTTCTTGCCTGACAGGTGAAGCTGTGTCCAGACAAGACTGACTAATCAAGATATCAAGTGATCAGCTGCATCTACCCCAGCATATGGTTTAGATACATGGTATCTTTACCTTCCCCTCTCCTTCATCTACAAGCAGATCCAAGACTGTCTTTATCCAGCCAGTCTCTCCACACTCATGGCTCCTGCCTCATCACTAACCTAGGCTGTCACTTGGATGTCACTGGCTGGATCAAGGAGGGAAACGGTGGGCTTGACATATGTTCAGATATAATGCTGGGCTAAATCCATGGGAAATATTACACTGTGGAGATGATATCTCTGAGGCTTTCCCACTCCCACTCGTCCCAACTAATTCAGTCCATCTCGGTCCTTGTCTCCCGTCCTCATCCACCGAAAGTTTGAAACGCTGCACTTTCAGAGACTAATGATGTGTTGAGCACAGTTCAGAACTTAAAAAAAAAACAAGATTCGATTTTCCACTCATTGTATCTCTTTTTACAGTGCCTGGAACATTTTCTTCCATTTTTCCTTTAGTAACGATTCAATATGTATCTAGTTCCATGGGCTGCGATACGATACAGAAACGATACGTTTTAGTTTGAAATGATTTGGTAAGATTTGATTTGATTAGAGGAACAAATCGATGCGATACACTGCACTAACATTTGTGGCATAAACACATTCATTTTCCATTCTAAACTAAAATTGGCTGCTGGTGGAGCTCATGAGCTGGGCCTCTGAGCTGGTTCTGTTTGAGCTAACGTGTGTGTGTGTGTGTGTGTGTGGTGTGTGTGTGTATGCATGCATGCATGCATGCAAAAGTGTAAAGACCATTTGGAAGTTTTGACCAACTTGGAGTGAGCTTCTCTTCTTCTCCCGCTTCAACCATGCAGTGTGGGTAGCAAAAGTGATCGCTGTCCTTGTTATGAAATTATCAACTTTTCACTGTAAATCTAAGAATGACATCACCTTCTTGGTCAAATAGCCTTTACACAGCCTGGAGGTGTGTTGGGTCATTGTCCTGTTGAAAAACAAATGATAGTTCCACTTAGCGCAAACCAGATGGGATGGCGTATCACTGCATAATCCTGTGGTAGCCATTCTGGTTAAGTGTGCCTTGAATTCTAAATAAATCACTGACAGTGTCACCAGCAAAGCACCATCACACCTCCTCCTTCATGCTTCACAGTGGGAACCACACATGCAGAGATCATCTGTTCACCGACTCTGCGTCTCACAAAAAAAAACTCACATTTTGACTCATCAAACCAAAGGACAGATTTTCATTGATCTCATGTCCATTGCTCGTGTTTCTTGGCCCAAGCAAGTCTCTTCTTATTCTTGTTGTCCTTTAGTAGTGGTTTCTTTGCAGCTGTTTCCGGTCACAACTTGCAGACTTGTTTACGCTGCTGTGCGTTTTTGTTGCCGATCTTACTTTGATACCTGACGGTTTTTTACTTTTTCATTACCGTATATTTTAACTTTTTCCCTCACTCAACTTTTTTCATTCAACTTTTTCACCCCGGAGGTTTTATCTGGACATGGTTCGTCAGGACTTCAAACAGCCGAAGCTAAGTAACATTAACATGATGCCTTCTAATTGCAGTCGTTGTACTTATAATATACAGGAGAACGATCGCCTTACGGCAAGGATAGCTGTGCTGCAAGCCCAGCTTCAGACGCGATCGTTAGGCAAGGGTAATTTCAGTGTAGGAAAGGATGAAACAGCGTCTGTGCCACCAGTAAGTACAGATAGTAACGTTAGTATAAACCCCCTCGCACGGTCCCCGCAGCCAGACATCTTTCTCATGGCTTCTGGAGGGAAACGCTGTAGGAATGCTCAACCGGTGTCGCTTATTCAGCCGACAGAAACTTTCAACCGGTTCTCCCCATTAAGCGAGTCGGAGTCGGAGGCCGAGACTTCTCTGGTCTCTACTCCTCCCGCTGTGGGGTCTGAGACGCCGACGGCTCCCACCATTAGCTCTGACAAATTGAAAACCCTAGTCATTGGCGACTCCATTACCCGCAGTATTAGACTTAAAACTAATCATCCAGCGATCATACACTGTTTACCAGGGGGCAGGGCTACCGACGTTAAGGCTAATCTAAAGACGGTGCTGGCTAAAGCTAAAACTGGCGAGTGTAGAGAGTATAGAGATATTGTTATCCACGTCGGCACCAACGATGTTAGGATGAAACAGTCAGAGGTCACCAAGCGCAACATAGCTTCAGCGTGTAAATCAGCTAGAAAGATGTGTCGGCATCGATTAATTGTCTCTGGCCCCCTCCCAGTTAGGGGGAGTGATGAGCTCTACAGCAGAGTCTCACAACTCAATCGCTGGTTGAAAACTGTTTTCTGCCCCTCCCAAAAGATAGAATTTGTAGATAATTGGCCCTCTTTCTGGGACTCACCCACAAACAGGACCAAGCCTGGCCTGTTGAGGAGTGACGGACTCCATCCTAGCTGGAGGGGTGCTCTCATCTTATCTACGAACATAGACAGGGCTCTAACTCCTCTAGTTCCACAATGAAATAGGGTGCAGGCCAGGCAGCATTCTGTTAGCCAGCCTGCCAGCTTAGTGGAGTCTGCCACTAGCACAGTCAGCGTAGTCAGCTCAGCTTTCCCCATTGAGACCGTGTCTGTGCCTCGATCTAGGTTGGGCAAAATTAAAAATGGCGGTGTTCGCTTTAGCAATCTCACTAGTATAAAGACCTCCTCCATTCCTGCCATTATTGAAAGAGATTGTGATACCTCACATCTCAAAATTGGGTTACTTAATGTTAGATCCCTCACTTCCAAGGCAGTTATAGTCAATGAACTAATCACTGATAATAATCTTGATGTGATTGGCCTGACTGAAACATGGCTTAAGCCTGATGAATTTACTGTGTTAAATGAGGCCTCACCCCCTGGTTACACTAGTGACCATACCCCCCGTGCATCCGGCAAAGGCGGAGGTGTTGCTAACATTTACGATAGCAAATGTCAATTTACAAAAAAAAAAACAACAATGACGTTTTCGTCTTTTGAGCTTCTAGTCATGAAATCTATGCAGCCTACTCACTCACTTTTTATAGCTACTGTTTATAGGCCTCCTGGGCCATATGCAGTGTTCCTCACTGAGTTCCCTGAATTCCTATCGGATCTTGTAGTCATAGCAGATAATATTCAAATTTTTGGTGAAAGCCAAAAGGCTTTCGGAGCCATCATCGACTCAGTGGGTTTTGTCCAACATGTCTCTGGACCTACTCACTGCCACAGTCATACTCTGGACCTAGTTTTGTCCCATGGAATAAATGTTGTGGATCTAAATGTTTTTCCTCATAATCCTGGACTATCGGACCACCATTTTATTACATTTGCAATTGCAACAAATAATCTGCTCAGACCCCAACCAAGGAGCATTGAAAGTCGTGCTATAAATTCTCAGACAACCCAAAGATTCCTTGATGCCCTTCCAGACTGCCTCTGCGTACCCAAGGACGTCAGAGGACAGAAATCAGTTAACCACCTAACCGAGGAACTCAATTTAACCTTGCGCAATACCCTAGATGCAGTTGCACCCCTAAAAACTAAAAACATCTGTCATAAGAAACTAGCTCCCTGGTATACAGAAAATACACGAGCTCTGAAGCAAGCTTCCAGAAAATTGGAACGGAAATGGCGCCACACCAAACTGGAAGTCTTCCGACTAGCTTGGAAAGACAGTACCGTGCAGTATCGAAGAGCCCTTACTGCTGCTCGATCATCCTATTTTTCCAACTTAATTGAAGAAAATAAGAACAATCCGAAATTTCTTTTTGATACTGTCGCAAAGCTAACTAAAAAGCAGCCTTCGCAAATGGAGGATGGCTTTCACTTCAGCAGTAATAAATTTATGAACTTCTTTGAGGAAAGGATCATGATCATTAGAAAGCAAATTACAGACTCCTCTTTAAATCTGGGTATTCCTCCAAAGCTCCATTGTCCTGAGTCTGCACAACTCTGCCAGGACCTAGGATCAAGGGAGATACTAAAGTGTTTTAGTACTATATCCCTTGACGCAATGATGAAAATAATCATGGCCTCCAAACCATCAAGCTGCATACTGGACCCTATTCCAACTAAACTACTGAAAGAGCTGCTTCCTGTGCTTGGCCCTCCTATGTTGAACATAATAAACGGCTCTCTATCCACCGGATGTGTACCAAGCTCACTAAAAGTGGCAGTAATAAAGCCTCTCTTGAAAAAGCCGAATCTTGATCCAGAAATTATAAAAAACTATCGGCCTATATCGAATCTTCCATTCCTCTCAAAAATTTTAGAAAAAGCTGTTGCACAGTAACTCACTGCCTTCCTGAAGACAAACAATGTATACGAAACGCTTCAGTCTGGTTTTAGACCCCATCATAACACTGAGACTGCACTTGTGAAGGTGGTAAATTACCTTTTAATGACGTCAGACCGAGGCTCTGCATCTGTCCTCGTGCTCCTAGATCTTAGTGCCGCTTTTGATACCATCGATCACCACATTCTTTTGGAGAGATTGGAAACCCAAATTGGTCTACATGGACAAGTTCTGGCCTGGTTTAGATCTTATCTGTCGGAAAGATATCAGGTTTGTCTCTGTGAATGGTTTGTCTTCTGACAAATCAATTGTAAATTTCGGTGTTCCTCAAGGTTCCGTTTTAGGACCACTATTGTTTTCACTATATATTTTACCTCTTGGGGATGTCATTCGAAAACATAATGTTAAATTTCACTGCTATGCGGACGACACACAGCTGTACATTTCAATGAAACATGGTGAAGCCCCAAAATTGCCCTCGCTAGAAGCCTGTGTTTCAGACATAAAGAAGTGGATGGCTGCAAACTTTCTACTTTTAAACTCGGACAAAACGAGATGCTTGTTCTAGGTCCCAAGAAACAAAGAGATCTTCTGTTGAATCTGACAATTAATCTGGATGGTTGTACAGTCGTCTCAAATAAAACTGTGAAGGACCTCGGCGTTACTCTGGACCCTGATCTCTCTTTTGAAGAACATATCAAGACTGTTTCAAGGACAGCTTTTTTCCATCTACGTAACATTGCAAAAATCAGAAATTTTCTGTCCAAAAATGACGCAGAAAAATTTATCCATGCTTTTGTTACTTCTAGGCTGGACTACTGCAATGCTCTACTTTCCGGCTACCCGGATAAAGCACTAAATAAACTTCAGTTAGTGCTAAATACGGCTGCTAGAATCCTGACTAGAACCAAAAAATGTGATCATATTACTCCAGTGCTAGCCTCCCTACACTGGCTTCCTGTTAAGGCAAGGGCTGATTTCAAGGTTTTACTGCTAACCTACAAAGCATTACATGGGCTTGCGCCTACCTATCTTTCCGATTTGGTCCTGCCGTACATACCTACACGTACGCTACGGTCACAAGACGCAGGCCTCCTAATTGTCCCTAGAATTTCTAAGCAAACGGCTGGAGGTAGGGCTTTCTCCTATAGAGCTCCATTTTTATGGAATGGTCTGCCTACCAATGTGAGAGACGCAGACTCAGTCTCAACCTTTAAGTCTTTACTGAAGACTTATCTCTTCAGTAGGTCCTATGATTAAGTATAGTCTGGCCCAGGAGTGTGAAGAGGAACGGAAAGGCTGGAGCAACGAACCGCCCTTGCTGTCTCTGCCTTGCCGGTTCCCCTCTTTCCACTGGGATTCTCTGCCTCTAACCCTTTTACAGGGGCTGAGTCACTGGCTTACTGGTGTTCTTCCATGCCGTCCATGGGAGGGGTGCGTCACTTGAGTGGGTTGAGTCACTGACGTGGTCTTCCTGTCTGGGTTGGCGCCCCCCCCCCCCCCTTGGGTTGTGCCGTGGCGGAGATCGTTGTGGGCTATACTCGGCCTTGTCTTAGGACGGTAAGTTGGTGGTTGGAGACATCCCTCTAGTGGTGTGGGGGCTGTGCTTTGGCAAAGTGGGTGGGGTTATATCCTGCCTGTTTGGCCCTGTCCGGGGGTATCATCGGATGGGGCCACAGTGTCTTCTGATCCCTCTTGTCTCAGCCTCCAGTATTTATGCTGCAGTAGTTTATGTGTCGGGGGGCTAGGGTCAGTCTGTTACATCTGGAGTATTTCTCTTGTCTTATCCGGTGTCCTGTGTGTATTTAAATATGCTCTCTCTAATTCTCTCTTTCTCTCTTTCTGCCTTTCTCTCGGAGGACCTGAGCCCTAGGACCATGCCTCAGGACTACCTGGTATGATGACTCCTTGCTGTCCCCAGTCCACCTGGCCGTGCTGCTGCTCCAGTTTCAACTGTTCTGCCTGCGGCTATGGAACCCTGACCTGTTCACCGGACGTGCTTGTTGCACCCTCGACAACTACTATGATTATTATTATTTGACCATGCTGGTCATTTATGAACATTTTAACATTTTAACATTTTGACCATGTTCTGTTATAATATCCACCCTGCACAGCCAGAAGAGGACTGGCCACACCTCATAGCCTGGTTCCTCTCTAGGTTTCTTCCTAGGTTTTTGGCCTTTCTAGGGAGTTTTTCCTAGGGAGTTTTTCCTAGCCACCGTGCTTCTTTCACATGCTTTGCTTGCTGTTTGGGGTTTTAGGCTGGGTTTCTGTACAGCACTTTGAGAATATCAGCTGATGTACGAAGGGCTATATAAAAATAAATTGTATTTTGATTTGATGAAGGCCTTATTCATGCAGTCTCCTCTGAACAGTTGATGTTGAAATGTATCTGTTACTTGAACTCTGTGAAGCATTTATTTAGGTTGCAATTTCTGAGTCTGGTAACTCTAATGAACTTATCCTCTGCAGCAGAGGTAACTCTGGGTCTTCATTTCCTGTGGTGGTCCTCATGAGAGCCAGCTTCCTCATAGCGCTTGAAGGATTTTGCACCTGCACTTGAAGAAACTTTCAAAGTTCATGACATTTTCCACATTGACTGACCTTCATGTCTTCATGTAATGATGGACTGTCGTTTCTCTTTGCTTATTTGAGCTGTTTTTGCCATAATATGGACTTGGTCTTTTACCAAATAGGGCTATTTTCTGTATATCACCCCTACCTTATCACAACACAACTGATTGGCTCAACTGCATTAAGAAGGAAAGAAATTCCACAAATTAACTTTTATCATGGCATATCTGTTAATTGAAATGACTTCAAATCAAATTTTATTTGTCACATCTGTCGAATACAACAGACCAATAGACCTTACCGTGAAATGCTTACTTACAAGCCATTAATCAACAATGTAGTTCAAGAAATAGAGCTAAGAAAATCAAAATCAAAAAGAAAGAAAATCAAAAAGTAACACAAGAAATGAATATAACAATAACAAGGCTATACACAGGGGGTATCGGTACCGAGTCAATGTGCGGGGCTACAGGTTAGTCGAGGTAACTTGTAAAGTGACTATGTATAGATAATAAACAGCGAGTAGCAGCAGTGGGGTGGGGGTGGGGGGTCAATTTAAATAGTCCGGGTGGCCATTTGATGAATTGTTCAGCAGTCTTATGGCTTGGGGGTAGAAGCTGTTGAAGAGCCTTTTGGTCCAAGACTTGACGCTCCGGTACCGCTTGCTGTGCGGTAGCAGAGAGAACAGTCTATGACTTGGTTAACTGGAGTCTTTGACAATTTTTTGGGCCTTCTTCTGACTCCGTCTAGTATATAGGTCCTGGATGTCAGGAAGCTTGGGCCGTACGCACTACCCTCTTTACCGCCTTATGGTCAGATGCCAAGCAGTTGCCATACCAGGCGGTGATTCAACCGGGCAGGATGCTCTCGATGGTGGAGCTGTAGAACTTTTTGAGGATGTGGGGACCCATGCCATATCTTTTCAGTATCCTGGGGAGAAAAGGCATTGTCGTGCTCTCTTCACAACTATCTTGGTGTGTTTGGACCATGATAGTTCGTTGGTAATGTGGACGCCAAGGAACTTAACTCTCGACCCGCTCCATTTCAGCCCCGTCGATGTTATTGGGGGCCTGTTCGGCCCTTCTTTTCCTATAGTCCATGATCAGTTCCTTTGTCTTGCTCACATTCAGGGAGAGGTTGTTGTCCTGGCACCACACTGCCAGGTCTCTGACCTCCTCCCTATAGGCTGTCTCATCATTGTCGATGATCAGGCCTACTACTGTTGTGTCGTCAGAAAACTTAATGATGGTGTTGGAGTCGTGCTTTGCCACACAGTCGTGAGTGAAGAGGGAGTACAGGAGAGGACTAAGCACACACCCCTGAGGGGCCCCAGTGTTGAGGATCAGTGTGGCAGAAGCATTGTTGCCTACCCCTACCACCTGTGGGTGGCCCGTCAGGAAGTCCTGGCTCCAGTTGCAGAGGGAGGTGTTTAGTCCCAGAGTCCTTAGCTTAGTGATGAGCTTTGTGGGCGCTATTGTGTTGAACGCTGAACTGTAGTCAATGAACAGCATTCTCACATAGGTGTTCCTTTTGTCCAGGTGGAAAAGGGCAGTGTGGAGTGCGATTGAGAGTGTGTCATTTGTTTATCTGTTGGGGCGGTATTGCGAATTGGAGTGGATCTAGGGTTTCTGACATAATGGTGTTGATGTGAGTCATGACCAGCCTTTCAAAGCACTTCATGACTACCGATGTGAGTGCTACGGGGCGGTAATCATTTAGGCAGGTTACCTTCGCTTTCTTGGCCACAGGGACTATTGTGGTATGTTTGAAACATGTAGGAATTACAGACTCGGTCAGGGAAAGGTTGAACATTTCAGTGAAGACACTTGCCAGTTGGTCCGTGCATGCTTTGAGTACACGTCATGGTAATCAGTCTGGCCCCGCGGTTTTGTGAATGTTGACCTGTTTAAAGGTCTTGCTCACATCGGCTACGAAGACCGTGATCATGTAGTTGTCCAGAACAGCTGATGCTCTTATGCATGCTTCAGTGTTGCTTGCCTTGAAGCGAGCATAAAAGGCATTTAGCTCGTCTGGTAGGCTCGCGTCACTGGCAGCTTGCGGCTGTGCTTCCCTTTGTAGTCCTTCATAGTTTTCAAGCCCTACCACATCCGACGAGCATCGGTGCCGGTGTAGTAGGATTCAATCTTAGTACTCTATTGACACTTTGCCTGTTTGATGGTTCGTCTGAGGGCATTTCTTATAAGCGTCCGGATTGGTGTCCTGCTCCTTGAAAGCGGCAGCTCTAGCCTTTAGCTCGGTGGGGATGTTGCCTGTCATCCATGGCTTCTGGTTGGTATATGTACGTACAGTCATTGTGGGGACAACGTCGTCGATGGACTTATTGATGAAGCTGGGGATTGAGGTGGTATACTCCTCAATGCCATTGGATAAATCCCAGAACATATTCCAGTCTGTGCTAGCAAAACATTCCTGTAGTGTCATTAATTTCAGGTGACTACCTCATGAAGCTGGTTGAGAGAATGCCAAGAGTGTGCAAAGCTGTCATCAAAGCAAAGAGTGGCTGCTTTGGAGAATCTCAAATATAAAATATATTTTGATTTCTTTCACACTTGTTTGGTTACTACATGATTCCATATGTGTTGTTTCATAGTTTTGATGTCTTCACTATTATTCTACAATGTAGAACATTTTACAAATTAAGAAAAACCCTGGAATGAGTAGGTATGTCCAAACTTTTGACTGGTACTGTATAATATCTCTCGCTCTCTCCATCTTCTCCTTCATTTTGGAAGAAGTTCAACTATTGTCTTTCTCTCTCTTTGAGCTAAATAAGCTAAATCACCATAAGCTAACTCATAAGCTGTAACTTATGCTTTCAGTGCTAGATTAATTATCTGATCCATTGATTGGGTGGACAACATGTCAGTTCATGCTGCAAAAGCTCTGATAGGTTGGAGGACATTCTCTGGAAGTTGTCTATGGAAGGGGGTGAGAACTACGAGCCTCCTAGGTTTTGTATTGAAGTCAATTTACCCAGAGGAGGACGGAAACTAGCTGTCCTCCGGCTACACCATTGTGCTACCCTACCGAATGATGTTGAGGCTACTGTAGACCTTCATTGCAAAACTGTATGTTTTAATAAATTATTTGGTGACGTGAATATATTTAGTATAGTTTTATCTGAAAAGGATAACTTTTTTAATGTTTCACTATTTTTATGAAACTCACTGAGGAGGATGGTCCTCCCCTTCCTACTCTGTGGAGCCTCCACTGTTGTAGATCAATGACTGTCAACACAACAATTACATGCTTAGTTCGACACTGAAGGAGAGGACACAGTTGTCACAAAGGGTGAGAGGTATTTTCGGAAGGTAGAAAGTAATTTGAGCAAAAAAATCTGTGAACCAGCGATTCATAACATTTGACTCTATTTCCTGGCCAATGCATGCTACATTTTGACCAGTTTGGGGTCTCGTAGACCGATGCACTCGTCTGCACTCATATCTTAAACATTTGAACCGGGACTGATGGGTATTGGTGAATCGTTACATCCCAACCCTCTTAGAAAAACATATGCTAAATAGAAGCATATAGGGTTCTTTGTTTTGTCCCCTTAGGGCAACCCTTTTTGGTGGGTTCTTCATAGAACCCCCTGTGTATGGTTCTACCTAGAACCCTATATGAAGGGTTCTGCCTAGAACCCTCTATAAAGGGTTCTACCAAGAACAAATTTTATAATCTCAAGGTCCTTGCTAGAACCCTGTATGAAGGGTTCTACCGAGAACCATTTCATCTTTGGAGGGTTCCTCCTAGAATGATCTATGAATGGTTCCACCAACCTTATTAGCATTTAAAATTACGTTATTTATGACAATAATTGCATATATCATAAGGCCTTTCTTTGAGGGCCTAGTTATACCCTAACACAGTGGTGTTAGATAACTCCTGGTTTACAGGCTACATCAGGTGAACTGGAACAACCATCCCAGTATCGGGTCCAATGAGTATACCTACTAACAGAATGGATTAGTTTGTTATTTATCTTTGTGTAGCATAGCATTAATCAACCAATAAATGTACATGCAAAAACAGATATTAAAACAAACAATTCTGATTATCACCCTGCAGTAGAGCATGCTGGAAAATATGGCTCTATGTAGATAGAACCCTTCTTGACTTCTAAATAATCCTTCTTGCCTTCCAAAGAATCATCAAAGAACCCTTTCTTCCAAAAATGTTTTTAGGATGTTAAAGGTTCTAGGTAGAACCCTTTGCCTTACAAAGAACCCTTGTCTTCGGATCAAAGCAGTTCTTGGTAGAACCCTATCCCTTTTTTCTAAGAGTGCAGTAAAGGGCATATTGCTTAATGTCGAGTGATTGAAAACATGCATCCAAATGGGAAGGGGACGAGACCAAATGTCCTCTTTGCTCTGCTCTTTTGTCTCCTTCAGATCTTGTTTGCCTTTGTCAATGGATTCTCTGGTCAGATTCTGTTTGAGCGCTGGTGCATCGGCCTGTACAATGTGGTGAGTGTTTATCTGATTTACTCTCCTCTCTCCATTACTGTGAAAGAGCCTGTTTTATAATTCCCCTCCCCTGTTGCTCTCTGGCAAGAAAACTAATTTGCTGTGGCACCCCAGACGTGTTCCCCTTACAGCAGGACCATATCATCATATCCTGAGACATTTCCCAATTATTTATGACCTGCTGTTAAGTCCATATTCCCCTCGTGCCCCGAACTATGTACTGAATGTGGAAAGAACAACAGCCTTGCATGCCCCCAAAGAGTGTAGTTAGTGAAGGTGGTCATTTGTGAATGATAAAGGAGCAGGTTGAATAGAGCAGCACACAACCAGCTCTGGGCAACTGATGTCCCACAGGGTTCGGTTTTGGATCTAATGAACCTATGTTTCCTGTCTGTCAAATGAAATGAGTGAACGGGTGGAAAGAATGTGTATTTTAATACTGCAACAAAAAATGTGAATAGTACATTGTTTGGGTTTCAAGGAGTTGACGTGTAGCTTTACACCTTTTATTAAAGATATACCCAAGTTCATAAACAAAAGCGAGTGAGGGAAGTGAGAGGAGAGAAGTGCCCGCACACCGTTGACGGAACGCTAATGGAAGTGATTTCATCGTCGACCAAGAAATTAGAACATAGTCACCGCTCTGGCTGTTTTTGAGATTGCTCAGTAAACTGCCAACATTTTAAACCAGCAACAGTGTATGGGGGGGTGGGCTATTTTTTCACTTTACCTAAAATGCAGGGAAATTCCACCAGCTCTGTGGGAGTCTGTTGGAGGCAGTGGCCCGAATCCGCCCCTCAATGGCAATGCTTGGCACCCTGAATGAGAAACGATGCAGTGGAGCACGTCCTCCTGCATCCCACCAGCCCCAGCCTGCAGTCTGGAGCCTGCAGATGGGCCAGTGGGGAACTCACACCACTGACTCGAAGAGTCCCCCAGATATACAATACTGACACTTCTCACTCTGTTCTCTCATTCCTCTCTCTCATTCTCTTTCTCTCTCTCAGTAGCTGCTGCAGAGTGAAACATTACAACACCACATAGAAATTACACTTGCTCCACGAAAATACCTGCTAACTAGTCAAGGGCGTCGCAGATGTTCGTCTGAGATGTCTTTTGAATATGAATGGAGTGTGTCGAATCAAAATAAAACTCCAAAAGTGCTACACGCTCGACAGCCTCCACTCAATAGAATCAGGGCAAGTCATAACTTCAGCATATGGCAATCAATGCAAATGATAAGCAACATTTTTGGGGGATTTCACTGTTTACAAAACAAAAAACAGTTTACAATGTTCACAAATGTGGGATGAACTGGGCATGATGGGCAATGATGGGCAATGATGTATATGAGAGGCTTTGAAGCCACTGATTGGCCATATTGGCACTCCAAAGTAGTAAGTAGACCTTCATAGGAATGAATGGAATTCTACAGTATTTCAATTACATATATTTAAGTATTTTTGTTGTTGTAATGGGGACAGTAACATTAGTAATCTCAACAACGACAAAAATATTTAAGGAAAATGTTTTTAGATATTTTTTTTATTTATATGTTTAGATCACATAATATTATTTAAAAGTATGCATTAAGGTGTCTGTAATAGAATAAACATGTAGACATTAAAACATGCATTTCTATAGCTTCCAAAATATCTTTTACAATGGTGAGGGAGTGCCAAGATGGAGGCGTGGTGACTTTAACATCTAGTGTAGAAATAATTTGCTAATGGACAGGATGAATTGTATCTTATTGTTGATACTTTTCTTGGTATTGTTTGGCCCATGGTAAGCAAACTGTTTCTTTTCAGACCTTTTCCACATTTTGTAACATCACAGCCTTATTCTAAAATAATTTCAATTGTTCTACACACAATACCCCATAATGACAAAGCAAAAACAGGTTTTTAAAATGTTTGCAAATTTATACAAAATAAAAAACCTCTAATATCACATCGACATAAGTTTTCAGACCCTTTACTTAGTACTTTGTTGAAGTACCTTTGACAGTGATTACAGCCTTGAGTTTTCTTGGGTATGACGCTACAAGCTTGGCACACTTGTATTTAGGGAGTTTCTCCCATTCTTCTCTGCAAATCCTCTCAAGCTCTGTCAGGTTGGATGGGTAGCATTGCTGCACAGCAATTTTCAGGTCTCTCCAGAGACGTTGGATCAGGTTCAAGTCCGGGCTCTGGCAGGGCCACTCAAGGACATTCACAGACTTGTCCCGAAGCCACTCCAGCGTTGTCTTGGCTGTGTGCTTAGGGTCGTTGTCCTGTTGGAAGGTGAACCTTCGCCCCAGTCTGAGGTCCTGGAGCAGGTTTTCATGAAGGGTCTCTCTGTACTTTGCTCCATTCATCTTTCCCTTGATCCTGACTAGTCTCCCAGTCCTTGCTGCTAAAAAACATCCCCAAAGCATGATGCTGCCACCCCCATGCTTCACCGTAGGGAGGTTTCCTCCAGATGTGACACTTGGCATTCAGGTCAAAGAGTTCAATCTTGGTTTCATCAGACCAGAGAATCTTGCTTCTCATCTGAGAGTCCTTTAGGTTTCTTTTGGCGACTTCAAGCGGGCTGTCATGTGTCTTTTACTGAGGAGTGGCTTCTGTCTGGCCACTCTACTATAAAGGCCTGATTGGTGAAGTGCTGCAGAAATAGTTGTCCTTCTGGAAGGTTCTCCCATCTCCACAGAGGAACTCTGGAGCTCTGTCAGAGTGACCATCGGTTCTTGGTCACCTCCCTAACCAAGGCCCTTCTCCCCCGATTGCTCAGTTTGACTGGGCGGCAAGCTCTAGGAAGAGTCAAGGTAGTTCCAAACTTCTTCCATTTAAGAATGATGGAGGCCACTGTGTTCTTGGGGACCTTCAATGCTGCAGACATGTTTTGGTACCCTTCCCCAGATCTGTGCCTTGACACGATCCTGTCTCTGAGCTCTTCGGAAAATTCCTTTGACCTCATGGCTTGGTTTTTGTTCTGACATGCACTGTCAACTGTGGGACCTTATATATACATGTGTGTGCCTTTCCAAATCATGTACAATCAAGTTGTTGAAACATCTCAAGGATTATTAATGGAAACAGGATGCACATGAGCTCAAATTTGAGTCTGATAGCAAATTGTTTGACTACTTATGTATTTTTTTTCTAAAAACCTGTTTTTGCTTTGTCATTATGGGGAATTGTGTGTAGATTGAAGGAAAAAAATATGTAATCCATTTTAGAATAAGGTTGTAACGTAACAAAATATGGAAAAATTCAAGGAGTTCGAATACTTTCCGAATGCACTGTATACAGTGCCGTGAAAAAGTATTTGTCCCTTTCTGATTCTCTTTGTTTTTGGCATATTTCTGACACAGAATGTTATCAAATCTTCAACCATAACCTAATATTAGATAAAGGGAACCTGAGTAAACAAATAACACAAAATGTTGATACATATTTCATTTATTTAATTAACAAAGTTATGCTACACCCAATGCCCCTCTGTGGAAAAGTAATTCCCCCTTACACTCAATAACTGGTTGTGCCACCTTTAACTGGTTGTGCTCTGTATCAGAGAATTCTAAAGGAGAATGTCAGGTCATCCATCCGTGAGCTGAAGCGCAGCTGTGTCATGCAGCAAGACAATGATCCTAAACACACAATCAAGTCTACATCAGAATGGCTGAAAAGCAACACATTTAAGTTCAAAGTCCAGATCTAATCCTGAATTGAGATGTTGTGGCAGGACCTGAAACGAGCAGTTCATGCTCGAAAACCCACAAATGTTGCTTAGTTAAAGCAGTTCTACATGAAAGAGTGGGCCAAAATTCCTCCACAGCGATGTGAGCCTGATCAACAACTACAGGAAGCGTTTGGATGCAGTCATTGCAGATAAAGGCGGCACAACCAGTTGTTGAGTGTAAGGGGACATTAACTTTTTCACACAGGGGCATTGGGTGTCGCATAACTTTGTTTATTAAATAAATGAAAAAAGTATTAATATATTGTGTTATTTGTGTTTATCCAATATTATGTTTTGGTTTAAGATCTGATCAAATTCAGTGTCCAAAATATTCAAACATTTTGAAAATCAGAAAGGGGGCAAATACTTAGCCGAAAAGGACATCATTAGTGTCCGTGTTTTCACTAATGCAGTAATGGAATAAATTATATCTTGAAGGTCCTTGTGATTATGAAAAGCCTGGCTTTCATTAGGTTACTCACTGAGGAACGATAAGACTGTTTTCCCATCCAAAATTGTATCTGATAGCGTCTTTGCTAACAGGCCGTTAGTTGAGTCTACTGGGCCTTTGAGTTTACTACCTTTATCCTCACTTCTTGGTTTTGTGATGGGAAATGTTGAACAATGCAAAACAGTGTGGTTTAATTTGACATGTGTGTTTGTGTGTTTAGATTTTCACCGCTCTGCCTCCTCTCACTCTGGGAATATTTGAACGCTCATGCAGGAAAGAGAACATGTTGAAGTACCCGGAACTCTACAAAACCTCCCAGAATGCCATGGGCTTCAACACCAAGGTAGGTCATGTGTCTGTTTGTGTCTGAACGTTAGAGGAACATTGTCTCAACGATTCCTTCATTTTCTGTCATTCCACTTTTACCCCTCATGTTGTTTGTCTGGGCCACATTTCCATTCATAGTGTAGTAAATTCTTAACTATTTTCTAAGCTTAAATAGGTTTACTAAGGTTTACTTAGCACCAACAAACAAAAAGGGAGATATAAGACTGCAATCAACCAGGCGTTTTTTTCTTTCTTCTAACCTCTGTTCTGTCTCCAAATTGACATCCTTTACACACAATGGAGACTTGATAAGCTCCGAAATGCTCCAAACTGATTTTAGGTCAGTCTAATGACAGAGAGTGAATCTGCGCATCTGCCCCAATTAGTCTGTGTCTTACGCGTGGGGTCTCTCCACATAATGATCACCAGTCTTACCAGGTGCAGTGGTCAGAGGGTGTCTGCCTGCCTGTCTCTCTATCTATTGGGGGGGGGGGGGTGCTGTCCGTTAGCTTTCCCCTGCTGTCTGTTAACAAAGATGTCTCCCCTTCTCCACGCCTGCCCCCCTTCTACGGCCTTTAACCCCCCATCCACGGCACACCTAGCCCCCTTACTTTACAGGCGTGGAGACCCGGTTAGTGCCGCATGGAGACAGATTAAAGCCCGAGTGGCCATGGAGGTCAGGGGCGACATGGGGAGATAGTGGGCCAGAGAGAGGGGTGGAGGAGGGGGAAGGTTAAAGGGAGAGAGTGTGCTCTGCTGTGAGGATGTGATGGCATAAACTGTGGAAAATTATGATTGTTTTTTAAGCAAGGGGCTGTTTGAACTGGAGGCCTTCTGCCTGGTCAGGCTGGTTTAGCCTAAGTACTTTAAATAAGATAACCCCAGTCTACTGGTCTCTCCCCAGAGAGTTAGTCTGCATGGTGTCAGTCACCTCACAGTTAGAGTTGACCCATGGACCTCAGCCGGCATGTCCCTCTCACAGCTTTTATTTCTGTTTGGGTGAGAGAAGGGCTCCATATGACCAAGTGTTATATGACCCTCCAGGGAATAGCAGGGTGACATTGTGCAAGGCAGGCCGTAGTCTCAGTTTTGTGGTTTCAAGTCGCCCTGCAAATCAAGACTGTCAAAAAACTGACTTGTTGATTCAAATTGGTTTTCTTCCATTTTCGTTTGACTCCTTGCTAAAGCCCTGTAATAATGACTTGTCCAGGTCACCGTGGTGTTTTCACTGGCCTGTCCACGCTTTCCCTCCGATAAATTTCAATGCTGCATGGCCCGAGGCAAGGTGCAAAAATCCAGCAGGAATTTGCCCGAAACCCCTTTCTTTCTGCACGCAACAGATACTGTCTGAGCGAATTAAAGGCATTTGTGTTGAGGAGGTGAGAGAGAGCGGGCCGGGGAAGGGTGTGAAATATTTCAGGCGTCGCCGCCTGCACCACTGTGTCCCCTTTCATTTTTAATTGCATTTTCCTGACACTTAAGTCACTCTAATAAACCTCAGTCCCCCGATGTGGCCCCCAGTAATTACACTGCCATTTTCCTCCATTTACTCTTCCCCCACTCCCTCCTCTCCTCCCTTGCTCTGCGCAACAGCATTAAAGAGGAAGGACAGGAAATATTTGGCCCGATATAAACGACATCCTTTCATGCTTTTTTAAGCAATTAGGTACCGCACAATGGGCCCGAATCTTTTAGCCAGGGCACGGACATGGACAGGCCGGCATTCATGCCAGAGTTCTTAGCAACCTACCGGGATACAGCGGTGGGGGGAGGGGAGTGAGGCTTCACTATGACAAATGATTATGAACATTTATTGATTTAATTAGCATTCATTGGGGTGCTGGGCATTTGTAAAGGCTTATTGTTCCACACTGTGTTGTGTTGGGGCAAAGTGAGGATGGTGATGTGAGGTGGGGTTGTTGTTCCACACTGGGTTGTGTTGGGGCAGAGTGAGGAGGGTGATGTGTGGTGGGGTAGGGGTGGGGGAGGCAGGGACAGGGACAGGGGGGGAAAGTTGTAGGCTACTTGCCAGTTGAGGCTAATTGGGTTTAAACATGTAATTGTAACATTGGAGATAATCTATCACACATTGAACCACAGAGATGGGGGGGTGAGGGGTACATCCATCAGATGTAGTGATCACAATATACTAGCCATATCAAAGTTCCAAAGGCTGGGCATAATATTGTGTATAAGAGGTCATACAATATGTTTTGTAGTGATTCCAATGTTGTTGATGTGAAGAATATTTGTTGGTCTGTGGTGTGTAATGACGAGCAACCAGACATTGCACTTGACACATTTCTGAAATTTGTTATCCCAGTTAGCATGCACCTATTAAGAAAATGACTGTAAAAATGGTTAACCTCTTGGGGCTATGTGGGACGCTAGCGTGCCCCCCGTGGTGCACCCTATCAACAGCAGGTGCATTTCAAGAGCGGCAAATTTGAAACCAAATAAATGTCAAAATTCAAATTTTTCAAACATACAACTATCTTACACCCTTTGAAAGATAAACATCTCCTTAATCTAACCACGTTGTCCGATTTCAAAAAGATTTTACGGCGAAAGCATAAAGTTAGATTATGTTAGGAGAGTACATTGACAATAGCTGTGTGTAATGTTTTGTCAATTCAAAGACAGGCGTCACCAAAACCATAAAACCAGCTAAAATGATGCACTAACCTTTGACAATCTCCATCAGATGACACTCCTAGGACATTATGTTAGACAATGCATGCATTTTTAGTTCTATCAAGTTCATATTTATATCCAAAAACAGCGTTTTACTATGGCGTTGATGTTCAGGAAATCGTTTCCCTTCAATAACCGGCAGTCAAGTCAGCACCACAAATTAAATAATTAAAATTAGAAAACATTGGTAAAATATTATATTGTCATTTAAAGAATTATAGATTTACATCTCTTGAACGCAATCGACTTGCCAGATTTAAAAATAACCTTACTGGGAAATCACACTTTGCAATAATCTGAGCACTGCGCCCAGAAAAATACACTTTGCGATACAGACAAACGGCCATGTTGGAGAGATCTAAAATCGAAAATACTATGTAAATAATCCATTACCTTTGATTCTCTTCATCAGATGTCACTTCCAGGAATCCCAGGTCCATAACGAATGTAGTTTTGTTCAAAAAAGCTCATCATTTATGTCCAAAAAGCTCCGTGTTGTTCGCACATGATCTAAGCCCGCCGGACTTCACTTCATGAACGAGGGGAAAAAAATATATTTACGTTCGTTCAAACATGTCAAACGTTGTATAGCATAAATCATTAGTGCCTTTTTTAACCAGAACATGAATAATATTCAAGGTGGACTAATGCATTCTCTTTTAAAACGTATTGGAACGAGGGTACCCAACATGACCTCGCGCGCCAGAGTCTAATCGGCCATCACCGTTCCAAGGCTCTTGTTCGGTCAGATCTCATAGTAGAAGACTCAAAACACTTTGTAAAGGCTGGTGACATCTAGTGGAAGCAATAGGAAGTGCCAAAACATTAATCAGCCCCTGTGTGTTTCAATGGCATAGGCTTAAAGGTAATTCAACACATCAGGTATCCACTTCCTGTCAGAAAATGTCTCAGGGATTTGCCTGCCAAATGAGTTCTGTTATACTCACAGACACCATTCAAACAGTTTTAGAAACTTTAGGGTGTTTTCTATCCATATATAATAAGTATATGCATATTCTAGTTACTGGGTAGGATTAGTAACCAGATTAAATCGGGTACGTTTTTTTATCCAGCCATGAAAATACTGCCCCCTAGCCCCAACAGGTTAAATCCCTGTGGATTAATGAGGAATTAAAACATTGTATGGTTGAGAGGGATGAGGCAAAAGAGATGGCAAATAGGTCTGGCTGCACAACCGATTGGCAAATGTACTGCAAATTGAGAAATCATGTGACTAAACTGAATAAAAAGAAGAAAGTACACTATGAAACAAAGGTAAATGATATACAGAATGATAGTAAAAAGCTTTGGAACACCTTAAAGGAAATTTGGGGCAAAAAGGCAAACTTGGCTCCATCATTCATTGACTCAGATGGCTCATTCATCACAAAACCTACTGATATTGCCAACTACTTTAATGATTTTATCATTATCATTGGCAAGATTTGCAAACTTAGGCAAGACATGCCAGCAACAATCTCCGACGCTACACATCCAAGTATATCTGACCAAATTATTGTAATTTTGAATTCCGTAAAGGAAACGTGGAAGAGGTGACAGAATTATTGTTGTCTATCAACAATGACAAGCCACCGGTGTCTGACAACGTGGATGGAAAATTACTGAGGATAATAGCGGACAATATTGCCACTCCTATTTGCCATATCTTCAATTTAAGCCTACTAGAAAGTGTGTGCCCTCAGGCCTGGAGGGAAGCAAAAGTTATTCCCCTACCTAAGAATAGGAAATCCCCCTTAACTGGCTCAAATAGCCGACCAATCAGCCTGTTACCAACCCTTAGTAAACTTTTGGAAAAAATGTGTTTGACCAGATACAATGCTATTTTACAGTAAACAAATTGATAACAGACTTTCAACACGCTTCTAGGGAAGGACATTCAACAAGCACACCACTTACACAAATTCTGAGGGTTGGCTGAGAGAAGTTGATGGCGGCTGTTTTGTTAGACTTCAGTGCGGCTTTTGACATTATTGATCATAGTCTGTTGCTGGAAAAACGTATGTGTTATGGCTTTACACCCCCTGCTATGTTGTGGTTAAAGAGCTACCTGTCCTACAGAACACAGAGTGTGTTCTTTAAAGGAAGCCTCCAACAAATGGAAGCCTTTAAAACCTGTTGGGGATACCCCTTCCCGTTCGGATCCCGTTAACGGGATTGCTTGACAAGATACAACGCGCGAAATTCAAAACAGAATAAATCGAATAATTTAAATTTCTCAACAATCAACTATCTTACACCCTTTGAAATATAAACATCTCCTTAATCTAATCACGTTGTCCGATTTCAAAAAGGCTTTACGGCGAAAGCATAAAGTTAGATTATGTTAGGACAGTACATTGAAAATAGCTTTGTGTAATGTTTTGTTAAAGACAGGCGTCACCAAAAGCAGAAAACCAGCTAAAATTATGCACTACCCTTTGACAATCTTCATCAGATGACACTCCTAGGACATTATGTTAGACAATACATGTATTTTCTGTTCTATCAAGTTCATATTTCTATCCAAAAACAGCATTTTACAGTGGTGGTGAAATTCAGAAAATATTTTCCCTCAAATGCTGCCGGTGAATCAGCGGGACTGGTGAATCATGGAGCGGGACTGGTGAATCAGCGCTACAATTTACAAAATTACTATTCGAAAACATTGGTAAATTATAATATTGTCATTCAAAGAATTATAGATTAACATCTCGTGAATGCAACCGCATTGCCAGATTTCAAAATAACTTTACTGGGAAATCACACTTTGCAATAAATGAGGTGCTATGCTAAGAAAAATAGGCTAGGCGATACATGTTAGCGCCATCTTGGAACCATCTAAAATCAAATATACTATTGTAAATATTCACTTACCTTTGATTATCTTCATCAGAAGGCACTTCCAGGAATCCCAGGTCCACAACAAATGTAGTTTTGTTCGAAAAAGTTAATAATTTATGTCCCAATAGCTCCTTCTTGTTAGCGCGTTCTGTAGGCTACTCAAAATGTACCGAAGCCCGCGGGACTTGTCGCCACGAAAGAGCAAAAAAATTATATTTACTTTCGTTCAAACATGTCAAACGTTGTATAGCATAAGTCATTAGGGCCTTTTTCAATCAGAACTTCAATAATATTCAAGGCGGACGATTGCATTGTCTTATAAAACGTTTCGGAAAGAAAGGGTCCCCACACGCATGCGCGTCATAGTAGACATGGCCATCCGCCTATGACCAACTTTCCAGGCCTCTCGTTCGGTCAGTTTTTACAGGAGAACACTCAAACCACTTTGTAAAGACTGTTGACATCTAGTGGAAAAATTAATCCTAACTCACTGTGTGTTTCAATGGCAAAGGTTTGAAGTGATTCCACACATCAGATTTCCACTTCCTGTTAGGATTTATCTCAGGGTTTTGACTGCCATATGAGTTCTGTTATACTCACAGACACCATTCAAACGGTTTTAGAAACTTTTGTGTTTTCTATCCAAATCTACTAATTATATGCATATTCTCGTTTCTGGGCAAGAGCTGTAAACAGTTTAAATCGGGTACGTTTTTTATCCGGCCGTGCAAATACTGCCCCCTATCCCCAACAGGTTTTAATGGAAGCCTCCAACAAAATCCAGGTAGAATCAGGAATTCCTCAGGGCAGCTGTCTAGGCCCCTTACTTTTTTCAATCTTTACTAACGACATGCAACTGGCTTTGAGTAAAACCAGTGTGTCTATGTATGCAGATGACTCAACACTATACACGTCAGCTACCACAGCGACTGAAATGACAGCAACACTTAACAAAGAGTTGCAATTAGTTTCAGAATGGGTTGCAAGGAATAAGTTAGTCCTAAATATTTCAAAAACTAAAAGCATTGTATTTGGGACAAATCATTCACTAAACCCTAAACCTCAACTAAATCTTGTAATGAATAATGTGGAAATTGAGCAAGTTGAGGAGACTAAACTGCTTGAAGTAACCCTGGATTATAAACTGTCATGGTCAAAACATATTGATACAACAGTAGCTAAGATGGGGAGAACTCGGTCTATAATAAAGTGTTACTCTGCATTCCTAACAGCACTATAAACAAAGCAGGTCCTACAGGCCCTAGTTTTGTCACACCTGGACTACTGTTCAAAGAGGGATTTTGTAATTGGCTCAGAACAGGGCAGCACGTCTGGCCTTGGACGTACACAGAGAGCTAACATTGTCAATATCTCCTGGCTCAAAGTGGAGGAGAGAATAACTTCATCACTACTTTTATATATGAGAGGTATTGACATGTTGAATGCACCGAGCTGTCTGTTTGAACTACTGGCACACAGCTCTGACACCCATGCATACCCCGCAAGACATGCCATCAGAGGTCTCTTCACAGTCCTCAAGTCCAGAACAGACTATGGGAGGCACACAGTACTACATAGTGCCATGACTACATGGAACTCTATTCCACATCAAGTAACTCATGCCAGCATTAAAATTAGATAAAAAAAACAGATAAAAATACACCTTATGGAACAGCGGGGACTGTGAAGCAACCCAAACATAGACATATGCATACAAACACACAATAACATACACACATATACACATGGATTTTGTGTAATAGATATGTGGTAATAGAGTAGAGGCCTGAGGGCACACACTTAATATGTTGTGAAATCTGTTATGAATGTATTGTAATGTTTTTAAAATGTATAATTGCTAATTTTGCTGGACCCCAGGAAGAGTAGCTGCTGCCTTGGCAAAAACGCATTAACTTCAATAAGGAGGTCGGTTTTATAATTTGTCTAAAATAAGAAATTGTGTTTTTATAGACCAATTTTATGAAGTTGACGAGTGCTTTTTACAGAAGTGTGATATTAAATTGGTCTTGTATCCTGCCAAAAATGTATTAAAAAGTTTAAATATTGTCACGATCGTCGTAATGAGCGGACCAAGGCGCAGTGTGAGTTGAGTTCCACATACTTTATTTCACAGTGAAACTACCAAAAAAAAAACAATAAACATAATACGAACGTGAAAGCCGTAGTGCTAAACACACTAACACAAACAATATCCCACAAAAGCAGGTGGGAACAGGGACACCTTAAGTATGATCCCCAATTAGAGACAACGATAATCAGCTGCCTCTAATTGGGAACCATACTCAATCATAGAAATTAATCGACTAGAACAACCCCTAGTCACGCCCTGACCTACAACACCATAGAGAACCAAGGGCTCTCTATGGTCAGGGCGTGACAGTACCCCCCCCCCCCCCCCCCCCCCCCCCAAAGGTGTGGACTCCGGCCGCAAAACCTGAAACCAAATGGGGAGGGTGGGGGTGGACTAGTGTCGGTGGCGGCTCCGGTGTGGGTCGCCCCTGCATCCGGATCCGGACATGGTGCCGGGCTGAACGCCATGCCTCGACTGGGCATCGGTGCAGAGGAAGGCTCTGGCCTTGGAGCGGAACTGGATGCCTGGACTGGGCATCGGCGCAGAGGAGGGCTCTGGCCATGGAGCTGGGTTGGACGCCGTGCCTGGACTGGGCACCGGCGCAGAGGAAGGCTCCTGCCATGGAGCGGGACTGGACGCCATGCCTGGACTGGGCACCGGCGCAGAGGAAGGCTCCGGCCTTGGAGCGGGACTGGACGCCGTGCCTGTAGTGGGCACCGGCGCAGAGGAAGGCTCCTGCCAGGGAGCGGGACTGGACACCATGCCTGGACTGGGCACCGGCGCAGAGGAAGGCTCCGGCCTTGGAGCGGGACTGGACGCCGTGCCTGGACTGGACACCGGCGCAGAGGAAGGCTCCTGCCATGGAGCGGGACTGGACGCCATGCCTGGACGCCATGCCTGGACTGGGCACCGGCGCAGAGGAAGGCTCCTGCCATGGCACCGGTGCAGGAAGCTCCGGGCCGTGGACCGTCACTGGAAGCTCCGGGCCGTGGACGTCACTGGAAGCTCTGGGCCGTTGACCGTCACTGGAAGCTCCGGGCCGTTGACCGTCACTGGAAGCTCCGGGCCGTTGACCGTCACTGGAAGCTCCGGGCCGTTGACCGTCACTGGAAGCTTCGGGCCGTTGACCGTCACTGGAAGCTCCGGGCCGTTGACCGTCACTGGAAGCTCCGGGCCATTGATTGTCACTGGAGGACAAGTGCGGGGAGCCGGCACAGGATGTACCGGGCTGGAGAGGCGCACTGGAGGCCTGGTGCGTGGAGCCTGCACAGGTGGCACTGGACTGATGACACGCTCTTCAGGGCGAGTGCGAGGAACCGGCACAGGACGTACCGGGCTGGCGCACTGGAGGCCTAGTGCGTGGAGCCGGTACAGGTTGCACCGGACTGGTAACACGCTCTTCAGGGCGAGTGCGGGGAGCAGGCACAGGACGTATTAGACTGGGGATTCGCACTGGGGGCCTGATGTGTGGAGCCAGCACAGGTGGCACCAGACTGTTGACACGCACTTCAGCACGCCTGCGCTGCAGCATGTTCCTCGCTAACACCCCGGTACCCCTCATTGAACTCCTCCACCGACTCCCATTCGGGCTCTGGCACTCTCCGCTGCTCAGCCGTCCACCCTATGTGCCCCCCCAAAAATAAGAATCTTGGGGTTTCTGTGGCCGCGGACCCCGGCATCGTCGCTGTCCTTCTATCTTCCTTGGTGTCTCCTTCCAAGGAAGGGTCTCACATCCTCCCATTATTTCCTCCCATGTCCAAAACTCCTTTACCTCCATAACAAGCTGATTGGTCCTTGCTTGGTGGGATATTCTGTCACGATTGCCGTAATGAGCGGACCAAGGCGCAGCGTGAGTTGAGTTCCACATACTTTATTTCATAGGGAAACTACAAAAAAAAACAATAAACATAATACGAACGTGAAAGCCATAGTGCTAAACATACTAACACAAACAATATCCCACAAAAGCAGGTGGGAACAGGGACACCTTAAGTATGATCCCCAATTAGAGACAACGATAATCAGCTGCCTCTAATTGGGAACCATACTCAATCCCAAACATAGAAATGAATCGACTAGAACACCCCCTAGTCACGCCCTGACCAACAACACCATAGAGAACCAAGGGCTCTCTATGGTCAGGGCGTGACAAATATTGAGAGACTAAACAGATATTTTCCCCCAACTCAGAATGTGCTCCTTGCTGTTTTATAAAAATCTATTTAAAACTTTTAGGAATAACAGAGCAGTGAATGGAGCAGGGTAGGGGTGCAAGGGGGCATGAATACAGACTTTTTTGGCAGGGTTGATTACACGGCCATTTCATGCTACATCACCCTTTAGTGTTGTGTTTGGTGACATCTGTGCATAATGTACATTTGAAACAGTGTTTTTGGAAAAAGGACTATTGATTTAAACATCTCATCCAAGGTCCAAACACACACCAACAACGCACACATATTGTTTCCAAGCCTGTGTGGAAACACACAACGCATATATACACACACACACACTACTGTTTTCCTACTTTTCCAGCTTCTTATTAATTACCGTAAAAACAAGTTAATCCACTTCAAACTTCTCTGTGTTTTTAGATTGATTTCTGCTTTCTGCTCTTCATTTATTTTTGTGCCATCTTAAATTCACATATGAAAGACTTTTGAAATTGCTGAAGTCTACAGTAAAGGAAAACTACCCCCCACCACAAACCATCACACTGACATAGCACACCCGACTTGCATGCTCACACACACACACACACACACACACACACACACACACACACACACACACACACACACACACACACACACACCAAACCTATACACACACACACACACACACACACACCAAACCTACACACATCCCTGCACCCTCTCTCCTCCAGTACTGCGCCAACACACAGGAGGATATACAAAGTGTCTGTCAGCGGGGTGGCCATTCAGACGGGAGGCCCTACAAAACCGCCACTTAGCCGAGTGCTGAGCCAGGACAAAGAGCCCAGGTCAGGGGTCGCTAGGCAAGTTCAGTCAGCAACCGGGTTTCTCATGCTTTTTCTCTCCTTCTTTCACCCTGGAACCCACCAACCCACCCAACCCCCTCCCTCCTCCATCCCTCTCTCCCCCCTCGTTGCAGGTCTTCTGGGCCCATTGTCTGAATGGCCTCTTCCACTCTGTCATCCTTTTCTGGGTCCCCCTCCTAGCCTTCCAGCACGGTAAGCACCTCCCAGAGACTCTAACCCTAACCTGCCAGAGACTCATCTTTCTTTTAAGGTGTGTCCCAAATGGCACCCTATTTGCTACAGTATATGGCAGGGTTTCCCAACTGGCAGCCCGTGGAGCATTTTTTTTAATTTTTTTATAAAAGAAGCAAATCAGCTCGAAGTGATTTTTGGGAAATCTGTTCCAAAGTATTCCCACGCATAATAGAGAGATATACTACTGTAAGTGATCGTGTACAAATGTAAGCAAGGTTTGAAATAATTGTGTTTTAGTCAAATATTACATCTGTTTGGGATTATTGCGGTCAATTTGCAGTCTAGAAATTATTTGTAATTATGTTCTGGCCCCTAACCATCCTATGAAGAAAATAATTGTCCCACAGCTGAATCTATACTAAACAAAAATATAAATGCAACAATTTCAAAGATTTTACTGAGTTACAGTTCATAGAAGGAAATCAGTCAATTTAAATAAATTCATTAGACCCTAATCAATAGATTTCATATGACTTGCATAGTCCCACCCACTTTGGAGCCTGGCCAAGCCAATCAGAATTCGTTTTTCGCCACAAAAGGGTTTTATTATACACAGAAATACTCCTCAGACAATCCCACAGGTGAAGAAGCCGGATGTGGAGGTCCTGGGCTGGCATGGTTACATGTGGTCTGCGGTTGTGAGGCCGATTGGATGTACTGCCAAATTATTTAAACAACATTGGAGGCGGCTTATGGTAGAGAAATGAACGTAAAATTATCTGGCAACAGCTCTGTTGGACATTTGTGCGTATGGAACATTTTTGGGATCTTTTATTTCAGCTCATGAATCATGGGACCAACACTTCACATGTTGCGTTTATATTTTTGTTCAGTATAGTTAATGATCCCTGGTGTATGGTGTACTGCTTTTGACCAGGTAGTGTGCTATATTGGGAATAGGGTGCTATTTGGGACTGAGGCAGGATTTCTAGTCTCTACAGGCTCTGGGTGGAGTGGGATTCAGTCAACACACATACCTTGTCTTGATTACTTTTCTTTTTACCCACTAGCCTCATGAATTATAAACATTGGCATGCTTGAACATAAAAGTGTGTGCACACGTAGGCGCACGGACACACACACACACACACACACACACACACACTTGTACATATACACAGACACTTTTAAGTTACACTGTTCAGCTCACACGGAGAGAATGGGGACCTCTGAGTCTATGTAGTCTTGGCTGCTGGACCCAGAGGACCACACAGGCTTGGGCCTGCTCTCCAAACAAAGCCCAGAGAGAAGCCCCTTCAGTCTGACTGACAGGTTGTCAGCAAGGCCTCAGCACACACATAGGCATGTGACTAGCAGGAAGCAAAGGGGAGCCAGACTCTCTCCCTCTCTCGTTCTTGTTTTCTCCCTCTCTCTCTCTCCCGCTCTAACACTCTCCCCAAGCACACCCATGTGTTGAATTTGGAGGAAAATGTTTTATTTACATGTACATTTTATTCACTTGGCAGGCACTCATAAATTAGGGAGTGTTAAGGTAAATACTTCCAGTACAATCAAGGAGCTACATTATTTTAAACTGTTCAAAGGTTGACCCATTCCTTTACTGGTATTTGAGTAGCAGTTTGCTTTTATTTGAATGCTTAATTTGTCAAAGATTATTAGACTAATTCTATTTGTCAAAGATTATTAGACTAATTCTATTTGTCAAAGATTACTGGAGTAATTCTTGTTTTTGTTTCCAATAATAACCAGGAAAATTGGGTCATGTCAACCATAGTCCAGACTGCTTCCTGATTGCTCCATCAGGTTGCTCCATCAACCATATGCAATGGACATGTTTTGACACACACACACACACACACACACACACACACACACACACACACACACACACACACAGGACGGCAACTCAACAGTGCCGTTTTACTCCAGTGTCCAGGGTTACATCCCACTGCGTGCTCTAATGGGGCATTATGCTACAGAGTACAGAGTAATGTACAGAGTACTGTACTCACAGTCTGCGGTCTTTTCTGTTTATAGTACACTGCTTTTGACCAGGGCCCATAGGGCTCTGGTCAAAAGTAGTGCACTGTATAGGGAATAGGGTGCCATTGGGATGCAGACACATTCAATGCCCTGGTTTGCTATCTGGGTTGTTTTATCCATAGCAGAGATTTCACATAATTCCCCCTGGTCTAATTGAATTATTTTTCTTAACACGGCCCTGGTCCGAATTGGGAGGAGTCGTGAAGAGGGACATGACCATACATCTAAAAGCTTTTCATGTTGATCTTTTTCACAGATACAGTCTTTGGAAACGGAAAGACCCCGTACTATCTCCTCTTAGGCAATATGGTTTATACAGTAAGTACGCATCTAAAATGGCACCTTTTTCCCTTTAAATAGTGCATTCAGAAAGTATTCAGACCCTTTGACTTTTTCCACATTTTGTACGTAACAGCCTTATTTTAAAATTGATTAAAACATATTTTTCCCCTTATCAATCTACACACAATACCCCATATTGACAAAGCAAAAACTGTTTTTTAGGAATGTTGCAAATTTATAAAAAAATTCTATAAAAATAACAATATCACATTCAGACATTTTACTCAATACTTTGTTGAAGCCCCTTTGGCAGCGATTACAGCCTCGAGTCATCTTGGGTATGACGCTACAAGCTTGGCACACTTGTATTTGCAGAGTTTCTCCCATTCTTCTCTACAGATCCTATCAAGCTCTGTCAGGTTGGATGGGGAGCGTCGCAGCACTGCAATTTTCAGGTCTCTCCAGAGATGTTCGATCGGGTTCAAGTCCAGGCTCTGGCTGGGCCACTCAAGGATATTCAGAGACTTGTCCCGAAGCCACTCCTGCATTGTCTTGGCTGTGTGCTTAGGGTCGTTGTCCTGTTGGAAGGTGAACCTTCACCCCAGTCTGAGGTCCTTTTCATCAAGGATCTCCCTGTACTTCGCTCTATTCATCTGTCCCTTGATCCTGACTAGGGTTGCACATTTTGGGGAATATTCAGAGGTGGAAACTTTCCATGGGAATTAACGGGAATATATGGGAATTAACGGAAATATATGCAAATTAATATTAATACCATTTAAATGTAGATGTTTTTTGCATTGGATATATTTGCCATATCATATGGAGACAGAAACATAAACCTTTTACCTTATCATAAGTAGACATAACTGCAAATGATTCAATCCTTCCAATAGAAAAAAAAAAAAAATACTTAGTTACGAATTGAGCTTTAATTAAATGAGTTGACTCTTCACATGGGATGATTTCACTGAACATCAAAAGAAAGGGAATATTGAATAACCCCCAATGATCCATCACATATCCCAATAACGTTTTCAACATACATCTGTAAAATGATAGTCTGGAAACTAAAGCTTTGGTTGTCTTCCTCTCAGGCTTCTATGTCTTCTCCCTGGACCTCCTCAATGTCCAACTTTGAACATCAGACTCTGAGGCCTCATCTTCACTGTCACTTTCCAACCTTGTTGAGGATGGCTCGTTGTCAGGCTCAAAAAGCCTCAAATTTGCCCAATTGGCCACCAACCTTTCAAGCCTTGTATTGGTCAGCCTGTTGCGTGCTTTGGTGTGTGTTCCCAAACAAGGACCAGTTGCCCTCTGAGGCAGCTGATGTTGGTGGGATTTAGAGGATGATGGAGGCAACAGGGGAAAGAGCCTCAGATCCACAAAGTCCCTTGCACCAGGTGGCTGATGAGATATGTTGGCACGATTGCCATATTGCATCTCCATCCCAAAGCCCTTGCATGGAAGTGTACTTCGCCAGACTGCCAAGAACCTTGCCCTCATCCAGGCCAAGGTGGCTAGACACGGTAGTGATGACACCATAGGCCTTGTTGATCTCTGCACCAGACGGGATGCTCTTGCCAGCATACTTTGGGGCCAACATGTACGCTGCGGCGTGTATGGGCTTCAGGCAGAAGTCTTCACACTTTTTGATGTATTTCAGGACTGCAGTTTCCTCTGCTTGGAGCAACAGTGAAGTGGACAGGGCAGTACTGATTTCTTCTCTTACATCTGCAAGCAGAGTCTGAACATCAGACAGGATGGCATTGTCTCCCTCAATCCGTGCAATGGCTACTGCTATAGGTTTCAGGAGTTTCAGGCTGTTTACCACTCTCTCCCAAAATACATCATCCAGGAGGATCCTCTTGATAGGGCTGTCCATATCGGCAGACTGTGATATGGCCATTTCTTGGAGAGACTCCTTCCCCTCCCGGAGACTGTCAAACATGATGACAACACCACCCCAACGGGTGTTGCTGGGTAGCTTCAATGTGGTGCTCTTATTCTTCTCACTTTGCTTGGTGAGGTAGATTGCTGCTATAACTTGATGACCCTTCACATACCTAACCATTAACTTGGCTCTCTTGTAGATTGTATCCATTGTTTTCAGTGCCATGATGTCCTTGAGGAGCAGATTCAATGCATGAGCAGCACAGTCAATGGGTGTGATGTGAAGGTAGGACTCCTCCACTTTAGACCAAGCAGCCTTCATGTTCGCAGCATTGTCTGTCACCACTGCAAATACCTTCTGTGGTCCCAGGTCATTGATGACTGCCTTCAGCTCATCTGCAATGTAGAGACCGGTGTGTCTTGTCCCTTGTGTCTGTGCTCTTGTAGAATGCTGGTTGAGGGGTGGAGATGGTGTAGTTAATTATTCCTTGCCCACGAACATTTGACCACCCATCAGAGATGATCGCAATACAGTCTGCTTTCTCTATGATTTGCTTGACCTTCACTTGAACTCTGTTGAACTCTGCATCCAGCAAATGAGTAGATAAATAATGTCTGGTTGGAGGGGTGTATGCTGGGTGAAGAACATTCAGAAATCTCTTCCAATACACATTGCCTGTGAGCATCAGAGGTGAACCAGTTGCATACACAGTTCGAGCAAGACATTCATCAGCATTTCTCTGTCTATGTTCCTCCATTGAGTCAAAAAACTTCTGATTCCAGGAGGACCATGAGCTGTTGCTATTGATAAGGTGTCTGATTCATAATTTTCACCTCGAATAGAAGTAGAGGGACCTTTGTCAGAGGTTGCTTGTTGTGACCGCTAAGGAAACTTTATGCACTTGGCCAGATTATTCTGCATTTTTGTTGCATTCTTCACATATGATTTGGCACAGTATTTGCAAATGTACACAGCTTTTCCTTCTATATTAGCTGCAGTGAAATGCCTCCACATTTTCCTGTAAAGATTTTTTTTTAAAACAAATACAATTCCATGTACAGATGAATAGTTAAGCAGTTAGATTAAACAACTCCTTTGTAAGATAAATGTTTTAAAATTAAACATGTTTGGAAACAGCTAAAGCTAAAACCCACATGTTAACAATTTCTGCTAGTTAGATTTTGCTACCAAGTTAGAGATGATTTAAACACACTTTGCTGTAGACTACTATTTACTAGTTAGCAAAGAACCATGTTTGTCATATAAAATATATTCACCCCACCCAGTATTGTAATCAAAACTTACCAGAAAGCATGTAGTCCTTGGCTCAGACAGTGTAGTAGTGTGGGCTCAGTAGCGTCTCATTAGTGTGCAAGATCTTGAGAATCAGCTGTACATGTGATGGAAGAGTGCACTGCACACGTGATGGAAGAATGAACTGTGCATGCAGAGGGTTGCAATTCCATTGAATTGGGGACAGTTTGACCAAAATATGCCACAAGACCTAGAATTGCCTTGTGTATCCCACAAAAAAGGTTCACTGTTATAACCTAACTTTCTTGATAAATTTAAGAAAAATTTCACAAATTCCAGGGCTTAACTTCTCATGGAAAATTTCCGGAAAAATGCTGGATATTTACTGGAAAGGTCCGACCCTTTGCAATCCTAATCCTGACTAGTATCCCAGACCCTGCCTCTGAAAAACATTCCCACAGCATGATGTTACCAACACCATGCTTCACCGTAGGGATGGTGCCAGGTTTCCTCCAGACGTGGTGCTTGGCATTCAGGCCAAAGAGATACATCTTGGTTTCATCAGACCAGAGAGTCTTGTTTCTCATGGTCTGAGAGTCCTTTAGGTGCCTTTTTTTGCAAACTCCAAGCGAGCTGTCATGTTCCTTTTGCTGAGGATTCCAGCTTCCGTCTGGCCACTCTACCATAATGGCCTGATGGGTTGAGTGCTGAAGAGATGGTTGTCCTTCTGGAAGTCTCTCCCATCTCCACAGAGGAACTGTGGAGCTCTGTCAGAGTGACCATCGGGTTCTTGGTCACCTCCCTGACCAAGGCCCTTCTTCCACGATTGCTCAGTTTGGCTGGGCGGCCAGCTCTAGGAAGAGTCTTGGTGGTTCCAAACTACCATTTAAGAACCGTGTGTTGGCCTCAGTGTCTTGCTGTGAGACTATTTATCAGTTTGTTTTGGTTTCTTTATTTGCTGACCGAAGCGTCATTACTGTGTATAAGTAAAAAAAAATATATATATATACATATATAGTTCTAAGCCTAAGAATACACATTCAGTTAGACATAAAATGCAATCTGTCAGTGCCTTTCCGTGTCGAACTTCTGGTGACTTTGATTTTAACTTATTCTCAATGGCGGTGAAAACGTTGGTTTAGCATTTGACTTTGTGCTTTTCTGTTTCCGAGTTTGTGGTCATCACCGTGTGCCTCAAAGCTGGCCTGGAGACCTCGTCTTGGACTATGGTAGGCTCTCTCCTCTTACTACAATATCTTGTCTATCCATCATCTTTCTCATACCACACACACCTATAACAACTGAAAAAAAGGAAGATCTTAAAAGGTCCATAAGGATATGTTCCATTCATCTGTTCCTCTTCCTCCTTCAACTCTTTGCCACCATTCACATTACATAGGCCTTCTGCCAGAACTACTAGCAGAATAACTTAGTCATTGAGTAATTACTCTGTAATAAGATGGTAAGTACACTGTATTTACTATTGTAACCCTCACCTCCCACACTTTATTTATATATGTAGACAAAAGGATGTAACATGCTCTGTCTCCTCCAGTTCAGTCACATTGCCATCTGGGGCAGCATCAGCCTGTGGGTGGTGTTCTTCGGTATCTACTCCTCTCTGTGGCCACTCATCTCTCTGGCTCCAGACATGTCTGGTGAGGTAAACACTCAACTTAAACTCCACCCTCCTTTAAACCCAGCAAAACATGTCTGATCATCTCTGCATTCACAGAACATTAGTAAGGGCTCCATTGGAAAATAAACAAACATTGTAGAAATGTTCACTGTTTTCTGGGTATGCACCCAGCAGTGATAAACCCTTCTATATGATCACATCATTCATAACTCAACGTAATGAACAGTATCTCCTATCTCATTGCTGTTACTGACTGTGGTTGGTGGGAAGGTTTCAATGTGTCTACTCCGTAACCCAAAAGTGTGCTTTTGAACGTAGGGCCAGAGTATAAGGGCACAAGGCGAGACCCATATGCAGACACAGGAGGCAGATGGTTGAGCTCTGATATTTATTATAACACAAGGGGTAGGCAAAAGGAAGGTCGGGTACAGGCAAGAGTTCATTAACCTGTTATGGCTAGGGGGCAGTATTTTCACGGCCGGATAAAAAACGTACCCGATTTAATCTGATTATTACTCCTGCCCAGAAACTAGAATATGCATACAATTATTAGCTTTGGATAGAAAACACTCCAAAGTTTCTAAAACTGTTTGAATGGTGTCTGTGAGTATAACAGAACTCATTTGGCAGGCCAAAACCTGAGAAGATTCCTTACAGGAAGTGCCCTGTCTGACCATTTCTTGCCCTTCTTGATTATCTCTATCCAATACAGGGGATCTCTGCTGTTACGTGACACTTCCTACGGCTCCCATGGGCTCTCAGAAGGCGGCAGAAAGCTGAATCGTGGCTTTGCAGGCTCTGGCTGAAAAAAAGTAGCGCGTTTGGATAGTGGCTGGTCACAGTACTGTGAGACTCAGGCTCGTGCACGAGGGGATCCCATGCTTTTATTTTCTCTCTCTTTGTATGTATACACGCTTTCCTGGTCGGAATATTATTCAATCAAGTTCATATTTATATCAAAAACCAGCTTTTTACATTAGCATGTGACGTTCAGAACTAGCATACCCCCCGCAAACTTCCGGTGAATTTACAAAAAATTTACTAAATTACTCACGATAAACGTTCACAAAAAGCATAACAATTATTTTAAGAATTATAGATACAGAACTCCTCTATGCACTCGATATGTCCGATTTTAGAATAGCTTTTCGGTGAAAGCACATTTTGCAATATTCTCAGTAGATAGCCCGGCATCACAGGGCTAGCTATTTAGACACCCAGCAAGTTTAGCACTCACCAAAGTCAGATTTACTATAAGACCTTTGGTGTTCTTCGTCAGAATGCACTCCCAGGACTTCTACTTCAATAACAAATGTTGGTTTGGTTCAAAATAATCCATTGTTATATCAAAACAGCGGCGTTTTGTTCGTGCGTTCAAGACACTATCCGAATGGTAAAGAAGGGTGACGAGCACGACGCATTTCGTGACAAAAAAATTCTAAATATTCCATTACCGTACTTCGAAGCATGTCAACCGCTGTTTAAAATCAATTTTTATGCCATTTTTCTCGTAAAAAAGCGATAATATTCCGACCGGGAATCTGCGTTTAGGTAAAAAGACGAAAGAAAATAAAGCATGGGGTCGACTCGTGCACGCGCCTAAGCCCATTGTCCTCTGATCGGCCACTTGCCAAAAGCACAAATGTGTTTCAGCCTGGGGCTGCCTCGATATCATTCAGCTTTTTCCCGCCTTCTGAGAGCCTATGGGAGCCGTAGGAAGTGTCACGTTACAGCAAAGATCCTCAGTCTTCAATAAAAAGAGCCAAGATGAACAAGAACTTGTCAGACAGGCCACTTCCTGTTCAGAATCTTCTCAGGTTTTTGCCTGCCATATGAGTGTTGTTATACTCACAGACACCATTCAAACAGTTTTAGAAACTTTAGGGTGTTTTCTATCCAAAGCCAATAATTATATGCATATTCTAGTTTCTGGGCAGTAGTAATAACCAGATTAAATCGGGTACGTTTTTTATCCGGCCGTGTAAATACTGCCCCCTACCCCCAACAGGTTAACCAGCTCTATCTGCCCCTCTCCATCACTCTTGCTCTTTGTTTTGATCTCTATTGATCTCGCTCTCGCTTGATCTCTCACTTACTCTTGCTCACTTTCTCCTTGCCCTCTCCTCTTTCTTTCCCGTCTTCTCTCTCTCTCCCTCCCTCTCTCTTTCTTTATTTCTCTCTCTCTCTCTCTCTCTCTCTCTCTCTCTCTCTCTCTCTTTTTTTTGCTTGGGAATGCCTGAGGACCATGATGATATAGACATCACTACACCACTTCTTGTTCTACAGTTTCTGCACACACTGACTCCACAATTCACCTCCTCCAAGAAGAGAGGTTCAGAAATGGCCAACTTGATAGTATTCAAAATAAAATGTTTTTCCAGGAGGTTGATTATGTGAAGTGACCTCTCCGTCTCCTTGGGCTCTGGTCAAAAGTAGTTCACTATGTAGGGAATATGGTGTCATTTGGGATGCACAACTTCACTCCCTTCCTCTTTACTCACATGTTGTTTTGGATGGAGTTATTTATATTCAAGTGCACCTGTAGAGGCTCCAACCCAGGCTGCTCATCAGGACTCACTTGCTTTGAAGCACAAGAATGCCCCTTCAGAATGGCACTGAGAAGCCAGCTCCACCTACTGTATCGCTAGATAACCCAACCTCTCTCCACTCACATGCCAGCTCAATACAGCCAAGACCACGCTAGGACCCATAGAACAGAGACTATCTGTAGTGTGTGTGTTTTGAGTGTGTGTTTTGAGTCTATATGTGTGGGTGCGCGCCAGTGCGATGTGTATTCATCCGTGCGAGTTTATCTACGCTTACTTGTGTGAGTGTGCTGTCACCAGTGCCCCTGCGATTGAAGTAGCAGGGCCGCAGATGACAGTTCTCCTCGCTATTTCTCCGCTCTGCCATATCTTTCCAAAACCACCAGGGACCCCTAGAAACTCCAGGGGTGGATTGAAACATCAGGCTCCCAGCTCCCCATGGTTTTATAGAAACCCTACAAGGTTCCTCACTATTAAACCTGTGAAAGGCTCTATGATAGAATTAGAGAGGCACTTCAGCATTGCTGTTGAGATGACTTTGTACCCCTACACTGTTTTTCCTCTGTCTCGGTGTTTTCGGAATACTTAAGGGCCGCGCATGTGTCGTAAGTTAGCCCCCTCTGTGATTAAAACCACACACACACGGATCCATTAGGAGCCCAGAACCAATGATTTATGGAAGACTAAAGCGGCTGTGGAAGGCACAGGCTAATCCATGGTGTGAGACTTTGCATTGTGTGTGTGTTATTTGAATGAGTTTAAGCGTTATAATTCAAATGGATATGGGCATACTTGTCGTGATCTAATACATGTCAAACTGACACTTTTGTCTGTCGGCTAATTTATCTCTCGCACCATTTTAATAATTATTGAGTTGCGTTGTAAATCACTATTGTACAGTTGCACCGGGATGACTTCTGTTGTGCTATACCTGTTTTTGTTAGCATTCTTTCCCTCAGTTTTTTTTCGGGATATCTCAGGGCTATTGTGAGGCGACACACAGAGCGTAAAAAGATGGACCCAACTGAGCAAGTCCAATTTTTGTTTTCCATAGTAAAAGCTTAGTGGGGTGGGGGTGGGAGTGTTAAGGAATTGTGAACTCGTCATTTGCTTTTGCGTTGCAATGACGTCGTGGGGAATTTGTAGAGTTGTGGGCCGCATCCGATCAAGGCTCCTCTCACACACTCGTGCTCTCTTTCTTTCTCCTTCTCTTGCTTTTACTCTCTTTCTCTCTGTCTTTCTTGATCCCACTCTCTCTTTTTCTCTTTCTCCCCCCTCTCTCTCTCTCTTTCTCCTTCCAGGGCATTAAGCCTCCATCTCTTTTCTCTCCCATTAAATCCTCAGGGACTGGCTTTTTCTTTCTGCGGCTATGTTTACAGCCTATCCAACAACACACTAACCCTAAGGATTTTGTTTGGGGAGGTATCATGGAGCTGGTCATGAGGGATTGGGGGTCATGTTTGGCCACAAACAAACACATCCAGCCTCAATTTGCAGTAGGATACACCTCTGAACCCTCAAATCACCCAATAGCCCTTCCCCTAGCTCCTTAGCGCCATTGCAGAACGGTCTACCCCTCTGTTCTAACTTCCATCCAAATTGTACAGTATGGTCCGGTAGAGCCAGTAGAATTTAGCCAAAGGGACATGGATGGAGGTAGACCAAATCACTCACTGGGACTGGATTTTACTTAAATAACCCTCATTTCATCGGCCCAATAAAATAGACACGCACAAAGAGTGACTGCGCCCAGGCTCCTAGTGTCTGAATATTAGCATCCAGAGGCTTTGGCTTTGGCAACAACCAGGCTCATACAGAGAAAAGGGCAGAGACTCAAATTTGACACCCTTACAGATATGACAGAAAGAGACATGGTAAGAGTGAGGTGCGTGTGCGGTGCACATGTGTGTGGAAAGTTGACTTTTCTCTATCTATGCTTTCTAAAGTCAAAAGGTCTAGGAACAGGGTGAAAGCCTTGATTGTCCACCCTTCATATTTACCATCACAATGGCAGGCATTACCCTCGTGGAGTCACACTAGCACTGTGGCCTGTCAGGCATGGTCAGCCAACTGCCGCTGCTGTGAGACCCCCTGATCAATGCATCCAGGCATAGTAATCACACTCCTCTACTCTGAGCCGATTGGATCAGTCTGTTCCTTTACCATCGCATGAAGGATGGCTTTGAAAAATCTATTTTCTTAGACTAAGACACAGTTTCAAGAATGTCAAATATGACAAACGACTGTATTGGCGTGTCCATATCATATTCAGAGTGAAACAACAGTCTTATTTGTATATATAAGTAAATTCCAAGTTTGTACAGCAAACAAATTATGAGACTTACACCTCTATACGATGTACAAAACTGAGCTCTGCAACAGAAACAAAAGCTTACTCGTCTGCTCCAAACAAGATCTTAAGCTGTGTTGAGTGGCAGACTGAATACTCTTTCACCTATGGCTATGAACGTTTCTAACTTGTTAGTGATAGACTGTGTGTGTATGCATGTGTTTGAGTGTGTGTGTCTGCATCTTTGTGTGTCTGTGTCTCCAGTGGCTGTGAGAGGTTGACAGCCTGTCAAAACACTGCAGACACCACTGTCTGCCTGCCCAGATGAGTTTATTAGTTTGTCCTAAAAATACACTCACACCCCCCTGCACTCCAACTCCCATAGGCCTCCAGGAATGAGCCATTGCTAGCATCTACCAAACACTGCTGGCTCGGCCAGGATTTAGTGTATCTGTCATCCAAATCTTTAACAGATAAACGTTTATTAAGATTAAGTTAAGCGTTGAATTTACAGATTAGCAAAGTAGTCAGTCCTTCGATGCAGTTCATAAAATTTGGAACAGTATGTTTCAGAAGTTTGTTTAAATTAGAAGCTGGTTTATTTTTCATGCTCGTTGACTTCATTTAATGTATTTAACGTGCTGAGCCTATATGCGCAGTTTATTTTCAAAATACTTTCAAGACAGTTTAAATGTGGCTATTAAAATGTGTGGATGAAAACAAAAATATGTACAGTGATGTTACGAAAAAAAAAGTCTAGGTTTCTACCCGGGACTGCCTAACTTCAAACTTGACGTGAAAATGTCTTGTTGTTTTCCCTCAACTTATGTATTTTGGTCATTGCCGGGCAACATAGATAAAACTCCATTCATTCCAATACCATTTCAAACATTAGGAAAATGCCATTTTGATTTCCAGTTATTTGGGATTTCCTCTTTCCCAGATGTTTTGTCAGACATTAAAGTCCATTTCGCTGGTAATAGCTAATTTGGGAACACCTGAACTCTTTGATATCTTTGACACTGATCTGTGTGTGTGTGTGTGTGTGTGTGTGTGTGTGGTGTGTGTGTGTGTGTGTGTGTGTGTGTGTGTGTGTGTGTCTGTGTGTGTGTGTGTGTGTGTGTGTGTGCCCTAAGGTGCCGTCCCAGGGTCCAGCTTGTTTCGTATTACAGGAAGACCATTGTCTGGGGGCCCCTGCAGTTTGTATAAGTGGCACAAGCATGTAAGGCCCAAATTGCTGATGCGAGGGGACGTGTGTTTTGCTCGTTAACATGTAATGACAGATAGTTTCAATGCAGCCGGTCCAAAGCAAACACAGCCCTGCGGAGACGACTGTATGGGACGGCCCACGGCAAGAGTATCCCTCCCTGTCTCCCCCTGACTTGCCAGACCAAATGGAACCTCCCGAGTCCTGGAGTTCCGACAAGGCCAATGCGTTTTGAGACTTTCGTCTAAACAGCAGACTGTTGTCTGACGATCTGTGTGTTTTTGATGACCAGGGAGAAGATGCTGTCTCCTAAGATGTCAGAGTTACGATATCTAGAGAGATGTAGGCCTACATCAGAGGTGGATGAAGAAGAGTTGCCTCCAAGCTTGCGTTTTCCCAATGCATATCATATCAGTCTCAATACACTCTTAGGGTTGCATCCTAAATGGCACCGTTTTCCCTATATAGTGCAATGCACTACTTGTGATCAGAGCTCTATAGGGCTCTGGTCAAAAGTAGTGCACTAAATAGAAAATATGGTTCCATCTTGGCCTTGGTTATCTCATGTATCTCATCTGTGGATTTATCTTGGCACTCTGTAGACAATGAGAGCATTTAGAATATACTGCACACAAAAACATTGGGACAGTGTTTATTATTTGAAGGTTATATAGCATAACAAATAGCTCTTTCTCTCTGTTGGCTGTCCTTACTACTGCAAGTCAACGAGCATGAAGGGCAATGGTTCCAATGATACACATACACAGCTGTAGTTGACCGACATCTTTTTATAGGTCAATGCATGGAAAGACTACCTTTAGAACTTACATCAGTGGACTTTCATGTGTAGCTGCTCTGCCCTTCTCATGTTTCTCTCGAAAATGTGATGACAAGGGTGAATAAGTGTATCCTACTGTATTTCCTCCCCTCTGGCTAGAAGTTGGCACAGATCTAGGATTAGCTACATGCTCACCTTAATCATTGGAGGGTTGAACGCAAAACTGACCTTATCTTTGTCTGAGGTCAGCTACAATACGTCCTACTCCATCCCCCTCTCCACTGGTATGGTGTGTGTCTAATGCCTTTTCCTAGTCAGACATGGAGCTTTACCCAGTCAATCAATCAATCAATAAAAAAAATTTTATAAGGCCCTTTTTACATCAGCAGTTGTCACAAAGTGCTTATACAGAAACCCAGACTAAAACCCCAAAGAGCAAGCAATGCAGATGTAGAAGCATGGTGGCTAGAAAGACGGGAACCTAGGAATAAACCTAGAGTGGAACCAGGGGTGGCCAGTCCTCTTATGGCTGTGCCGGGTGGAGATTGTAAGAGTACATGGCCATTAAGGCCAGATTGTTCTTCAAGATGTTCATAGATGACCAGCAGGGTCAAATAATAATCACAGTGGTTACAGAAGGTGCAAGAGGTCAGCACCTCAGGAGTTAAAGCTTCCAAGTGGCTCATTCTTCTCCCCTGTAACTATTCCCCAGGTCATTGCTGTAAATGAGAATGTGTTCTCAGTCAACTTACCTAATAAAATAAGGGTAAAATAGAAAATGTCAGTTGGCTTTTCGAGACAGCGGGTGCTGTACCCAAGGTTCCTTCACTGATAGGGAATACTTGGAATAAGGGGTTTGGATATACTTCCCATTTGTGTCGTTTGGAATGACCTCATTAAAGAGTGTAAAGGATACGACAGTACTGACTGACTACCATAGTAAAGGACACTACAGTACTAACTAGCATAGTAAAGGACACCACAGTAACTAATTACACAAAGCTACTTCCTCAGCCCTAGGGGGTTCTAAGGATCATAGTTGAAACCAAAACAACATGAGTGTCATTTAGTCATGGTGGATTACCAACTATGGTCAAATTAGGTTGACTCATCCTTTTATTGTTTAGAAATGCCATTTTATGTAATAGAAATGCCTAAAGCAAGCTGACCCTTTTATTTTCTGCTGAGGACCTCCTTTACTGCTTCACAAACTATTTTGTTTGCAATGACCCAAGGAATGTGTTCCTGTTGTTCTGTGTGTGTGTGTGTACATGTGTGTCTCAGGTGGACATGATGTTCAGTTGGGGAGTCTTCTGGATGGGCCTGGTCTTTATCACTCTCACCTCCCTGGTCTTTGACATGACCTACAAAGTGTGAGATCCCCTCCACGCACCTCCATGTCCTGCTTTAGGACACTTTTCTAGAGAAACTTCTTAGATCACAAATAGATCACATGCAGTTTAACACATTTACATATACAGTTGAATTCGGAAATGTACCCCCCCAAAGGTGCGGACTCCGGCTGCAAAACCTGACTCTATGCGGGAGGGTCCGGGTGGGCATATAGCCTCGGTGGCGGCTCCGGTTCGGGACGTAGACCCCGCTCCGCTCGCGGATCCCTCCGCTTCTGTGGAACCGGACCGTGGATTGTCGCCGGAGGCTCCGGACCGTGGATCGTCACCGGAGGAACCGGACCGTGGATCGTCGCCGGAGGAACCGGACCGTGGATCGTCGCCGGAGGAACCGGACCGTGGATCGTCGCCGGAGGAACCGGACCGTAGATTGCCGCCTGGGACTCCGGACCGTGGATCTTCACCGGAGGCTCCGGACTGGGAACCCCCGCTGGAGGCTCCGGACTGGGAACCCCCGCTGGAGGCTCCGGACTGGGAACCCCCGCTGGAGGCTCCGGACCGGGGACCGTCGCTGGAGGCTCCGGACCGGGGAATGTCGCTGGAGGCTCCGGACCGGGGAATGTCGCTGGAGGCTCCGGACCGCAGACTGTCGCTGGAGGCTCTGGGCCGCAGACTGTCGCTGGAGGCTCTGGGCCGCAGACTGTCGCTGGAGGCTCTGGACCGCAGACTGTCGCTGGAGGCTCTGGACCGCAGACTGTCGCTGGAGGCTCTGGACCGCAGACTGTCGCTGGAGGCTCTGGACCGCAGACTGTCGCTGGAGGCTCTGGACCGCAGACTGTCGCTGGAGGCTCTGGACCGCAGACTGTCGCTGGAGGCTCTGGACCGCAGACTGTCGCTGGAGGCTCTGGACCGCAGACTGTCGCTGGAGGCTCTGGACCGCAGACTGTCGCTGGAGGCTCTGGACCGCAGACTGTCGCTGGAGGCTCTGGACCGCAGACTGTCGCTGGAGGCTCTGGACCGCAGACTGTCGCTGGAGGCTCTGGACCGCAGACTGTCGCTGGAGGCTCTGGACCGCAGACTGTCGCTGGAGGCTCTGGACCGCAGACCGTCGCTGGCACAGGACGTACCGGGCTGGGGAGACGCACAGGAGACCTGGAGCGTAGAGCCGGCACAGGACGTACCGGGCTGGGGAGACGCACAGGCGGCCTGGTGCGTGGAGCTGGCACAGGACGTACCAGGCTGGGGAGACGCATAGGAGGCCTGGTGCGTGGAGCTGGCACAGGACGTACCGGGCTGTGGAGGCGCACTGGAGGTCTGGAGCGTAGAGCTGGCACAACGTGTCCTGGACAGATGACAACCTTTGCACGGCAAGTGCGCGGAGCTGGCACAGGACATACCAGGCTGTGGAGGCGCACTGGAGACACGGTGCGTAGAACCGGCACACATTGTACCGGAACAATAACACGCTCCTCAAAGGGAATGCGGAGAGCTGGCACAGGACGTGCAGGGCTGGGGAGGCGTACTGGAGACCTGGTGTGTGGGGCCGGCACAGTCTTCACCAGACGGCTAGCACGCTCCTCAGGATGAGTACGGAGAGCTGACTCAGGTGGCATTAAACTGAGGACACGCTCCTTAGGGCGAATGTCGTGCCTCATGCACCAACACAACAGCCCTCTCATAACTCTCTCCTCCAATTTTCCCATCAACTCTTTAACTGTCTCTGATTCACTCCCTTCACTCCCCTCCAAGTTCACCTTCCTCTCCCAGACTGGCTCTGTTTCACACCTTGGCTCCGCCGACCACCCCGTGTGGACTGGCTCTGGTTCACACCTCGGCTCCGCTGACCAACCTGTGTGCCCCCTCCCCAATTTTTTTTTGAGGCTGCCTCTCGAGCTTCCATCGTGGCTGCGAACCCCGGTGTCGTCGTTGTTGCTCCCCGCTTCTGTCTCCTGCCATGACTTCGTCCCACGTCCAGGATGTCCTCCACTCCTGGCTTTCCTCCCAGGCCCAGGATCCCTGCTCCTCCTGAGCACTTTGCTTGGTTCGTGGGTGGTGGGATCTTCTGTTACGAATGTCATTGTAAAGATGGTCGGACCAAGATGCAGCGTGGGGTAGGTTAATCATATTTATTAATGATAACCAGCAACAAAACAAGAAAGAGAAACCAATGAAACGTACAGCCTTGTAGGGCTCAACAGCAAGAATACAAAAAACAAGATCCCACAAACAACAGGTGGGAAAAGGCTGCCTAAATATGATCCCCAATCAGAGACAACGATAGACAGCTGCCTCTGATTGGGAACCATACCAGGCCAACATAGAAATACAAAACACTTGAGTACCCACCCTAGTCACATCCTGACCTAACCAAAATAGAGAATAAAAAGGCTCTCTAAGGTCAGGGAGTGACAGTTAGGACATCTACTTTGTGCATGACACAAGTACCTTTTCCAACAATTGTTTAGTCAGATTATTTCACTTATAATTCACTGTATCAAAATTCCAGTTTACATACACTAAGTTGACTGTGCCGTTAAACAGCTTAGAAAATTCCAGAAAATTATTCAATGGCTTTAGAAGCTTCTGATAGACTAATTGACATCATTTGAGTCAATTGGAGGTGTACCTGTGGATGTATTTCAAGGCCTAGCTTCAAACTCAGTGCATTTTTGCTTGACATCATGGGAAAATCAAACAAAATCAGCCAAGACTTCAGAAAAAAAATTGTAGACCTTCACAAGTCTGGTTCATCCTTGGGAGCAATCTCCAAACGCCTGAAGGTACCACGTTCATCTGTACAAACAATAGTACGGAAGTATAAACGCCATGGGACCACGCAGCCGTCATACCACTCAGGAAGGAGACATGTTCTGTCTCCTAGAGATGAACGTACTTTGGTGCAAAAAGTGCAAATCAATCCCAGAACAAAAGCAAAGGACCTTGTGAAGATGCTGGAGGAAACAGGTACAAAATAATCTATATCTACAGTAAAATGAGTCCTATATCGACATAACCTGAAAGGCCGCTCAGCAAGGAAGAAGCCACTGCTCCAAAACCGCCATAAAAAAGCCAGACTACGGTTTGCAACTGCACATGGGGACAAAGATCATACATTTTGGAGAAATATCCTCTGGTCTGATGAAACAAAAATAGAATTGTTTGGCCATAATGACCATTATTATGTTTGGAGGAAAAAGTGGGTGGCTTGCAAGCCAAAGAACACCATCCCAACCGTGAAGCACGGAGGTGGCAGCATCATGTTGTGCGGGTTGCTTTGCTGCAGGAGGGACTGGTGCACTTCACAAAATAGATGGCATCATGAGGCAGGAAAATTCTGTGGATATATTGAAGCAACATCTCAAGACATCAGTCAGGAATTTAAAGCTTGGTCGGAAATGGGTCTTCCAAATGGACAATGACCCCAAGCATACTTCCAAAGTTGTGGCAAAATGGCTTAAGGACAACAAAGTCAAGGTATTGGAGTGGCCATCACAAAGCCCTGACCTCAATCCTATAGAATATTTTTGGACAGAACTGAAGAAATGTGTGCGAGCAAGGAGGCCTACAAACCTGACTCAGTTGCACCAGCTCTGTCAGGAGGAATGGGCCAAAATTCACCCAATTTATTGTGGGAAGCTTGTGGAAGGCTACCCGAAACGTTTTACCCAAGTTAAACAATTTAAAGGCAATGCTACCAAATACTAATTGAGTGTATGTAAACTTCTGACCCACTGCGGCCCACCCATGTGATGAAAGAAATAAAAGCTGAAGTAAATCATTCTGTCTACTATTATTCTGACATTTCACATTCTTAAAATAAAGTAGTGATCCTAACTGACCTAAGACAGGGAATTTCTACTCCGATTAAATGTCAGGAATTGTGAGGAGCTGAGTTTAAATGTATTTGGCTAAGATGTATGTAAACTTCCGACTTCAACTGTACACTGAGTATACCAAACATTAGGAACATCTTCCTAATACTGAGTTGCACCCCAATTCGTCTGGCATGTGCTCTACAAGGTGTTGAAAGCGTTCCGCTGGGATGCTGGCGCATGTTGACTCCATTGCTTCCCACAGTTGTTTCGAATTGGCTGGATGTCCTTTTGGTGGTGGACCATTCTTGATACACACAGGAAACTGTTGAGCATGAAAAACCTGCAAGATCTGCAGTTCTTGACACAAACCGGTGCGCCTGGCACCTACTACCATACCCTGTTCAAAGGCACTTAAATATTTTGTCTTGCCCATTCACCCTCTGAATGGCAGTCATACACCATCCATGTTTCAATTGTCTCAAGGCTTAAAAATCCTTCTTTAACCTGTCTTCTCCCCTTCATCTACACTGATTGAAGTGGATTTAACCAGTTACATCAATAAGGTATCATAGCTTTCACCTGGTCAGTCTATGACAGGGAAAGAGTAATGTTTTGTATACTCAGTGTAGAAAAACATTTATAATATTAAGTTATATATACAAGCAATTTATATTTATGAGGATTTATAGGATATCTATGGTGTAACATTTATAGTGTTTGATTCATAACAAATTCTGAAGTTTGTAATATTTATAGTTATTTGATTTACAGCAAGAGATACTGACCGATTCAATGTATAGATAAATGTGTACAACTCAGTCTTAAATCATTCATTGAATTAAGTATAGGGATCTCAATCTTAATCAGCCTCATAGTCCTGGGAAAGCCAAAGGAATTCAACTCGCAGCAGATACAATTTTTTACAGACAACTGGCAAATTAAGCTAATAGGGTTTTTACATACAGTTCCTTTCGTAAAGTATTCAGACCCAGCCTTATTCTAAAATGTATTAAATAAATAAAAATTCTCAGCAATCTACACACAATACCCCATAATGACAAAGTGAAAACAGGTTTTTAGAAATGTTTGCTAATTTATATACATTTTTAAACAGAAATACCTTATTTACTTAAAGGGATAGCCCACTTTTTTTTAATTTTCACCTAAATGACATACCCAAATCTAACTGCCTATAGCTCAGGCCCTGTAGCAAGGATATGCATATTCTTGGTACCATTTGAAAGGAAACACTTTGAAGTTTGTGGAAAAGTGAATTGAATGTAGGAGAATATAACACAATAGATCTAGTAGAAGAAAATACAAAGAAAAAACCAACCAGTCTTTTTCTACCACCATCTTTGAAATGCAAGAGAAAGGTCATAATTCTAAATGTAAGAGAAAGGTCATAATTCTATAATTCTCATCACTCTGGTTGTAATTCCAATAGTGTCCACAAGGACGTCAGAGGACAAAAATCAGTTAACCACCTAACCGAGGAACTCAATTTAACCTTGCGCAATACCCTAGATGCAGTTGCACCCCTAAAAACTAAAAACATCTGTCATAAGAAACTAGCTCCCTGGTATACAGAAAATACACGAGCTCTGAAGCAAGCTTCCAGAAAATTGGAACGGAAATGGCGCCACACCAAACTGGAAGTCTTCCGACTAGCTTGGAAAGACAGAACCGTGCAGTATCGAAGAGCCCTTACTGCTGCTCGATCATCCTATTTTTCCAACTTAATTGAGGAAAATAAGAACAATCCGAAATTTCTTTTTGATACTGTCGCAAAGCTAACTAAAAAGCAGCCTTCGCAAATGGAGGATGGCTTTCACTTCAGCAGTAATACATTTATGAACTTCTTTGAGGAAAAGATCATGATCATTAGAAAGCAAATTACAGACTCCTCTTTAAATCTGGGTATTCCTCCAAAGCTCCATTGTCCTGAGTCTACACAACTCTGCCAGGACCTAGGATCAAGGGAGATATTAAAGTGTTTTAGTACTATATCTCTTGACGCAATGATGAAAATAATCATGGCCTCCAAACCTTCAAGCTGCATACTGGACCCTATTCCAACTAAACTACTGAAAGAGCTGCTTCCTGTGCTTGGCCCTCCTATGTTGAACATAATAAACGGCTCTCTATCCACCGGATTTGTACCAAGCTCACTAAAAGTGGCAGTAATAAAGCCTCTCTTGAAAAAGCCGAATCTTGATCCAGAAATTATAAAAAACTATCGGCCTATATCGAATCTTCCATTCCTCTCAAAAAATTTAGAAAAAGCTGTTGCACAGCAACTCACTGCCTTCCTGAAGACAAACAATGTATACGAAACGCTTCAGTCTGGTTTTAGACCCCATCATAACACTGAGACTGCACTTATGAAGGTGGTAAATGACCTTTTAATGACGTCAGACCGAGGCTCTGCATCTGTCCTCGTGCTCCTAGATCTTAGTGCCGCTTTTCATACCATCGATCACCACATTCTTTTGGAGAGATTGGAAACCCAAATTGGTCTACATGGACAAGTTCTGGCCTGGTTTAGATCTTTTCTGTCGGAAAGATATCAGTTTGTCTCTGTGAATGGTTTGTCTTCTGACAAATCAATTGTAAATTTCGGTGTTCCTCAAGGTTCCGTTTTAGGACCACTATTGTTTTCACTATATATTTTACCTCTTGGGGATGTCATTCGAAAACATAATGTTAAATTTCACTGCTATGCGGACGACACACAGCTGTACATTTCAATGAAACATGGTGAAGCCCCAAAATTGCCCTCGCTAGAAGCCTGTGTTTCAGACATAAAGAAGTGAATGGCTGCAAACTTTCTACTTTTAAACTCGGACAAAACAGAGATGCTTGTTCTAGGTCCCAAGAAACAAAGAGATCTTCTGTTGAATCTGACAATTAATCTGGATGGTTGTACAGTCGTCTCAAATAAAACTGTGAAGGACCTCGGCGTTACTCTGGACCCTGATCTCTCTTTTGAAGAACATATCAAGACTGTTTCAAGGACAGCTTTTTTCCATCTACGTAACATTGCAAAAATCAGAAATGTTCTGTCCAAAAATGACGCAGAAAAATTAATCCATGCTTTTGTTACTTCTAGGCTGGACTACTGCAATGCTCTACTTTCCGGCTACCCGGATAAAGCACTAAATAAACTTCAGTTAGTGCTAAATACGGCTGCTAGAATCCTGACTAGAACCCAAAAATTTGATCATATTACTCCAGTGCTAGCCTCCCTACACTGGCTTCCTGTTAAGGCAAGGGCTGATTTCAAGGTTTTACTGCTAACCTACAAAGCATTACATGGGCTTGCTCCCCCCCCCCCCTTGGGTTGTGCCGTGGCGGAGATCGTTGTGGGCTATACTCGGCCTTGTCTTAGGACGGTAAGTTGGTGGTTGGAGACATCCCTCTAGTGGTGTGGGGGCTGTGCTTTGGCAAAGTGGGTGGGGTTATATCCTGCCTGTTTGGCCCTGTCCGGGGGTATCATCGGATGGGGCCACAGTGTCTTCTGATCCCTCTTGTCTCAGCCTCCAGTATTTATGCTGCAGTAGTTTATGTGTCGGGGGGCTAGGGTCAGTCTGTTACATCTGGAGTATTTCTCTTGTCTTATCCGGTGTCCTGTGTGTATTTAAATATGCTCTCTCTAATTCTCTCTTTCTCTCTTTCTGCCTTTCTCTCGGAGGACCTGAGCCCTAGGACCATGCCTCAGGATTACCTGGTATGATGACTCCTTGCTGTCCCCAGTCCACCTGGCCGTGCTGCTGCTCCAGTTTCAACTGTTCTGCCTGCGGCTATGGAACCCTGACCTGTTCACCGGACGTGCTTGTTGCACCCTCGACAACTACTATGATTATTATTATTTGACCATGCTGGTCATTTATGAACATTTTAACATCTTGACTATGTTCTGTTATAATATCCACCCTGCACAGCCAGAAGAGGACTGGCCACCCCTCATAGCCTGGTTCCTCTCTAGGTTTCTTCCTAGGTTTTTGGCCTTTCTAGGGAGTTTTTCCTAGCCACCGTGCTTCTTTCACATGCTTTGCTTGCTGTTTGGGGTTTTAGGCTGGGTTTCTGTACAGCACTTTGAGAATATCAGCTGATGTACGAAGGGCTATATAAAAATAAATTTGATTTGATTTGATTTGAAGATGGGAGCAGTGTATGTGCAAAGTTTCAGATGGATAACTTGAGGTATGAGTGAACAACAAGACTTTTAGTGTGAAGTCCCCAGGTACATTTGGGAAAATCGTGAAGGAGACATTTGCATTCATATTAAATTTTTCTGCAAGAATATTGTGAAATCTGTATACTTGGACTTTGATTAAGCTTTCCAAGTATTTGTAGCCATATTATAAGTTCAACATTTGCGAAACAATACGTTTTCATAACTTCATAACTCTGAATATCCTTAGAATTTTTGTCCAAGATGAAAAGGCATGCTGTCGTACAAGGTTAGTAGCTACATTTTACGACAGACATGAATTTGATTTGACTCGTTGAAACAATGTTAAGGGTGAGATTTTCACAGATTCCTTTCTTTGCAAATTGAACGAGTGGAAATACAAAATCAATCGTGCATGCTATATGGACCTTTTTAGGATCTGAAAAATAATTTAATCTAACAAAACGACACTTAATGTTATCTCTGGGACCCTTTGGATGATAAATCAGAGCAGGATTTCAGAATGTAAGTACACATTTTACCTTCAGAGGTGAATTTATCAAACCTATCGCATTGAAAAAAGTGATTTGTTGTTAGGAGCTCTCCTCAAACAATAGCATGGCATTTTTTCACAGTAATAGCTACTGTAAATTGGACAGTGCAGTTATATTAGCAAGAATTTAAGCTTTCAGCCGATATAAGACATGTTTCCCGACATTTGTTGTTTCTTTACAATCTGCGATCTTGACATAACGCACTGCATGATTTACAACTGTCCAGTTGACGGAACGCCGATCCTTAATTAAGTATTCAGACCCTTTGCTATGAGACTCAAAATTGAGCTCAGGTGCATCCTGTTTCCATTGATCATCCTTGAGATGTTTCTACAACTTGATTGAACTCTTTGGCCTGAATGTCAAGCGTCAAGTCTGGAGGAAACCTGGCACCATCCGTACGATGAAGCATAGTGGTGGCAGCTTCATGCTGTGGGGTTGTTTTTCAGCGGCAGGGACTGGGAGACTAGTCAGGATTGAGGCAAAGATGAACAGAGCAAAGTACAGAGAGATCCTCAATGAAAACCGGTACCCGATAAAACATATCAGGAGAGACCTGAAAATAGCTGTGCAGCAACGCTACCCATCCAACCTGACAGAGCTTGAGAGGATCTGCAGAGAAAAATGGGAGAAACTACCCAAATACAGGTGTGCCAAGCTTGTAGCGTCACACCCAAGAAGACTCGAGGCTGTAATCGCTGCCAAAGGTGCTTCAACAAAGTACTTAGTAAAGGTCCTGAATACTTATGTAAACGTGATATTTCATTTTTAAGTTTTTTTCTTATTCGCAAACATTTCTAAAAACCTGTTTTTGCTTTGTCAATATGGCGTATTGTGTGTACAGTCGTGGCCAAAAGTTTTGAGAATGGCACAAATATTAATTTTCACAAAGTCTGCTGCCTCAGTTTGTATGATGGCAATTTGCATATACTCCAGAATGTTATGAAGAGTGATCAGATGAATTGCAATTAATTGCAAAATCCCTCTTTGCCATGCAAATGAACTGAATCCCCCCAAAAATGTCCACTGCATTTCAGCCCTGCCACAAAAAGGACCAGCTGACATCATGTCAGTGATTCTCTCATTAACACAGGTGTGAGTGTTGATGAGGACAAGGCTGGAGATCACTCTGTCATGCTGATTGAGTTTGAATAACAGACTGGAAGCTTCAAAAGGAGGGTGGTGCTTGGAATGATTGTTCTTCCTCTGTCAACCGTGGTTACCTGCAAGGAAACACGTGCCGTCATCATTTCTTTGCACGAAAAGGGCTTCACAGGCAAGGATATTGCTGCCAGTAAGATTGCATCTAAATCAACCATTTATCGGATCATCAAGAACTTCAAGGAGAGCGGTTCAATTGTTGTGAAGAAGGCTTCAGGGCGCCCAAGAAAGTCCAGCAAGCGCCAGGACCGTCTTCTAAAGTTGATTCAGCTGCGGGATCGGGGCACCACCAGTACAGAGCTTGCTCAGGAATGGCAGCAGGCAGGTGTGAGTGCATCTGCACGCACAGTGAGGCGAAGACTTTTGGAGGATGGCCTGGTGTCAAGAAGGGCAGCAAAGAAGCCACTTCTCTCCAGGAAAAACATCAGAGACAGACTGATATTCTGCAAAAGGTACAGGGATTGGACTGGTGAGGACTGGGGTAAAGTCATTTTCTCTGATGAATCCCCTTTCCGATTGTTTGGGGCATCCGGAAAAGAGCTTGTCCGGAGAAGACAAGGTGAGCGCTACCATCAGTCCTATGTCATGCCAACAGTAAAACATCCTGAGACCATTCATGTGTGGGGTTGCTTCTCAGCCAAGGGAGTGTGCTCACTCACAATTTTGCCTAAGAACACAGCCATGAATAAAGAATGGTACCAACACATCCTCCGAGAGCAACTTCTCCCAACCATCCAGGAACAGTTTGGTGACGAACCATGCCCTTTCCAGCATGATGGAGCACCTTGCAATAAGGCAAAAGTGATAACTAAGTGGCTCGTGGAACAAAACATCCATATTTTGGGTCCATGGCCAGGAAACTCCCCAGACCTTAATCCCATTGAGAACTTGTGGTCAATCCTCAAGAGGCGGGTGGTCAAACAAAACCCCACAAATTCTGACAAACTCCAAGCATTGATTATGTAAGGATGGGCTGCCGTCAGTCAGGATGTGGCCCAGAAGTTAATTGACAGCATGCCAGGGCAGATTGCAGAGGTTTTGAAAAAGAAGGGTCAACACTGCAAATATTGACTCTTTGCATCAACTTCATGTAATTGTCAATAAAAGCCTTTGACACTTGTGAAATGCTTGTAATTATACTTCAGTATTCCATAGTAACATCTGCCAAAAATATCTAAAGACACTGAAGCAGCAAACTTTGTGAAAATTCATATTTGTGTCATTCTCAAAACTTTTGGCCACGACTGTTGATTGATAAGGGGAAAAAAATAATGTAATCTATTTTGGAATAGGCTGTAACCTAACAAAATGTTTAAAAAGCTCTGAATACTTTACGATGGCACTGTACTTGGCATCTACTGTACTTTGCCTCTGTATATAGTCTTATGCAGAATTTATTCAGATTCCATGTAAACTTTTGAGAAAAGCCTCATGGACTGATTTGGGATGTTGGGTACATAGACATATTTTATTTATTTATTTTATTTATTTCACCTTTATTTAACCAGGTAGGCAAGTTGAGAACAAGTTCTCATTTACAATTGCGACCTGGCCATGATAAAGCAAGCAGTTTGACACATACAACAACACAGAGTTACACATGGAGTATAGCAAACATACAGTCAATAATATAGTAGAAAAATAAGTCTATATACAAAGTGAGCAACTGAAGTGAGATAAGGGAGGTAACGGCAAAAAAGGCCATGGTGGCGAAGTAAATACAATATAGCAAGTAAAACACTGGAATGGTAGATTTGCAGTGAAAGAAAGTGTAAAGTAGAAATAGAAATAATGGGGTGCAAAGGAGCTAAATAAATAAATACAGTAGGGGAAGAGGTAGTTGTTTGGGATAAATTATAGATGGCTGTATAATAATATTCAATAGTGTTGTATTCAATTGTGGTTGTGAATGCCTGTTGGTGACGTCTGCTCCTTTTGACCAACAGTCTGAAGAAGGTGTACTTTAAGACCCTGGTGGATGAGGTACAGGAGCTGGAAGCCTTGTCCAAGGACCCCGGAGCCGTGGTGCACGGGAAGAGGTACTGTACCATCTCAGACACTTTTCTCACCTTCCTTCTTTTCCTATGTGTGTCCCAAATGGCACCCCTTTCCCTATATAGTGCACTACTTTTGACCAGAGCCCTATTGGTCCTGGTCAAAAGTACTGAATTAAATAGGAAATATGGTGTTATTTAGGACTCATGCCATGTTTTATTCTTCACAATGCCTCATTACTCTAGGATATCTGAATTACTTTTCTTAATATCATACATTCCTGAATAATCTTAGTATTTCTTCTTACACAGCATGTACAACACATGATTTACAGTGTCATACAGTTTGTAACTTCTAAACGTATATAAGCTATACAGTGTATAGCTTATATTTGCTCCTTGAGGATTCACAAATATTTATCCTGGCTTCCCTATCGTTAGTATTTTGGCATAATTACTGTCTGCCTACTGTACACATACGGTACAGTCCACCCTTATATTATCTGCTCTATGAATTCTACTCCAGGCCATTCATCCAGATTGTAACCCATGCTTTTTTGTTTAGGGGGAGATCAGCTTTAATATTGCAAATAGATTGTGGCTTCCATCAATGTAATTGTCTGCATCTCTTCCAATCCTCCATATCTTTTTTTGCAAATATATCTAAACTTCCTCTCACTGTCAACTGCGTTTATTTTCAGCAAACTTATCATATTTCTATGAACATAACAAAATTCAACAACTGAGACATAAACTGAACAAGTTCCAGACATGTGACTAACAGAAATGGAATAATGTGTCCCTGAACAAAGGAGGGGTCAAAATCAAAAGTAACAGTCTATATCTGGTGTGGCCACCAGCTGCATTAAGTACTGCAGTGCATCTCCTCCTCATGGACTGCACCAGATTTGCCTGTTCTTGCTGTGAGATGTTACCCCACTCTTCCACCAAGGCACCTGCAAGTTCCCAGACATTTCTGGGGGGAATGGCCCTAGCCCTCACCCTCTGATCCAACAGGTCCCAGACGTGCTCAATGGGATTAAGATCCAGGCTCTTTGGTGGCCATGGCAGAACACTGACATTCCTGTCTCGCAGGAAATTACACACAGAAGAGCAGTATGGCTGGTGGCATTGTCATGCTGGAGGGTCATGTCAGGATGAGCCTGCAGGAAGGGTACCACATGAGGGAGGAGGATGTCTTCCCTGTAACGCACAGCTTTGAGATTGCATGCAATGACAACAAGCTCAGTTGGATGATGCTGTGACACACCGCCCCAGACCATGACGGACCCTCCACCTCCAAATCGATCCTGCTCCAGAGTACAGGCCTCGGTGTAACACTCATTCCTTCAACAATAAACGCGAATCCGACCATCACCCCTGGTGAGACAAAACCGTGACTCGTCAGTGAAGAGCACTTTTTGCCAGTCCTGTCTGGTCCAGCGATGGTGGGTTTGTGCCCATAGGCGACATTGTTGCGGGTGATGTCTGGTGAGGACCTGCCTTACAACAGGCCTACAAGCCCTCAGTCCAGCCTCTCTCAGCCTATTGCTGATGGAGGGATTGTGCGTTCCTGGTGTAACTCGGGCAGTTGTCCCGCAGGTGTGATGTTCGGATGTACCGATCCTGTGCAGGTGTTGTTACACGTGGTCTGCCACTGCGAGGACGATCAGCTGTCCGTCCTGTCTCCCTGTAGCGTTGTCTTAGGTGTCTCACAGTACGGACATTGCGATTTATTGCCCTGGCCACATCTAAGGCACATTCACGCAGATGAGCAGGGAGCCTGGGCATCTTTCTTTTGGTGTTTTTCAGAGTCAGTAGAAAGGCCTCTTTAGTGTCCTAAGTTTTCATAACTGTGACCTTAATTGCCTACCGTCTGTAAGCTGTTAGTGTCTTAATGACTGTTCCACAGGTGCATGTTCATTTATTGTTTATGCCTCATTGAACAAGCATGGGAAACAGTGTTTAAACCCTTTACAATGAAGATCTGTGAAGTTATTTGGATTTTTACGAATTATCTTTGAAAGACAGGGTCCTGAAAAAAGGACGTTTCTTTTTTTGCTGAGTTCACACATATATATATATATATATATATATATATTTATATATATATATATATATATAAATATATATAAATATGTATACATACACTACCATTCAAAAGTTTGGAGTTACTTAGAAATGTCCTTGTTTTTGAAAGAAAAGCACTTTTTTTGTCCATTAAAATAACATCAAATTGAACAGAAATACAGTGTAGACTTTGTTAATGTTGTAAATGACTATTGTAGCTGGAAATTGCAGATTTTTATTGGAATATCTACATAGGAGTACAGAGGCCCATTATCAGCAACCATCACTCCTGTGTTCAAATGGCACGTTGTGTTAGCTAATCCAAGTTTATCATTTTAAAAGGCTAATTGATCATTAGAAAACCCTTTTGCAATTATGTTGTGGTGCAGATTAAAGAAGCAATAAAACTGTCCTTCTTGGATTTCTATTTGCCATATATTTTTTTGCTTGGAATATTATTATTTCTCTCTGAAAGTCTGTGGCGAGAGGTTGTACTGTACTGTACTGTAGCACCTTCAGTGTATTCAAGACATGCATCTTGAGCTGAGCTCCCGGAGATGGGGTAGTCCCAAATGGCACCCTATTCCCTATATTGTGCACTACTTTTGACCAGGGCTCTGGTCAAAAGTAGTGCACTATGTTGGATAATGGGTGCCATTTTGGACACAGTAATGGGCTCGTATCAGTAAGCCGGGGCCGGACCCCATCGAAGGCCCGTGGAGTTCATTAGCATGGATCAGATCAGTGTGAAATCTACTGCCGGCTGAAAGTCTTCCCCATTGGCCACAGTCCAGGGCCCAGCAGGCTAGGACCCTGGCCCTGGAGCTGAAGACACATACACTCAGTTCCTTTCTCACATGCACACACAAGTATATAAACACACATACATACATGCACGCAAACCACACATGCCATCTCTCTCTCTTTCTCCCTCTCTCTTTTTCTCATTCTCTCTCTCACACACACACACACACACAACATTTTTTACTAAACTTCTGGGGACCTAACATTTATTTCCATTCAAAATCCTGTTTTCCCTAAACCTTACCTTAACCCTAACCCTAACCTTAAAATAGCCTTTGTCCTATGGGGGTGTGGGGAGAAGGGATAATTTCCCTTGTTTTACTATACTTGTGGGGACTTTGGGGGATTTCTGGTACCCACGAGGATGGTACTACAAGCACACACAAACAAACACAGAATCCTCCCCTTCCTCCTCTCCCTACATGGTCTCTCCTCAGCAGGAAGTGCAGTTGGCTGGTCTCTCTTCTCTGGTCCTGTGGAGTACTCGGCGTGAGAGGGCTTGATGTATGGGTGGTTAAGTTTAACTGAAGGGCTCTGTGTGGCGCTTACGCTCTCTCTCTCTCTCTCTCTCTCTCTCTCTGTCTCTCTCTGTCTCGTGTGTGAGTGTGTCTTATTGCAGTCTGACAGAGAGGGCACAGCTCCTGAAGAACGTCTTCAAGAAGAGCACCGTGAGTCTGTACCGATCGGACTCCATGCAGCAGAACCTGCTACGTAAGTCACACACACTATTAATAACACACACCTTTAAACACACACACGCACATGCCTCACACACTGACCTGAAAGCAAGTCCTCATGTTGTTTTCTTAGAGGGAGAGACACATTTTCTCTCAGCACTGGTCCAAAGACCCAAGACAGGCATTTTGTATTGAGTATAGTTCCTGTGTGGATACATAACGCCATATTATGGGGATTCCATACATAGCTCAGAAGGGGACTCTGGGTGTGTCTTAAATGGCACCCTATTCCCTATGGGCCCTGGTCAAAAGTAGTGCACTGCATGGGGAAATGGGTGCCATTTGGGATGCAGCCTCAGCATTGGGGATGTGCTAATACTCTGCTGATCCCACCGCTCTTTAGAATTCGTATGCATGTTCCACATTAGCCAGATGCAGGAAATCCACATACATAATCCTGTCGTTAACCCCATTAAGTAACACAAAAGTGCCCCACTGTTCGTGTTCCTCCGCCTGTTAATACAACCCCCCCTAACACTATGTGTGTCCCAAATAGCACCTTTTTCCTTTTATAGTGCACTACTTTTGAAAAGGGCCCATAGGGCTCTGGTCAAAAATAGTGCACTATATATGGAATAGGGTACTATTTGGGATGCACCCTAATGGACAGTCTCGTCCCATCTAGTACAAATTTAGTAGGCCTAGTAGTTTAGATAGAAGCTTTAAGACAATACAGATGGAATGGGTTTAATTTGTTATGTTGGATTTTATTTATTTCTGTTCTTTTCGCTGGATGTTTTTTTTTTTTTGTCTCGTAGGTGGGGATGGGATCGGTCTTGTGTGACCCCTTTTATTTTTGCCTCCTTAACTGTAGAGAAACCATAATCCCGATCCCTATTAGAAACCCCACATATGCCCTTTTCACAGTATAGCGCCGATCTGAAACACATTGTCCTTTACAGCAGGATTTCAGCAACTATGATGGATGTGTAACCAGGCCATCTCGGGTACAGCTTGGTTTGGTTAGGCTCAGTTCGGTTCGGCTCAATACTGTGAAAAGCCCTCTATGTACCCACCTCTCCTTCCCTGTGTGCTGTGCACTGTGTGAGTGGTGGTTAGAGCGAAAACTATTCAATAAACGTGTGCGATATTATTCCCACAATGCACTCCTCTCACTGGGCCTTCTGAACTCATCTGCTGGCCTGCAGGTAGTGACCAAGTCATTTGAGACCTAAAGGTGAGCTAATGGGTCAAAGGTTAAGGTTGCGATAGGAACTCCCATAGTTGTAGTTAGTGGCTGTAGAGCTAAGTAAAGATGGTAGGTGTCAGGTAACATGACTGACCCTCCCTCGCTTAGCACTGGTCAAGCTTCTTAGAGAGCATGTTGTTATTTTTCATTAATATTGTTTTCATTCAATTGAAACTTACGTTGATTCTTAGTTTATTTTGAAAGTCATTCTTTAATTTATTTTTATTCAGTTAAAATAATTTTTACGAGTTTTTATTTTGAAGTGGTTTACTTTAAACTAAGTTTCTTTCTAATCATGGTTAGAATTTGAACGTGTCAGCCATTGTTTCTCACTCTGTTCATCTGTCCTGCCCTGCAGATGGATACGCCTTCTCTCAAGATGAGAACGGAGTGGTCTCCCAGTCTGAGGTCATCCGGGCGTACGACACCACCAAACAGCAGACCAATGAGTGGTGAAACCACGCTGCTCTCGGCCAGGACAGCCTATCACGATTCACAGTCGTTTTCCGACAGCGATTTGAATCTGAGGGTGGCAGCCTCTGGATAACCCTAGCCCGAGCGTCTCGGGAATTTGGACATGACAGAGGGATGTCTTGTACATCAAAAATGGAAAAAACCTAGAAACAAAAAAGCATTCAAAAAGTATTCACTTTTTGTAGTTGTGTGTCCAGCAGACATAAGCACTGTGCTTGCATTTTTAACAGAGTCTGTGGTCTGAAATTCCTTACTGTTCCTGCTCAGTTAAATGTGTTGAAGTATAACCATCTTAATGTCTCCTCCTTTCATATTAATAGAAAAAATATGAGTATTGAGCCAAAACAATCTATCATTTTGTCAAAAACTGTCAACATGTTTAGGTATGTGTACTCCAATTGGTGACAGAATAATCCAGATTTGATTTTGATAAAATATAAAAAACAAATGTAAATGCAGATTTAAAAAATATCCACCAAGCATATTAACAATGAACCACTTCAGAACAGATATTTTGTTGTTTTGTTGTTCTTTTGCTCTTTGAAAAAAAATGTATTTACTGTATAGTAAGGCCTTACATTTGTTCATGCCTTCAGCCATCCGTGTTTGTTTTCTTCAAAATTTATATTTTTTATTTAAGAAGTATGTAGTTATTGTGCCTAAACAGCATTGTCTTTTTAATGATAGTCCTGCAACTTAGTCCAATTTCCAAAAATGTTGTATAGCAGTTTGATTGCTTTTAACAAGTAATTGCATTCCACACATTACTCAGCTGTAACAATCCCAATGGTGCCTAACTAGACTTTTTCCCTGATAGAATACGTAAGATATCCTAGCTAGCTAGTTTAGAACAGTGCTCTACCCCTCGATTGGCAAGATGAGCTCCCCCCCCCCCCCCCCCCGTATTGTACTCGTGTATACAATGTGGTAACAAGTGTGGCACATATAAAATCAAGGTTCCGAGTGTTTTGGGGGGGTGGCTGTATGAGGATCCTGTTGAATTTCCGTATGTGGCAACTTTTCTTTCACAATCTTATATTCCCTTGGAATGGAGTTTATCCTTCGAACATAAGTGCCATTAGCTTAAGAGAGAGAGAAAATTTGCCAGAAAACTCCACACAGTATCAAAACTACTTTGTCTCTATAGTTATTATCTGAATTTGTATTTTTATATTGGAGAGGTACGAATTTTGCATTGACCGGCTTTATAATGAATTTTTGTCTTCTTTTTTTTTGACAAACAATAGAATTCTAGAGTAATAGAAGGATGATAAATATCTTTCCTAAATGTCTTGTTGTTGTTATTAATATTGTTCTAATAGCTTCTTGGTTTATTTATTATTTGACTATATGTTTGTTCTCTTCCCCCTATGGGAGATCAGTTTCCAGACTCTGTGTGTGTGTGTGTGTGTGTGTGTGTGTGTGTGTGTGTGTGTGTGTGTGTGTGTGTGTGTGTGTGTGTGTGTGTGTGTGTGTGTGTGTGTGTGTGTGTGTGTGTGTGTGTGTGTGTGTGTGTGTGTGTGTGTGTGTGTGTGTGTGTGTGTGTGTGATCTGTCGTCTACTCTGGATAACTTCTACGTATGCATGTCTGTGTCCTTAATGTGAGACTGGGAGCCCTTGGAACCTCAGGTCTTATTTTGCATTATTCGAGTGTGTGTTTGAGGAGCTGTATGGGTGGGTGACTGACTGAATGACTGAGTGTGCAATACATGGTTGTCCATGTGTGTGTATGGTGCTGCTTGCTCCTCTTGTCTGTCTGCACGACTCCAGGTATAATGATGGTGTACTATCTGCTGCTGCATGGCTCTCTGTGTGGCCAGACCTCAGCCGTGGTGGTCCTGGGCCCTGACGCTAAGTCTCTCGCTTGACAGGAGATGTTGAACAATGCAGAATGCTACCTTTCCAATAGTGGATATTTTGGTATTATCTGGTTATTGTAATTTCTCTGGGTGTACACGTTTGTAACTTTTTGTTTCTCTCGTGCAGTGTACCTCTTCTTTACAATAACTATTTTTGTGGTTTTTCCTGGTTTTAGTGAGGGTATCAGTAAAAATGTATTTGTTATGCTATACTTTCGTGTTTCGATTGATTAGTTATGAACTGCTGTCATATTTTCAAAATGCTGAATGTGGTTCTTCTGATGTGAAATTGGTCATGGAAGGCTTGGACTGTTGCTTTTTCAAAAACTGTTGTCTGTGATAGTTGTGGGCTGCATAAATGTAAAAAAGAAAACGTTCTTTCGTTTATTGTACTACTTTGATTCTCCCTCAAGTGTTGTTCACTACAGAAAAAAAATGCACTTTTCAATTTGTTTGATTATTGTTTATTTTTACATCTTTCATTTAATGATTGTTCTGCATGTTGGGACTGCAAACTTAAGTGTTATGTCTTGGATGTCAATTAAGGTTGGGTTAAATGCAGAAGACACATTTCAGTTGAATACATTGTTGGACAACTGACTAGGTATCCCCCCTTTATCTTTCCTTTCCCTGCCATGAAGGACTACTACTAAAATAAACTTTACAAACAAGGAAACCAACTTTTGTCATCATCTCTGACCTATCGTCATAGAAATTGAATATTCCACTATCAGGTGGCACCCTATATTTATATATTTTTTATTTTACCTTTATTTAACTAGGCAAGTCAGTTAAGAACAAATTCTTATTTTCAGTGACTGCCTAGGAACAGTGGGTTAAATGCCATGTTCTGGGGCAGAATGACAGATTTGTACCTTGTCAGCTCGGGGATTTGATCTTGCAACCTTTTGGTTACTAGTCCAACCACTAGGCTACGCTGCCGCCCCAATATATAGTGTACTACTCTGGTCAATGTAGGGAATAAGGTGCCATCCCTCATTTCGGACTTTGTAACCGTCCAAAATGAGGGGAGGCAGCTAGTTGTTTTTCCCATAGAATCATATGCCTATGTGTGTGGTAGCAAACAGGACCTGCAGAGCAATGAGAACCTAAACAGGAAAAGGCAGGGGAGACAGAAAACATAGTTCCCTTCCATGCGTGACAAACAAACAAATGTCGTCATTATGGTGACGTTGTACTCCCTGGTGACTGGTGATCTGAGGTTTACTGTGGGGCCGTGTGGTAGAATATCCTTTTCGTTACAATTACAATAATTTGTCTCTGTTATTGACAAACTATCCACTATCATAGCAGTATCACAAAACCAACCTAGATGGTTTCGCTTTAGTCGTTAGTTCATGAAATACATATTTTCCTGACTAGGTGTACCCTTGCTAGAGTATTCCTACAAGAGTCCTTGGATTACTGTCAATGTAAGTTAAAAATAATTCAATCTGTGAGGTATTTTCGTGGCGTTCTAAATAGATTTAGAGCAGTATTATACAGGACCATCTAGAATACAGTATCTGAAAGACGAAGACTTTTTCCTGTGTTTTTAAAACAACAGAAGTGTCCAAGCATACCCAAATGTATAGAAAATCAATTGTGTTGACATCTGCGCAACTATAGCACAAATACCTCCAAAGAGTAGTATGCAAGTATGCATGTCCTACCAAAGGTTTCTATTGGAATGGCATGCTTGTCTGGGTAAACATTGTAGATTTTGAGCCTTCCAAAAAAGAAAAAAGGACAGCAATACCCAAAGATTGTTGTGGCAGTCATCTCTGGGAATTGCTTTTACCTTTGTTTGGAAGACTCAGAGTATAGCTCCAAACATTATCCACTGTATGATCTATTGTATCTAATCTGCCATAATAGGTCAGTGATTGCCAAGTTTATTTCACACTTAAATGACTAGGGTACAGAGAAGTCTTTGGACTCTTGCCATACCTGCTCATCCAACCCAAAACTCTTCCCTATTTCTGGGATCAGTTGTTTTTAACACTGTGGCCATGACAGGCTCATTGAGCATTGACAATGACTGATCTCATTGCCACATTCCCCATGTGAAGTCTGGCGCAAGATTGAGTGGCAGGTAGCGAACGACTATGGCCTTAATGAACCGTTTTAGTTGCCTATATATCTGAGGCTGGAGAAATGGGGACTCCGCTATCTGTAAGCCAACATTTTGGCTCGTAGTTTCTGTATTTAAGGTTCAATGTGTCATTAATGTTTGTGAATATCTTTGCATCCCCTCACTTAAGTATAATAAGTAGTACATTAATAAACCAAATATGGAGGCTGCAGTTGGGCTAAAAGGTGAAACAAACTCAGGATTGTGACTTTAACAGCATAAAGGAAACAGTTGCAAGCCATTTTCAGAAGTTAGTAATATACAGTACAAAATCTATCCGTAAGTGAGCAATTAAGCAATTCTCAACCATTCAATCTTGGATTATTAAAGAGTAGGTTTAATTTTCAGAAATATTGACCAACTGTTGAGTGTTTTTATATTTTTGAAATGTACTTCTAGTTGTAGCATTGCATGACAAGTATTCACAATCATAGAATTAGTCATTAGAATACTAATTAGATACTGGTGTTGACTAATATTATCATTAAATAAAAACAAACTTATAGTTCAGCCAGTGAGCACTGTACACACAGTACATCCTTTGGCTTTGTTCACCCTACTGCACAACTTGGTGTCAGTCCTTCCCCTCTTTTAGGGGCTTGCAATTGTCAAAATGATAATTTGATTAAATGTCCAACAGCTCGCAACAAAATGTGTAGAACACTACTTAATAATGTTGCTGCCACAAAAGTTATTGTGACAATTTAACATCACCATTTAACCAAATTGTGTATAAAAGAGAAAGGGAAGACAGAATATTGTTTACAATAGAAATGTATATATAAAAAAGTGCCTAACATAGAAAACAATAATGACCAATAAACAGGTCCTGTCTGTTCTGAGCAGAAGTCCATTCCTGTAATTTAGAGAGACAAGACTCTCATGTACTCTGCTCGACTAGGAAGCTTTCTTGTGGTTTATCTTGAACACAGCCTCCTGTCTCCCAGTCTCCATTCAACAGGCCTACTGCAGTGCATGTCAGGGCAGTCCTTCCGGTAGCCGATGACTGTGTGTCTGTCCACAAAACACACCAGGGTCATGTTCAGTACAGTTCACTGATTTAAAACAAAGTCATACTGGGCAGATTCAGGTAGTCCCTTCCTGTTGTTTCGGTCTGTTTTCTTCTGTTTAGTGCTAAATGAACATGACCCTACTCACGTCCCACAGTGTGCTCCTGTAATCCACCTCCTCGTTGCCAAGGAAGTCCCGTCAGCTCTGTCCAAAGTCTGCAAAGCCCTTAGCCCCGGAGAAGGGCTCCGGCTGTAGGGGGAAGAAGTACTGCTGGGGCAGCAGGAAGCCCGTGCCCTGGGCCAGGTGAGGCTGTTGGTGTGGGTGCATGGGCTGGTGCAGCTGCAGCTGGGCATGGGGGTGAGGGTGCTGGCGGCCGCCTGGCATGCAGGCTGCGGGGGAGGTGTAGGGGGGTGGAGGGGGTGGTGGTAGTAGCGGCTGGGGTGTGGAGGGGGAGGTGAAGACACGGGTGCTTGGTGCAGACGCTGACACCAAGCACCCGTGTTGCTGACCCTGACCTCCGAGGGAGAAGCGGCGCACTGAGCTGCTCCCGCCAGCTGAGCTGGAACTGGTGGCCGTGCTGGACTGGCGCGAGGGGGTGCGCAGGCTGGGTGGCGCAGTGGTCAGAATCATGGGGATGGTCTCGCCCTGGCAGTTGCGTAGTGAGAAGCGGATAGCCTGCTGGGTAGGCTGTTTGGGCCGCAGGCAGGTGCAGCAGTAGACGGCAACCAGGGAGCCCACCACCACGAAGGCCACAAAGATGGAGCCCACCATCAGGAAGGGCACGTAGATAGGCTCTGCAAGGAGGAACAGGTGTTTGAATACTTGTATACTTGTACACTTGATAACTTGAATACCTGTTTAAAAACTTGAAAAAGCATCCCTTTACCTTCCTTGAAGTAATCACAGATCTGAATACGGGTTTTATTGGTGAAAGCAATAGGGTGGTAACATTGCTTACACCTAACAAATCACTTACATAACTGTGCTCACCTTAAGGAAACTAGGAAGGATGTATTCATAAAGTAACAGGGCCAATGAGAAGTGGAGTTTATACTCAGTGAAAATACGTGTGTGTAATAAACTGTATTGCAAACATGCACAGGCATATGGGAACATCTTGATTGAATAAGATATGTATCTGTGAAATAATTTATTTTTCTACAGAATCCAGAATTGCACCTTTTTTTATGGAAAGGGATTCAGGAGAAAATACATTTTTGAAGACAAAGGTCAAATGTTACTCTTTACCTTCCTAAATCCCCTCAAAATTCAACATGTATTTACATTAACTCACAAGACATAATTTTGTATTGTTGCAAAAATATTTTCAATAGCCCATTTTAATGTCAGACTGGAAGTAAACATTTCTGGATCATAATACAACGTAAGAAGACTACTGGGGTGTATTATGCAAACACAGTGCTGCAAAAAAAACTATTTTGCTACTATAAAAATAACCAACTACATTTAGGCTGTCTTAATACAATGTATTCAAAGTGTTAAAAGGCATCGCATCTTTTTTTATTTCATGTAACCCACATGCACCTACAAAACCAGGCGTTCTGGAGTTATTAATAGGCCTATCATTTAGCTAAGTTTTATTTCTTGGTTCTTGGTTAGTCATTGTCTCTATATTTTTTTGTTTAAGGCCTGAATTGGACTATGCAAAAGGCTACTGTGCGAATGTTCATTCAGAAGCATTTTTTTCTGAAGACAATGTATTTTTCCAAAATGTAGATTAAACGTTCAGATTACACCTTAAATTAGCAATTGGCACCAGGGGAGGAAATTATTTTAAGTTGAATTATTATCAGAAAAAAATAGGAAATTGTATTAATCACCCTATTGGGGTTAGCAACTTGGGAGACCATTAAATTGAGTGATTTGGTGAAATTAGTTTATTTAAATTTTTTGTATATATGTTTCAGTTTTATTCCATAAATGATACACATTTCGAACTAATGCTGATGAATAATTCCATGTGAATGAAAACTCTTCTTTTTAAATTAGAAATTAATTCTAATATAATAACCCCTGCTACACAGGCGTATCATATACACATCTGATGGCGATTTGATGTCACCTTTGGATACAGTAGGGCATAGGCTATTCTGCCATTGGTGTGCAAAGTTATTATTTAGATTGCAGGATTATTACAAAGTTGCATGGTTTATATTGTGGTCAAAATCAATCCACTTCTTTTCACATAGGGGTAGCCTACTACTTTTCACAGCCTACAACTTTCTAGCCCTGGTCTCTATAAAAATACAAACCTATGATTGGGTCTATGATTTCTTGATCCGGCCTTGATTGTGACACTCCAGGTGTATCGCATGCCCACTTTTCGTTTCCTTGTTTTGGAGCCGATAACAATATACCTAACCTGTTGTCAAATGAAGCCCGAGCCCAAAAAAACTGCTGCCCCACATGCATACAATCAGAGATGCTTAGTGCTTACACCCCACAAAGTTCCTTTGTAAATGAAGATGGGCTGTCATTTCTGCATCTTGATAGAGCTATTACATTGTTATAACTAAATGAAAAGTTAGTTTTAGTGCTTATGTTAGGTTTCAAAATGACAACATACATTTTAAGGAGATTCTTAGGACAATGTACTTATGAAAACAAAACATAGGCTGTGATAGATATATAGATAACAGCATGATTTCTCCCCCCTTTGTATTATATGGATGTCATTTTTGGCATCTAAATTATTTAAAAATAGGCTAAAAAAAGATGATGGATTTATAGGTTATATTTATTCTTAATAATATAGACTATAACTAAGACTGATTGAAAACAAAAAAATATTTTATAATGAAATATGTAGGCTATGCATGCCTGACACTGACCTGAAAAGGCTGAATGGTGAAACAAACTTGACTCTCATTTGAGTGCCATGCATGGTTCATTAAAAGGGTGTCGAGATATTGAATGTTGAACTATTTCACTATATTGAATCTTTATTGAATCTTTGGAAATCCCACTTTTTGAAGTTAATTGTGCATTAACTTGTCCACTCCTGCCAGGCTCTGCTTTGGTAGTCTAAACTTACGCGCTGCAAACTCCGTGTTATTCAGTTCTCGGTCGTTGGTACAGCTTCCCTGGTCCAGCCGTGCGTCCACAGCCGCGCAACAGTACCGCAGGGAGCAAGACCCGCAGCACACGGTCGCGTCCATGGTGTCAAAGTCCTCCGGACACTGAAAGCCTTCGTGGTAATTTCCATTAATGTCCAGCCACCCATGGCAGTACTCCCCTTGTGCGTCTGATATCCGTAGATTCCAGGTCAGGTAGCCCAGCAAGAGGTAGTTTAGCAGTCGCATCATCCCGACAAAACCTTATTATAAACCCAGTCGCCTACACAGTATTCCTTAACTCCTACCTTGTCTTTAAAATATTCGCATGATGAATTCGGTTTGAAACAGTTGCACGGTTGAATTACCTACAGTTTCAATGGCGTTTTAATTGTCATCATTCGTTTGATTTTAATTCAACCATACGGAGTTTTGCATTTATATCCATTTGGCAAATACTCTCCTCATCCAAAATCGGACCAGTATCAGGTCACAGGTGTAAAATAAACTTGAATTGAACTCTCAAGTTTGTCCAGGTGAATGATTGTTTCAGTCTCTTCTCAAAGTGTAATTATTGCGTAGGCAAAGACAATCAGATATATAACCGAGAGTGTATCTGAGCTTTACCCAGACATTTCTTCTTTTCAGAGCGTTCCTTTGAAAACAATTAAAATAAGTAATTAATCCAAAGTTGTTCAGTTCCGTGAAGATGTGATACGGATGGCTACGGTCGTATGGTGCCCAACCTAATTTGAAATCTGTAGTTTTTTGTTACCGATTCAGTATAGGCGCGCACGCATCCCTTTGACCATCGGGCGTGCGCATTCATGATGGAGCGGGGCTTTTGCGTCACCACGCGGACGGTAGCTTATTGCAGTGATGCTGAGAGCTGCTCGGTTTCCTTAAACATAATAAGGATAAAGCAGAAAAAAAACCTCATAAATCTAATTGTGCTAATGGAAAAACTTCATATTCATAAATGTAAATTCAGTAATAAAAAAAACCTTCCGTGTTTCTATAAGGAATTCGAGCAGTAGATTAAGACCTTTCTACAGTCGTCTAATAAGAAAGCTGTTAAAATCATATCAAACTGTATTTGCCACATGTGCCGAAAACAAGTGTAGACTTTACCGTGAAATGCGTACTTACAAGCCCTTAACCAACAGTGCAGTTCAAGAAATAGAAAATATTTACCAAGTAGGCTAAAATAAAAAGTAAAAATAAAAATTAACACAATAAGTATAACAATGACGAGGCTATATACAGGGGGCACCGGTACCAAGCCAGTGTGCAGGGGTACAGGCTAGTTGAACAATCAATATGTGTGTTTCTTTTAAGGTCTTTATATAATCTGTAATTTGTTATACCCCCTAGCATATGTTATCATTGTCTGTTTGTATACTTATTGTATGCATACTGTTTTTTTCTGCAATAAAAAAATAATACAAATAAAAAGGGATGCTGAGAGGTCATATGCTACAGTAGTCATGCGTGCTCTTCACTTTCCGTATCAATAGGACAAGGAATATTAATACAGAGCCAACCATTTCGATAGTCTTTTTTAATATTTGCACAATTAGTCTATAATTTCCAATAGCCTATGCCTACTGACCCTTATTTTGCAACCTGTTTGAAAAACACACATATACATATTGTTTGCAGCGTATCTTCACCTCTCCCACTGGGCACGGACGTCAACTCAACATCTACTGCACGTTGGTTCAACGTAATGTCATTGAAATGACATAGAAACATCCTTGATTCAACCAGTGGGCTGAACTTTCTCTCAAATCGCCAAACTTAAATTGTTGTGTCGCCCTCTGGTGGCCTTAACTTTGACTGTCACCGTATTTTATTGCCATTGTACTTTATATAGGTTGGATTTATTACCTTATTCGATTAATGGATTGTTTTTCCTTTCTAGATGCCAATTGATATTCTTCTATAGGCCAACATAAGCATATGCCAGCTAAATGTAGGTTAGCTAAAGGAAAGCGTAGTCTACTCAGATGGCGTCTGAGTGTATAGCCTACCTATACTGAATATTCCGTTTTTGTAAAGTAGAAAATCTAACAAAAAAAACAAATGACACCTTTATTTGGTATAATTTCCCCCCTTTATTTGTTTTCTCTAATTCAATAACTTGGAATGTATGAGAAACTGTTGATTAGTGAATTCTTAAACATTTTATGGACTGGCATAATGAGCAAATTAATGTCATCAGTCAGTATGCTAGATGTGACAATCATGCCATGTTTGGTCTCTTGTAGGATTATTTCAAACATTACCCAAAAGCCAAACACAACATTATTATCCAATTCATTTTAGGTGTAATTTTGAGTGGCACGCTCATTTGAGGCCATTGTCATAGTGAAGGGGTGGCATATTCTCTATTTACCTGGCTTGTCAGATGCAAAATGGCCGCTATAGTTTCATCGATTTAACTTCCATACTGAAGTTACATTTTTTTGGACCAGGTTAGAAATTACGCAGCATGTTAGGATAATTAACATAGCAGGTTAGGAAACTGAGGGACCCTGAGTTGTGCAGTGGTCTACGGTGCTACATTGCAGTGCTAGAGGTGTCACTACAGACCCCAGTTCGATCCCAGGCTGTATCACAACCAGCCGTGATTGGGAGTCCCATAGGGGGGCGCACAATTGGCCCAGCATTGTCCGGGTTAGGGGAGTGTTTGGCTGGGGTAGGCCGTCATTGGAAATAAGAATTTGTTCATAACGGACTTGCCTACTCAAATATAACAAACAAATATATAAACTGAGGTTAAGTTTAGGAAAGAGTTAGGGTGAGCGAAAATGATCTCCTAACCTGCTAGAGACAGTGTACTGTCAGCAGGGTGAATCTAGTTTCCGGATTTGACCATATTAATGACCAAAGGCTCGTATTTCTCTGTGTTATTATGTTATAATTAAGTCTATGATTTGATAGAGCAGTCTGACTGAGCAATGGTAGGCAGCAGCAGGCTCGTAAGGATTCATTCAAACAGCACCTTCGTACGTTTTGCCAGCAGCTCTTCATAATTCTTCAAGCATTGAGCTGTTTATGCCTTTTTGTTTCTTTTTTTTTTGTCATTTAGCAGATGCTCTTATCCAGAGCAACTTACAGTAGTGAATGCATACATTTCATACATTTTTTTTGTTTTGTTTTTTTGTACTGGCCTCCCGTGGGAATCGAACCCACAACCCTGGCGTTGAACACACCATGCTGGCGTTGCACACACCATGCTTTACCAACTGAGCCACACGGAAGACTATCAACTCCCAAGATTAGGCTGGTGTGTGAAATGGCTAGCTAGTTAGCGGGTGCGCGCTAATAGCGTTTCAAACGTCACTCGCTCTGAGACTTGGAGTAGTTGTTCCCCTTGCTCTACATGGGTAACGCTGCTTCAAGGGTGGCTGTTGTCGATGTGTTCCTGGTTCGAGCCCAGGTAGGAGCGAGGAGAGGGACGGAAGCTATACTGTTACACTGGCAATACTAAAGTGCCTATAAGAACATCCGATAGTCAAAGGTATATGAAATACAAATCGTATAGAGAGAAACATTCCTATAATAACTACAACCTAAAACTTCTTACCTGGGAATATTGAAGACTCATGTTGGAACCACCAGCTTTCATATGTTCTCATGTTCTGAGCAAGGAACTTAAACGTTAGCTTTTTTTGCATGGCACATATTGCACTTTTACTTTCTTCTCCAACACTTTGTTTTTGCATTATTTAAACCAAATTGAACATGTTTCATTATTCATTTGAGGCTAAATTTATAGTATTTATGTATTATATTAAGATAAAATAAGTGTTCATTCAGTATTGTTGTAATTGTCATTATTACAAATAAATAAATAAATAAAATATCGGCCGATTAATCGGTATCGGCTTTTTTTGGTCCTCCAATAATATCGGTATTGGCGTTGAAAAATCATAATCGGTCGACCTCTACCGATAACCGATATTAAACATTTTAGTGGCCTTTTAAGCTTTCTAGTACAATTAAATAGTTAACACACACACACACACACACACACACACACACACACACACACACACACACACACACACACACCCACACACACACACACACACACACACACACACACACACACACAGCGGTCAAGGCACTGCATCTCAGTGCAAGAGGCGTCACTACAGTCTCTGGATCGAATCCAGGCTGTATCTCATCCGGCCGTGTTTGGGAGTCCCATAGGGTGGGACACAATTGGCCCAGCGTGGTCCGGGTTTGGCCAGGATAGGCAGTCATTGTAAATAAGAATTTGTTCTTAACTGACTTGCCTAGTTAAATAAAGGTAACACACACACACACACACACACACACACACACACACACACACACACACACACACCACACACACACACACACACACACACACACACACACACACACACACACACACACACACACACACACACACACACAGACCAAAAAGTTATTTTGTTGGCATTTATGTATGTCCCCATTACCAGTAAAACATAATCAAAACCAATTTCTTTCACGTACAGTTGAAGTTGGAAGTTTACATACACCTTAGCCAAATATATTTAAACTCAGTTTTTCACAATTCCTGACATTTAATCCTAGTAAAAATTCCCTGTCTTAAGTCAGTTAGGATCACCACTTTATTTTAAGAAATGTGAAATGTCAGAATAATGGTAGAGAGAATGATTTATTTCAGCTTTTATTTCTTTCATCACATTCCCAGTGGGTCAGAACTCAATTAGTATTTGGTAGCATTAACTTTAAATTGTTTAACTTGGGTCAAACGTTTCGGGTAGCCTTCCACAAGCTTCCCACAATAAATTGGGTGAATTTTGGCCCATTCCTCCTGACAGAGCTGGTGTAACTGAGTTAGGTTTGTAGGCCTCCTTGCTCGCACACGCTTTTTCAGTTCTGCCCACACATTTTCTATAGGATTGAGGTCAGGGCTTGACTTTGTTGTCCTTAAGTTGTCCTTAAGCCATTTTGCCACAACTTTGGAAGTATGCTTGGGGTCATTGCCCATTTGGAAGACCCATTTGTGACCAAGCTTTAACTTCCTGACTGATGTCTTGAGATGTTGCTTCAATATATCCACATAATTTTCCTGCCTCGTGATGCCATCTATTTTGTGAAGTGCACCAGTTCCTCCTGCAGCAAAGCACCCCCATAACATGATGCTGCCACCCCCGTGCTTCACGGTTGGGATGGTGTTCTTCGGTTGGCAAGCCTCCCCCTTTTTCCTCCAAACACAACAATGGTCATTATGGCCAAACAGTTATATTTCTGTTTCATCAGACCAGAGGACATTTCTCCAGAAAGTGCGATCTTTGTCCCCATGTGCAGTTGCAAACCGTAGTCTGGCTTTTTTATGGCGGTTTTGGAGCAGTGGCTTCTTCCTTGCTGAGTGGCCTTTCAGGTTATGTCAATATAGGACTCATTTTACTGTGGATATAGATACTTTTGTACCTGTTTCCTCCAGCATCTTCACAAGGTCCTTTGCTGTTGTTCTGGGATTGATTTGCACTTTTCTCACCAAAGTACATTCATCTCTAGGAGACAGAACGCGTCTCCTTCCTGAGCGGTATGACGGCTGCTTGGTCCCATGGTGTTTATTCTTGAGTACTATTATTTGTACAGATGAACGTGGTACCTTCAGGCATTTGGAAATTGCTCCCAAGGATGAAACAGACAATCTCTGAAGCTGGAGACTCATATCTCCCTCCCTAGCTTTAAGCACCAACTGTCAGAGCAGCTCACAGATCACTGCACCTGTACATAGCCCATCTTTAAACAGCCCATCTACCTACCTCATACCCATACTGTATTTATTTATTTATCTTGCTCTTTTGCACCCCAGTAGCTCTACCTGCACATTCATCTCCTGCACATCTACCATTCCAGTGTTTAATTGCTATATTGTACTTACTTCGCCACTATGGCCTATTTATTGCCTTAACTTACCTCATTTGCACTCACTGTATATAGACTTTTTGTTTTCTTTTGTATCTTTTGTTTATTCCATGTGTTGTTGTTTGTTTCGAATTGCTATGCTTTCTCTTGGCCAGGTCGCAGTTGCAAATGAGAACTTGTTCTCAACTAGCCTACCTGGTTAAATAAAGGTGAAATAAAAATAATATTTAATAAAAAGTGGAGGTCTTGGCTGAATTTGTTTTCTGAGGTCTTGGCTGATTTCTTTTGATTTTCACATGATGTCAAGCAAAGAGGCACTGAGCTTGAAGGTAGGCCTTGAAATACATCCACAGGTACACCTCCAATTGACTCAAATGATGTCAATTAGCCTGTCAGAAGCTTCTAAAGCCATGACATAATTTTCTGGAATTTTCCAAGCTGTTTAAAGGCACAGTCAACTTAGTGTATGTAAACTTCTAACCCACTGGAATTGTGATACAGTGAAATAATCTGTCTGTAAACAATTGTTGGAAAAATTACTTGTGTCATGCACAAAGTAGATGTCCTACCCGACTTGCCAAAACTACAGTTTGTTAACAAGAAATTTGTGGAGTGGTTGAAAAACGAGTTTTAATGATTCCAACCCAAGTGTATGTAAACTTCCGACTTCAACTGTACAGTAGCTTGGAAAAGTATTCACCCCCTGTCACGGTTGTCGTAGGAAGGAGCGGACCAAAGTGCAGTGTGTGTCGTTCCACATTTTATTTCGCTGTGAAACTATGCAATACATACACATAAACCAAAGAACACAAAACAACAAACCGCGACGCAGAGGATAAACATACACTCACTCAAAAACAATCTGCCACAAACCCAGGTGGGCAAAACACCTACTTAAGTATGATCTCCAATTTAGAGACAACGATGACCAGCTGCCTCTAATTGGAGATCATCCCAAACAAAACCCAACAGAGAAATACAAAACTAGAACATGACAACATAGAAAAACTAAACTAGAAAACCCCCCTGTCACGCTCTGACCTACTCTACCATAGAAAATAACAGCTTTCTATGGTCAGGACGTGACAGTACCCCCCCAAAGGTGCGGTCTCCGAACGCACCTAAACAACAAAAGAATCAACAGAAAAAAGGGAGGGTTAGGGAGGGTGACAAATGTCTAAAGCAGAACCTTCTCATCCCGCGGATCCTCTAACAGAGGAGGCAGCTCCAGTTCAGGGCGTAACCCCCGCTGCGCCCGCTGATCCCTCTGCTTTTGTGCCACCGGACCGTGGATCGTCGGAGGAGGAACCGGACCGTGATCATCGCCGGAGGCTCTGTACTGCAGACTGCCACTGGAGGTTCCGGGCTGCAGGCCGCCGCTGGAGACTCCGGGCTGCAGGCCGCCGCTGGAGACTCCGGGCTGCAGGCCGCCGCTGGAGACTCCGGGCTGCAGGCCGCCGCTGGAGACTCCGGGCTGCAGGCCGCCGCTGGAGACTCCGGGCTGCAGGCCGCCGCTGGAGACTGTAAGGTTCCGGACTGTAGGCCGTCTCAGGAGGTTCCGGACTGCAAAACGTCGCCGGAAGTTCTGGACTGGGAACTGTCGCCGGAAGCTCTGGACTGGGAACTGTCGCCGGAAGCTCTGGACTGGGAACTGTCGCCGGAAGCTCTGGACTGGGAACTGTCGCCGGAAGCTCTGGACTGGGAACTGTCGCCGGAAGCTCTGGACTGGGAACTGTCGCCGGAAGCTCTAGACTGGGAACTGTCGCCGGAAGCTTTGGACTGGGAATGCGCACTGGAGGTCTGATGCGTGGGGCTGGCACAGGTGGCGCCAGACTGGTAACACGCACCTCAGGGCAAGTGCGAGGAGCAGGCACAGGGCATACCAGGCTGGATAGACTCACTGGAGGCCGGGTACGTGGAACAGGCACTGGATATACTGGGCCGTGGAGGCGCACTGGAGGTCTCGATCGTAGAGTTGGCACAACCCATCCTGGCTGGATGCTTACTTTTGCTTTGTGGTGTTGCAGACTCTGGGGGCTTTCAGAACAGGTGTATATATACTGAGATCATGTGACAGATCATGTGACACTTAGATTGCACCCAGGTGGACTTTATTTAACTAATTATGTGACTTATGAAGGTAATTGGTTGCACCAGGTCTTATTTAGGGGCTTCAAGGCAAAGGGGGTGAATACATATGCACGCACCACTTTTCCGTTATTTAAAAATAAATAATTTAAACAAGTTATTTTTTTCATTTCACTTCACCAATTTCGACTATTTTGTATATGTCCATTACTTGAAATAAAAATCTATTTAAATTACAGGTTGTAATGCAACAAAATAGGAAAAACCCAATCGGGATGAATACTTTTGCAAGGAACTGTATTGTGTTAGTGTCTTGTGTTGAAAAAGGATGCCAACAAATTAAGATTATGAATTAATTTAATAAGTAGATACCTCTTTCTCCAGCCTTGCACACAAACATACTGCTGTTGCCTAATAATCATATTGCATAAGCTATACTACATTTACGTGTACGCCACAGGAGGTTGTTGGCACCTTGGAGTGGAGTGGAGTGGTATCAAACACATGGTTTCTACACTGAACAAAAAATATAAACGCAACATGTAAAGTGTTGGTCTCATGTCTCATGAGCTGAAATAAAAAAATCCCAGAAATGTTCCATACTCACAAAAAGCTTATTTCTCTCAAATGTTGTATACTAATTTGTTTACATCCCTGTTAGTGAGCATTTTTCCTTTGCCAAGATAATCCATCCAGCTGACAGGTGTAGCATATCAAGAAGCTGATTGAACTGCATAATCATTACACAGGTACACCTTGTGCTGGGGACAATAAAAGGCCATTTTAAAAAGTGCAGTTTTGTCAACACAATGCCACGATGTCTCAAATTTTGAGGGAGTGTGCATTTGGCATGCTGACTGCAGAGATATCCACCAGAGCTGTTGCCAGAGAATGAAATGTTCATCTCTACCATAAGCTGCCTCCAATGTCATTATTAGAGAATTTGGCAGTACGGCCAACCTGCCTCTCAAGTGCAGACCACGTCTAACCACTCCAGCCAAGGACCTCCACATCCGGTTTCATCACCTGCGGGATTGTCTGAAGGGGAGTAGGGGGGGGGGGGGGGGGCTGCTGAGGAGTATTTCAGTTTGTAATAAAGCCATTTTGTGGGGAAAAACTAATTCTGATTGGCTGGGCCAGGCTGCCTAGTGGATGGGCCTATGACCTCCAAGGTCCACTCATGGCTGCACCCCTGCCCAGTCATGGGACATCCATAGATTAGGGCTTAATTCATTTTTTCAGTTGACTGATTTCCTTATATGAACTGTAACTCAGTAAAATCTTTGAAATTGTTGCGTTTATATTTTTGTTCATTGTTTGTGTTTGATGCCATTCCATTAGCGCCGTTCCAGACATTATTATGAGCCATCCTCCCCTCAGCAGCCTCCACCTAAATGTACAGGTACAACGTTTTATAGATTATGCATTATTATAATCATCCACTTGTCACAACGTCTACAGAAGGTGGCGCCTCTCCCCGTTCGGGCGGCGCTCAGCGGTCGTCGTCGCCGGCCTACTAGCTGCCACCGATCTCCTTTTCCTTTTCATTTGGTGATGTCTGTTTTATGTTAACACCTGTTTTGAGTTAGTTCATTAGTGGGGGTATTTAGTCTGTCTGTTTTTGGTTTGGGATTGTGCGGGATTATTTTGTGTCATTGTATTGAAGGTTGGGGATTTGATTTTCCTCTGCCATTCGGTATTAGGCAATAGGGTTTGCTGGGCTGCGTCCCGACTCGATCTAGGGTTCTTACCTGTCGCTTGAGTTCTGTACCCTGCCTTGTTTTACGGCACTGTTGGACTGTGTTCATTAAAACGTTTTTTTTCCCACGTACCTTAGTCTCCTGCGCCTGACTTCACCCCTCCTGCATGTTAGAGTCAGATAATAGAATCCCGCACCAGAAATATGGAGTCAGCAGGAGCGGAAGCGCCAACCCTGTCCATGGAGGAACGGGTTACCCATCACGCCAACATCCTCCATCGCCTGGGTACGGCTATGGACCAGGTGTTGGCGCTTCTGGAGAGCTGGGAGAAAAGCGCTCCCCCACCCACGCCAGCAGCTGTTCGACACCCTGCGCCCCTACCAGCGCCGACGGAGTCCAGCCACAGAGGGATTAAGCTCGACCTCCCGAGGGAGTTCGATGGGACGGCCGCTGGGTGTAAGGGGTTCCTACTCCAGGTGGAGCTGTACCTAGCGACCGTTCGCCACACTCCCTCAGGAGAGGAGAGTGTGAGTGTCCTCGTCTCTTGTCTCACGGGTAGAGCCCTAGAATGGGCCAATGCCGTCTGGGAGGGTCGGGACTCGGCTAGGGACAATTACCCGGAGTTCACCCGCCGCTTCCGGGCTGTATTTGATCATCCACCAGAGGGCAAAGCGGCGGGTGAGCGACTGTTCCATCTGAGACAGGAGACGAGGAGTGCCCAGGACTTCGCCCTTGAGTTCAGGACCCTAGCCGCTGGAGCGGGGTGGAATGAAAGGGCCCTGATTGATCACTACCACTGTAGTCTGAGAGAGGAGGTCCACCGGGAGCTGGCATGTCGGGACACCACCATCACCCTGGACCAGCTCATCGATCTGTCCATCAGACTGGACAACCTGCTGGCTGCCCGCGGGCGTTCCAATCGGGCCCTTTTCATTCCACCTCCCAGTCCTCCTGCTCCAACGCCCATGGAGATAAGGGGGGCTGCAGCTTGGAAGACCAGATGGGGAGTCTTCTCCTGCGCCCACTGTGGTCGCAGAGGGCACACTGCCGACCGGTGCTGGAGAGGCTCGCCCGGGAGTTCAGAGGGCAGGCAGAGCACCACTTCGATACCTCAGGTGAGTCAGCACCAGCCTCACCCAGAGCCCCCTGTCGGCCACATGCATGTCTTAGTTTCTTCTCACTCCCAGCATAAGGCGCTAGTTGATTCAGGCGCGGCTGGGAGTTTTATGGACCGTGGGGTCACCAATAAGTTAGGGATTCCCCTGGTTCAGTTGGACCAACCCTTCCCCGTGCACGCCCTAGACAGTCGACCACTTGGGTCATGCCTGGTTAGCGAGGTCACTGTGCCACTGGTTATGGTGATGCGGGGGGTCATGAGGAGCGTATCAGCCTCTTCCTCATTGATTCCCCGGCGTTTCCGGTGGTACTGGGAATTCCCTGGCTGGCCACTCACAATCCTAAAATTTCGTGGTCGAGGGAGTGCTCGGGCAGGTGTATAGGGGTTTCCATCGGTGCGACTACGGTGGAGAGTCCAGACCAAGTCTCTACCGTGCACATTCCCTCAGAATATGCCGATTTGGCTATCGCCTTCAGTAAAACGAAGGCGACTCAATTACCACCCCATCGACGAGGAGATTGTGCGATAAACCTCCAGGCTAACGCTGCACTTCCCAGGAGTCACGTGTATCCTCTGTCTCAGGAGGAGACAGTGGCTATGGAGACATACGTCACTGAGTCCTTGAGGCAGGGATACATTCGGCCATCCAAATCACCTGTCTCCTCGAGCTTCTTTTCTGTGAAGAAGAAGGACGGAGGTTTGCGTCCGTGCATTGACTATAGAGGTCTAAATTCCATCACGGTGGGTTTCAGTTACCCGCTACCTCTCATCGCTACGGCGGTGGAGTCATTTCACGGGGCACGCTTCTTCACAAAACTGGATCTCAGGAGCGCGTACAACTTGGTGCGTATCCGAGATGGGAACGAGTGGAAAACTGCATTTAGTACCACATCTGGCCATTATGAGTATCTCGTCATGCCGTATGGGTTGAAGAATGCTCCAGCCGTCTTCCAATCCTTTGTGGACGAGATTCTCCGGGACCTGCTTGGTCAGGGCGTGGTGGTGTACATCGATGACATTCTGATCTACTGCGCCACACGCGCCTCGCATGTGTCTCTAGTGCGTAAAGTGCTTGGGCGACTGTTGGAGCATGACCTGTAATGTGAATTCTCCAAACAAGCCGTCTCTTTTCTGGGGTATCGCATTTCGACATCCGGGGTGGTGATGGAATGTGACCGCATTGCGGCCGTGCGTAATTGGCCAACTCCGACCACGGTTAACCTGTTTGGGAATGGGGGCAGTATTTTCACAGACGGATAAAAAAACGTACCCAATTTAATCTGGTTACTACTCCTGCCCAGAAACTAGAATATGCAAATAATTAGTAGATTTGGATAGAAAACACTCTAAAGTTTCTAAAACTGTTTGAATGGTGTCTGTGAGTATAACAGAACTCATATGGCAGGCCAAAACCTGAGAAGATTCCATACAGGAAGTGCCCTGTCTGACAATTTATTGTCCTTCTGTAGCATCTCTATCAAAAATACAGCATCTGTGCTGTAACGTGACATTTTCTAAGGCTTCCATTGGCTCTCAGAAGGTGCCAGAAAGTGTAATGGGGTGTCTGCAGTCTCTGGGCGAAGAACAGCATGTCACGTCCTGGCCAGTATAAGGGTTAATTGTCATTGTAGTTTGGTCAGGACATGGCAGAGGGTATTTGTTTTATGTGGTTCGGGGTGGTGTTTTGGTAAAAAGGGCGTTTGATTTAGTATTTCCGGGTTTTTGGTTTATGGTCTATGTTTATGTATTTCTATGTGGAGTCTAGTGAGTGTGTTTCTATGATTGATTAATTGGGGTTGGGACTCTCAATTGAAGGCAGGTGTTTTCTCTTTGCCTTTGATTGAGAGTCCCATATATTAGGGTGTGTTTGTGTTTGTCATTTGTGGGAGATTGTTCTTTGTCTAGCATGTATGAGCCTGAGAAGACTGTCAGTATATCGTGAGTTTGTTTTGTTGTTTTTGGTAATCATTTTGAGTTAATAAATGTTCAAAATGAACAAAACCAGTTCTGCTGCATATTGGTCCTCCTTTTCCGACGATAATTTCGCCATATCATCGGACGACGATGAAATCCCTGACACAGCAGGAGTATTTGGTAGTGGTCAGGCTGGGAACAGTGACACTGGAGATGCGTATCCAAGAGACTACACCATTTTTTTCTTTCAGCCTTTGAATGAATACAACGTTGCCCGGTTGGAATATTATCGCTATTTTACGAGGAAAATAGCATAAAAATTGATTTTAAACAGCGTTTGACATGCTTCGAAGTACGGTAATGGAATATTTTGCAATTTTTTGTCACGAAATGCGCTCGCGCGTCACCCTTCGGATAGTGACTTCAACACACGAACAAAACGGAGCTATTTGAATATAACTATGGATTATTTGGAACCAAAACAACATTTGTTGTTGAAGTAGAAGTCCTGGGAGTGCATTCTGACGAAGAACAGCAAAGGTAATCCAATTTTTCTTATAGTAATTCTGAGTTTAGTAAGCACCAAACTTGGTGGGTGTCAAATTAGCTAGCCTGTGATGGCCGAGCTATCTACTCAGAATATTGCAAAATGTGCTTTCGCCGAAAAGCTATTTTAAAATCTGACACCGCGATTGCATAAAGGAGTTCTGTATCTATAATACTTAAAATAATTGTTATGTATTTTGTGAACGTTTATCATGAGTAATTTAGTAAATTCACCGGAAGTTTGCGGTGGGTATGCTAGTTCTGAACATCACATGCTAATGTAAAAAGCTGGTTTTTGATATAAATATGAACTTGATTGAACAAAACATGCATGTATTGTATAACATAATGTCCTAATAATCATCAAAGGTTAGTGCTGCATTTAGCTGTGGTTTTGGTTTTTGTGACATATATGCTTGCTTTGAAAATGGCTGTGTGATTATTTTTGGCAGGGTACTCTCCTGACATAATCTAATGTTTTGCTTTCGCTGTAAAGCCTTTTTGAAATCGGACAATGTGGTTAGATTAACGAGAGTCTTGTCTTTAAAATGGTGTAAAATAGTCATATGTTTGAGAAATTGAAGTTAACGCATTTTTGAGGCATTTGTATTTCGCGCCACGCTCTACCATTGGATATTGGTGAGGCGTTCCGCTATTGCCCGACTCCAACCACGGTTAAGGAGGTGCAGCGGTTCCTAGGTTTTGCCAATTACTACCAGAGGTTTATCTGGGGCTTTGGGCAGATGGCGGCTCCCATTACCTCACTGATGAAGGGGGGCCCGGTGCGGCTGCGGTGGTCGGCGGAGGCGGACGGAGCCTTTTGTCGGCTGAAAACCCTGTTTACCGAAGCCCCAGTGCTGGCGCATCCGGACCCCTCTTTGCCATTCATAGTGGAGGTGGACACGTCCGAAGCTGGGGTTGGAGCTGTGCTGTCACAGCGTTCGGGAGCGCCCCCGAAGCTTCGCCCCCTGTGCTTTCTTTTCTAAGAAGCTGAGTCCGGCGGAGCGTAACTATGATGTGGGGGACAGGGAGTTGCTAGCCGTGGTCAGGGCCCTGAAGGTGTGGAGACATTGGCTTGAGGGGGCGCAACACCCTTTTCTCATCTGGACTGATCACCGTAATTTGGAGTACATCCGGGCGGCGAGGAGACTGAACCCTCGCCAAGCCAGGTGGGCTATGTTTTTCACGAGATTCCAGTTCACTATCTCGTACATACCAGGTTCCCGGAACACCAAGGCCGACGCACTGTCTCGTCTCCACGACTCCGAGGAGCGGTCCATCAACCTTACTCCCATACTTCCGGCCTCCTGTCTGGTGGCACCTGTGGTCTGGGAGGTGGATGCGGACATCGAGCGGGCATTGCAGTCAGAACCTACTCCACCTCAGTGTCCCGCGGGTCGGAAGTACGTCCCGCTCGGTGTCCGCGATCAACTGATCCGGTGGTCGCACACGCTACCCTCCTCGGGTCATCCAGGGATTGAGCGGACGGTGCGGGGTCTTAGAGCGAAGTACTGGTGGCCCACTTTGGTGAACGACGTGAGGCTCTATGTCTCCTCCTGTTTGGTGTGCGCCCAGTGTAAGGCCCCTAGACACCTGCCTAGAGGGAAACTACAGCCCCTCCCCGTTCCACAGCGACCATGGTCCCACCTGTCGGTGGATTTCCTCACAAATCTCCCGCCGTCTCAGGGGAACACTACAATCCTGGTCGTTGTGGATCGGTTCTCTAAGTCCTGCCGTCTACTCCCTTTGCCCGGTCTTCCTAAGGCCCTACAGACCGCAGAGGCCCTGTTTACTCATGTCTTCTGGCACTACGGGGTGCCTGAGGACATTGTCTCTGATCGTGGTCCCCAGGTTACGCCACGGGTGTGGAGGGCGTTTATGTAGCAACTGGGGGTTTCGGTCAGTTTGACCTCAGGTTTTCACCCCGAGAGTAATGGGCAGGTGGAGAGAATTAACCAGGATGTGGGCAGGTTTTTGCGGTCCTATTGCCAGGACCGGCCGGGAGAGTGGGCGAGGTTCGTGCCATGGGCCGAGATGGCGCAGAACTCTCTCCGCCACTCCTCTACTAACCTGTCGCCCTTTCAGGTGGTGTTGGGTTACCAGCCAGTCCTGGTGCCCTGGCATCAGAGCCAGACTGAGGCTCCTGCGGTGGAGGATTGGGTACAGCGCCGTCCAGGAATCCCTTAAACGGGCTGTTGGACGGCACAAGGACAGCACTGACCACCGCCGCAGCGAGGCCCCCGTGTTTACCCCGGGGGACAGGGTCTGGCTCTCAACCCGGAACCTGCCCCTCCGCCTGCCCTGCCGGAAGTTGGGTCCACGATTTGTGGGGCCATTTTAAAGTCCTGAGGAGAATAAACGAGGTGTGTTATAGGTTGCAGCTCCCTTCGTATTACCGTATTAACCCCTCGTTTCATGTGTCTCTCCTCAGGCCGGTGGTAGCTGGTCCACTGCAGGACGCTGAGGTGCGGGAGGTCCCTCCGCCCCCCCCCCATTGGGGGGGGGGCCCTGGCGTACACAGTCCGGTCCATCTTGGACTCCAGGCATCGGGTAGGGGGCCTGCAGTACCTCGTGGACTGGGAGGGGGACGGTCCGGAGGAGAGGTGCTGGGTACCGGTGGAGGACATCTTGGATCTATCACTGTTGCGGGAATTCCACAGCCTCCATCCGGGTCGTCCTCGAGGTCGGCATCGGCGCGCTGCAGGAGCCGCGCGTCGGGGGGCGGGGGGGGTTACTGTCACCACGTCTACAGAAGGTGGTGTTCGGGTGGCGGTCGTCGTCGTCGGCCTACTAGCTGCCACCGATCTTCTTTTCATTTGGTGATGTCTGTTTTATGTTAGCACCTGTTGAGTTAGTTCTTACCTGTCGCTTGAGTTCTGTACCCTGCCTTGTTTTACGGCACTGTTGGACTGTGTTCATTAAAACGTTTTTTTCCCCACGTACCTTAGTCTCCTGTGCCTGACTTCACCCCTCCTGCATGTTAGACTCAGATGACACCACTTCGTCACATGCGTTTTAAATCGAGCATCAAGGTGAACAGTTTTTTTCCTCAACAAACTTGCTGCGAGGTGGACTTCAAATCAAATTAAAGTTGATTTATCACATGCGCCAAATACAAATGCTTACTTACAGGCCCTAACCAACAGTGCAATTTAAGTGAAAAATAGGTATTAGGTGAACAATTAAAAAGTAAATAAATAAACAACAGTAAAAAGACAGTGAAAAATAACAGTAGCGAGGCTATATACAGGCACCGGTTAGTTGGGCTAATTGAGGTAGTATGTACATGTAGGTATGGTTAAAGTGACTATGCATATATGATAAACAGAGTAGCAGCAGTGTAAAAGAGGGGTTGGCGGGGCGGGACAATGCAAATAGTATGGGTAGACTTGAACCCACGGTTAAAGTGCAGTATCAGCTGTGAGTCATCTGCTTTAGCAGTGTGTGCCACTGAGAAGCAAGGTTGACAATGATAGCCTACATGACTGCTATTTGCCAAATCTATAAGGTCCTTTTTTAATTTTTTTTTATTTTTTTTTTATTTTTTTTTTATTTTTTTTTTTTTTTACAATATACAATAAACGTATTTTTTTCCCCATAAAAGCACATGGATGCGTGTGAAACTAATAAACAAAAAAACATGGGATTTACCTATTTTAAGAAATGCCATTGGTTGGCAGATATAAAGTCTAAGATCTTTTATAGGCTGATGAGGAAGTTGTGCCTGGATATAATCAGTACCATCTGTTGAGGTTAGCATAGGGCTAACGTGTGCCATGTTATCTGATGAGACCAGCTACAATTTAGCGTTCTCTCACATGCAAGTTTAATCTACGCTTTTCATTGGCATTTTGACCAATTTTGTCAAGCAACAATTTCGCTAGGACTGTCTGGGAGTGGTCTGAGTGTGGAGGAGATAATTGAAAACTAACTGTTATTGGCATAGAGGTTTGGAACTCTTTCTTATTGGTCTATCAACTAATTCCAACCGCATAGTGTGGAAATATATATAAAACATAGAAAAAATTGTTTTTGACTGCACTAGGCCTTTAAGCCACAAATAGGAACCAGAGGCAGCAATGGCAAGAAATAGACAAGTACAGGCCTAGACAGTGAGGTCTGACTCAGCCATCTTCCTTTACAAGAGTGCAATTGAATAGAGGGACCCTGTACTATTGTAAAAGATGGTAGAAGATTTGAAAGAGGAAAAGCCAGATAGAGAGTGGGAGAAAGTGGGTGATGAGGAAGCCAGAGCAGTGATGCAGAAACCAGTGTAGCACAGCTCAAATGGTTGACAGAACCATTTAGTAATGATACCCCCCACGGCTGGAAACAGACAGGCTTCAACAGGATGTTGCACTGTGACACCTTTATACAGAATCTGAGAGTCAAGTAGAGGTGACTGAGAAAGGGATAAAACTCAAGCAATCCTACAGTAGTATGACGAACAACCGATCTAGTCAATGCTGATCTTAGTTTTTTGGTCCATCAATTCAATGCCAAATAAATCAGGACAAGTATTTCAGGACAGTGGAAATTTAGAAATGTGCTCAAAAAGTTGATGCCAAAATATACTGATTGACTTGAATGTCATATTGAATGCCTTGGCTATCATTGTGTCTTGACTCCTCTGTTTCTAGAAAACTGTCTAATCTCGGATGCCTTCGCACAGGAGTGTAGCCGTGTACTCACTCTCCTCAACAGTGGTCGGTTCGTGGAGCCCCAAGATCCTCTGCCCTCCTCCGTTACCTCCCACATCAAGCAGGAGGAAAGCTACCTGGGCCTGGGGGGGAGTCAACGCCAGACGCGGGTCAAGTGTCTGTCCCCCACCCTGGGCAAGCCACGGCCCAAGGAGAGCTCCACCGTCGATCCTGATGAGGAAGCCCAGCGCAGTCACTGGAGCCAAAAACAAACATGCGCATTCCTGCACATCTTCACAAAGTCCCTCCAGAGCTACCTGATCACCGGGCTCCAGCAGCCCCACCCGGACCTGGGCCTCGAGGTAGAGCGAGGCCCACCAGCCGAGTCTAGGGTGTCACCCAGCAATAACCTTGGGGGCTGGAGCTCCCCAGCCCCTTCGGAGTCCTATGGCCACCCCTCGTCCACCCTGCCGGAGGAGGAAGAGGAGAGCAGCTGCCCTCGCTGTGTGGAGCTGGAGCAGGAGATGCTGTGTCTGCAGAAGGAGAACGAAGAGCTGCGCAACAAGCTGGACAACACACCAGGTACAGTACAGTAATGGCACTGTGCTCTATTATCCCTTTCGGGATAATAGAGCACAGTAATGGCAATTTCTACAGTTTATGCAGATTCATGTGAGATGGTGACTTGGTATGTGGATACGAAATAAGCCCACGTCAGTCTTAACTTAAGTGAGACAATGTGCTCAATTTGCTGCCCAAGACAAAACACTCAATGGATTTGGGCTTTTACCCTGTGACTCACATTTTAGTCATTTAGCAGACGCTCTTATCCAGAGCAACTTACAGTAGTGAATGCATACATATTTTTTTTCCCCCGTACTGGTCCGCCGTGGGAAACAAACCCACAACCCTGGCGTTGCTAACACCATGCTCTACCAACTGAGCCACACGGGACCGACTCAGCATACATGTGGCTAATAATTACACAATAATGACACAGCACCAACACAATGTGGTGTAGTACATAACTTTTCATGTCAAGATTTATAAATCACATTGTTGCTATGAATTTTATCAGACGCACAATTTACAATGAAATATTTTTGATGGGTTTTATAAATGAAGCCACTGATCTCCTTCCAGCTCCCTGCCAGAATGTGCTGGACTTCTTCAAGACTGTTCTCCAGCACCATAACCAGTTTATACAGCCCATGTCACAGGAGCAACAAACAGAGGTAAGCAAGCAGTTTGTCTAAAAAACACATGTTTTTATAAAAATAAATACTCTTGGTCTGTTCCAGTTCTGTCAGATACTGTACTCTACTGTTTGATACTGTATGTTTCAGTAGTCATAATGTGTATATTATAGATGTTACATGACAAATGCAAAATAAGACACCAGGGTGAACTTCTATATCTAAATAGCGCTCTCTCTCTCTACAGGAAGAAGAACAGACAACATATGAGGTTTGTGTTTTCAAGATGTGTTTTATGTAACTTAATGACCCCTCAATTTTTTACAGTTCTGAGCTATAGTTTGAATCAGAGTTCAGTTATTTGTGACATTGTATTTTTTTCATTTGGGCTAGTTGGTTTCACATTGCTAAATGTCAAACTAACTAAAATGCCTAAACAAAACCACGTGTCCTTTGTTTATTGGAGAAAAATGCTCACATTAAATCTATCTATGATTCTCAAGAAGCATATCTTGTCCCAAACTTCATATTACTTTTTTTTGGTCTTCCAACATGCGTGAGGAAACAGTGTAATAGCCGCTCTGAGACATGAATAAGCTATAGTCAGTAGCCTGTATCCCCAGTATAGCTCCCTAATCTGCATCATATGCACTGCTACTCAATGTTTCAGAGAAAGTTATGGTACTGCGTGCATTTCATAAAATTCTTGCAGTCAAACCAGCAGTACTGCCCATCTCTGGTTCTTTTCTTGTGTTTGGTCCGGACTGTGTTCAAACCTGCAGCGAACCGCACCACGGTGTGAATGGAATCAGACCAAAACCCCCCTTTTTTAGCGAACCACGGTTCATTGTTTAGTGCGCTCCCGGGTGCCGATAGTGTTCACACCAGTCTGAATAAACTAAGGGGGAGTTCGGAAAATCCGCACAAAACCACTTTGGTGTGAAAGCCCCTTCATTTTTGTCTTTAAGGAATTGGCCTTAATCAAATACCACCTAAACACCTGTGTTGCTTTCTCAGCATGAGAATTATGAAAATTATTTTTCTATGGAGCTGATAGTTTTGCTTCTCGTTGTAAACATAAGAGTACATTAATTAATAATGAGCATTTATGCAACATCAGAAGAATGTTGTTTTTGACATTCCAGAAACCCGGTGACTGGCTTTGATTGGGCTGCTCCCATACTGCCACAGGCTTTAGGGTTAGGGAGAAACAAAACCCTGCAGAGGAAAATGACTAGGACAGAGTAATCTAGGTTCAAGACTGTTGTTGCCACCATGGAGCGTCAGTCAGAATGCAAATGAGGAGATTGCACAGGAATCCAGGTTTAGGGGTAACACACACACAGTGGGGAGGGTTTGGAATGGTGATTTTGTAGGGCTAGTAAGGCCGGTGGCAAGGTTAGCAAGGATGTCTTAGGAGTTGTGGCTTGTAAGGCCTTGGAGATAGGATGGGGATAACAAGGATGTGGTAGTTTGGTAGGGAGATACAAAAAAGGACACATCAGGAACATAACATTAAAATGTACAGACATTACAAAGTAGTGTCAGGTGACTATAGGCTTAACATACAGTGGTTGCTCCACTAAAAGTTTTGCGATTATGCTGCGCGACTATGAGGTCATTTGTGGTTTAGTACAGTACCTCGCGTCACCACTTCATTGCACCAGACCAGCGCAAGGGGGAGTTAGAGCACTGATTTTGCTTTTGGGTCCTACTGTGTCTCTAACTAACAATGAATGGGCAACATAAACCTAAATAGGAACTGATAATTGTGCACAACTTCAGTATTACTTACTAAAACTGTTGTTACACTAAGGTTTTTATTATTTAATTTTGTTAGGATTATTTTGCTCTTACTGTAGTACTGTAGCCCACTCCCGAACAGTCATGTTATACATTGCCTGAGTGGCGCAACGGTCTAAGGCAGTGCAAGCTGTGTTGTTACAGATGCTGGTTCAATACCTGTGCCGGCCTCAACTGGGAGACCCAGTAGGTAGGTTTTTGGTTTCTCTCCCTCTAAAAACAGAATGAAATCATTCTAAATAACAAACTGGTTTTATTTACAAATTAGTAACAATGTCTCACCCCATGTTCAAGAATGGCGTTTTTCACGCTCATTTTACGTTATTTGAAAATATTGTTATTTTTTAAACAAAGCGATTATTATTATTATTATTAATTTAGAATGATATAAAAGCCCCTTAGATATTCTCACAGATATATTATTAACCCTGTTATTAGCAGGACAATGTATATTGATCATGGCTCCGGAGTGGCGCACAATCGGATTGCCTTGCAGTTCTCCAGCTGTATCCACTGAAAGCGTGCAAGGTTCAAGGCACAAGGGCAGGTGGCACGGGATGTGCCGCAGAGTAATAATGGCGCTGACTAGGGAAACGTTCCCGCTGTTCTTAGTGCCAGTCTGCACGTTCAAACTAAAACAATGTAACTAATAATGGCATCTTCCTGCTTTCGTTAATCAAATAATGATAAAGTACACTTTCAAAATGCCGATGTTTATTTAGTTATGTAATCCATAACAAATTACTATGGTAATAGATATCACTGAATTACAGAAATATTGGAACAAAGTTGTCTAATGAAGGTAAACAAATTGTTGCTTACTGGAAAATACTCTTTCAGACACACACGGTCACATTGTACAGTTGTGGACAAAAGTTTTGAGAATGACACAAATATACATTTTCACAAAGTCTGCTGCCTCAGTTTGTATGATGGCAATTTGCATATACTGAAGAATGTTATGAAGAGTGATCAGATGAATTCCAATTAACTGCAAAGTCCCTCTTTGCCATGTAAATGAACTGAATCTTCAAAAACATTTCCACTGCATTTCAGCCCTGCCACAAAAGGACCAGCTGACATCATGTCAGTGATTCTCTCGTTAACACAGGTGTGAGTGTTGACGAGGACAAGGCTGGAGATCACTCTGTCATGCTGATTGAGTTCGAATAACAGACTGGAAGCTTCAAAAGGAGGGTGGTGCTTGGAATCATTGTTCTTCCTCTGTCAAATATGGTTACCTGCAAGGAAACACGTGCCGTCATGATTGCTTTGCACAAAAAGGGCTTCACAGGCAAGGACATTACTGCCAGTAAGATTGCACCTAAATCAACCATTTATCAGATCATCAAGAACTTCAAGGAGAACGGTTAAATTGTTGTGAAGAAGGCTTCAGGGCGCCCAAGAAAGTCCAGCAAGCGTCAGGACCGTCTCCTAAAGTTGATTCAGCTGCGGGATCGGGGCACCACCAGTACAGAGCTTGCTCAGGAATGGCAGCAGGCAGGTGTGAGTGCATCTGCACGCACAGTGAGGCGAAGACTTTTGGAGGATGGCCTGGTGTCAAGAAGGGCAGCAAAGAAGCCACTTCTCTCCAGGAAAAACATCAGGGATAGACTGATATTCTGCAAAAGGTACAGGGATTGGACTGCTGAGGACTGGGGTAAAGTCATTTTCTCTTATGAATCCCCTTTCCGATTGTTTGGGGCATCCAGAAAAGAGCTTGTCCGGAGAAGACAAGGTGAGCGCTACCATCAGTCATATGTCATGCCAACAGTAAAGCATCCAGAGACCATTCATGTGTGGGGTTGCTTCTCAGCCAAGGGAGTGTGCTCACTCACAATTTTGCCTAAGAACACAGCCATGAATAAATAATGGTACCAACACATCCTCCGAGAATAACTTCTCCCAACAATCCAGGAACAGTTTGGTGACGAACCATGCCTTTTCCAGCATGATGGAGCACCTTGCCATGAGGAAAAAAATGATAACTAAGTGGCTCGGGGAACAAAACATCGATATTTTAGGTCCATGGCCAGGAAACTCCCCAGACCTTAATCCCATTTAGAACTTGTGGTCAATCGTCAAGAAGCGGGTGGACAAACAAAAACCCACAAATTCTGACAGACTCCAAGCATTGATTATGCAAGAATGGGCTGCCATCAGTCAGGATGTGGCCCAGAAGTTAATTGACAGCATGCCAGGGCGGATTGCAGAGGTCTTGAAAAAGAAGGGTACAAACTGCAAATATTGACTCTATGCATCAACTTCATGTAATTGTCAATAAAAGCCTTTGACACTTATGAAATGCTTGTAATTATACTTCAGTATTCCATAGTAACATCTGACAAAAATATTTAAAGACACTGAGGCAGCAGACTTTGTGAAAATTAATATTTCTGTCATTCTCAAAACTTTTGGCCACGACTGTACAGCGCCGTTATGGCTTTTAGCAGGTAGCTGGATAGTAGACTTGCCTGAAAGGAGGGTAGGGGGAGAATTCTATCATCAAATGTATTTCTAAGTTAGGTTGGCTGTATCACAACCAGCCATGATTGGTTGCAATTTCAGTTTAATCCCCCAGAAAAAGAAGAAAAAAATAATACCACAAAAAGTATTATTATGTATCACATCCAATCGTGATTGGGAGTCCCGTAGGGCGGCACACAATTTGCCCAGCATTTCTCTCCCTCTAAAAACAGAAATAAATGTTTTGGCCTTAGCAAATATTATTTTGTCCTTTATTCAGATTACAATTGCTCACTTTTTTTTAATGAAATAACCTCCAAAATATCGTTGTATATTATCAAGTTGATGGCACAGTCATATAGCCCGGCACCTACATAAAACTGAGTGACTCACTCATTCATAGCTTTGGATCAAAATAAATAAGTACTAACATTCTTTCTGATAGTCTTTATTAAAGAAATGTTTTGGTTATCCTGACCTGGACACCATGTACAGTATTATGGGCTATTAGCGGAGTGGATGGGGGCTCCTACAGTGCAAACAGATGCAGATTCGATACCCGTGCCAGCAACCACTGGGAGACCCATGAGGCGGCTTTTGGTTTTAATTTAGAATCCTCCAATCCTCTATATGTAATTATTGGCGGAGAGTCACATCATATTTTCCGATATACTGTGGGCCTACTGCAGGCGACATGAGTCTCACTAGTGTTAACCTGTCTGGGCCAGTGGGACGCTTGCGTCCCACCCTAATCAACAGCCAGTGGAATCGCGTCGCGCTAAATGCAAAACCTCATAAATGCTATAACTTCAATTTCTCAAACATATGACTATTTTACACCGTTTTATAGATACACCTCTCCTGAATCGAACCACGTTGTCTGATTTCAAAAAGGCTTTACAGCAAAAGCAAAACATTAGATTATGTCAGCAGAGTACCGAGCCAGAAATAATCACACAGCCATTTTCAAAGAAACTAGCATGCATCAGAAATACCCAAAACACAGCTAAATGCAGCACTAACCTTTGACAACCTTCATCAGACGACACTCCTAGGACATCATGTTACACAACACATGCATTTTTTGTTCGATAAAGTTCATATTTATATATAAAAACAGTATTTTACATCGGCGCATGACGTTCAGAAAATCTTTTCCCTCAAATGCTTCCGATGAATCAGCGCTACAATTTACAAAATTACTATTCGAAAACATTGTTAAAATGTAATATTGTCATTCAAAGACTTATAGATTAACATGTCTTGAATGCCATCTCTTTACTAGATTTAAAAATAACTTTACTGGAAAATCACACTTTGCAATAAACGACGTGGTATGCCCAGAAAAAAAGTCTTGGCTATAAATGTTGGAGCCATCTTGGAACGATCAACCATCAAAAATACTATTGTAAATAATCCCTTACCTTTGATTATCTTTATCAGAAGGCACTTCTAGGATTCCCAGGTCCATAACAAATGTAGTTTTGTTCAAAAAAGTTAATAATTTATGTCAGGATTTGTCTCAGGGTTTTGACTGCCATATGAGTTCTGTTATACTCACAGACACCATTCAAACAGTTTTAGAAACTTTAGGGTGTTTTCTATCCAAATCAAACAATTATATGCATATTCTAGTTACTGGGCAGGAGTAGTAACCAGATTAAATCGGGTACGTTTTTTTATCCGGTGGTGCAAATACTGCCCCCTATCCCCAACAGGTTTTAAGTAATGTGTTGTTAAAAGTGGTGTAGGTGTTATTTATTTTAAGAGCATATTGAAGTTAGAAGCAATAGGATTTGAAACAATAGCCTACAACTATTTTAGCACTGTTTCACACTGTTCTGAGACGAGCATGGGGACTGGTCTTGATAAATCAATTAGATTTATATTTTCACTGAATATCCGTTTGGGTATTGGTATGACTACAATCATACAATTAGGTGTTGAAATGTTATGCTCTTACTGCAACCTTTATTTAATTAGGCAAGTCAGTTAAGAATACATTCTTATTTACAAGGACAGCCTACTCCTTCCTCCCATCAGGGAATTGAACCCTGGTCTCTTTAGCTAAATAGCCAAGTACTGTAGCCTACTCCCGACCGTCATGTTGTACAGCGCCATATTTTCCATTCCATCCTAACTGAAACCCAGAGGGTTTTTCGTTTTTCTTGGAATAGAAGCACCACAATATTAATCAAATTAATTAAGCAAATACCAGTCAAAAGGTTGGACACACCTACTCATTCCAGAGTTTTTCTTTATTTTTATATTTTCTACATTGTAGAATAATAGTGACGACATCACAACTATGAAATTACACATATGGAATCAGCTAAGAACAAATTCTTATTTACAAGGACAGCCTGCTCCTTCCTCTTCATCAGGCGGTTCCGGCGCGCGGCAGCCGGGGATTATTTTTCTAAACCGCCCTGTCAATGGGGTTTGTAAACCAACCCGGATGTAATATAATTCTGGCCACATGTTGATTCAGTGGCGCTTCTCAATGCAGGACGTGGGAGGGACGCAAACTTTGTAAACAGGAATAGGTGCATCACTGGTCACTGAGCTGGCAAGCTAAAGTTAGCTAGTTAGTCACAGTTAGTACCTTCAACCTGTTAATTATTTATCTCACGAAGTCAGCATCGCTTAACATAGTTTATTTTGTTTTTGACCTCGCGATTGTTGCTGGATAGGTACTTTCATATCTAACATGCTGGCGATGCTAGCTAACCTCGTATCAGGATGCCTCGATCTAGTCCGATTTGATTTATTTTACGAAGTAAGCATGGCTTAACATGTTTTCTTTCGTTTTTGACCTCGACATTGTTGTTGGATAGATACTTTCATATCTAACATGCTAGCTAATCTCATATCTGGATGCCTCACTCTAGTTCCCGAGAGAGCAGCATACTGGTAAATCAACTTTGCTTTCAAACTTTGTACTCATCTGTAAAGTTGTTTTACATGCAATCATATAAGCTAGATAGATGGATAGTTTAAAAGCCTGTTGTCATTCATTGGTTGTTCATTTGGAGCTAGTTAAGCTATCACTAGCTAGCTAGGTGGATAATAATGTGATGTATAACGTTAGTAGGCTACAGTAACGTTACAGTATTACTGAATGACAACAATATAGCCTTGTTACTACTAGTTGGCAAGTTGGTTGATTATGGGGTGCAGTAGGCTAGCGGCGTTGTTATTCGTTGGGTCCCTTGACAAAAGTATGTTATTTTTGACTTGGTAAAATAAGTTAATGGTTGTGTGCACTCTCACTAGATAGAATTGTGTGGTTTGGTGTCAGATTTTCAAAAGAAAATAGACATATACAGTATATCATCAGCAATTCTCAATCATATGAGATAGACAGCTAACCCATATTGAATTTCATTCATTCATAAATGTGGACACTAATTATTGTTAATATTCCAATTATCTAGGCGCCCCGTTCCCAAACCTGAAGCCCCCTGTTTCCGAGCAGGAAAGACCAGGAACAAAGTGTTGGCTTAAGGTACAACTTCCTATTGAGGAAATGTAAGACAACTCAATGTAACATTTAGCTTACGAAGTCAGCATGGCTCAACATAGTTTCTTTCGTTTTTGACCTCGACATTGTTGCTGGATACTTTAATAGCTAACATGCTGGCGCTGCTAGCTAGCTAACCTCAAATTTGAATGCCTCACTCAAATCAAATCAAACTGTATTTGCCACATGCGCCGAATACAACAAGTGTAGACTTTACCGTGAAGTGCTTACTTACAAGAGGAAAATATTTACCAAGTAGGCTAAAATAAAAAGTAACACAATAACAATAACAAGGCTATGTACAGGGGGTACTGAGTCAGTGTGCAGGGGTACAGGCTAGTTGAGGTAATCTGTACATGTAGGTGGGGGTGAAGTGACTAGGCATAGGGAACAAACAGCGAGTAAGCAGCAGTGTACAAGAGGGGGGTCAATGTAAATTCACCAGTGATGATTTTTATGAATTGTTCAGCAGTCTAATGGCTTGGGGGTAGAAGCTGTTGAGGAGCCTTTTGGTCCTAGACTTGGCGCTCCGGTACCGCTTGCCGTGCGGTAGCAGAGAGAACAGTCTATAACTTGGGTGACTGGAGTCTCTGACAATTTTATGGGCTTTCCTCTGACACCACCAATTATATAGGTCCTGGATGGCAGGAAACTTGGCCCCAGTAATGTACCGGTCAGGATGCTCTCGATGGTGCAGCTGTAGAACCTTTTGAGCCCCTTGTCCTCAGCAGGAAAGACCAGGAAACAGTGTTGGCTTAAAGTACAACTTCCTATTGAGACAACTCAATGTCATATTTAGACATGAATAGAAGCATATACAAGCAATCTCTCAAATGTATTTTATAAAACCCCTTTTACATCAGCAGTTGTCACAAAGTGCTTAGACAGATACCCAGCCCAAAACCCCAAAGAGCAAGCAACGCAGACGTAGAAGCACAGTGTCTAGGAAAAACTCCCTAGAAAGGCAGGAACCTAGGAAGAAACCTGGAGAGGAACCAGCCGCTGAGGGGTGGCCAGTTCTCTTCTGGCTGTGCTGGTGGAGATTATAAAAGAGTACAGCCATTTAGGCCAGATTATTCTTCAAGATGTTTAAATGTTCATAGATGACCAGCAGTGTCAAATAATAGAGTGTGCAATAGTTCAGCACCTCAGGAGTAAATGACAGTTGGCTCTTCATAGCTGAGCATTTAGAGGTTGAGACAGTAGGTTCGGTAGAGAGAGAAGGATCAAACAGCGGGTCTGGGACAAGGTAGTACCTCCGGTGAGCCTTGGGCAGGTCAGGGTTCCATAGTTGCAGACAGAAACAGCAGAGACTGGATCAGCGGCACGACTAGGCGGATTGGAGACGGGGAAAGCCAGGAGTCGTCAGGCCAGGTAGTCCTGAGGCATGGTCCTCGAGCTCATGTCCTGCATCCTTTATTGAACTTGAGTGTAGACTAAGCTCTAGAGGTTTGTAACTTCACATGATTTAGCCTACTTGTCAGTCCAGATCTGAATATTTTTTATCCTTTTTACTGTACACTGTTGATAGTAATTTTTTCCAAAGCTAATCACTGAATGTCCAACTACAAGGATGTGGTCAGGTTGATACTTTTAAGTCATAATAACACAGAACACATACACATCAGATTTCAAGGGCAAGTACAATGAGCAGTTGGGAAAATGAAGTCTGCAGCATGGGTTTCCAGATACACACACACACACACACACAAACGTAATTAATTTGTTGTATTTATTATGGATCCCCATTATCTGCTGCCAAGACAGCAGTTACTCTTCTTCGGGTCCAGCAAAATTAAGGCAGTTATACAATTTTAAAAACATTACAATACATTCACAACACATTAAGTGTGTGCCCTCATGCCACTACTCTAATACCACATACAGTTGAAGTCGAAAGTTTACATACACCTCAACCAAATACATTTAAACTCAGTTTTTCACAATTCCTGACATTTAATCCTAGTAAAAATTCCCTGTCTTAAGTCAGTTAGGATCACCACTTTTTATTTTAAGAAATGTGAAATGTCAGAATAATAGTAGAGAGAATTATTTATTTCAGCTTTTATTTCTTTCATCACATTCCCAGTGGGTCAGAAGTTTACATACACTCAAGTATTATTGTATGTATCGGGTAGCCTTCCACAACCTTCCCACAATAAGTTAGGTGAATTTTGGCCCATTCCTCCTGACAAAGCTGGTGTAACTGAGTCAGGTTTGTAGGCCTCCTTGCTCGTACACGCCTTTTCAGTTCTGCCCACACATTTTCTATTGGATTGAGGTCAGGGCTTTGTGATGGCCACTCCAATACCTTGACTTTGTTGTCCTTAAGCCGTTTTGCCACAACTTTGGAAGTATGCTTGGGGTCATTGTCCATTTGGAAGACCCATTTGATCATTCTGGCCAAACAGTTCTATTTTTGTTTCATCAGACCAGAGGACATTTCTCCAAAAAGTATAATCTTTCTCCCCATATGCAGTTGCAAACCGTAGTCTGGCTTTTTTATGCCGGTTTTGGAGCAGTGGCTTCTTCCTTGCTGAGTGGCCCTTTAGGTTATGTCGATTTATAGGACTCGCTTTACTGTGGATATAGATACTTTTGTACCGGTTTCCTCCAGCATCTTCACAAGGTCCTTTGCTGTTGTTCTGGGATTGACTTGCACTTTTCGCACCAAAGTACATTAATCTCTAGGAGACAGAACGCGTCTCCTTCCTGAGCGGTATGATGGCTGCGTGGTCCCATGGTGTTTATACTTGCATACTATTGTTTGTACAGATGAACATGGTACCTTCAGGCATTTGGACATTGCTCCCAAGGATGAACCAGACTTGTGGAGGTCCACAATTTTTTTTCTGAGGTCTTGGCTGATTTCTTTTGCTTTTCCCATGATGTCGAGCACTGAGTTTGCACTGAGTTTGAAGGTAGGCATTGAAATACATCCACAGGTACACCTCCAATTGACTCAAATTATGTCAATTAGCCAACCAGAAGCTTCTAAAGCCATGACATTATTTTCTGGGATTTTCCAAGCTGTTTAAAGGCACAGTCAACTTAGTGTATGTAAACTTCTGACTCACTAGAATTGTGATACAGTGAAATGATCTGTATGTAAACAATTGTTGGAAAAATGACGTGTCGTGCATTAAGTAGATGTCCTAACTGACTTTCCAAAACTATAGTTTGTTAACAAGAAATTTGTGGAGTGGTTGAAAAATTAGTTTTAATGACTCCAACCTAAGTGTATTTAAACTTCCGACTTCAACAGTATCTACAACACTAAATCTTTGTGTACGTGAGTGTAGAGTGCGTATGTTATCGTGTGTATGCATGTGTCTCTTCACAGTCCCCACTGTTCCATAAGGTGTATTTTTATCTGTTTTTTTTAAATCAAATTTTACTGCTTGCGTGACTTACCTGATGTGGAATGGAGTTCCATGTAGTCATGGCTCTATGCACTACTGTGCTCCTCCCATAGTCTGTTCTGTTTGGGTTAGTGTGTAGTCAAGTCTTTGTCATAAAAATTATATTGTGCCTATTTTTCAGATCTGCCAACCTGCTTGGTGGGTGACAGGTAACCATCTTTCCACCAAGCTATTCCAGGCCTGGAGTGGCACGCTGGACCTTCCAGAGGCTTGTAGACCGTAAGCGGTGTGATGTGGTCCAGGTAATTATCAAACACACGTATACTCAGTCACTCAATTTGTTTTGTTGTATAATTATTTTAACTTAAGAAAATGTTATCACGTCAACTTTAGCCAACATCCACATAGCGGTTGTTTTGGCGGTGTCTGAGGTGGAACTGTGTTAGAGCTGTCAAATTCACAAGCGGCTCCTGGCATTATACCTAAAGCGGACATTGCCATTGGCTGCACAGAGTCGCATTAACAGAAATCTCATGCAGCCCTGTTTACAAGTTAGAACACTGGAATTTGAGATGTAATCTACACCTCGATTAGGCTGATAGAACTCCTCATTATTTAGTTTAATGATTTTGAATTTGAGCGTCATTATTTCTATATAACCCACATTTTCTCGTTCTGAACTTGTAACGCGAGTAGGACGGGTGTGGTTTTGTGAAAATGATCAAGAGCTGCTGCTTACCGATTTGACAGATCCAATGCAGTTACACCTCAGACATCATCAAAACATCAGCTATGCGGGTGTCGGCTATCGACGGTTAACACTTGATCTGATTGAATCTAAGCCTTACACTCATTCAGGTTATTTTAGTGCCTTGCAAAAGTATTCATCCCCCTTGGCGTTTTTGCTATTTTGTTGCGTTACAACCTGTCGTTTTAAATTGATTTTTATTTGTATTTCATGTAATGGACGTACACAAAATAGTCCAAATTGGTGACGTGAATTGGAAAAAATATAACTTGTTTAAATTTTTTTAATAAAAAACAGAAAAGTGGTGCGTGCATATGTATTCACCCCCTTTGCTATAAAACCCCTATATTTGATCTGGTGCAACCAATTACCTTCAGAAGCAACATCATTAGTTAAATAAATTCCACCTCTGTGCAATCTAAGTGTCACATGATCTCAGTATATATACACCTGTTCTGAAAGGCCACAGAGTCTGCAACACCACTAAGCAAGCGGCACCATGAAGACCAAGGAGCTCTCCAAACAGGTCAGGGACAAAGTTGTGTAGAAGTACAGATCAGGGTTGGGATAAAAAAATAGCAAAAACTTTGAACATCCCAAGGAGCACCATTAAATCATTTATTAAGAAATGGAAAGAATATGGCACCGCAACAAACCTGCCAAGAGAGGGCCGCTCACCAAAACTCAGATCAGGCAAGGAGGGCATTAATCAGAGAGGCAACAAAGAGACCAAAGATAACCATGAAGGAGCTGTAAAGCTTGGAGACTGGAGTATCTGTCCATAGGACCACTTTAAGCTGTACACTCCACAAAGCTGGGCTTTACGCAAGAGTGGCCAGTAAAAAGCCATTGCTTAAAGAAAAAAATAAGCAAACACATTTGGTGTTTGCCAAAAGACATATGGAAGATGGTAATCTAGTCAGATGAGAATAAAATTGAGCTTTTTGGCCATCAAGGAAAATGCTATGTCTGGCTCAAACCCAACACCTCTCATCACCCCGAGAACACCATCCCCACAGTGAAGCATGGTGGTGGCAGCATCATGTTGTGGGGATGTTTTTATCAGCATGGACTGGGAAACTGGTCAGAATTGATGGAATGATGGTGCTAAATACAGGGAAATTCTTTAGGGAAACCTGTTTGCCTTTCAGAGATTTGAGACTGGGAAGGAGGTTCACCTTCCAGCAGGACAATGACCCTAAGCATACTGCTAAAGCAACACTCGAGTGGTTTAAGGGGAAACATTTAAATGTCTTGGAATGGCCTAGTCAAAGCCCAGACCTCAATCAAATTGAGAATCTGTGGTACGATTTAAAGATTGCTGTACACCAGCGGAACCCATCCAACTTGAAGGAGCTGGAGCAGTTTTGCCTCGAAGAATGGGCAAAAATCCCAGTAGCTAGATTTGCCAAGCTTACAGAGACATACCCCAAGAGACTTTCAGCTGTAATTGCTGCAAAAGGTGGCTCTACAAAGTATTGACTTTGGGGGGTGGATAGTTATGCACGCTCAAGTTTTCAGTTTTTTTTGTCTTTTTCTTGTTTGTTTCACCCCCAAAGTGGTAGGCATGTTGTGTAACTCAAATGATACAATCCCCCCCCCCCCAAAAAAAATATATATTTTAATTCCAGGTTGTAAGGCAACATAATAGGAAAAATGCCAAGAGGGGGTGAATACTTTCGCAAGCCACTGTAGTTGTATGATTATTGTCAGTTAAGAAAATGGTGCCTCTCTCTTTTAGATCTGCCACCCCCAGCAGTTCAGCTGCAGTCACAGCAGTCCTCTGCTTTGGTATTTCATTTATTGGCTGCACCAGTTCCTACTACACTGGCCATGAAGGGAGAAACTTTTGAGGATTCCCATCAACAGATGTACACACAGACATGTTGTTGAGCTATATACTTACTGTCACTTTGTGCATTTCTCTTTCAGATCTGCCATGCACTCCACCACTGCCTGACAGCCTCACCCAGAAGTGCATACACTGGGCCTATCAAGACTGACAAAGCAGAGATGGGTGGCTGACAAGAAAAAATAAAACATATATACACACATACACACACTCATTATCCACAATGTAAATAAGTTGTAATTACTTGTTTATTTTATGTATGCTCCATTTTATTTGAGGATTGAAGATATTGATAATGTCTAGATATCTGCATAATTACTCTAAATATCTATCAAATCAAAGTGTGATTAAGCAAAAGTCTTTTACAATATTATTAATCGCACTTTGATTTGATAGATATTTAGAGTAATTATGCAGATATTGATAATGGATAGATATCTTCAATCCTCATAAAATGGAGCATAGACAAAATAAACAAGTTATTACAATTTGTTTACATTGGGTCTAATGTGTGTGTGAGAGAGCGAGGCACGTTTTTCAACTCAGGAAAAAAAGCACACAGAATTTCCTAAAACTGTACACATTAAGCAAAAGTCTTTTACAATATTATTAATGTGTACAGTTTTAGGAAATTCTGTGTGCTTTTTTTCTGAGTTGAAAAACGTGCCTCGCTCTCTCACACACACTAGACCCAATGTAAACAAATTTTAATAACTTGTTTATTTTGTCTATGCTCCATTTTATTTGAGGAAAATATCTGCAGTAAAATACATTCACAGTAAAAGCAATGTCTTTGCTTTATTGGATATTTCTCAGAATACAATGTGTGACCAGAATGAAGTTGGCAGAGCTGCAACCCTTGCACTGTGTGCAGATTTTGTCATCTAGAGTTGAAAAATAGAGAGATGGGGGGGAGGAAGAGTGCAGCCTAAAGGTTTATCATTAATAACTGACACAATTCTATAATGAATATATATTAGAATAATAATACATAATAGAGTGACCAATAGTTACTGTTTTATTTACTCAATCAAGTAGTGCCCCAAGGAGGGATTGAACCGTGTCTCAAAAGCATCAGAAAAGGTCACCAAAATTTCAGGTACGGCTATACACAACTGGCCTGCCCGCACGACACTGGGATTATTTAGCTAAATTAGCTAGTACTGTAGCCTACTCCAGACCGTCACATCATACAGCGCCATTTTTTCTGTTCCATCCTAACAGAAACCCAGAGCGTTTTTAGTTTTTCTTGGAATAGAAACACCATAATATTAATCAAATTAATTAAGCAAAATTTCTTAATCAGTCCCATATAATATGTTCTTACAAAAAAAGGTTTTAAATTCTGAAGTACAGCCACAATTGAAGGCTATTAAATGCTTCTCAAGGATGCCCTCTGGTGGTCAAACTAACAGTAACTAGCTGGTACCAGTGGTTGACGCTTAAATAACGTGCCATAGAATTCTGCGGCACCATGCAAGCTGCGCCGCAGTGCGCTGCAACTTTTAAAGGATGAACCACTGTACACTGAACAAAAATATAAACACAACATGCAGTGTTTGTCCCATGTTTCATGAGCTGAAATAAAAGATCCCAGACATTTTCCATACTCACAAAATGCTTTCTCAAATTTTGTGCAACAAATGTGTTTATATGCCTTTTAGTGAGCATTTCTCCTTTGCCAAGGTAATCCATCCACCTAACAGGCGTGGCATATCAAGAAGCTGATTAAACAGCATTATCACTACATAGGTACACCTTGTGCTGGGAACAAAAGGCCACTCTAAAATGTGCAGATGTATCACACAAACACAATGACACAGATGTCTCAAGTTGAGGGAGCGTGCAATTGGCATGCTGACTGCAAGAATGTCCACCAGAACTGTTGCCAGACAATTTTATGTTAATTTCTCTACCGCTTCAGAGAATATGGCAGAACATCCAACCGGCCTCACAACCGCAGACCACGTGTAACCCACACCAGCCCTGGACCTCCACATCCGGCTTCTTCACCTGCAACCAGCCACCTGGACAGCTGATGAAACTGGGTTTGCAAAACCGAAGAATTTCTGCACAAACTGTCCTCACCAGGTTCTTGACCTGACTGCAGTTTTGCGTCGTAACCAACTTCAGGGGCAAATGCTCACCTTCGATGACCACTGGAAAAGTGTGCTCTTCTCCAGTTTCAACTGTACTGGGCAGATGGCAGACAGCGTGTATGGCGTCGTGTGGGCGAGTGGTTTGCTGATGTCAACGTTGTGAACATAGTGCTCCATGGTGGTACTGGGGCTATGGTATGGGCAGGCATAAACTACAGAAAAAAATTGCATCTTATCGATGGAAATTTGAATGCAGGGACAACGTGACAATATCCTGCGACCCATTGTTGTGTCATTCATCTGCCGCCATCACCTCATATTTCAGCATGTTAATGCACGGCCCCATGTCACAAGGATCTGTACACAATTCCTCGACGCTGAAAATGGCCCTGTTCTTCCATGGCCTGCATACTCAGCAGACATGTCACCCATTAAGCCTGTTTGGGATGCTCTGGATCAACATGTATGACAGTGTGTTCCAGTTCCCGCCAATGTCTAACAACTTTGCACAGCCATTGAAGAGCAGTGGGACAACATTCCACAATTAACATCCTGATCAACTCTATGCAAAGGAGATGTGTCACGCTGCGTGAGGCAAATGGTAGTCACACCAGATACTGACTGGTTTTCTGATCTACGCCCCTACCTTTTTTCCAAGGTATCTGTGACCAACAGATGCATATCTGTATTCCCAGTCATGTGAAATTCATAGATTAGGGTCTAATGAATTTATTTAAATTGACTGGTTTCCTTATATAAACTGTAACTCAATAAAATATTTGAAATTGTTGCATGTTGGATTTATATTTTTGTTCATTGAAGGTTTGAGCATAGCCAGAAGGTAGGGAGGGGCACTTCCCCTTGCTGTTCCGTAGGCAAGCACCATGGTCTTGTAGTGGATGCGAGCTTTGACTGAAAGCCAGTGGAGTGTACGGAGGAACAGGGTGACATGGGAGATCTTGGGAAGGTTAAACACCAAATGGGCTGTGGCGTTCTGGATAAATTACAAGCGGGGAGACCAGCCAACAGAGTTGCTGTAGACCAGACGAGATATGACGAGTTCCTGGATTAGGACCTGCAACGCTTCTTGTGTGAGGAAAAGTCGTACTCTACAGATATTGTTGAGCATGAACCTGCAAGAGCGAGTCACTGCTTTGATGTTTGCAGAGAACAACAGAGTGTTGTTGTCCAGGGTCACACCAAGGTTCTATGCACTCTGGGAGGAGGGCACCATGGAGTTGTCGATCATGATGGAGAGGTCTTGGATAATGGATTTATCTCTGACAAACTGACACAATTTGATTTTGGAGTAAACAATCACTTTAAAAGCCTTTAAGAAAAAGCATACATATACCATTAAAATAGGGGAGTGGATGTATCTATTGATTTTGTGGGATGTTGTCACTGACTCCCTTTAAGTAATGTTCAACTTAGTTGTACAGTAGCTACAGTGCATTCTGAAAGTATTCAGACTCCTTCCCTTTTTCCACATTTTGTTACATTACAGCCTTATTCTAAAATTGATTTAATAATTTATCTATGAGCACAGACAGCTAGCTAAACATGGCGCCCTTGCTGCAACTGGGCAGGAGGCCCGGTGCTCTGACAGCCGGCGAGACGTGTCTATTGGCCTGGCATAACTTCTGTCTGACTGTCATCTCCAATGAAATGTGCTTTTATCACTGCAATCAATGATACTTTTTGCAAATGTATTAAAAAATAAATAAAACAGAAATAGCTTATTCACATAAGTATTCAGACCCTTTGCTATGAGACTCAAAATTGAGCTCAGGTGCATTCTGTTTCCATTGATCATCCTTGAGATGTTTCTACAACATTGAAGGTCCTCAAGAACACAGTGGCCTCCATCATTCTTAAATGGAAGACGTTTGGAACCATCAAGACTCTTCCTATAGCTGGCCGTCCGGCCAAACTGAGCAATCTGGCAAAAGGGCCTTGGTCAGGGAGGTGACCAAGAACCCAGTGGTCACTCTGACAGAGATCCAGAGTTCCTCTGTGGAGATGGGAGAACCTTCCAGAAGGACAACCATCTCTGCAGCACTCAACCCATCAGGCCTTTATGGTAGAGTGGTCAGACGGAAGCCACTCCTCAGTAAAAGGCACATGACAGCGTGCTTGGAGTTTTCCAAAAGGCACCTAAAGGACTCTCAGACCATGAGAAACAAGATTCTCTGGTCTGATGAAACCAAGATTGAACTCTTTGGCCTGAATGCCAAGCGTCACATCTGGAGGAAACCAGGCACCGCACATCACCTGGCCAATACCATCCCTACGGTGAAGCATGGTAGTGGCATGGTAGTGGCAGCATCATGCTGTGGGGATGTATTTCAGCGGTACAGATTGGGAGACTAGTCAGGATCGAGGAAAAGATGAACGGAGCAATGTACAGAGAGATTGTTGATGAAAACCTGTTCCATAGCGCTCAGGACCTCAAACTGGGGGGCGAAGATTCACCTTCCAACAGGACAATGACCCTAAGCACACAGCCAAGACAATGCAGGAGTGGCTTCGGGACAAGTCTCTGAATGTCCTTGAGTGGCCCAGCCATAGCCCGGACTTGAACCCGATCTAACATCTCTGGCGAGACCTGTATATAGTATGTAATCACTGCCAAAGGTGCTTCAACAAAGTACTGATTATAGGGTCTGAATACTTACGTAAATGTGATATTTTTGTTACAATTTCTAAAAACCTGTTTTTGCTTTGTCATTATGGGTGTAGATTGATGAGGGGAAAAAACTATTTAAATAATTTTAGAATAAGGCTGTAACATACCAAATGTGGAAAAAGTCAAGGGGTCTGAATACTTTCCGAATGCACTGTACTGTATATAGTATCAATCTAAAACTAGTGGCACAAGATGTGAATGTGCCATTCAAATCAGCTTCTTTAAAAAGGTTTTTAAAATATTATCTTGCAACTGTGTTGCATAACACCGCCTTTTCCTGGGAATTACTTAATGTTCTATTGGGCAATGGTTTTACAAATATAGGAATTGGTTATTGTTAGCTATATATCAGATGTGTAGCACAAATAATGCTTTTGATTTAATTGAGAAATTGAGAAATATCATAGTTCTCCATTACACATTGAGCATGAAGTTAACGACCTTGTTCTAACACGTGAATGACTGCACTTCTTCTGAATGCTTTGAATGCACTTTTTATTACCCTGCTAGGGTATCAGGGTTGGGGTCAATTCCATTTAAATGTAGTCAATTCAGGAAGTCAACTGTAATCCAATTCTAATTTTCCTTTTCCTTTCATTGCTTTTTAACGAGGAAAAAAATGGAAAATACATTTCAGTTGACTTCCTCAGTTGGCTGAACTGAAATGGAATTGAACCCAAACCTGGTGGCTCTATGGCAGCGTACTCAGAGCTCATAACTAAGTTGTACCATTCTCACCAGTACTGGCTGGTGGCACTTTAAATGGGATAATAAATGGAATGGTATCAAACACATGGTTTGATACCATTCCATTCAACCCATTCCAGCCATTATGCACCGTCCTCCCTTCACTAGCCTCCTGTCATTCTCACCCTCTTCCGTTCTTCGTACCCCTCCTCAGGGCAGTAAACAGCTCCTGGGGAACTACCCGCTCTTCATCACCAACAAGCAGTGGGACGAGGCTGTCAACTCGTCCAAGAAGGACGGCCGGCGGCTGCTGCGCTACCTGATCCGCTTCGTCTTCACCACGGATGAGCTCAAGTACTCGTGCGGCTTGGGCAAAAGGCAGCGGTCGGTTCACTCAGGAGAGCCTGGGCCGGAGAGACAGCCCCTCAACCCCGTCAAAGTCACCTGCCTCAGAGGTACTGGTGTTATTTCTACCGAAGAGATGTGTACTAAAGCAACATGTATCCTACTAAAGAGATGTGTACTAAAGCAACAGGTATGCTACAGATATAAGATCTTAATTTGAGCCAGTTTGCTACAGCAGGAAAATAATCCTGAACCAACAGGAAATGTGAATTATAATTACCATAATTTCCGGACTATTAAGCCACACCCACTGAATTAATTTATTTATTTATTTTTTGAACATAAATAAGCCGCACATGTCTATAAGCCGCAGGTGCCTACAGGTACATTGAAACAAATGAAGTTTACACAGGCTGTCACGTCCTGACCAGTAATAGGGGTTATTTGTTATTGTAGTTTGGTCAGGACGTGGCAGAGGGTATTTGTTTTATGTGGTTCGGGGTGGTTGTGTGTTTAGTAGGGTGTTTGATTTATTATTCCGGGTTTTGGGCAATGTTCTATGTTTATGTATTTCTATGTTTAGGTAATTGGGGGTTGGACTCTCAATTGGAGGAAGGTGTTTTCTAGTTGCCTCTGATTGAGGGTCCAATAAATAGGTATCTGTTTGTTTTAGTATTTGTGGGAGATTGTGCTGGGTATAGTTTTTTTGCCTTACCGGCCTGTTATTAGTCGTTGTGTTTTTTTTTGTGTACGTGTTGTTTTGGTTCACCTTCTTGTCCATTTAATAAAGAAGATGAGTGCACATTTCCCCGCTGCGTCTTGGTCCGCTTTAACCTACGACAACCGTGACACAGGCTTTAACGAAACACGGCTTGTAACAAAAATCAATAGGCTTTAACGAAACACGGCTTGTAACAAAAAAATCAAAAAATAGCAGTAAGCTTTAGTTGTCTTTTTGCACTGAGTCAATTCCTCATGCTGCTGTTTCCAACGTCTTATCATCGACTCATTAAGACCAAGCTCCCGTGCAGCAGCTCTATTTCCTTTTCCAACAGCCAGATCAATCGCCTTCAACTTGAAAGCTGCATCATATGCATTTCTCCGTCTCTTTGCCATGATGAGGGTGACAAAATGACTACCGTAATCAAAATGATTGGAAGTTTGAGAGCACTCGATTTAATCTAAACAGTAAACAAAAAAGTAGTTTGACCTTAACCCATTCGGCAATTTCATTGGTCTAATGAAAGCTTCATGCCACCAAAAAACTGAGCACGTCACAGAATGTGTTTTTTTGGATATTTTTTTTTTGAAAGCGGGTAAAATCCATATATTAGCCGCGTCATCGTTTAAGCCGCGAGGTTCAAAGCCTGGGAAAAAAGTTGCGGCTTATAGTCCAGAATTTACGGTAATGGACATTTTTGTAGGGGTTCATACAATTTTTATAAGGGAAAATCAAATCAGTAATTTCCACTTTGAAATTTCTAACTTCAAAAGCCTTTTTAAACCTCAAATACAGTACAAGTTTAACATGTCATGCATTGCAGGAAAGTTCTACTGCAACAGGTGATCAGATTAAGGTCCTACATCTGTATTAACCCTAAAAGCGCCAACAGGGTTTTTTTTTTTACCCCAAATTAGTAATAATTGCAGAGACAATGTCTGTTAAGCAGTGACACTTTTTATTTTATCAACCTTTTGTTACACAATTAAATGGTTTAAATTCGCCAAAATAAGCATATATATATATATATATATATATATATTGAACAGATTTTTTGATCAATTTCATCCATAGCCACTTGTTATGAACATTTGTCTGTTATTCATAAAATAATGGTGTTACTGTGATACTCAGAGGCGGAGAAACTGGCGATTGAGCTAATCTGACATACCGGTACGACCTAAGAAGGCCACCAATATGGGCGATATAGGCAGAGATTTGTGGATATAATGACGAAATGCTCATGTCTCCGCCCTAACAATGGCAGTCGTTGTCTACAACGCCGGAAGGCAGGCAGGAGGAGGCAAGATCACGTGGGAACATTCTAGCCAATGAGAGGACAAATATAGTCGGAAGTTTAAATACACTTAGGTTGGAGTCATTAAAACTCATTTTTCAACAATAGTTTTGGCAAGTCGGTTAGGACATCTACTTTGTACATGACACAAGTCATTTTTCCAACAATTGTTTACATATTGTTTACATTATTTCACTTATCTGTATCACTGTATCACTGTATCACAATTCCAGTAGGTCAGAAGTTTACATACACTAAATTGACTGTGCCTTTAAACAGCTTGGAAAATTCCAGAAAATGATGTGATGGCTTTAGAAGCTTCTGATAGGCTAATTGACATCATTTGAGTCAATTGGAGGTGTACCTGTGGATGTATTTCAAGGCCTACCTTCAAACTCAGTACCTCTTTGCTTGACATCATGGGAAAATCAAAAGAAATCAGCCAAGACCTCAGGAAAAAATTGTAGACCTCAACAAGTCTGGCTCATCCTTGGGAGCAATTTCCAAATGCCTGAAGGTACCATGTTCATCTGTACAAACAATAGTACGCTAGTATAAACACCATGGGACCACACAGCCGTCATACCGCTTAGGAAGGAGACGGAGACGTCTCCTAGAGATGAACGTACTTTGGTGCAAAAAGTGCAAATCAATCCCAGAACAAAAGCAAAGGACCTTGTGAAGATGCTGGAGGAAACCGGTACAAAAGTATCTATATCCACAGTAAAATGAGTCCTATATCGACATAACCTGAAAGGCCGCTCAGCAAGGAAGAAGCCACTGCTCCAAAACCGCCATAAAAAAGCCAGACTACGGTTTGCAACTGCACATGGGGAACAAAGATCGTACATTTTGGAGAAATGTCCTCTGGTCTGATGAAACAAAAATAGAACTGTTTGGCCATAATGACCATCTTTATGTTTGAAGGAAAAAGGGGGAGGCTTGCAAGCCGAAGAACACCATCCCGACCGTGAAGCACGGGGGTGGCAACATCATGTTGTGGGGGTGCTTTGCTGCAGAAGAGACTGGTGCACTTCACAAAATAGATGGCATCATGAGGCTGGAAAATTAAGTGGATATATTGAAGCATCATCTCAAGACATCAGTCAGGAAGTTAAAGCTTGGTCACAAATGGGTCTTCCAAATGGACAATGACCGCAAGCATACTTCCAAAGTTGTGGCAAAATGGCTTAAGGACAACAAAGTCACGGTATTGGAGTGGCCGTCACAAAGCCCTGACCTCAATCCTATAGAAAATTTGTGGGCAAAACTGTAAAAGCGTGTGCGAGCAAGGAGGCCTACACACCTGACTCAGTTACACCAGCTCTGTCAGGAGGAATGGGCCAAAATTCACCCAACTTATTGTGGGAAGCTTGTGGAAGGCTACCCAAATTGTTTGACCCAAGTTAAACAATTTAAAGGCAATGCTACCAAATACTAATTGAGTGTATGTAAACTTCTGACCCACTGGGAATGTGATGAAAGAAATGAAAGCTGAAATAAATCATTCTTTCTACTATTATTCTGACATTTCACATTCTTAAAATAAAGTGGTGATCCTAACTGACTTAACCTCTATGGGCTAGGTGGGACGCTTGCGTCCCACCTACTCAACAGCCAGTGGAATCCCGTGGCGCTATATTCAAATACCTTAGAAATGCTATTACTTCAATTTCTAAAACTTATGACTATTTTACACCATTTTAAAGACAAGACTCTCGTTAATCTAACCACACTGTCCGATTTCAAAAAGGCTTTACAGCGAAAGCAAAACATTAGATTATGTCAGCAGAGTACCCAGCCAGAAATAATCAGACACCCATTTTTCAAGCTAGCATATAATGTCACAAAAACCAAAACCACAGCTAAATGCAGCACTAACCTTTGATGATCTTCATCAGATGACACTCCTAGGACATTATGTTATACAATACATGCATGTTTTGTTCAATCAAGTTCATATTTATATCAAAAACCAGCTTTTTACATTAGCATGTGACTAGCATGTGACTAGCATTCCCACCGAACACTTCCGGTGAATTTACTAAATTACTCACGATAAACGTTCACAAAAAACATAACAATTATTTTAAGAATTATAGATACAGAACTCCTTTATGCAATCGCGGTGTCCGATTTTAAAATAGCTTTTCGGTGAAAGCACATTTTGCAATATTCTGAGTAGATAGCCCGGCCATCACAGGCTAGCTATTTTGACACCCACCAAGTTTGGTACTCACCAAACTCAGATTTACTATAAGAAAAATTGGATTACCTTTGCTGTTCTACGTCAGAATGCACTCCCAGGACTTCTACTTCAATAACAAATGTTGGTTTGGTTCCAAATAATCCATAGTTATATCCAAATAGCGGCGTTTTGTTAGTGTGTTCAAGACACTATCCGAAGGGTAAAGAAGGGTGACGCGCCCGGCGCGTTTCGTGACAAAACATTTCAAAATATTCCATTACCGTACTTCGAAGCATGTCAAACGCTGTTTAAAATCAATTTTTATGCGATTTTTCTCGTAAAAAAGCGTTCATATTCCGACCGGGAAACCCTGTTTTCGTTCAAAGACTGAAAATGTTAACATGGTGGAGTCTCGTGCATGCGCGCCCCAGTCTCATTGTTCTCAGATCGACTACTTACCAAATGCGCTACTGTTTTTCAGCCATGGCCTGCAAAGTCATCATTCAACATTCTGGCGCCTTTTGAGAGCCTATGGGAGCGTTAGAAAATGTCACGTTATGCCAGAGATCCCCTGTTTTTGATAGAGATGATCAAGAAGGCCAAGAAATGGTCAGAGAGGGCGCTTCCTGTTTGGAATCTTCTCAGGTTTTGGCCTGCCAAATGAGTTCTGTTATACTCACAGACACCATTCAAACAGTTTCAGAAACATTAGGGTGTTTTCTATCCAAATCAAACAATTATATGCATATTCTAGTTACTGGGCAGGAGTAGTAACCAGATTAAATCGGGTACGTTTTTTTATTCGGCCGTGCAAATACTGCCCCCTATCCCCAACAGGTTTTAAGACAGGGAATTTTTACTAGGATTAAATGTCAGGAATTGTGAAAAACTGAGTTTAAATGTAGTTGGCTAAGGTGTATGTAAACTTCCAACCTCAACTGTACGTGTGTGAACAGCAGACACAACTCTAATATAAAATATATAATTTTGAGTTACAAGCTTAGTATACACCACTAGTATTCAAAAGATGCATTCCTCCATATTAAAACAGAAATTATGGTAAATGTTTTTATTTTGTTGGCAACAAGTTTATTGACAAAGTCCTAACATTTCAAAATGATAAAAAAGGGTTTAAAAATTATGACATTTTTGACCCCTTGGGACACTTTTAGGGTTAAAGGACAACTGGTATGCTACTAAAGGTACATTATGTGTACTACTGCAACATGTACACTCCCAAAGAGATGTGTGAACAGATGTTTGCAAAATCTAATTGTTTTCAGTGATCATTATTCATAAAACAAAAAACCCTAATCTTAACAAATATTTACTTGTCTCTGTTTTACTCCTCAGAGTTTATCCGATTGCACTGTGCCTCCAACCCTGACTGGTGGTTGCCTTCCGAGGAGCAGATCAACAAAGTGTTCAGTGACGCGGTGGGCCATGTGCGCCAGGGTCGGTCCGTGGGAGAATGTGAGAGAAATTACAAGATTATGTTATAATACTTTTATTGCATCAAATGGTTGTTTTAAGCAACAGAATAGAGGGTTCTTATAACTCTATTGTGTCTGTGTGAACTGAAAGTGGGCCTCTGGGAGATTTAACACTGACAGGAGATTTACGATGTCTGTTGGGTGATAAAACCTAAAGAGACTGCATTCGATAGCATGTGTTAATGTTTCTGTTCTATAAGGTACCAAGGAGAGATGACTCCAGGGCCAGACCCTGGTCTCTACACAATGAGATTTTTTTTACAGAAGATACTGTCTGCTGTGAATTCTAAGTTTCTTTCATACACATCTTGACCTTGTGACCCATACCATACATCTGTTGTTTGGCATGTAGACTGAAGGGGGTGTATCTTGGCTATAAAATACCTTTGTATCTTTGTCTTGGGGCTCTCAACGTCGGCCAGCCATCATTATCGTAGAGCACTCAATCGATTCACTTTATATGTGTGTGTTGTATTGACCTGCTCCCTTATTAATAAGTGAATAAAGATTTAGTTTAAGTATAACTGACTTGTGTGATAAGTTTGTCTCTCCTCATTTGATAGTAAATAAATTAACCACTACACTGTCTGTGATTTATTTAGATTTCAAGGTACACTTAACCAGCATGGCTACTACAGCATTCTGCATCAATATGCCATCCCATCTGGTTTGCGCTTAGTGGGACTATCATTTGTTTTTCAACAGGCAATGACCCAAAACACCCTTCCAGGCTGTGTAAGGTCTATTTGACCAAGGAGAGTGATGGAGTGCTGCATCAGATGATCTGGCCTCCACAATAGGTTAGGTCACAAATAGAAAGGTTAGTGCGGTTAGTATGACTATTCGGACACCGCTCTAGGGTTACTAGCCACATAAAGCCTACCATTAATTAGACTAGGTCAGCACCTGTCATCACATAATACCATGATTAATATAGGCTAGCCAGGCTATTTGCATCCCCTTCCATTAACACTTACTTAGCATTTTAGTTTTTTCAATTTCAGAGGGATCAGTGCATCTGAAGCCGTTCAACGTGAGAGAGTGGTGGAACAGAGTCGTACAGAGGCCTGTCACACAGGGGGACAGGACCACCCTTCAGAACCAGCAGGCCCTAGTGAAGTGTATCACGCTGCGTTGTACGAAGAACAGCCGTGTGTGTGGGCGACCTCTGGTCTCTCTGCTGGAGAGGAGCGTCAGTATATAAGAGGTGGAGCTGACACAGAAAAGGAGGAATACGAGCTGGCACGCACAGAGGGACACACCACAATCAGAAGGTATGTTGCAGAGGGGACCGTCCTCACGAACTATGTGGATGTTCTAGCTATGCTGGTCAGGCTGAGACAGTTCTGCTGCCACCCTGACCTACTGCAGCTATGTGGGTGTTACATTTATTGAAATTTTTTTAAACCTTCTGGAAACAAAGCTCGTTTTTTAAGATCATGGGATCCATCCAAATCATTTGGGTTCCTGGATCCTTTCACAGCATTATAAGGCTGCGTTGAGACAATTACTTATAAATGACCCAAGCCCAGCTCAGTTACTCCCTACCGTAGTGTCGCTGAGTTGTCATAATGCTTCGGCAAATGTACATTATCCCAGGGGCATTGGAATACATAATGTACAGTAAGTAACATAATGTATGTCCCTCTAACTGCACTGAATGCCTCTGCTGATCCTACAGCTATTGTATGCAGAAATCATGTGCCTATGAACCAGAGTTATACTGTTAGCACTGTGCACCCTAGTAGGAAGTCTACTTTGTGCAGCTCACCCTGCACTAACATAAATAACATGAGCATGTGATAAGCATCTGATAAGCATCCCAGTATGTAAGGAGTGCGTACTGTCGGCAGAGAAGTCAGACGCAGGAGAACAAAAACTGTGTTTCCAAACGGCGCAGTTTAACCTGTTGGGGCTAGGGGGCAGTATTTGCACGGCCGGATAAAAAAACGTACCCGATTTAATCTCGTTACAACTCCTGCCCAGTAACTAGAATATGCATGTAATTAGTAGATTTGGATAGAAAACACTCTAATGTTTCTAAAACTGTTTGAATGGTGTCTGTGAGTATAACAGAACTCATATGGCAGGCCAAAACCTGAGAAGATTCCATGCAGGAAGTGGAAATCTGATTTGTGGAATCACCTTCAACACTTTGCCTATGAAACACACCGTGAGTTAGGATTCATTTAGCTTTAGATGTCAACAGTCTTTACAAAGTAGTTTGAGTCTTCTCCGGTAAAAACTGACCGAACGAGAGGCCTGGAAAGTTGGGCATAGGGGGAGGGCCATTACTACTATGATGCGGGCGCCCATGGGTACCCTTTGATTCCGAAACATTTAGTAAGACAATGCAATTGTCCGCCTTGAATATTATTGAAGCTCTGATTGAAAAAGGCCCTAAAGATTTATGTTATACAACGTTTGACATGTTTGAACGAATGTAAATATATATTTTTTGCACATTCGTGACGACAAGTCCCGCGCGCTTCAGTACATTATGAGTAGCCTTCGGAACGCGCTAACAAGAAGGAGCTATTGGGACATAAATGATTAACTTTTTCGAACAAAACTACATTTGTTGTGGACCTGGGATTCCTGGAAGTGCCTTCTGATGAAGATAATCAAAGGTAAGGGAATATTTACAATAGTATATTTGATTTTAGATGGTTCCAAGATGGCGCTAACCTGTATCGCCTAGCCTATTTTTCTGAGCATAGCACCTCGTTTATTGCAAAGTGTGATTTCCCAGTTAAGTTATTTTTAAATCTGGCAATGCGGTTGCATTCACGAGTTCTTAATCTATAATTCTTTGAATGACAATATTACATTTTAACAATGTTTTCAAATAGTAATTTTGTAAATTGTAGCGCTGTTTCACCGGAAGCATTTGAGGGAAAATATTTTCTGAACGTCACGCGCCGATGTAAAATGCTGTTTTTATATATAAATATGAACTTTATCGAACAAAACATGCATGTATTGTGTAACATGATGTCCTAGGAGTGTCATCTGATGAAGATTGTCAAAGGTTAGTGCTGCATTTAGCTGTGTTTTGGGTATTTGTAATGCATGCTAGTTGCTTTGAAAATGGCAGTGTGATTATTTTTGGCTGGGTACTCTCCTAACATAATCTAATGTTTTGCTTTTGCTGTAAAGCCTTTTTGAAATCGGACAATGTGGTTCGATTCAGGAGAGGTGTATCTATAAAATGGTGTAAAATAGTCACATGTTTGAGAAATTTAAGTTATAGCATTTATGAGGTATTTGTATTTCGCGCGACGCGATTCCACTGGCTGTTGACTAGGGTTCCCAGACAGGTTAAATAACAAAAAAAAAACACTGGAAAACAGAACAATTAAATAATGGGTACATAACCCGACACACACCAGGACAGACGTGCACAAGCACCGACAAGGACATGAGGGGGAACAGAGGGTTAAATACACAACATGTAATTGATGGGATGGGAACCAGGTGTGATGGAAGACAAGACAAAACCAAAGGAAAATGAAAGGAGGATCAGCGATGGCTAGAAGGTCGGTGACTTCGACCGCAGAACGCCACCCGAACAAGGTGAGGGACCAACTTCGGCGGAAGTCGTGACACAGTAAAACAATGAAAACAATCAAGCATCCCAGAAAAGTGATAAAAATAGCCCACATTTACATATGTAGCTTAAGAAATATAAGTTCCTGAAATCAATAATTTGCTAGTAAACAGATGACATTCATATTCTGACAATCACTGATACTTACTTAGATAATACCTTTGATGATATAGTGGTAGCAATACATGGTTATGAGATATACAGAAAATACAGAATTGCCAATGGTGGAGGTGTTGACATTTATATTCAGAACCACATTCCTGTAAAGCTTAGAGACGATCTTATGTTGAATACTGTTGAAGTAATATGGCTACAGGTTCATCTGCCTCACCTAAAGCCCATTCTTGTGGGAAGCTGCTATAGACCACCAAGTGCTAACAGTCAGTATCTGAATATCATGTGTAAAATGCTTGATATTTTATGTGATATCAACAGAGAGCTATATTATCTGGGGGATTTAAATTGACTGGCTTTCATCAAGCTGCCGACCCAAGAAAAAGCTTCAAACTGTAACTAGTGCCTGCAACCTGGCTCAGGTTATCAGTCAACCTACCAGGGTAGTTACAAACAGCACAGGAATGAAATCATCAACATGTATTGATCACATCTTTACTAAGGCTGCTAAAATTTGCTTTAAAGCAGTATGCAAATCCATCAGATGTAGTGATCACAATTTTTTCATTGGCAAGATTAGCAAACCTTGGCATGAGATGCCAGCAACAAACTCTGACACTACACAAGTATAACGTATTAAATTATGAAAGACAAGCATTGTAATTTTGAATTACATAAAGTGAGTGTGGAAGCGATGAAAAAAATGACTGTTGTCTATCAACAATGACAAGCCACCAGGGTCTGACAACTTGGATGGACATTTTCGGAGGTCAATAGCGGACGATAATTCCACTCATATTTGCCATGTCTTCAATCAAAGCCTCATAGAAAGTGTGCACCATCAGGCCTGGAGGGAAGCAAAAGTAATTCCGCTACCCAAGAATAGTAAAGCCCCCTTTACTGGCTCAAATAGCTGACCAATCAGCGTGTTACCAACCAACTTTTGGAAAAAAATGTGTTTGACCAGATACGATGCAATTTTACTGTAAACGAATTGACAACAATCTTTCAGCACACTTATAGGGAAGGACATTCAACAAGCACAGCACTTACACAAATGACTGATGCTTGTCTGAGAGAAATTGATGATAAAACGAGAGCTGTTTTGTTTGACTTACGTGTGGTTTTTGACATTATCATATTATGGCTTTACACCACCTGCTTTGATAATGGCGCCGGAGGAGATGGCTGCTGTTTTACGGTCCCCTAACCAATTGTGTTATTCTGTGTGTTTTTTCACGTTATTGTAACTTATTTTGTACATACTGTTTCAGCCACAAGTCTCTTATGACCGAAAAGAGCTTCTAGATATCAGGACAGCGATTACTCACCCCGTACTGAAAGAAGATTTTTTTCTATAACGAGAAGAACGCAAAGGATTTCCTCCAGACACCCGACAAGGCCCTCATCCCTGTCATTCGCAGGAGAAAGAGACAAAGATATCGGGGACGTAGGTCTGGTGCCTTGTAAGGATCTGACTGCGAGTGGGTAATCTTACCATCGGTCTTATTAGCCAACATACAATCATTGGATAATAAAATAGATACGCGTGCACGTATATCCTACCAACGGGACATTAACCTGTTATGGCTAGGTGGCAGTATTTTCACGGCTGGATAAAAAACGTACCCGATTTAATCTGGTTACCACTCCTACCCAGTAACTAGAATATGCATATACTTATTACATATGGATAGAAAACATCCTAAAGTTTCTAAAACTGTTTGAATGGTGTCTGTGAGTATAACAGAAGTCATTTGGCAGGCAAAAACCTGACAAGGTTTCAGGCAGGAAGTGGCCTGTCTGACAAGGTGTCGTTCTTCTTGTCTCTGTTTATTGAAGAGTGAGGATCTTAGCTGTCCCGTGACACTTCCTACGGCTGCCATAGGGTCTCAGAAGGCGGTAAAAAGCTGAATCGTGGCTTTGCAGGCTCTGGCTGAAAAAAAGTAGTGCGTTTGGGTAGTGGCTGGTTACAGTACTGTGAGACTCAGGCTCGTGCCCGCGTCGACCGAAAGCTTTGTTTACTTTCCTCTGTTTAGCTAAAAGGAGATTCCCGGTCGGAATATTATCGCTTTTTTACGAGAAAAATGGCATAAAAATGGATTTTAAACAGCGGTTGACATGCTTCGAAGTACGGTAATGGAATATTTAGATTTTTTTTGTCACGAATTGCGCCATGCGCGCGACCCTGATTTACCATTTCAGATAGTGTCTGGGACGCACAAACAAAACGCCGCTATTCGGATATAACGATGGATTATTTTGGACCAAACCAACATTTGTTATTGAAGTAGCAGTCCTGGGAGTGCATTCTGACGAAGACAACAAAAGGTAATCAAACTTTTATAATAGTAAACCTGATATTGGTGAGTGCTAAACTTGCCGGGTGTCTAAATAGCTAGCCCGTGATGCCTGGGCTATGTACTTAGAATATTGCAAAATGTGCTTTCACCAAAAAGCTATTTTAAAATCGGACATATCGAGTGCATGGAGGAGTTCTGTATCTATAATTCTTAAAATAATTGTTATGCTTTTTGTGAACGTTTATCGTGAGTAATTTAGTAAATTCTTAGTGAATTCGCCGGAAGTTTGCGGGGGGTATGCTAGTTCTGAACGTCACATGCTAATGTAAAAAGCTGTTTTTTGATATAAATATGAACTTGATTGAACAAAACATGCATGTATTGTATAACATAATGTCCTAGGGTTGTCATCTGATGAAGATCATCAAAGGTTAGTGCTGCATTTAGCTGTCTTCTGGGTTTTTGTGACATTATATGCTAGCTTGAAAAACGGGTGTCTGATTATTTCTGGCTTGGTACTCTGCTGACATAATCTAATGTTTTGCTTTCGTTGTAAAGCCTTTTTGAAATCGGACAGTGTGGTTAGATAAAGGAGAGTCTTATCTTTAAAATGCTGTGAAATAGTCATATGTTTGAAAAATTGAAGTTTTTGTATTTTTGAGGAATTTGTAATTCGCGCCACGCCTATCATTGGATATTGGAGCAGGTGTTCCGCTAGCGGAACGTCTAGATGTAAGAGGTTAAAAACTGTATGTTTCACCGAGTCGTGGCTGAACATCGACATGAATAACATACAGCTGGCGGGATTTACGCTTTTTCGGCAGGATAGAACAGTAGCTTCTGCTAAGACAAGGGGTGGCGGTCTATGTATATTTGTAAACAACAGCTGGTGCACGAAATCTAAGGAAGTCTCAAGGTTTTGCTCGCCTGAGGTAGAGTATCTCTTGACACTATTTACCAAGAGAGTTTTCATCTATATTCTCGTAGCTGTCTATTTACCACCACAAACCAATGCTGGCATAAGACTGCACTCAATGAGCTGTATACGGGCATAAGCAAACAGGAAAACGCTCATCCAAAGGCGGAGCTCCTAGTGGCGGTGGACTTTAATGCAGGGAAACTTAAATCCATTTTACCTAATTTCTACCAGCATGTTAAATGTGCAACCAGAGGGAAAAAAACTCTAGACCACCTTTACTCCACACACAGAGACACGTACAAAGCTCTCGCTCGCCCTCCATTTGGTAAATCTGACCATAATTCTATTCTCCTGATTCCTGCTTACAAGCAAAAACTAAAGCAGGAAGCACCAGTGACTCGGTCAATAAAAAAGTGGTCAGATGAAGCAGATCCTAAGCTACAGGAGTGTTTTGCTAGCACAGTCTGGAATATGTTCCGGGATTCTTTCGATGGCATTGAGTATACCACATCAGTCACTGGCTTCATCAATAAGTGCATCAATGATGTCGTCCCCACAGTGACTGTATATACATACCCCAACCTGAAGCCATGGATTACAAGCAACATGTTCAATCCAAGATGGCGTAGCAGTCAGATGTCTTTGTCTTGCCTCGTCCCATGTATATATTTTTCTTTGCATTCTTTTTAATATTTTTCCTAAACCTCAACTTCCAAATACTCTCCTGCAACCCACCTCACCCAATGTGGTGTGGATCTGTTTTTTTTCTAAAGTATTTCTATTTACCTCCGAACTGGAATACCTCAACTGAAGCTAGCTAGCTAACTAGCTACCAGCTATCAGTCAGCTAACCACTGCTAGCGGTCATCAGCTAACCTTTAGCTCGGAAAGCTCGAGCCAGTTTGTACAACACGTTTCAAACCAGAGCATACCGGACCTATTTTTCTCTCCATATCCCCGGATTCCTACCGCAAACGCTGAACCTTTTCATCTGGATCATCGCAGCTAGCTAACCGCAACTCAGGTTGACTACTCCTGGCTAACGTTTCCGTCCCGGAGCTAGCACCAACTAGCCTGGAGCTAGGCCATGCTAGACCCATCTCCCGGCTAGGGCTCCTGGGCTACCCCTGAAGCCCACTCCTCGGCTACAATATCCGGACCCCTTCTACTGCTGGTATGGGGCATGGAACCCCGCCGATCCTTCATGACTGGAATACTGACATAATCTGCCCGAGGATCCCAACAGGCCCCTCAGTTGCGACGTCCCCTGAAGGCCCATTCTGCTAACCGCGGCCTGCTAGCTATCTAGAGCATATTGGAGTGTTAGCTGATCCATCGGCCAGTTTCTTGGACCACTATAGCCATTTTGCCAATTGGACTTGGACCCCTCTGCTACTTGGAACCCTACTAATTCCACAACGTCACCGCACGAGGAGCCAAAAACAGACTTTCCTCCATCGCGACGTCCATCTAAGGCCCTTATGCTAGCTTGCTAGCCCCAGCCTACTAACTGCTAGCTTGCTAGCCCCGGCCTGCTAACTGTCTGAATCGCCGTGTCCCCAGCCAGCCCAACCACTCACTGGACCCATACGATCACTTGGCTACGCATGCCTCTCTCTAATATCAATATGCCTTGTCCATTACTGTCCTGGTTAGTGATTACTGTCTTATTTCACTGTAGAGCCTCTAGAACTGCTCCAAGTTTGTTTTATTCACTGCTTTAGCACACTCTGCCAACCCGGATGTCCTAGCCGTGTCTGAATCCTGGCTTAGGAAGACCACCAAAAACCCTGACATTTCCATCCCTAACTACAACATTTTCAGACAAGATAGAATGACAAAAGGGGGCGGTGTTGCAATCTACTGCAGAGATAGCCTGCAGAGTTCTATCTTACTATCCAGGTCTGTACCAAAACAATTTGAGCTTCTACTTCTAAAAATTCACCTTTCCAGAAACAAGTCTGTCACCATTGCCGCTTGCTATAGACCACCCTCTGCCCCCAGCTGTGCCCTGGACACCATATGTGAATTGATTGCCCCCATCTATCTTCTGAGCTCGTGCTGCTAGGTGACCTAAACTGGGACATGCTTAACACCCCGGCCATCCTACAATCTAAGCTTGATGCCCCCAATCTCACACAAATGATCTATGAACCTACTAGGTACAACCCCCAATCTGTAAACGCGGGCATCCTCATAGATATCATCCTAACTAACTCGCCCACCAAATACACCTCTGCTGTTTTCAACCAAGATCTCAGCGATCACTGCCTCATTGCCTGCATCCGTAATGGGTCTGCAGTCAAACGACCACCCCTCATCACTGTCAAACGCTCCCTAAAACACTTCAGCGAACAGGCCTTTCTAATCAACCTGGCCGGGATATCCTGGAATGCCATTGACATCATCCCGTCAGTAGAGGATGCCTGGTTATTCTTTAAAAGTGCCTTCCTCACCATCTTAACCTCTATGGGCTAGGTGGGACGCTAGCGTGCCACCCGTGGTGCACTCCATCAACAGCAGGTGCATTTCAAGAGCGGCAAATTTGAATCCAAATAAATGTCAAAATTCAAATTTTTCAAACACAACTATTTTACACCCTTTGAAAGATAAACATCTCCTTAATCTAACCACGTTTTACGATTTCAAAAAGGTTTTACGGCGAAAGCATAAATTTAGAGTATGTTAGGACAGTACATTTACAAGAGTTGTGTGTAATGTTTTGTCAATTCAAAGACACGGTCACCAAAACCATAAAACCAGCTAAAATGATGCACTAACCTTTTACAATCTCCATCAGATGACACTCCTAGGACATTATGTTAGACAATGCATGCATTTTTAGTTCTATCAAGTTCATATTTATATCCAAAAACAGCGTTTTACTATGGCATTGATGTTGAGGAAATCGTTTCCCTCCAATAACCGGCAGTCAAGTCAGCGTCACAAATTAAATAATTAAAATTAGAAAACATTGGTAAAATATTATATTGTCATTTAAAGAATTATAGATTTACATCTCTTGAACGCAATCAACTTGCCAGATTTAAAAATAACCTTACTGGGAAATCACACTTTGCAATAATCTGAGCACTGCGCCCAGAAAAATACGCGTTGCGATACAGACTAGACGTCATGTTGGGGAGATCTAAAATCGAAAATACTATGTAAATAATCCATTACCTTTGATTCTCTTCATCAGATGTCACTTCCAGGTATCACAGGTCCATAACGAATGTAGTTTTGTTCAAAAAAGCTCATCATTTATGTCCAAAAATCTCCGTCTTGTTAGCACATGATCTAAGCCAGCCGGACTTCTCGTCATGAACGAGGGGAAAAAATATATTTACGTTCGTTCAAACATGTCAAACGTTGTATAGCATAAATCATTAGGGCCTTTTTTAACCAGAACATGAATAATATTCAAGGTGGACGAATGCATACTCTTTTATAACGTATTGGAACGAGGGTACCCAACATGAACTCGCGCGCCAGGTGTCTAATGGGACATCATCGTTCCATGGCTCTTGTTCGGTCAGATCTCCCTCCAGAAGACTCAAAACACTTTGTAAAGGCTGGTGACATCTAGTGGAAGCAATAGGAAGTGCCAAAATATTCCTCAGCCCCTGTGCTTTTCAATGGGATAGGTTTAAAGGTAATACAACACATCAGGTATCCACTTCCTGTCAGAAAATGTCTCAGGGTTTTGCCTGCCAAATGAGTTCTGTTATACTCACAGACACCATTCAAACAGTTTTAGAAACTTTAGAGTGTTTTCTATCCATATATAATAAGTATATGCATATTCTAGTTACTGGGTAGGATTAGTAACCAGATTAAATCGGGTACATTTTTTTTATCCAGACGTGCAAATGCTGCCCCCTAGCCCTAACAGGTTAAATAAGCATGCTCCATTAAAAAAAATTTGAACCAGGAATAGATATAGCCCTTGGCTTACTCCAGACCTGTCTGCCCTTGACCAGCACAAAAACATCTGTGGCGTTCTGCATTAGCGTCGAATAGCCCCCGTGATATGCAACTTTTAGGAACCAATATACACAGGCAGTTAGGAAAGCTAAGTCTAGCTATTTCAACCAGAAATTTGCATCCTGTAGTACAAACTCAAAAAAGTTCTGGGACACTGTAAAGTCCATGGAGAATAAGAGCACCTCCTCCCACTGCACTGAGACTAGGAAACACTGTCACTACCGATAAATCCACAATAATTGACCATTTCTATAAGCATTTTTCTACGGTTGGCCATGCTTTCCACCTGGCTACCCCTACCCCGGTCAACAGCCCTGCACTCCCCACAGCAACTCGCCCAAACCTCCCCCACTTCTCCTTCACCCAAATCCAGATAGCTGATGTTCTGAAAGAGCTGCAAAATCTGGACCCCTACAAATCACCCGGGCTAGACAATCTGGACCCTCTCTTTCTAAAATTATCTGCCGAAATTGTTGCAACCCCTATCACTAGCCTGTTCAACCTCTCTTTCGTATCGTCTGAGATTCCCATAGATTGGAAAGCTGCTGCGGTCATCCCCCTCTTCAAAGGGGGAGACACTCTAGACCCAAACTGCTACAGACCTATATCTATTCTACCCTGCCTTTCTGCGGTCTTTGAAAGCCAAGTTAACAAACAGATTACCGATCATTTCGAATCTCACCGTACCTTCTCCGCTATGCAATCTGGTTTCTGAGCTGGTCATGGGTGCACCTCAGCCACGCTCAAGGTCCTAAACGATATCATAACCGCCATCGATTGGCTTTTAGGAGACATTACTGTGCAGCCGTATTCATCGACCTGGCTAAGGCTTTCAACTCTGTCAATCACAACATTCTTATTGGCAGACTCAACAGCCTTGGTTTCTCAAATGATTGCCTTGCTTGGTTCACCAACTACTTCTCCGATAGAGTTCAGTATGTCAAATCGGAGGGCCTGTTGTCCGGACCTCTGGCAGTCTCTATGGGTGTGCCACAGGTTTAAATTCTCGGGCCGACTCTCTTCTCTGTATACATCAATGATGTCGCGCTCGCTGCTGGTGATTCTTTGATCCACCTCTACGTGGACGACACCATTCTGTATACCTCTGGCCCTTCGTTGGACACTGTGTTAACTAACCTCCAGATGAGCTTCAATGCCATACAACTCTCTTTCCGGGGCCTCCAACTGCTCTTAAATGCAAGTAAAACTAAATGCATGCTCTTCAACTGATCGCTGCCCGCACCTGCCCGCCCGTCCAGCATCACTACTCTGGGCGGTTCTGACTTAGAATATGTGGACAACTACAAATACCTAGGTGTCTGGTTAGACTGTAAACTCTCCTTCCAGGCTCACATTAAACATCTCCAATCCAAAATTAAATCTAGAATCGGCTTCCTATTTCGCAACAAAGCATCCTTCACTCATGCTGCCAAACATACCCTCGTAAAACTGACCATCCTACCGATCCTCGACTTCAGCGATGTCATTTACATAATAGCCTCCAACACTCTACTCAACAAATTGGATGCAGTCTATCACAGTGCCATCCGTTTTGTCACCAAAGCCCCATATACTACCCACCACTGCGACCTGTATGCTCTCGTTGGCTGGCCCTCGCTTCATAATCGTCGCCAAACCCACTGGCTCCAGGTCATCTACAAGTCTCTGCTAGGTAAAGCCCCGCCTTATCTCAGCTCACTGGTCACCATAGCAGCACCCACCCGTAGCACGCGCTCCAGCAGGTATATCTCACTGGTCACCCCAAAGCCAATTCTTCCTTTGGCCATCTCTCCTTCCAGTTCTCTGCTGCCAATGACTGGAATGGACTGGAACGAACTGCACAAATCTCTGAAGCTGGAGATTCTTACCTCCCTCACTAGTTTTAAGCACCAGCAGTCAGAGCAGCTCACAGAACACTGCACCTGTACATAGCTCATCTGTAAATAGCCCAACTGTAATGACTTCCGCCGAAGTCGGTCCCTCTCCTTGTTCCCTCTCCTCGGTCTGCTTGCCATCGCCGCTCCACCTTTCATTTTCCATTTGTTTTGTCTTGTTTTCCCGCACACCTGGTTCACATTCCCTCATCAGACTAAATGTATATTACCCTCCGTTTCCCCCACGTCTGTGTGTGGAATTGTTCTTTGTGTAGGGTGTTACGCTACAGGCTGGCTTGCGCTAGGTTTATTTCAAACCTAGGTTAGTTTGTTTTGTTTAATCCGGTTCATGTTACCGTGGTTGTGCTTTGTGCTGCCTCGCCTGTGCCTTTGAGCCAGAGTGTATATTAAAGTTCTTCTGTTATCACCCATCTCTGCCCTCCTGCGCCTGACTTCCCAGCAACCAGTCACTCACCCCGTTAAGAAATTCCACACCAATCAATGGAGTCACCAGGAGCGGGTACCCCCGTTGTGGGGGTAGAGGAGCGCGTCCAGGAGCATGCGGCGATGCTTCACCATCTCGGCGCTGTCATGGACCGCGTCGTCCAGTCTATGGACTGCTGGGAGAGTGACCGCATTTCAGCCGTGTGTAATTGGCCGACTCCCACCACGGTAAAGGAGATGCAGCGTTTTTTGGGGGTTTGCCAATTACTACCGGAGGTTTATCCGGGGTTTTGGTCAGGTAGCGGCTCCCATTACCTCACTGCTGAAGGGGTGCCCGGTGCATTTGCAGTGGTCGGCTGAGGCGGACAGGGCTTTTGGTCACCTAAGGGCTCTGTTTACCTCGGCTCCCGTGCTGGCGCATCCGGATCCCTCTTTGGCGTTCACGGTGGAGGTGGACGCGTCCGAGGCTGGGATAGGAGCCGTGCTCTCTCAGCGCTCGGGTATGCCACCGAAGCTCCGCCCCTATGCCTTCTTCTTGAAGAAGCTCAGCCCGGCGGAGCGAAACTATGATGTTGGGGATCGGGAGCTGTTGGCTGTGGTCAAGGCGTTGAAGGCGTGGAGACATTGGCTTGAGGGGGCTCAACAACCATTTCTCATCTGGACTGACCACTGCAACCTGGAGTACATCCGGGCAGTGAGGGACTGAATCCTCGTCAGGCAATGTGGGCCATGTTTTTTACCAGTTTTGTTTTCACCCTTTCTTTCAGACCAAGTTCCCAGAATGTTAAGGCAGATGCACTGTCCCGGCTGTATGACACAGAGGAGCGGCCCATGGATCCTAGCCCCATATTCCCGGCCTCCTGCCTGGTAGCGTCGGAGCTGGACGCGGACATTGAGCGGGCGTTACATGCAGAGACCGCTCCCCTCCAGTGTCCCGCTGGGCGTCTGTACGTTCAGTCTGCTGTCTGTGACCGGTTGATCTATTGGGCCCACACGTCACCCTCCTCTGGTCATCCAGGCATCGGTCAGCCGGTGCGCTGTCTGAGTGGGAAGTACTGGTGGCCCACCTTGGCAAAGGACGTGAGGGTTTATGTTTCCTCCTGCTCGGTGTGCGCCCAGTGTAAGGCACCTAGGCACCTGCCCAGAGGTAAGCTATACCCCTTACCCGTTCCACAACGGCCTTGGTCACATCTGTCGGTCGATTTCCTCACCGATCTTCCTCCCTCACAGGGTAACACCACGATCCAGGTTGTTGTGTACCATTTTTCCAAGTCCTGCCGTCTCCTCCCTATGCCCGGTCTCCCTACGGCCCTACAGACTGCGGAGGCCTTGTTTACACACGTCTTCCGGCACTACGGGGTGCCTGAGGATACAGTGTCTGATCGGGGTCCCCAGTTCACTTCGAGGGTCTGGAGGGCATTCATGGAACGTCTGGGGGTCTCGATCAGCCTTACCTCGGGTTTTCACCCCGAGAGTAATGGGCAGGTGGAGCGAGTGAACCAGGATGTGGGTAGGTTTCTGCGGTCAGGACCGGCCGAGGGAGTGGGCAGCGTTCGTGCCAAGGGCCGAGATGGCTCAGAACTCCCTCCGCCACTCCTCCACTAACCTCTCGCCCTTCCAGTGCGTGCTGGGGTACCAGCTGGTTCTGGCGCCTTGGCATCAGAGTCAGACCGAGGCTCCTGCGGTGGACGAATGGTTCAGGCGGGCGGAGGAGACCTGGGACGGCGCCCATGTTCACCTCCAGCGGGCCGTTCTGCGCCAGAAGGCCAGCGCAGACGTCACCGCAGTGAGGCCCCGGTGTTTGCACCGGGGGACCGGGTCTGGCTCTCGACCCGAAACCTGCCCCTCCGCCTGCCCTGCCGGAAGCTGGGTCCGCGGTTTGTGGGGCCATTTAAAGTCCTGAGGAGACTGAACGAGGTTAGTTACCGGTTACAGCTTCCCCCCGATTACCGTATTAACCCCTCATTCCATGTGTCTCTCCTCAGGCTGGTGGTGGCTGGCCCGCTCCAGGAGTCTGAGGTGCGGGAGGTTCCTCCGCCCCCTTTGGACATCGAGGGGCCCCCGGCATACTCCATTCGCTCCATTCTAGATTTGAGGCGTCGGGCGAGGGGCCTTCAGTACCTCGTGGACTGGGAGGGGTACAGTCCGGAGGAGAGATGCTGGGTCCCGGTGGAGGACGTTTTGGACCCTTCTGTGCTGCGGAAGTTCCACCGTCTTCGTCCGGATCGCCTTGCACCTCGCCCTCCGGGTCGTCCCCGAGGCCGGTGTCGGCGCGCTGCTGGAGCCGCGCGTCAAGGGGGGGGGGTACTGTCACGACTTCCGCCGAAGTCGGTCCCTCTCCTTGTTCGGGTGGCATTCGGCGGTCGACGTCACCGGTCTTTTAGCCATTGCCGCTCCACCACCGGTCTGTTTTCCCGCACACCTGGTTCACATTCCCTCATCAGACTAAATGTATATTACCCTCCGTTTCCCCCATGTCTGTGTGTGGAATTGTTCTTTGTGTAGGGTGTTACGCTACAGACTGGCTTGCTCAAGGTTTATTTCAAACCTAGGTTTGTTTGTTTTGTTTAATCCGGTTCATGTTACCGTGGTTGTGCTTTGTGCTGCCTCGCCTGTGCCTTTGGGCCAGGGTGTATATTAAAGTTCTCCAGTTATCACCCATCTCTGCTCTCCTGCGCCTGACTTCCCGGCAACCAGTCACTCACCCCGTTACACCATCCAATCTACCTCATCCCCATACCGTATTTATTTTTTTATCTTGCTCCTTTGCACCCCAGTATCTCAACTTGCACATTCATCCTCTGCACATCCTACCATTCCAGTGTTTAATTGCTATATTGTAATTACTTTGCCACCATGGCCTATTTATTGCCTTACCTCTCTTATCCTACTTCATTTGCACATGCTGTATATAGATTTTCCTACAATTATTGATTGTATGTTTGTTTATTCCATATGTAACTCTGTGTTGTTGTATGTGTCGAACTGCTTTGCTTCATCTTGGCCAGTATCGCAGTTGCAAATGAAAACTTGTTCTCAACCAGCCTAAGTGGTTAACCTCTATGGGCTAGGTGGGACGCTTGCGTCCCACCTACTCAACAGCCAGTTGTATCCTGTGGCGCGTTATTCAAATACCTTAGATATGATATTACTTACATTTTTCTAAAATATGACTATTTTACACCATTTTAAAGTTAACACTCTCGTTAATCTAACCACACTGTCCGATTTCAAAAAGGCTTTACAACGAAAGCAAAACATTAGATTATGTCAGCAGAGTACACAGCCAGAAATAATCAGACACCCATTTTTCAAGCTAGCATATAATGTCACATAAACCCAAACCACAGCTAAATGTAGCACTAACCTTTGATGATCTTCATCAGATGACAACCCTAGGACATTATGTTATACAATACATGCATGTTTTGTTCAATCAAGTTCATATTTATATCAAAAAACAGCTTTTTACATTAGCATGTGACTAGCATGTGACTAGCATTCCCACCGAACACTGCCGGTGAATTTACTAAATTACTCACGATAAACGTTCACAAACAGCATAACAATTATTTTAAGAATTATAGATACAGAACTCCTCTATGCACTCGATATGTTCGATTTTAAAATAGCTTTTCGGTGAAAGCACATTTTGCAATATTCTCAGTAGATAGCCCGGCATCACAGGGCTAGCTATTTAGACACCCAGCAAGTTTAGCACTCATCAAAGTCAGATTTACTATAAGAAACATTTTTATTACCTTTGTTGTCTTCGTCAGAATGCACTCCCAGGACTTCTACTTCAATAACAAATGTTGGTTTGGTCCAAAATAATCCATCGTTATATCCAAACAGCGGCGTTTTGTTCGTGCGTTCTAGACACTATCCTAAAGGGTAAATAAGGGTGGCGAGCATGGCGCAATTCGTGACAAAAGAATTCTAAATATCCCATTACCGTACTTCGAAGCATGTCAACCGCTGTTTAAAATCAATTTTTATGCCATTTTTCTCATAAAAAAGCGATAATATTCCGACCGGGAATCTGCGTTTAGATAAACAGACAAAGGAAAAGAAAGCATTCGGTCGAAGCGGGCACACGCCTAAGCCCATAGTACTCTGAGTGGCCACTTGCCAAAAGCGATAAAGTGTTTCAGCCAGAGCCTGCCTCGATATCGTTCAACTTTTTCCCGGGCTCTGAGACCCTATGGAAGCCGTAGGAAGTGTCACGTTATTGCACAGATCCTGAGTCTTCAATAAAAAGAGCCAAGATGAAACACTACTTCTCAGACAGGCCACTTCCTGCTTGAAATCTTCTCATGTTTTGGCCTGCCATAGGAGTTCTGTTATACTCACAGACACCATTCAAACAGTTTTAGAAACTTTAGGGTGTTTTCTATCCAAAGCCAATAATTATATGCATATTCTAGTTACTGGGCAGGAGTAGTAACCAGATTAAATCGGGTACGTTTTTTATCCAGCCGTGTCAATACTGCCCCCTAGCCCTAACAGGTTAAATGAAGGTGAAATAAAATAAAATAAAAATCCTCACTGAGCTAAAGGGTAGAGCTGCCGCTTTCAAGGAGCGGGACTCTAACCCGGAAACTTTTAAGAAATCACGCTATGCTCTTAGACGAACAATCAAGCAGGCAAAGCGCTAATACAGGACTAAGATTGAATCGTACTATACTGACTCCGACACTCGTTGGATGTGGCAGGGCTTGCATACTATTACAGACTACAAAAGGGAAGCACAGCCACGAGCTGCCCAGTGACACAAGCCTAACAGACGAGCTAAATTACTTCTATGTTTGCTTTGAGGCAAGTAACATTGAAACATGCCTGAGAGCATCAGCTGTTCCGGATGACTGTGTGATCATGCTCTCCGTAGCTCATGTGAGTAAAACCTTTAAACAGGTCAACATTCACAAGACTGCAGGGCCAGACGGATTCCCAGGTCGTGTACTCCGAGCATGCGCTGACCAACTAGCAAGTGTCTTCACTGACATTTTCAACCTGTTCCTGACTGAGTCTGTAATACCAACATGTTGCAAGCAGACCACCATAGTCCCTGTGCCCAAGAACACTAAGGTACATTGCCTAAATGACTACCGACCCGTAGCACTCACGTCAGTAGCCATGAAGTGCTTTGAAAGGCTGGTTATGGCTCACATCAACACCATTACCCCAGAAACCCTAGACCGACTCCAATTTGCATACCGCCTCAACAGATCCACAGATGATGCAATCTCTATTGAACTTCACACTGCCCTTTCACACCTGGACAAAAGGAACACCTATGTGAGAATGCTATTCATTGACTACAGCTCAGTGTTCAACACCATAGTACCCTCAAAGCTCATCACTAAGCTAAAGACCCTGGGACTAAACACCTCCCTCTATAACTGGATCCTGGACTTCCTGACGGGCCGCCCCCAGGTGGTAAGGGTAGGTAACAACACATCCGCCACGCTGATCCTCAACACAGAGGCCCCTCAGGGGTGCATGCTCAGTCCCCTCCTGTACTCCCTGTTCGCTCATGACTCCAACACCATCATTAAGTTTGTCGATGACACAACAGTGGTAGGCCTGATCACCGACAGGGAGAAGGTGAGGGCACTCAGAGTGTGGTGTCAGGAAAACAACCTCTCACTCAATGTCAACAAAACAAATGAGATGATTGTGGACTTCAGGAAATTGCAGAGGGAGCACCCTCCTATCCACATCGAAGGGACAGCAGTGGAGAAGGTAGAAAGTTGTACGTTCCTCTGCGTACACATCACAGACAAACTGAAATGGTCCACCTACACAGACAGTGTGGTGAAGAAGGCACAACAGCGCCTCTTCAACCTCAGGAGGCTGAAGAAATTTGGCTTGTCACCAAAAACCCTGACAAACTTTTACAGATGCACAATTGAGAGCATCCGGTCGGGCTGTATCACCGCCTGGTACGGCAACTGCACCGCCCTCAACAGCAAGGCTCTCCAGAGGGTGGTGCAGTCTGCACAATGCATCACCGGGGGAAAACTACCTGCCCTCCACGACACCTACAGCACCCAATGTCACAGAAAGGCCAAAAAGATCATCAAGGACAACAACCACCCGAGCCACTGCCTGTTCACATCGCCACCATCCAGAAGGGAGGTCAGTACAGGTGCATCAAAGCTGGGACCGAGAGACTGAAAAACAGCTTCTAGCTCAAGGCCATCAAACTGCTAAACAGCAATCACTAACTCAGAAAGGCTGCTGCTTACATTGAGACTCAATCACTGGCCACTTTAAAAAATGGATCACTAGTCACTTTAATAAACAATGCCACTTTAAAAAATGCCGCTTTAATAATGTTTACATATCTTACATTACTCATATCATATGTATATGCTGTATTTTATACCATCTATTGCACCATGCCTATGCCGCTTGGCCATCACTCATCCATATATTTATATGTAGATATTCTCATTCACCCCTTTGGATATGTGTGTGTTAGGTAGTTGTTGGGGAATTATTAGAACACTTGTTAGATATTGCTGCGCTGTCGGAACTAGAAGCACAAGCATTTAGCTACACTCGCATTAACATCTGCTAACCATATGTATGTGACCAATACATTTTGATTTGATTTGATTTTGACAACGATGAGATCTGGCCGCGTGGTGCCAGGACAACAACCTCTCCCGCAACGTGATCAAGACAAAGATGTAGATGACTACAGGAAAAGGAGGACCGAGCATGCCCCCATTCTCATCGACGGGGCTGTAGTGGAGCAGGTTGAGAGTTTCAAGTTCCTTGGTGTCCACATCACCAACAAACTAACATGGTCCAAGCACACCAAGACAGTCATGAAGAGGGCACAAGAAAACCTATTTCCCCTCAGGAGACTGAAAAGATTTGGCATGGGTCCTCAGATCCTCAAAGGATTCTACAGCTGCACCATCATGACTGGTTGCATCACTGCTTGGTATGTCAACTGCTCGGCCTCCGACCGCAAGGCGCTACAAAGGGTAGTGCGTACGGCCCAGTACATCACTGAGGCCAAGCTTCCTACCATCTAGGACCTCTATACCAGGCGGTGTCAGAGGAAGGCCCTAAAAGCCACCCTAGTCATAAACTGTTCTCTCTGCTACCGCACGGCAAGCGGTACCAGAGCGCCAAGTCTAGGTCCAAGAGGCTTCTAAACCGCTTCTACCCCCAAGCCATAAGACTCCTGAACATCTAATCACATGGCTACTCAGACTATTTGCATTGCCCCCCCCCCCCCCCCATCTTTTACGCTGCTGCTACTCTGTTTATTGTCTATGCATAGTCACTTTAATAACTACCTACATGTACATATTACCTCAATTACCTCGACTAACCGGTACCCCCGCACATTGACTCTGTACTAGTACCTCCTGCATACAGCCTCGCTATTGTTATTTTACTGCTGCTCTTTAATTATTTGTTACTTTTTTTTCTTATTTCTTTTAGGTATTTTCTTAAAACTGCATTGTTTGTTGGTTAGGGGCTTGTAAGTAAGCATTTCACTGTAAGATCTACACCTGTTGTATTTGGCGCATGTGACAAATAAACTCCTCCATCTCAAGAACTACAGTACCTCCTCATGTATACTCCAAATGCTATTATGCTTGGGCTGTACTTTGTTAGATTAATATCTCACATTAAAATGCGCTCTTTCATAGTTTCATTCTGTCTTTCATATCATAGATAGTCCACCAAATCACAGATGATTTAATCAGACCTACATACAGTATATATCACATTGCACATGGTCTCCACCTACATACTGCTGTATAGAAGTTTGACTGACAGGGGGATGAAGGAGGGCTTATATCTGTTCAGCTTACGCTGAGGAACCCTGTTGCGTCTGCCTGAGGGGAGAAGCTGAAACTCTGGGTGGAGTACATGGGAGGGGAAATTATATTCTTGTAGTGTTTCATGATTGTTCAAAGACAGACGACAGTGACGGGTGCTACCTCACTCCCATCATCTGTATGGCTGTCTGGACCAGGCAATTGATTTGTGATTTTAAGGTAACTGACAAGTTGCCAAACCAAGCTGAAATGCCATAGAATGCTCTTTATAACAGCCTGGTAGAATAGGAGCATGACCTTCTGTTTGACTCCAAAAATCTGGAACCTACACAGGAAATAAAGGCGTTGTTGGATCCTAGCATTTGTAAGAGTGGACATGAGTAATGTTCACATTATAGACCACAACATGTGAGTGGTCACCAACAGATTTGGGATGAAAAACCATTGGACTAAGCATTTAATTAGCTTTTATAAACATCCTTAGAATGCGCTGGCTAGAGAATGTGTTAGGCTCTGAGGTTTGTATGTCCATGCAGAAGACACAAATGATTTAATTCAATATAGTACATTCTGATTAATAGCCTATGTATGGCTGTTTTCCCTTTAACTGTCTACATAAAACATGTATGTTATTGTGAGTCACTCACTGCAAATGCACTATGTTGTTACCTGATGGAAAAGACTGCTCCGTGACTTTTGTGGCCCATACACTGGGGAAGGCTTGTGTTCAGTGGTAAGCAAGGCTGCATTCAACATGTTTTCATCCTGCATTGATCATTGTCAACTGCAACACTTTTCCATTCATCAGAAGAGTTACATAATTGTGTGTCTCTTTCTGCATGGTTAATGTGCTGGCCCCTCACTTCTCCTCCTGCACGCACTCAGACAGGGTGTGGCAGAGGGTGTGCTAGAAGCTGCTGGAGAATGTCCCGGAGTTCTGGCTGGAGAGTGCTCACTGGGCCGGTGAAGGCTGTCAACAGGTAAGGGAAGGGGAGATAGCTTGAGGTTATAAAAAGGTGTCAAACTGTCTGCGTCTTTGTCCCATCTCCTTCTCTCATAATGTAAGTGTTATTTTTCCTCTAGGTCTGACAGAGATCCAGGATCATGGGGAACCTGGTGTTGAAGAACAAAAAGGCCCGGTTTGTCGTCGCCCATAAACTGCTGCTGCTCCAATACAAGAATGAGGTGAGACTGTGAACTGATGTTGAACTGGGCAGTCAGTCATTCATTCTGTACTATGCGTCTATTCAATCTATCATTGTTGGAATTGAAAAAGCCTCTGTTATAGCTGAAGTGTTTAACTTCATTCGCAGACTGGTGTTTTGAGGATTCTTCTGGGGTACCTGGCTCAGGACAGGGAGAGACCACTACTTATACAGGTGAGTGTACAACAATGTGTTTAGCGTTGTGATGATATGTGTATTTATGACAATGTTGTTGATTGTGTGTGTGACTGTGTGTGTCCAGGTGCTGCGAGCGATGTACCATGCCTGGGCCAACCCCCTCTGGACTACTGAGTGATGCAGAGCTACAGGAGCTACGCTCAGGAACATCCCCAACTGTAGAACCTTTTGAGGATCTGAGGACCCATGCCAAATATTTTCAGTCTCCTAGGCAGGAATAGGTTTTGTCATGCCCTCTTCACGACTGTCCTGGTGTGCTTGGACCATGTTAGTTTGTATTGTGTCACACGATCAGAGCTGTTCACACTATTTTCTGACCTGTCCACCTCCGGGTTGTATTCATTTGAGAAATGAAAAAAAAAAATCTTATGAAAACAACTGAGTGTTTTGTTGTGGGAATTGTCCATGTAGGCTACCTGGGGCGGCAGGTAGAGCGTTGGGCCAGTATCCGAAAGGTTGCTGAATCAAATCCCCGAGCTGACGAGGTAAAAATCTGTTGTTCTGCCCCTGGACAAGGCAGTTAACCCACTGTTCCCCGGTAGGCTGTCATTGTAAATAAGAATTTGTTCTTAACTGACTTGCCTAATTAAATAAAGGTTCAATAAAAAAAATGTAGTCCCATCTTGTTGAAGAATTCTGTAAATATTAAATATTAAAACCGAATGGAAACTCCTTTGTTAATACTGTATGTATTTGCAATAATTCACTTAATGTTGAGGCATGGCACAATAATAAATTTATATTTTGTCACGCTGGATATTTAAAATATGAAGAGTTGATTTGAGTCATGCTTCAGTAGTGGAATAATGACAATAAGCACTTGAATTTTGTAAATAAATGCTGTGTAAATATTGGGGTAATGTATGATAGTTAAGTTTGGGTCAGTCTGAGTGGTCAGGTATTCTGCCACTGTGTACTCTCTATTTAGGGGCAAATAGCATTCTAGTTTGCTTAGTTTTTTTGTTTATTCTTTCCAATGTGTCAAGTAATTATCTTTTTGTTTTCTCATGATTTGGTTAGGTCTAATTGTGTTGCTGTCCTGGGGCTCTGTGGGGTCTGTTTGTGTTTGTGAACAGAGCCCCAGGACCAGCTTGCTTAGTATAATTGTTCATAGACAAATATTTGATATTGTGTCTAACACATGGAGGGATTTGTGAATCTGAAAGTAGATTGGACATGGGGCATATTTGTCTTTTCAACAAAATTTGCTAGGTGGGCTTTAGCATTTTCGCTGAATAGCAATTTTTCAACTACTTACTACTTTTTAGCTACTTAGCATGTTAGCTAACTAACTCCTAACATTAACCTTAATTCCTAACCCCTATCCAAGCTAATGTTAGCCAACTAGCTAACATTAACATTAGCCACTTAGCTAATGTTAGCCACAACAAATTGTAATTCAAAACATATCATAAGAAATTGCTGATGGACATCCACAAATGAATACTGTTAGAGCTGCGTCAATTCAATTCTGGTATCAGAACAACATTTAACACTAGGCTACTGAATATATTTTCAGCTGTTTATTAATAGAATTAGTCAAGCAGAATAAATGGTAAATGCAATCTTCGTATATACGGGTTCACTGTAACACCTCGCAGGGCAAACAGAGAACTGAAAATGACATAAGTTCTTCATTAAATAATCTGACAGAGATAGTTCCAGCTCACTGCTGGCCTGTCAGAGGGAGGATGAGCGTGGTTTAAACTTACTCATCCTATTGTTGGCGTGCAGGCTGGTCCCAGCCTCTAGACGCATCTTTGTTGCCAAGCATAGTTGTCTTCTAGCTTATCTTCATGTGTGTACCCGAGAGTCAGACACCCAAGGACAGTGCCTGTTTTTATGCTACGTTAGGACAGTTTCTGCTTCCATTCTACCAGCCCCTCCCGTACACCTGTCCTTGAGCGGCCCCACAACCAGGCATTGTGTGTGTGTGTCAAGAGTCTACTCAGCCTACACTCCTACTAGCCAGCAACCCTCCAGTTAGTCATGTCTATTATATGTTGCTCAATCTATGTTAATACAATATAAACCTCTTAGTGCATTACAGTCCGTTCATACTTAGGCCTACATCTACTGTAAATGGTAATGCATCACATCTAATAAGTGAAATAAAACCCAACAATACTTACACGTCAAAGATACAGGTTTCCCTTATCCATCTGTGGCTACGTTTTCCCTACGCTATGTAGCAACAACAGATAACATTAGTTAGCTAAATAAGGTTAGCATGCTAGCTAGCTATACTGACAGCTGTTGTTATTTCTCCACTGCACATGGAAATCACCCACAATGTTCACATCCCCAATTCGTGAATATGTATTAGCAACCTGCATCATCCTTCAGATGTGGAACCTAAAGGACAATGTATGCTATAGGCCAGGAGTTACGTCGAAATAGGGTGGCATTGCCCTCTGGTGGGGGCCTTTAAACTATAAACTCTAATCCTCCAGATATGTACGTACATGATTGCACGTGTCATCTTGATGCTGCAAAACAGTCAAAACTCAATTGTTAAGCACTTGTTTTCAGTTTATAACCGTTTCTGTATGGGACGTTATATCTAGCCTACATTGCGCAGTCGCCCAGAGTAGCTTTCCCGCTAGACTAGGACAACATGATTGGGTGGGATCTTTTTTATCCAACTTTTGCGATATCGACAATGAAAAACTCATATTGTAATTGCATGGATTATTGTAAAATGGTAGTCTCACAGTCACAATAATGCCACAATAATGATTTTGATAGTTCTAGTTTAGCTATCTCATCCACCATGTAGGTAGGGAGGGGCGTGTTTCTCTTTCATTTTTCGGTATTCGTACTGTATGCGGAGCTCTTTTGTTAGGGAGGGCGGGCCGCAGGAGCACAATGACTTTTCATATAGTAAACTAGTAATGCGATGAGGACTGACCAAAGCAGAATAATGACATGCGAGTGCATCAAGCGCGGCATATCCAGCATTTCCACAAACTGACGTCGGCGACCTGCCGGAGCATTTTGGAGAAATTCTGCAGAGGTCCTGCGTCTGTTTGAGCAATCAAACATAGTAGCCCAAGTAACGGGGGATCCAGCCGCAAGGGCGAGGCGAAGACATTGGATAGCATCGTCATCAGATGGGTCAGGTTCCAAAAAAGCAGTGGCAAAGGATGTCTATTTAGGACTTTTTACGCAATCACGCTTCCCCACACCAGGCAACGGAATTTAAAATGATGTCACTTATAGAGTTGAACGATGACCAGAGATGGGTGCCTACACATGTGAATGTAACTGTCCTTCGTGCAAGGGGTTTGCGGACGAAGGGCAAGCACGGGAGCCGTTATGTTTACACCATCATTCAGGTTGGGAAGGAGAAATACACCACCGGTTTGGTCGAAAAGGCGACTGTGCCAGAGTGGAATGAGGAATGTTGTTTCGAACTTCTCCCCGGAATACTGGAGGCTGGGGGTCGCAGTGCATTTCCCACAGGGAGCGGCGACTTGGTCCTCACCGTCATGCACCGGGTGCTTATCGGACTTGACGTGTTTCTTGGTCAAGCAATCGTCCCTCTGGATAAAATATTTCAAGATGGAATGTGTCCTAGAGATGAGTAGGTTCTTTTCACTTACTCATTTAATATGCTAGTGATGAGGAACGTATTTCCACTGATTAGGCTACATGCAGGCCTAGGCTAAATGATCATATCCCACAAATTATAGCCTTTTATTCCCATTAATTTGACGTGATTGACAGTAGCATTTGTAGGCCAAACTATGGTATGTTGGTAGGGTGGGGAATTCACACAAGTATGAGAACAACTGGGCGTTTATTTACGGTGAAGATCAGTGGGCCGGGCCACCCCTGGATTACTGGTGCATAGTTGAACTACACTGAACAAAAATATAAATTCTACATGTAAAGTGTTGGTTCCATCTTTCATAAAACATATTTCATTCAAAAAATGTTGTTCACAAATTTGTTTACATTCCTATTAATGAGCATTTCTCATTTGCCAAGATAATGCATCCACCTGACAGGTGTGGCATATCAAGAAGCTGATTAAACAGCGTGATCATTACACAGGTGCACCTTGTGCTGGGGACAATAAAAGGCTGCTTTAAAATGTGCCGTTTTGTCACACAACACAATGACACAGCTGTGTCAAGTTTTGAGGGAGCATGCAATTGGCATGCTGACTGCAGGAATGTCCACCAGAGCTGTTGCCAGATAGAGAAATGAACATTCAATTACCATAAGCAGTTTCCAACATCGTTCTAGAGAATTTGACAGCACATCCAACCGGCCTCACAACTGGGGGGGATTTCTGTCTGTTATGAAGCCCTTTTGTGGGGGAAAAGGTATTCTGATTGGCTGGGCCTGGCTCCCCAGTGGGTGGACCTGGCTGCGAAGTGGGTGGGCCTATGCCCTACAAGGCCCACCCATGGCTGCACCACTGCCCAGTCATGTGAAATCCAAAGATTAGGGCCTAATGAATTTATTTCAATTGACAGATTTCCTTATATGAAGTGTAACTCAGTAAAATCTTTGAAATTGTTGCATGTTGCGTTTATATTTTTGTTCAGTATATTTTCAACATCTCAGAAGTTCTTTTTTTATCCTCTCTAGGGTAGGTGGCACCAAATCGTCCCACCTACGTAACAGCCAGTGTAATCCCGTGGCGCGTTATTCAAAAACCTAAAAATGCAAAAACTTCAATTTTTCAAACATATGACTATTTTACACCCTTTTAAAGACAAGACTCTCGTTAATCTAACCACACTGTCCGATTTCAAAAAGGCTTTACAACGAAAGCAAAACATTAGATTATGTCAGCAGAGTACCCAGCCAGAAATAATCAGACACCCATTTTTCAAGCTAGCATATAATGTCACATAAACCAAAACCACAGCTAAATGCAGCACTAACCTTTGATGATCTTCATCAGATGACAACCCTAGGACATTATGTTATACAATACATGCATGTTTTGTTCAATCAAGTTCATATTTATATCAAAAACCAGCTTTTTACATTAGCATGTGACTAGCATTCACACCGAACACTGCCGGTGAATTTACTAAATTACTCACGATAAACGTTCACAAAAAGCATAACAATTATTTTAAGAATTATAGATACAGAACTCCTCTATGCACTCGATATGTCCGATTTTAAAATAGCTTTTCGGTGAAAGCACATTTTGCAATATTCTCAGTAGATAGCCCGGCATCACAGGGCTAGCTATTTAGACACCCAGCAAGTTTAGCACTCACCAAAGTCAGATTTACTATAAGAAAAATGTTATTACCTTTGCTGTCTTCGTCAGAATGCACTCCCAGGACTTCTACTTCAATAACAAATGTTGGTTTGGTTCAAAATAATCCATAGTTATATCCAAACAGCGGCGTTTTGTTCGTGCATTCAAGACACTATCCGAAAGGGTAAATAAGGGTGATGAGCATGGCGCAATTCGTGACAAAAAAATTGTAAATATTCCATTACCGTACTTCGAAGCATGTCAACCACTGTTTAAAATCAATTTTTATGCCATTTTTCTCATAAAAAAGCGATAATATTCCGACCGGGAATCTGCGTTTAGGTAAACAGACGAAAGAAAATAAAGCATAGGGTCGACTCGGGCACACGCCTAAGCCCATAGTACTCTGATCGGCCACTTGCCAAAAGCGATAATGTGTTTCAGCCAGAGGCTGCCTCGATATCGTTCAGCTTTTTCCCGGGCTCTGAGAGCCTATGGGAGCCGTAGGAAGTGTCACGTTAGAGCAAAGATCCTCAGTCTTCAATAAAAAGAGCCAAGATGAAACACAACTTGTCAGACAGGCCACTTCCTGCATGGAATCTTCTCAGGTTTTGGCCTGCCATTTGAGTTCTGTTATACTCACAGACACCATTCAAACAGTTTTAGAAACTTTAGGGTGTTTTCTATCCAAAGCCAATAATTATATGCATATTCTAGTTACTGGGCAGGAGTAGTAACCAGATGAAATCGGGTACGTTTTTTATCCGGCCGTGTCAATACTGCCCCCTAGCCCTAACAGGTTATTTATTATTATTTACCTATTTAATCAGGGAGTCACCATTGAGATAATTTTCTCTTTTACAAGGGAGCCCTGCATATACAATTTCATAAAATCCAATATACCATATGAAAAACAATATAAAACAAATCAAATACAGCACAACACATATTGCACAGACAAACATAAATATACACAATATACACAAAATCCCTTACAATCAGAAAGAGTAGTTACATAATAATCATATTTAGCCTTTTTGATCAGTCTTACACATTGATTCCTCAGTTGGCTAAAATATTGACAATTCAGGCCTAAGCCTGTGTTACTGGTGACCTTGTATAATTCAGGAAGGAACCAGACATTCGTTCTACCTTTAACTTTCAGAGTTTTGAAGGGGACATGACTATCTACAATTGTATTGAAGACACTAAAATAAAGATCATGAAAAAAAGCTTGTTCACAATTTTTTTTAAAGTTCCTCTTAGTGATGACACGAGGCATAGATTTATGCATTTTCACATCTCTGACACAGCCAACTGGGCAATGGTCACTAAAATCCAGGGGGAAAACCCCACTAGAAACATACATTACATGACCTAAAGTATGTGGACACCTGCTCGTCAAAAATCTTATTCCCAAATCATGGAGTTGGTCCCCACTTTACCTCTACAACAGCCTCCACTCTTCTGGGAAGGCTTTCCACAAGCTGTTTGAACAGTCCTGCGGGACTTGCATCCATTCAGCCACAAGAGCATTAGTGAGGTCGGGCACTGATGTTGGGTGATTAGGCCTGGCTCGCAGTCCGCATTCCAATTCAAAGTGTTCAATGGGGTTGAGGGCAGGTCAGTGCAGACCAGTCACATCAAATCAAATGTATTTATAAAGCCCTTCTTACGTCTGCTGATATCTCAAAGTGCTGTACAGAAACCCAGCCTAGAAGAAACCTAGAGAGTAACCAGGCTATGAGGGGTGGCCAGTCCTCTTCTTGCTGTACCGGGTGGAGATTATAACAGAACATGGCCAAGATGTTCAAATGTTCATAGGTGACCAGCAGGGTCAAATAATAATAATAGACTTGATCTACTCGCTGTTGGGACATCGGTCCGAGGAGGTGAGTACAGTCGGCTGTGTACCTCAGTGAGAGATTTGGGTAGGGTAGTGACACTTACTACCCGGAGCTATAGCCTTTTTCCCCTTTTAGGCTTAGCGACGTGTTTCATTTTGGAATACGTTGGGCATGGTTATTTTTGTGTGTTGTCTGTGGATTGAGCAGTTGTCTCAGGGGCACATCTGTGGCTTGGGGGAATCTGCTAGTGTGCTGGGTGGTTTATTTCCTTGCCAGCGGGCTACAGTGCATAATTACCCACCCGATATCTGCACGAAGACTAGGGTTGAGTTACTGTAGGTTTTGGGGAAGCTCCATATATATCTCATCTCTCTTCTGTGGTGCTCAGTGTGATTGTCATGTTTCTTGTGGTCTGGTGTGTTTAGCAGAGGGGAAGAGCAGGATAATTTTCTTTGTATTTACTTTTGACTATGGCGTCTTTCCATCAGAGGAACTGTTAGAATTATGTACTAAAGAACAGCTGTTGTAGATTGCTGAACACTACAAGGTTTAAATTAGTGATAAACGTCTAAAGAATTAAATGAGGTTGATATTGAAGGCCAATCTGATGGAGAGTGGTATTCTTGAAGTTACCACTGGGGCAGCCTCTGCTGAGGACTCGCCGTCTCCCCGTAACGTTACAATGGCCGCTCCATCTGTTAGTCCTAATAGTCTTCTTTTTGAACAGCAGAAAGAACTGCTTCTGTTACAGCTAGGGCATGACCGTGTAAAGTATGAAAAGGAATTGGAATTTAAACAGGATTTGGAGCGTGCTAAAATCAAGCTGCAACAAGAGGCTAGAGCTGGTTAGGGAAGGAAAGCTCTCAGGGGAGAGTTTACTCTGGGAAGGTGACCCAGATTTACCTAGGGGTCGTTCCTCTTTTGGTCGTGCCCCGGACACATTTGATATTGTTGGGAACTTACGGTTGTTGCCTAAATTTAATGAGCAGGACCCTGAGACATTCTTTTCGTTGTATGAGCGTGTTGCTGGCACTAGGAGTGGCCTGATTCTGACCGCACTTTAATGTTGCAGTGTGTGTTGACTGGTAAAGCGCAGGAAGCATATTCAGCTCTTAGTGTAGGTTAAAATGGCTGTGTTACAGATTTACGAATTGGTCCCTGAGGCTTACCGCCAATGATTTAGAACTTTAAAAAGGGATAATAAACAGACTCATGTTGAGTTTGCGCGAGAGTTATCTTCACAGTTTAATTGCTGGTGTTCCGTCTCTGCAGTTATAACTTTCCAAGGGCTGTGATCTGATTATGCTAGAGCAATTTAAGGACACAATCCCTGATCATATAGCCATGTACATTAACGAACGAAAAGTAAAGACTGTCGCTGAAGCTGCGGTTTTGGCGGACGAGTATGTTTTGACTCACAAAAGTATCTTTGTGGAGCCGCGCATTCGGAGTGAGTGGGGGCGTTTGGAGAGATTTAGGCCTCGCTCACCGAAATACTTTGGTTCACGGGCAGAGTTTGATTTAACTAGGGTTGAGCCTGACAACCGTGGTAAAGTTGATTTTGGTCAAGAGTGTCACTACTGTCAAGGTTCGGGTCATTGGAAAAACAAATGTCTGGTTCTCAGGGCTAGGGGTAAATTCAGTGCTTACATCAAATCTAAGCCTACAGCGTTAGCTGCGCCTGTTCCACATCAGTTCACTCCTGACACATTGTCTCATGCCCAGGGGCATGTGAAAGTCCATATTGACCCAGACTATTTACCTTTCATTACGGAGGGTTTTGTGTCTGTTAGGAAGTAAGGACCTAGTGTCAGTGAAGAGCCTAAGAGACACAGGTGCCTCTGAATCATTTGTGTTGGAGTCTGTGTTACCCTTCTCTAATGAGACTGATTCGGGGAATAGTGTTCTAATTAGGGGAATAGGTTTGAACACTCTGTCAGTTCCATTGCATAAATTGATGTTGGATTGTGGACTGGTGAAAGGTGAGGTTGTTGTGGGGGTGCGTCCTTCGTTGCCTATTTGAGGGTATCGATGGGAATAACTTTGCTGGTGAGCGTGTATGGCCTGTCGTGTTTCCATCTCTAGTGGTTTCCGCTAAGCCGTCATTTGTAGGGATTCCTGATGAGAGTGCGCAGAGTTTCCCAGAGGTGTTCTCTGCGTGTGCGCATTCTTGATAGCCGGGGCAGTGACCAGGTCGCCACGGCTCATAGAACACGTCACTGCGCCGGCTAACAAGAATGCCACAAAGAAATCTGTCACTACTTTCCCTGTTATCCTGTTAACTGTATCCCGCTCCGAACTAATCTAATCAATGTGGCTGACCCCACGTTAGAAGAGTTGCATGACCAAATTGTGCCTGTAGAACAGTTGGGAGATGTCGCCCATGGCTATTTTCTCCAAGAGGATGTCCTGATGAGAAAGTGGGTGTCTCATGGTAGTTGTTTTCTGGGGGAGGCAATTAGTCAGGTTGTACCAGTTAAGCTTCGTGAGTTGGTGTTGACAACTTCCCACAACAATGTTGCTGGACATATGGGTTTGAGGAAAACCTACAACCGCATATTAAGACATTTCTTTTGGCCTAGGTTAAAGAGGGATGTTTCTGAGTTCATCAACTTGTCACACCTGTCAATTAACTGGTAAACCTAATCAAGCTATTAAGCCGGTACCACTGTTTCCTATTCCTGTACTCAGCCAACCTTTTGAGTATCTGATTATTGACTGTGGCTCGTTCTAAAAAAGGTAGTAGTTACCTGTTCACTGATGTGTCAGACCACTAGGTTACCTGCTGCCTATCCTCTCCGGTCTATCACGACTAAGTCTGTGCTAAAAGCTTTGACTCAGTTTATCTCACTGTTTGGAATCCCTAAGGTCATTCAGCGTGATCAAGGATGTAATTTCACCTCTAATCTGTTTGGTCAGGTTCTCCAACAGCTCCATATTAAACACAATTTGTCTAGCGCCTATCATGTGCAAAGTCAAGGACTGCTGGAACGTTTCCATCAAACACTTAAGTCTTTGTTGAGAGCTTATTAGACTGAGATGGATAAGGATTGGGAGGAGGGATTGCCTTGGTTACTGTTAGCTGCTAGGGAGGTTTCACAGGAGAGCACGGGTTTCAGTCCAAATGACCTTGTGTTTGGACATAGAATTCCACACACCCTATCTGTTCTCTAGGATGACTGGTAGTCTCCCGAGCCCCCTCAGTCCCTGTTATCTTATGTGTGTGATTTCCGGCGATGCCTGTACGCCGCTGGTGAAATGGTTAAAGAGAAGCTATCATCTTCACAGGAGAGGATGAAGGGCATATTGGATCGGCAAACTGAGCCTTGTCACTTTAGTCCAGGTGATCAGGTTCTTGCTCTGCTGCCAATTGTTGGTTCTCCTTTTCAAGCCAATATTCAAGGTCCACATACGGTTGTGCGCCAGTGCACTGAGCAAAACTATCTAGTTGCTACTCCCGAACGGAGAAAAGCACACCAACTGTGCAACGTAAATTTGTTAAAACCCTATTATGCACGTTCCTCTGAGGCTGAACAGTGGGAGTCTACAGAGGACGGTAAACCTGTTATTTTGGTCGATACCGTTATTTCGCTGGGTTCTTGTCATGATGGGTTCGTGCATGAGGGGGAAGATGTTCTTGGTCCCGACGATTGCATACTGCAGGGTAGATTGAAAAATTCAGAGACACTGGATATTTTAGACAGCCTTCTTGCTCATCTACCTGTTGATTGGCGGGAAGAGATGGTCGGTCTGATTCTGAGATTTCCAGGTTTGTTTTCTGATACACCTACAGACTTAATAGAACACGATATTGACGTTGGAGATGCTGACCCCATTCGTCAGCGGTTCTATAGAGTTTCTTCAGAGAAACTACGTTGTCTGGATGCTGAGGTCAGGTACATGCTGGAGAGTGATATATATCTTGGTCAGCAAACCGGATGGGACAAACAGATTTTGTACGGACTACCGTGAGGTAAACAGTGTCACTAAGCCAGATTCATTTCCTCTTCCTCGGATGGAGGACTGCGTTGATCAAGTCAGAGCAGCTAAGTTTGTGAGCAGATTTGACCTGTTAAAGGGCTGAAATCTCTGCCATTATTACACCTTCTGGTCTGTACTCGTATTTGGTTATGAGTTTCGGCCTGCGTAATGCACCTGCCACTTTTCAGCGACTTATGAACAGGGTTGTCTCCGGTCTGGCCGGGTGCGCTGTTTATCTGGACGATGTAGTGATATATGCAGATACTTGGGAGGAACATCTGTCCCGTATTCAAGCCTTGTTTGACCGCCTAGCTGCGGGTCGCCATACGATCAATCTGCCTAAATGTGAGTTTGCTCAGGCGACTGTTACATACCTTGGAAAGGTGGTTGGGCAGGGTGAAGTGCGTCCTGTTCCGGCTAAGGTGGTAGCTATTGATGCTTTTCCACCACCAATTACTAAAAAGGAACTGATGCGTTTCTTGGGAATGATTGGTTATTACTGTCGTTTTTGTAGGAACTTTGTAGGAACACTCCCTTGACAGATAAGCTGAAAGCTAAGGCTGTTTACGTGTGGTCTTCTCGTTGTCAACAGGCTTTTGAAGATGCAAAGAGGTTGCTTACCTCAACTCCAGTGCTGGCTGCTCCTCGTGTGGATTTGTCATTTACCTTGCAGGTGGATGCTAGTCATGTGGGGGCAGGTGCAGTTTTGCTGCAAGCAGATGTGTCTGGTGTTGAGAGGCCTGCTAGTTTCTATTCCAAAAAGTTTAACAATTATCAGTTGAACTACTCGGTCATTGAAAAAGAAGCGCTAGCACTCATATGGGCGCTACAACACTTCGAGGTGTATGTCGGGTCGGGAGTAGTACCTATTGTTGTCTACACCGACCATAACCCTCTCACCTTTTTGAGGTCCATGATGTGTCCTAACCAGAGGATAATGAGATGGTGTTTATTTTTTACAAGCATTCCATCTCGATGTGCGGCACATCCGGGGGACTGATGCGCTCTCTCGTGCGCCCTGTTCCTGAATGTCCACGTGACTGACCACTGTTATTTTTGTTTGGTATTGTTCTATTTCTCCTGTCTGTTCCCTTCTAGTCTCGTTTTCTTCTTTTCTTTTAAAGGTTGCTTCCTGTGTGCAAAGGTTGCTGAGGTCTGGGGAGGACGAGGTTGGCTGGGGCAAGTGGAAGTGTGAACACGTAACCCCTCATCAATTTGGGACGCAGAGGCTGGGTCAATTTGTTTGTGTGACTGGTATGGTGTTCCGGGGTCCTTGTTGGTCCCCAGTTTTATGGGGGGGGGGGGGGGGGGGGGTTGACGACTCTCCCACTCTGTCTACCGTATTCTCTCTTTGCTTTGTTTTCCTTAATAGGATGTCAGTGGGTGGAGCCGGGAGGGTCGTCAGCGAAATGGGACACACCTGGGCTCGGGTGTGTCCCGGGATAAATACACCTCAGCATTCATTGAGGAGACTCTCTCTATGCAGATACTAATAGATTTTGGTTGTGGCCGGTTTGTTTGCGTTGGCACCTTTCAACACCCCTCATTATCACATTTATTATCACATTTATGCACGCAAACACACACTCACTTACACTACTGACTACACCATTGTTAATTGTATTTAGTTTACTTTAGTTAATAAATATCATATCATCTCCACGTTGTCTCCGTTTTTGTTACGAACTTTGAGCCGGTTCGTGACAATATATAGTGTATTTATCTGGATTATTGTCAAAATAAGATCACTCAGGGTATATTTCGATGGATCTTTAGGTTTTGGCCATGTAGCCTCTGTTATCAGCTGAGATGAGTTTAGCTCAGAGCAAATCTGACACTGGCATCCTCCAATTAATATAAAAAAATCACCCATAATTAATAGTTCAGATTTATCATATGCATTCAAATTACCATCGATAAAATGCAATTGTGTTCGTTGTCCGCAGCTTATGCCTGCCCATACTATAACCCCACCACCACCATGGGGCACTCTGTTCACACTCTGTTCATCAGCAAACCTCTTGCCCACACAATGCCATGCACGTGGTTGTGAGGCCAGTTGGACGCACTGCCAAGTTATCTAAAAGGAAGTTGGAGGCAGCTTATGGTAGAGAAATGCACATTCAATTATCTGGCAACAGCTCTGCAGTCAGCATTCCAATTTCACTCTCCTTCAAAACTTGAGACATCGGTGGCATTGTGTTGTGTGACAAATCTGCACCTTTTAGAGTGGCCTTTTATTGTCCCCAGTACAATGTGCACTTGTGTAATGAGCATGTCGTTTAATCAGCTTCTTGATATGCCACACCTATCAGGTGGATGGATTATCTTGGAAAATGAGAAATGCTCACAAAATTTGGGATGGCGTATCACTGCAGAATGCTGAGGTAGCCATGCTGGTTAAGTGTAACTTGAATTCTAATTAAATCACCAACAGTGTCACCAGCAAAGCACCCCCACACCATCACACCTTCTCCTCCATGCTACACGGTGGGAACCACACATGCGGCGTTCATCTGTTCACCTACTCTGCATCTCACAGAGACACAGAGGTTGGACCAAAAGACAGATTTCCACCGGTATAATGTCCATTGCTCGTGTTTCTTGGCCCACTTAAGTCGCTTCTTCTTATTGGTGTCCTTTAGTAGTGGTTTCTTTGCAGCAATTTAACCATGAAGGCCTGATTCCTGCAGTCTCCTCTGAACAGTTGATGTTAAGATGTGCCTGTTACTTGAACTCTGTGAAGCATTTATTTGGGCTGCAATTTCTGAGGAACTTAATCTCTGCAGCAGAGGTAACTGGGTCTTCCTTTCCTGTGGCGGTCCTCATGAGAGCCAGTTTCATCATAGCGCTTGATGGTTTTTGCGACTGCACGAAGAAACTTTCAAAGTTCTTGACATTTTCCAAATTGACTGACCTTCATGTCTTAAAGTAATGATGGACTGTCGTTTCTCTTTTGCTTATTTGAGCTGTTCTTGCCATAATATGGACTTGGTCTTTTACCAAATAGGGCTATCTTCTGTATACCACCCTGTAGTGTCTATAGTATCATTAAAGGTGAAGACTGTTATTTTATCAAATCAATTCTCTGTAATATTATTACGTGATTAAACTAATCATGTAAATGTAATTAACTAGGAAGTCGGGGCACCACGGAAAAACTTCAGATTACAAAGTTAGAATTGTCCGAATATAACTCTTCAGATATTGTAATATCTGATCAATTAGTCTTCTATTAACCCCTGTGCGGCCTCCGTCCCGTAAGCGAAAAATCCTATCGCCATTAGCATAACAAAATGTAATAAAAAAAAAAAAAACATTTTTTTTTCTCCAATTATATCGTTTTATAGATACACCTCTCCTGAATCGAACCACGTTGTCCGATTTCAAAAAGGCTTTACAGCAAAAGCAAAACATTAGATTATGTTAGAGGAGTATATCGTAAAAGTAGCCACATAGCCATTTTCCGACCAACCACATGCATCACAAATAACCAAAAAACATCTAAATGCAGCACTAACCTTTGACAATCTTCATCAGATGACACACCTAGGACATCATGTTACACAATACATGCATTCTTTTGTTCGATAAAGTTCATATTTATATATAAAAACAGCATTTTACATCGGTGCGTAACATTGACTAACTATTTTCCCTCAAATGCATCCGATGAAACAGCGCTACAATTTACTAAATTACTATTCGAAAACATTTTTAAAATGTAATATTGTCATTCTAAGATTTATAGATGAATATCTCTTGAAAGCACCTGTAATGCCAGATTTAAAAATAACTTTACTGGGTCATCACACTTTGCGATAAAAGGGGATGCGATACTCAGAACAATAGGCTAGCAATAGCAATAGGCTAGCCATCTTGGAACAATCGCATATCAAATCTAGTCTTGTATACTATTGTCAATAATCCCTTACCTTTGATTATCTTCATCCTTAGGCACTTCCAGGAATCCCAGGTCCACAACAAATGTATTTTAGTTCGAAAAAGTTCATCCTTTATGTTCCATTAGCTTGTTGTTGTTAGCGCGTTCTGAAGGCTGCACCAAAAGTTCCGACGTGCGCGGGGCTACTCTTTCAACAAAATGCATTTTTTTCTTATTTAAGTTCGTTCAAACATGTCAAACGTTGTATAACATAAATCTTTAGGGCCTTTTTCAACCAGAGCTCCAATAAGATTTGAGGGGGACGACTGCATTGTGTTTCAAAACGTTTCGAAAGGGGAGGGTAACCAGGGGCGCCGGCGTCATAATGGTGATGGCCCTCTCCGTGTGACCACGTTCCACAGCGTGTCATTCTGTCAGTTTTCACAGTAGGAGACTCAAATCACTTTGTAAAGACTGGGGACATCTAGTGGAAGCAATAGGAAGTGCTCAATGAACCATAGCTCACGGTGTGATTAATAGGCAATGTGATGAAGTTGAGTTCGCGATTCAGAATTCCACTTCCTGTTTCGATCTGTCTCGGGGTTTTGACTGCCATATGAGTTCTGTTATACTCACAGACACCATTCAAACAGTTTTAGAAACTTTAGGGTGTTTTCTATGCACAAGTATTAATTATATGCATATCCTAGCTTCTGAGTTTGAGTAGTAGGCCGTTTAAAATGGGCACACATTTTTTTTCAAAATGCGCTGTGGCGCCCCCTATCCTAGGCGACCATCAAGAGGTTAATGAATTATTCTTTACCTTACGTCAGTCTAATTTCAAACGTCGTAAAATTCTTGGTTATCTCCATGAACCCAGCCTAAACTATGAATCATCCATACACCAATTGGCTTAATCATTTATTTACTAACTAACTAAATAATCACAGAAATGCATAACAAACAAACAGTAGATATTGGTTACTAACAATGATAGGGAAAATCCCCTAGTGGGCTAAACCGATATGACGGCTTGTTATACAAAGAAAAGGGTGTGTGGACCGATAAAGGAGCGGGAAAGACAAAATGAATCATGCTTACACAAGCGCACATGTCAAAACCAAGTATCCTGGCAGACTAGAACTTGTTCAGAATGAGTCTGACATCATCAAGTAATTTTCAGGTCAATACCTGAAGGTCAGTCTGAATTGGTGTCGAGGGAGTCTGTAGTGGTTTTACTATGAGTCACTGTCTTCCACTATTGTAGTGGCGATAGGTATGAAGAAGTCTTATTTCATAGCCATGTTATCCACGGAGGAGCTAACCTCACGACGGAAGTACTCTTTAAGCATTGGACCAGTTGTACGTGGTGTGATCATGGTTCATGACTTCTAATAACTTTCCTCCTGAATGGAGGGTTCTATGTATTAGTGGCATGTGTGTTAACCATTGGAAGAGTGCTCTGGAGATTCCCTTCCCCGTGTTGCACTCTGAGTGACTCCTAACTACTCTGTCGCTGTCGTCAAGGGCAATTTGATTTGTTAGGTCTAACCTTCTTACTGATTGTAGCTGGACTGACTGTTGCTGGCATTGGTACTGGTACTCAAGGGGACCAGTTATCCTACCGATTTATTCTGAAATATTATCCTATCGGAACGCATGATTAGAGCATTTTACTAGTTGTATTGTAGTTGAACCTACACATGGCATGGCATGACTATTTTTGCCATTTGTTTGAGGTGGAAGTCCACTAGACTTCTACGACCTGTGGTACACCACAGTAATATCTAAGATGTGTTCTAAGATTATCCCCGTCTAAGGGGCCTGTCTGCTCCTCACTGTTCTCATAGGGGAGTTTACAACTACTTTTGTTTTATGCTCTGGCGGCCTCGTACGGTGTTACACATAGTCTCGACCACCCCACAGGCCTCGATGAGGCTCATCATGGGTCTGGGCCACCCACCAGCGGGTGGTGTTGGTATTCAAGGCACAAACGGAAAGGTCGGACCCTATGTACGAGTTGTCAGCATCTGCGTTGTTATAAGAATGGCTGTAACCTTTCAACCAAATCTCATGGTGTTTGTGCTTCAAAACGCTCAGTGGCTGTCGAGGCCTGTCAGTCACCACCGCGTCCACGCGTGGCAACCTCTTCAGTACCTGCGAACTGAGACGAGGATATCTGTCTGTGCTATCGCAAAGTGTTTCACCAGTGAGAGTCATTGGGTCAGTTGCTGGACTGACGCCATTAGTGTCATTGTAAGAGGTGACAGTCCACCACAAAGCGGAAGGTGTATCATCGGAAGCAGAGTACGCTCTGCACATCAATGTGTTTCTTGCTGAGTCGGCCACAGTGCTTTCGGAAGTGTCCGAAGGGCAAGTGAAGTTTATTTTAACTACAGTATTGCACGACTGCAAGGAGGAGGGAAGTTGCTCATTCACAGAGACGGTTGGCTTGAAATCATGAAAAGAATGTTCAATCAGGTTTGCTGATGGAATGTGTCGAGATATCGTAATATCTCTGGATCGGATTATGCACCAAGAGGTTTTGAAACGTCTTTTTCCCAAGGGGTGTTTTCGACAGATACCCCTCGTGGATGACTGCGTTGCAGCTAGCGTTAGGGGACAACAGTGTGGCCAGTGGAGAAGTCACTGTGGCCTGTGACCATACATGGTTGGTTTTCCAATCCATCAGTGGAAGTAACCAATCCATCAATTCTGCTCCAAGTAGCAGGGGTTCAGATTCGAGGCTGGTAACATACACAGGGTGAACAAGCTATACGTCCTGGAACTGTAGTTTCAGCATGACTTTCAATGTGAGAGGCGAGGTAGTCTGAATGAAACCTCGAAGTGTAGTGTTGCATCGTTCCACTTTTAACCAACGTTTAGTTGGCTTCAAAGCCCTTTTGAGATCACTGAACAATGTTTGAGAGATGAGTGATATTGTCGCGCCCGAATCAATTAGCGTATGATAAGATAAGCAGTCCTCCAGGACTGTTTCCAGGTATGGCCGTTTAGAGTCTCGTTTAGTGGACATATTCCCCACAAAGTGGAGTGGTTGTTCGCAACGACGTGATGTGCCATTCCTGTTCAAGGTGAAAGCAGATCGACTTTACGGATTTTGAGTGGGCTTGGCTTTAACAAAGCTTTTGACTTTTTTCTTCGCAACCTTTGTATCAGAGTCTATAGACAAAGCCTGTGGGCTTGTTTCTTGATCAAGCGGGTCCTGGATAAGGTCTAGAGTGAGAGAAATTTGAATTTTAACATCCTTGCTAAGGGTATTAATTCCTGCGGACCTGGTGTCCGGTAGTTCCCTGTTTAGTCCTTGTGATTTTTCTTTTACCCTTTTCTCAAATTTTTCTCGCTTTAGTTCTTCACATAGTGGAACTTCTAGAGAATATTGGTCTACGTTTTAATCGTCCTTTAACCCTTTGTTACCTTTGTGCTCTGACACTTTGTGTGGGTTGGATGCAGGAACGTAGCGAACAGGTCGATTGTAGCGGTAGTCGTTTCGATGGCTACGTACTTTTTCAGTTATTTCGACCGCGGAGGTTATTGGAATCTTGCTTTCATGGTAGAAACCGTTGTTGTGCGTCATCTCTCAATGTTCCAATACCTGATAATGCACCCTCTAACTGGAGTGAGTGCTCCTGATCAGACTTCAAAACCGAGTGGTCAGGGCTCTTAGCGCTGTGAGCTTTTGATGCTTCAAAAGCTGTGCTTGCAAGCTCTCTGAGTTGTAAGATAGGCAAGCCAACGTGGGCTGTAGGGCCCAAGTAGGTAATGAAGGTGGAATACATGTTCGACAGAAACATTTATTTGAATGGTAACAGCTCTTCCATACCTGTTTCAGTGAGTAGGCCAAAGTAAGCTGAAAGCAGCATATGATAGTAAGCTTGTGGGTGTTCATTCTGAGCTTGTTTGACAGTGTTAGCCAGTGAGCTATTGTGTTTGCGAGTCGCAGAACCACAGAATTTTATTTTGAAAGATGTGGCAAGTTTAGTGTCGTCATTAAGCATGTGTTGCTGTTGTAGACAAATTAACCTCGTCACGTGTCTATTCAACATTCACTTCAACAGGTAAACCCTGTCAGAACCCGTAGCATTCGGGTAGCCATCCATTGCATCCTCTATGTCAGCTAGGAACATCTCAGTATTGTTTGGATGACCTGGAACGGGGTCAAAGGGGGGGAAATTCTTGACAAGTTTGTCAAGGTATTCCGCGCCAAGCGGGCGGAGAGGTTTGGCTTCATCCTGTGGGGAAATTGGGGCCGTAAGGCCAAGAAGAGAAGCCGAGCTTTGGTTTTGTTGGCCAAGAGGCGCCATATTACTCAGTGCCGAAAGGCCAAGAGGAGAAGAGTGAGGGACACATGAGAGAGGCAAAGTCTGAAACCTATCGTCTTCACTCCTTTGAGTGCCGGGCTTCGGTTGCTTGGATGAGTCGTTATGCTATAGCGCGTGACCGTTCTGGAATTCCACCAGACTGTACCTAAGGGTGGTATTCTGCTGCATTCAACAGTCCACTTGAGAGCTTAGAGTACTGATTTTGGACATGTGAGTGTTGCACTTGCTCCTTTCGGTGTCAAACTTATCTGTCGTGGTTTGCAGATAGAGGTCTTGAGTACAGAGCGAGAGATTCAGTGATGAGATTTCATCTGCTTGCTTAGAAATCAATATTTCTATCTTCAACACCTGAGTTCTCTCGTCATTAATTTGGTCAGTGACTTCAATGAGTTCTGCTGACCTGTCATCCAACTTAGTCATTGTGTTCATTAACTGATCGTCTTTGGTATGCAGCATTTGTAGTAGAACAGTGTTACTTTGAGTAACGTTCAACAAAACTACATGCATGTTATCAAGTTTTGCGCTCCTGTTTGTAGATAACTCGTCAGATTTATCTAGTTTGGCATGGACATCATCGTATTTATTTTTGGCTAAATCAAGTTGTTCCTGTAGAATACGATTTTGTTTAAGAGTTTGTGCTCGTTCGTCATAAGTTTTTGCAATTACATTAAATTGTTCAGTTTTCAAACGCAGTTCCATAGCTAGCAGAATTTTTTTCCTTTTCTGCATTTGTTATCAGTTTCCCAGTTCTCTCCTCCTGTCCCTTTATGTCTACTGTTACCTGCTCGCGCTTCAGCTGTGCACTGCGGTATTGGGCCGATGCCAATCTCGGATGCCAAGACATCAGGCCTAGACTGGAGAGAAGCTTTACAAGGCCTGCTCCTGATGGTTGATTTTGGAGAGCGTTGTTCACAATGTCTGCTGTTTTTCTGCTAATGGCATAATTAGGGTTGGTATCGCTGCTGAGATCAGAGATCCATCCATTTATGGGTGGAGGTTCACTAATTAGCGGGCGAGTGGGGACTACCCCCTCTGATAGCTTGCACATTATTAGAACATTTGAAAGGAAAAAATGTTTTTCATATTTTTCCAAAGTTTGGTTTTGGAATACGTTGGACGCTGCAGAGACAATTTTAATCTATTTGTAGACGTTAATGAACCATCAGTACTGTACCAGTAATGTGGGAGTTGGACGTGAATGAATTTGCAAAAGAAAATTGAATTGATTCATCAATGACAATAATTAGGCTGGGAATGAAACTTTAATTAACCTGAGAAGTTGTTTCATCTAGGTTACTATTGGAAAGTTTAAAATATCTCATTTATTTGGAAGAACATTAAGGTATGTTCGACAATTTAATTTATTAGATTGACTGAGACGATGATATCCAATCAATTGGGATTGTCAGGATTATCATAAGTGTAAACAGTAGTTCAAAGGGTAGATTCACTACTTGGTTCACATGTCCCTAAAGCCAAAGCCACATGGGATTCCCACTAGAGGCAGAGGAAAGGCTATTTGGGAATTAAACTTAAATTAACCTGAGAGCGTTGCTTCATCTAGGTTAATGTGGAAAAAGTTTTAAATTGTCTCATTGAAGAAACCCAATCAATTTGGGTATTATTTAACCTGTTATGGCTAGGGGGCAGTATTTTCACGGCTGGATAAAAAACGTACCCGATTTAATCTGGTTACTACTCCTGCCCAGTAACTAGAATATGCATATAATTATTGGCTTTGGATAGAAAACACCCTAAAGTTTCTAAAACTGTTTGAATGGTGTCTGTGAGTATAACAGAACTCATATGGCAGGCAAAAACCTGAGAAGATTTCATGCAGGAAGTGGCCTGTCTGACAAGGTGTCGTTCTTCTTGTCTCTGTTTATTGAAGAGTGAGGATTTTAGCTGTCCCGTGACACTTCCTACGGCTGCCATAGGTTCTCAGAAGGCGGCAAAAAGCGGAATCGTGGCTTTGCAGGCTCTGGCTGAAACAAAGTAGCGCGTTTGGGTAGTGGCTGGTTACAGTACTGTGAGACTCAGGCTCGTGCCCGCGTCGACCGAAAGGTTTGTTTTCATTCCTCTGTTTAGCTAAATGGACATTCCCGGTCGGAATATTATCGCTTTTTTACGAGAAAAATGGCATAAAAATGGATTTTAAACAGCGGTTGACATGCTTCGAAGTACGGTAATGGAATATTTAGATTTTTTTTGTCACGAATTGCGCCATGCGCGCGACCCTTCTTTACCATTCGGATAGTGTCTGGGACGCACGAACAAAACGCCGCTATTCGGATATAACGATGGATTATTTTGGACCAAACCAACATTTGTTATTGAAGTAGCAGTCCTGGGAGTGCATTCTGACGAAGACAACAAAAGGTAATCAAACTTTTATAATAGTAAATCTGATATTGGTGAGTGCTAAACTTGCCGGGTGTCTAAATAGCTATCCCGTGATGCCTGGGCTATGTACTTAGAATATTGCAAAATGTGCTTTCACCAAAAAGCTATTTTAAAATCGGACATATCGAGTGAATAGAGGAGTTATGTATCTATAATTCTTAAAATAATTGTTATGCTTTTTGTGAATGTTTATCGTGAGTAATTTAGTAAATTGTTAGCAAATTCCCCGGAAGTTTGCGGGGGGTATGCTAGTTCTGAACGTCACATGCTAATGTAAAAAGCTGTTTTTTTATATAAATATGAACTTGATTGAACAAAACATGCATGTATTGTATAACATAATGTCCTAGGTGTGTCATCTGATGAAGATCATCAAAGGTTAGTGCTGCATTTAGCTGTCTTCTGGGTTTTTGTGACATTATATGCTAGCTTGAAAAATGGGTGTCTGATTATTTCTGGCTTGGTACTCTGCTGACATAATCTAATGTTTTGCTTTCGCTGTAAAGCCTTTTTGAAATCGGACAGTGTGGTTAGATAAAGGAGAGTCTTATCTTTAAAATGCTGTGAAATAGTCATATGTTTGAAAAATTGAAGTTTTTGTATTTTTGAGGAATTTGTAATTCGCGCCACGCCTATCATTGGATATTGGAGCAGGTGTTCCGCTAGCGGAACGTCTAGATGTAAGAGGTTAAAAGATCCACCTGAAAAGGAAAATCTGGCAATTCTAATTAGTTAAATTGAATGAGACATCGATATCCAATCAATTGCGATTGGCTGGATATCATAAGTAACCACTTGTTAAACGTGATCCACGTTTGGGTATTACCTAATTCCCTTTGAAGAAAATGCACTGACGATTTTTCACCACTGGGGGTTACTGATCGCAGAAAGCTAAAATCAACGGAAGTACAAAGGGCGGGACTTCCGTCACGCAAGGCGGAGGAATTTGAACGTGACACAGGAAAAACCAAATGGCTGTTTTCGATTTGTTAGCTTAGTATCTCGTGCAAGCTAATCCTACTTTGTACACTTTCAAGCATAACATATGATCCCCTTCAGCAAGGGAATGGGTTTACTTATAATGTATTATGTTCAAACCCTTTTCGGCGTTATTTTGACAATGTTTTAACCGGAACGCACGGCAAACATCGAAATGCACCGTGGTCTCCTCGCGTTACTGAAAACGCGTGGGACAGAGAATTATCACTTGTCAAGCTAATATATCCTCAATTTCAATCGGCTGGCTCTTTGTCCTCGCTCGAGAAATTAATAATGACCGAGTCTACCCGGTTCTGAAACACGAGAGATAGAAATAGCACGTTTGGCCCAACGCGTCTATTTGTCAAATTCCGATAAGTAGCTGGATCGTGTCCTAGCACTTAGAAATGTAATCACTACTTTCCAACTCATAAGACACTCTGACATCATTTGATACGCGACACCGAAGGCACTTCCAGTTGTGTTCAAATGGAAACACACACACACACACACAACCAATATCTGTATAAAACGCAGTCTGTTTGTACAATTCTGTTTGCACAGTTAATATATATCTAATTCACAGTGAAGTTTCGTTCTGTCTTAGACTCCTCGCACTGGGTGTCAACATGTCATGTCTTTAGTATCATTAAAGGTCAAGACTGTTATTTTATCAAATCAATTCTCTGTAATTATTATTACGTGATTAAACTAATCATGTAAATTTAATTAACTAGGAAGTCGGGGCACCACGGAAAATCTTTAGATTACAAAGTTAGAATTTTCTGAATATAACTCTTCAGATATTTTAATATCTTCTATTAATGAATTATTCTTTACCTTACGTCAGTCTCATTTCAAACGTCATAGAATTCTTGGTTATCTGCACGAACCCAGCCTACACCATGAATCATTCATACACCAATTGGCTTAATCATTTATTTACTAACTAACTAAATTATCACAGAAATGCATAACAAACAGTAGATATTAGATATAGATATTTGTTACTAACAATAATAGGGAAAATCACCAAGTGGGCTAAATCGATATGACAGCTTGGTATACAAAGGAAAGGGGCTGTGGACTGATAAAGGTGCGGGAAAGACGAATGGATTCATTACACACAGTCTATAATTATATACATTGAAAAGCTAATCCTTCGCACATGAACGGCCGCTCATTCGAGTATATGTTTACGCCCGTATGTCATTGTTGTCTTCTCTGTTGGAATCCGGTCCGTCAGCTAGAGAGTTCATCAGAGTCTCTCTGGTTGCATTTCCAGATCAAAGTATTAACATTTACATTACATTTTAGTCATTTAGCAGACGCTCTTATCCAGAGCGACTTACAGTAGTGAATGCATACATTTCATTAAAAAAAATATATATTCGTACTGGTCCCCCGTGGGAATCGAACCCACAACCCTGGCGTTGCAAACACCATGCTCTACCAACTGTGCTCGAACCCACAACCCTGGCATTGCAAACACCATGCTCTACCAACTGTGCTCACGGGGGTGTGGCCACGGACTAGTTAAACTTTACAGGGAATACAATTCTCTCAAATTAAAGGTTAACCTCACATTACATCATTTCACAAATAGTTTCATCTTTACTCATTCATTTTATACAAGAATTAGATGCAAACCTCATAACTGCGGCACCTGTATAAACAGAGTTAGGGTAATGTGTCTGTAGTGTCTTTCATGAGGTGACAAACATGAATCAAAACGGACCGGTCGTAGCTGGCTTCTCAACCGACCGTTTACACATTCTCCAAAATGGACATATTGTTTAACCTTTTAGGGACAGACGTTCCGCTAGCTTTTTACATTAGCATGTGATGTTCAGAACAAGCATACCCACCGCAAACTTCCGGTGAATTTACTAAATTACTCACGATAAACGTTCACAAAAAACATAACAATTATTTTAAGAATTATAGATACAGAACTCCTTTATGCAATCGCGGTGTCAGATTTTAAAATAGCTTTTCGGCGAAAGCACATTTTGTAATATTCTGAGTAGATAGCTCAGCCATCACAGGCTAGCTAATTTGACACCCACCAAGTTTGGTGCTCACTAAACTCAGAATTACTATAAGAAAAATTGGATTACCTTTGCTGTTCTTTGTCAGAATGCACTCCCAGGACTTCTACTTCAACAACAAATGTTGTTTTGGTTCGAAAGAATCTATAGTTATTTTTACATTTTTTTTTACATTTTAGTCATTTAGCAGACGCTCTTATCCAGAGCGACTTACAAATTGGTGCATTCACCTATAATATCCAGTGGAACAACCACTTTACAATAGTGCATCTAAATCATCTAAATAGCTCCGTTTTGTTCGTGCATTGAGGTCACTATCCGAAGGGTGAAGCGCGAGCGCGAGCGCATTTCTTGACAAAAATGTTCGAAATATTCCATTACCGTACTTCGAAGCATGTCAAACGCTGTTTAAAATCAATTTTTATGCTATTTTTCTCGTAAAATAGCGATAATATTCCAACCGGGCGACGTTGTATTCATTCAAAGACTGGAAGAAAAAAATGGAGTAGTCTCGTGGACGCGCATCTCCAGTGTCACTGTCCCCAGGCAGGCCAGTAACAAACAGAGCTGCTGTACTTAGCCCAGAGACTGCAGACATCTCATTCCACTTTCTGCCGCCTTCTGAGAGCCAATGGAAGCCTTAGAAAATGTCACGTTACAGCACAGATGCTGTATTTTTGATAGAGAGGCTACAGAAGTGGCTTTGAAGAATCTCAAATCTAAAATATATTTTGATTTGTTTAACACTTTTTTGGTTACTACATGATTCCATATGTGTTATTTCATAGTTATGTCTTCACTATTATTCTACAATGTAGAAAATAGTAAAAATAAAGACAAACCCTTGAATGAGAAGATGTGTCCAAACTTTTGACTGTTACTGTATTTCACAGCGGTTTAGATGGTACAATGATTCTCTACGCTATGCATTGCTTGTTTTGTCACGTAAACTGAAATTAGGCAAACTATTAGAATTTTAGCAACCAGGAAATGCCAAGTGTTTTCTGGATATTGTACCTTTAAACAAAACTTTTGCAGCAGTGAGCAAATTTCAGGTCTGCAGAGCGCAAACTTGAACATTGTGAAAATTCGGTGCAACTTCCAGCGCGCGTTTCCTGTGAACACTGAGGCTGTACCTGCTTTAAGTTACAGTTTTAACAGTGGCCAAGTAGGCTACTGTGTCTATGTGATCATAATGTAGGCCTACCAGAGTGGACTACCATCAAAAACCTATGGAGAAAAAGCATCCCTTGACATTTTAACATGGAAATAGCTGTTCTATCATTCAGCCTACATTAGCAGCCAATGTGTGGTGTTTAATGTAGGCCTATATTCCACGAGACTTGAAAAAACATACAGGGCTTGACATTAACCTGTTTTTCCACTTGTCCTTCAGAAAGGGGGTGACTGAAAATGTTGTTGTTTTGTTTGATGCAAGAAACCAGTTTGCAAAATAAAATGGATTATGATTCCCATACCATTATTACAGAGAATTAGACAAATTATGCTACCCACTACTTATTGGCTACTTAGCTTATTCAAGCCTGTCTCAAAATACAACACTGCCCCTTAAAGACAAATAAAAGCTTTTTAGCTGACTCACTTTTCAAAGCTGTCTAGAAATGTACACGTTTTGTGCTCTTGTAGGAAGCAATCACTCCCCTATTGCTGACTACAAATTTTATATAACTGAGCTAATAATGCACTAACTAGCAAAGGATATGAACAAAATATGCACACGTGGCTACATGCAGCTCTCGCTTTGATCTCAAAACAAGCGCATCTACTCACAAACACTCATGCTGTAAACCCAGTCCAGTTCCAAGTAAATGGCACAGATCCATATATGGCAATGGTCTATTTGCATATAGGCCTACTGCAGCTCTGATTGTTTATGCTGCACCGGTCTGTGTAGAGTACCGGCTGAGTAGTGGTGCGTGTCAGTGCAATAGAATCCTACTCCGATACGTTCTGCCTACAACAAAATCTCTTGCATAGTTAGTTTTGTTTCAGTATGCTGCATTGAAAGTGGCCAATATTGCGTTTATTCAATCACAATTGCCACATTAAAGGGAAATGTTGATAGTGTTAACAGGGAAAACTCTGGAACAGTGGACACTAACCTTTTCTGATTCAAGATTACTTTCTGAGTCAAATTTCAAGCCGAGATCTACCGCTCAGATTTTTTTTTTAACATGACTTAAAAAACTTAAACCAATGCAAGATTAACCTATTAAAAACAGTACTGTAGCAGTGATGTTTGTGCAGTAAGCTACAGGCCCAATACATTATCACCGCATATTGGATTTGCTTGAATTGCCCTGCCAATGCATTGTTGTTCTGGCCATTTATATTTAAACATTTGAGGTAAGCTATATGATCACAGCGGTAATAGATCCATTGTTGTATTACTTACAGCTGAGTGAGCATACATTTAAATAATTTGCTTTTTACTTTTATTTTACTGGGCTGATGGTGACTGCACCTGATGGTCAGTCTCAGTGGAGGAAGAGAGCATCAAACTGAGGGTCCGCCTCTCAACATCCCTCTCTCCCTTTCTTCCACTGACACTGACCAAAAGACCACAGGAGGTTGGTGGCACCTTAATTGGTAATGGCTGGAGCGTAATTAGTGGAACGGTATCAAATACATCAAACACATGGTTTCCATGGTTTCGAAGCCATTCTATTTGCTCCGTTCCAGCCATTATTATGAGTCGTCCTCCCCTCAGCAGCCTCCACTGATCTGAGCCATCCGATTGGCCAGCGGTAGGCCTATAGTGCACTTGATTTGCTCTCTGGGCCCGTCGGGAAGGCAGAGTTTGTACCTTCAGACGTGAAATGGTTCAAAATGGCAACAATTCGCCTACCCGGCGCTCATCGGGTGCACATACCGCCAACAGCCCGAGACAAATTTAAAAAAGTAGGGACATAAGGCTTTATCGTTGGGTTTTTTACAGAAATGTTTGGCGATCAACTAGGAATGCTTTGGAGATCGACCAGTCGATCGTGATCGACCGGTTGGTGACCACTGCTCTAGAAAGTTGAGTGAAATTCAATCTCGTGCTTCTGTGGGCTGATCTTTCTTCTGTGCTGTGTCTCGGGGCTACTGCACGCCCGTGCACAGCTTAGAGGGAACATTGCCCACCATACCATGAGACATCCATGTCTTTATCACTGGAAAAGATAAACGGTTGAGTTTGATATCACTTACAAACAGGGTTGTCAAACTATTTTATGATTTCTTGAAAAATATGTTTTGATTATTAAATTGTTGACATTTCTTTTAACCTTTAATGTCAATTATATATGTTTTTGTTTTCATATTCGGGCATATGCTATAGCTTAGACCCTACTACACACTGAGTGTACAACACATTAAGAACACCTTCCTAATATTGAAGTACATCCCCCCACAGGAATACCGGCACATGTTGAGTCCAATGCTTCCCACAGTTGTGTCAAGTTGGCTGGATGTCCTTTGGGTGGTGGACCAATCTTGAATACACACAGGAAACTGTTTAGCGTGAAAACCCCAGCAGCATTGCAGTTCTTGACACAAACCAGTGCGCCTTGCACCTAGCCTACTACCATACCCCCTTCAAAAGGCACTTAAATCTTTTGTCTTGCCCATTCACCCTCTGAATGGCACACAATACACATCGCAATTGTCTCAAGGCTTAAAAATCCTTCTTTAAACTTCTTAAGGCTAGGGGGCAGTATTTTGACGTCTGGATGAAAAGCGTGCCCAAAGTAAACTGCTTGCTACTCAGGCCCAGAAGCTAGGATATGCATATAATTTGTAGATTTGGATAGAAAACACTCTAAAGATTCTACATCTGTTAAAATAATGTCTGTGAGTAAAACAGAACTAATTGGCAGGCGAAACCCTGAGGAAAAACCATCCAGGGGGAAAAAAATGTAGGTCATAGGATTTCCCAATGGTTTTCTATGGGAAGCCCTATTTATTAGGAACCTGGTTGCAGTTCCTATGGCTTCCACTAGATGTCAACAGTCTTTAGAAATTGGTCAATGTTTTTCTTTTGAGAAATGAAGAAGTCGTGCTATTCGTTCCATGTGTCACTCTGAAGGTCCCTACTATTTTGGTGCGGGTGGACAGGAGCGCGCTCCGTGTTATTTGTCTTCGGTATTGGAAACAGATTATCCCGTCTTAAATTTTATCGATTATTTACATTTTAGGATACCTGAGGTTGGATTCGGAACGTTGTTTGAAATGTTTGGACCAAGGTTACAGGTAACTTATTAGATACTTTGTAGTCATGTTAGGCGAGTTGGAACCGGTGTATTTCTGAATCAAACGTGCCAAATAAATGGACATTTTGGGGATATAAAGAAGGAATATATTGAACAAAACGACCATTCATTGTGTCACTGAGACATTTGGGATTGCAAAAAGAAGAAGATCTTCAAAGGTAAGGCATTTATTATATCGTTATTTCTGACAGGCACCTGCCTGGTTGAAAAATGATTTTCATGTGTTTGTATGCGGGGCGCTGTCCTCAGATAATCGCATGGTCTGCTTTCGCCATAAAGCCTTTTTGAAATCTGACACAGCGGCTGGATCAAACAAGAAGTTAAGCTTTATTTTGATGTATTACACTTATATTTTCATGAATGTTGAATATTGATATTTCTGTAGTTTGAATTTGGCGCTCTGCAATTTCACTGGATGTTGTCAAATCGATCCTGCTAAAGGGATTGGCGCATGAAGTGATCACTAAGAGGTTTTAACCAGTTTCCTTACCTTCATCTACACTGATTAAATAGAATTTAACAAGTGACATCAATAAGGGATCATTGCTTTCGCCTGGTCAGTGTATGTCATGGAAAGAGCACGTGTTCTTAATGTTTTGTACACTCAGAGGTTTTTGTCTTGTGCCCGCCATCGGTTGTGATGCAACATGCTCTTGAAAACAGGGTGGGTCAATGGGTAGGAGCCGAAGGAGGCAAATACAACAGTGTCTGTGCTGTCAGTCCTGGAAAACAGAATAAGGAGACACAAAACACCTGAGGGTTTTCCATGTGCATTTTAGCTACTGTCAGTCCCATGCGATATCCAGTATGTTATTATAGGGTTTCAATGTTTAGAATTTCTCTTGCACTTGTACCTGAAACATCTCTTGCAACTGAAACATCTGCCCTTCAGACTGCTATATGCAAACAATGTCCATAGTCAACAGCTCTGAGTATAGTAGTAGAGAAAAGCAACACCACACATCTGGCTTTAATTGTGTGCCCACTGTTCTTCCAGCTCTCTGTATGCAGTGAAACTCCAATTGAGTAGCAGCTTTGTTTTGGCTCCAGAATACATGGTTTCAAGTCCTCTCAGAAGGGGCTAGGGAAGGGACGCAGTGAAAGGATTTCCTAGGTTTCCCTTCAGCACGTCACAGACAACAGGAGTGGTGGGTGGGAGGAACCCCAGGAATGTGGAATTAGTTCCCGGATGCTAAAGAAACAGTTTGTTATCAAACTTGGAGAAACACGATGGTCAAATAAAAAATGTAACACCCTCCCCTCTTTGAATTGGCTACTGCCACATTACGCAATATGCTACTGGCTGCCAGGCAGAACAGTGAATGTTTTGTTATTTTCTTTCAGTGGCGTTTTTTGTTTTGTTTGTCTCCAATGTGGTCAGTTAAATCATGTTACTCTTTTATAGACCTTTATATAAAATAATGTTGGTCACAGGTACGCATGTATGGAGCGCTGGGGATGTTTGACCCCTGACAGTCTTCTCTCTCTGTGGCTCTAGATGGCTCAAACTCAACTCCAAGGCCAGCCGGAAGGAGAAGGAGCGTGGCGAGATACAGGTAACGGTCCAGTTTACACGCAACAACATGACGGCCAGCATGTTCGACCTTACCATGAAGGACAAGCCGCGCTCTACCTTCGGCAAACTCAAGGACCGCGTGACGGGGAGGAAGAGGGGCGACGTGGAGTCCTCCTCGGCCATTGTGCCGGGACGCTTCGCCGCCCTGTCGAGTTCCCTGGGGCAGCCATTCGGGGAGGGGGGCGGAGGGAGAGGGGGAGAGGACCCCGGGGAGGTAGAGGTAGCCGAGGAGAAGCGGAGCAAGGTGAAGGATTTTTTCCTGGGTAAGGGAAAGCTGCGGAGGTCTTCTGACACAAGGTCGTGTTCGTCGCTGGCCTCAGAAAGCAGTGTGTCGTCCACGACCAGTGAGAGCCACTGCCCCCCTTCTCTGGGTCTAGGCCTCCTGGTGGACCCCCCCAGCTCTCCCATCTACAGCAGCAAGGTCAAAGTAGACACCCACCACGGAGATACAGACCTAGCTAAAAAAGGTAAGCCTGCAGATTTCCTCTGTGTTTTAGATAAAAGATTTGCTCTATTTTTGTCCAAGGTTTTCATTTTCTTTCGAAGTTGCCCTAAATGTCTAATATGCACAGTAATTCATGAACTGTATTTAGATGATATGCTGACAGAATGTTTACCAGACATGGAAAAAGCATTTACTATATCTCAAGGATATGGCATGCTTATGCATTTTAATTAATTGTTTTGGAATAGAGGTTATTATTATAATTTTTCCCCCTCCCAACAGTGCTTACCACCACACAGTCTTCCCCAAAGATACTGACCCACAAGCGAGCCTTCAGCGACGAGGCGAGTAGGATCACCACGACTGCCATTCCCCGGCCCTGTCCTGCTGTGGAGTCCCTCAAGGGTCAAGGTATGACTCTCTCCCAATCCTCTCTGTGCATCAACGGAAGCCACGTCTATGGATCTGAACCGGTGGGTCCCAAGGGCTCAAGCACCCTTCCATCCAAGCTGGTCCTGCTCGAGAAGTGCTCCCCTCTCTCTCGTTCGCTGCAGAACCTCACAAAGCGGAGCGAGGACAAGGGTTCCGCCGGCGAGGGCCGGCGCTGGTCCTTCGACAAGGTAAAGAAGGACGAGAAGGATGAGGAGAAGGAGGCTGAACCTCCAGTCTCCCACTTTCAAAGTGCTCGGGTGGGGGGTCGGCCGGTGCAGGCAGCAGCCCCGATGCTGTCTTCTACTACCACGGTGGACTCAGCAGACAAAGGGAAAAAGCTCAGAAAAACGTTATTCTCCGGAGGGAGGAGTGATTCTCTACCTGCCAAGTCCGAGCTGAGCCAGGGTTCTCCTCCCCCTGAGGGGAGACTGCGAGGCTGGTTTGGCTCCAGTGACTCCCAGAACAAGCCAAGGTGAGTAGAGGGTCATTTCAGCTCTGTGTCTCCACACTCCAGGGCTTCATACAGTTTTGCCTTCCAACGAAAGCACACAATAGACATCTACATCTTGGAAGGTTTTGATTTCCTTGTTTTCAGTGTCTATGCTGCCCCCTGTTCCTTTAAAACGGAAATGTGGCAAGTTCATCCACCATTTTACAGCAATCTCATACAGGCCATAATTTAATGTTCATACTGTCCTCATAACACAGCATAATAGTTGACATCTAGGCCATTTGTATAAAAATGTACTGTACTTCCAATCAAAAGAAAATCAAAGACTCAAAGAGTCTATGTGACTGAAGTTGGAAAGGAAATGTTGGCATATGTATATTTCACTCTTAAAATTGCTTGGGGTTCTCAAGTACTAATGCCAGAAGATCTACCTGAACTTAGGTTTGGTATGTTGTGGAACATTGATCTAGATGTGGACTAATCATCTGGGCCAGTATTCATAATGTCTCCGAATAGCAGTGCTGACCCCCACCCAATGTAACCTCATTCATTATGATCTAAAAGGCAAAACTGGTCCTAGATCAGCACTCCTACTCTTAGATTCTTTATGAATACTGGCTCAGTACACTAATCACCTGTTCTTGCCTTTAGATCATTCTGCAGTATTACTGTCTCTAAGCTGACAGTAATTCCTGAAATACTAAACTCAGTACATCTTGCACTTCACCTTGCTTCAGTAATTTGCTAAATGCAGTTTTGCTTTTTTGTAGTAAACTCTTGTTGCTGTTTTCCATAACCCATTATTGTTTACATTTTGTTGGCATATTCACAAGATAGTCCTCGAATAGACAATAGACAGTAGTTGGCTGGGTTGCCTTTTTCTCTCTGTATTAGACAAATGGAACCCATATTTTTAATGGGCCAGCTGGCACAGAATTAACAAAGAGGACTGCTTGTGCCTTCCCTCCACAGGCTGGAAGTTTCTCCTAAGGTAGAAAGCGAATCAGACACCCTTCCTCCTCTCCCCCCTCGCTCCCCCATTCCCCTCCAGTGCTCGTCTCCCTCTGCTTCTTTCACTGGCCATGCCTCGCCCGACAGTGCCCATCCAACTAACCCCTTCACTCCCTCTCCCTCTCTGACCCCTGACCCCATCTCTCCCTTCAACCCCTTCCTCCCGCGTATGCAGTGTAACCCCTTTTTTGAGGACCTCATTGCAGAAGAGGGCCAGAGGTCCCCCCCTCTTGCTACCTGCTCCCCCATCACACCCCTCTGTCATTCCACAGCTTTGCCTTGCGTCCCCAGTCCCGCCCACGATCCCGCCGTGCAAGTTGAAATGGCCGCCATATGGCGAGACCGGCCCAGGCCTGTAGCCAGGCAGACGTCCCTCCCTGCCTTACTTCCGACAGCAGCGACGGCTAGCCCCCCCAATCCGTTTACGTCTCGCTCCATATCAGAGAGTGGGGGAGGAGAATGGGATGAGTCCTTTGACGCCTTTGCCTCCAGCAGGCTGAATTCGCCAAAGGGCTCTCTTACCAATCACCCTTCAATAGCAACCTCAAGGCAAGCTCAAGTAAGAAGCACTCCTCCATATGAGAGTTACACTATTCCACCCATTGAGGAGATGAGGATGAGTGAAGAAGAAAAGCCTCCACCATTGCCTCCACGGAGGCCCATAATACGGACTCTGGTGAACGAGAGACCCTCTGACAGCTGGTTGCACAGGGGTCAGGAACTGGCTGTGCAGAAAGAGGCCTGTCTCCTGTCACAAACAGGCGCAGCTTCCCTACAGCACACAAGAGAATGGGGGCACAAGAGACACACACCAAGTCCCCACCTGTACCCAAGCCCAGGCAAAGACCTTGTCAGCAGTGACCTGTTGGACTTTCATACCGTACACTCACAACATTATGCCAACATGTCTCCAGAGTCTCCATCTCCATTCAAGTCTGAAGATGAGTTTAAGAAGTTTGACTATGAACCATTACGAGATGAAGATGATAAAATTATATTTACTGAGCAGGACTTATGGCCAGATGCAACAGATTCAATAATATCGTTGGCCTCAGAGGATACGACGGACGCCAGTCCCACTGTAAGAAAATATGCTATTGTAAAGAACACTTCACATTCTGAACTCAAAGACTTATCTCTGCCAGTAATGCTTCTTAATAGTGAAATGACTGTTGCCGATCTACTGAATAAGTCTTCCCCAAAACACTCAAAATCAGGTCTTGAGACGCTAGACATTGCTTCAACTACACCAGACCCAACAACGGACTCGTTCTCAATTCACCCAGATAAACCCACCAAGTCCAGAAACAACAATTATGAATCCCCTCCGCTAACCTTAGAAGATCTTAATAAAAACAAAAGTAACTCAGATTTTAGTTTTATTGACTCTGCTTCTGATGCTTCCCCATCTCCATCTGACATGATGACAGTGCATACCCTCAAAAGTTTAGGTGGCATTTTTCCTCAACCTCCACAAGATACTCCCATAGCATTATCTCATGAGCAGATGATGCTATATGCAGAAGATATGTTAATTTTTCAGAAGACTAGTAATATAGACGTCAACTCTGTTGTAAAAGTGAATTTACCAGAAGTCTCCTCGCTTTGTCAAGACAATTGTCAAGATGGAGGTTGTGAATTGAATACATCACGCAGAGATTCTGCAACAAATATGAAGAGCATGAGCATTTTTACGCCTGACAGTCTTAACATAGAGAGAGAGACTGTAGAATTAAAATACACTCAATCTCCAATGGATAGAAATGGCAACATTACAAAATCAAAGATAGACAGTTCAAAACTAGACCCTTCATGTCATGTTAGATCTTTTCCAGTTTCGCAACAGATGGAAATGCAACAGGAAGTTGCATGCAATAAACAGGAAGTGAGTCAGCCTCTGGCCAAACGAACCAATCCTGTCAATGAGTCTTCACCAAGGGGCACTAGTTCTCACAGAAGTCTCAAGGGAATGATACGAGAGCTCCATGGCAACAGTGGTGCAAATAGCCTTGGCAAAGGATTAGGTGAGAGCCCTCTTCACCAATCACCGTCTCCTGGGCAAATAATCTCAGAGAGCATTGAAGGACCGTTCTCATATCAACCCACCAAATCTCCTTTTTCCTCACCTTTGTCACCGAATAGAGAGACAACGCTCAAGGCAGCTACATTATTTGTTTCCTTGCAAAAAATAAACACAAATAGTTCCACTCAGTCAATTTCAAAAGAAAACTGCTTAACGGAACATTCCTCATCCAAATATGCTGGGACAATCAGCTTTGAAGACCTCCACGCCAAAGTAGCCCCGAACGTGAGAAGTCCCATGAGTGCCAGGTTAAGGCCTGGCATCACAGTGCATGCTTCCAACCCCTGTGCTTCCAACCCCTCCTCTGCTACCCCCTCCCTGGCAACTGAAACTAATGGCCAGGCTAAGCTGCCCCCCACCCCTGTCCCCCCCTCCATACACCACCCCCCGACCGTGAGGCCCAGTACCGGAGTCAGTGCCACCTTGGCTGTGGCCCCCTACACCTCTTCCTCCTTCTCCTCCTCTTCCTCCTACACCACTGCCCAGCCCTTGGTCGATGCACGGCACACACTTTTGCCCGAGGAGACACAGCCAGCTAGCAGCCTGCCCCGACAGGAGAGCAGGTGAGACTTCTCCTCACACTTAAGCTCTGCAGAGTGTACCCACTCAAACTCCTCTTGAGAAAATACAAATACCAGGTTGGGTTGCCAGTTTGAGTTACCAAACTGGGTTGCCAGGTTGTAGTCAACAATGGGATGACATAACTTGAAAATCTACATATTGTTAGACTGTATTCTCATTTTTCCAAACAAAAGACATTGATTTGGTTCCTTTGATTTAATCTTTTCAAGTAGCTTCCTTAAGAGGGGTTCTCTAAATTAATCAGTATATCTCCCCTGCCAGTACCACCTGCCCATGCAAACCCATTGGTTGCGACAGTGCATTGTTTTGTGAATTGCTTAATCTTTTATGTTGCTCATCTCACTTCTGTGTTGTTAATTTATGTGTCATACATTTGTGTTGCTGACTGTCCCATCACATCAAGGAGTCCACAATCAAAGTCATCATAATGAGAATCTCAGCCTAATCTTGATTAAACAACTGCTTTAGCTCTCTGTGCTGCCATTCTGACCATCTGTAAATTAAAGCAAAATGGAAGTGCCTTCCTTCACTCTCTCATTAGGTGTAGGGTGAAGTTGCCTCTATACGCTGATTTCCCCCACTAATGGTTAAGGTTAGGATTGGGGGAGGGTAAGCTGTTCCTAGATCTGTACCTAGGGGAAACTTCACTCTGAAGCCTGTCATTACTGATACGGCATACCTGCTCTGTGATATACACAAATCAGACAACATGAGCTCTTTTTACGCTCTCTTGCTGAAACCTGATGCTAAACACATTTTGTTATCATGTAGAGAACTGATTTGAGGTGTGTATTATATACTGAAAATTCTAAACCCAAGCCAGAGCATTGTTATGAATATTCCCACATACAATGCCAGTGCCTCATATTGTACTGTACTGATTTTAATGTGAAAATGTATATGTACACATAATCCAATGCAGTGAACCTTTGATGGTGATGTTTCCTCTGCAGCCCCCACCCAGTGAAGCCCTTGACCACCACAGCCAGCCAGGGGGAGAAGAAAGAGGGCCGGTCAGTTCTGGAAAAGCTGAAGTCTTCCATCCATCCAGGCCGCTCTGCCCAGCAGACACTGGCCGTGGCTGAGACTGAGAAGAAGATTGAGGTATGGAAAGGCCACAAACTCTGCGTTTAGATGGGCAGCCCAATTCTGATATTTTTTCCACTAATTGGTCTTTTGACCAATCACATCAGATCTTTTCACGTCAGCTCTTTTTCAGAGCGGATCTGATTGGTCAAAATACCAATTACTGAAAAAAAAATAGCAGAATTGGGCTGTCTGTCTAAACGCAGCCAAACTATCACTGCAGAAAAAAAACTGCATAGACCAGCATACATTTCAAGCTGGTCTATGCTGGTTTATGCTGGTTCATGGTGGTCAGTGCTGGTATGATGCTAGTCAAGCTGGTCTGACCAGCATGGTCTAATTGGTTCTTCTGGCAGACCAGTGTGGTCTAGCTGGTCAAGTTGGTCTGACCAGAATGGTCTGGCTGGTTATGCTGGCATACCAGCCTAAATTGTGTTTTTTATGGTGATTGGTATTTGCTGTATTGCTGGAGACTAGCCTTCACTGTGTTTTTGCTGGTGACCAGCCTTTGCTATGTTTTGGACACTGGTGACCAGCATAAGCTAAAGCAAAACCAGCATCAAGTCCCATTATGCTGGCTTGCAAACTGATGTTTAAATCCTATTGGAATTCAGCCAGAGTGGATTCCCACAATCTGCATTCAGAATGACTTGCAGGGTTAGAAAAATGAATGAATTAGACTAGCTAAACCATCTAAACTAGAACAACCATTTCAGTAATGGGTGCAATAAGTCCAACTAACAGATTGGATTAGTTTATAAAAATGTATGTTATTTATCAACATACCCCGCAGGCCGGGGGGCCCATGGGGGTCTTTTCTCTCAGCGTCATGGCAAAATATGTAGAAAAGTATGAGATTAGCTTTAAAACTGCACATTTTTCTCTCTGCCCCATGGTAATATGTGTAGAATTGCAGGAAATTCGCTTCGAAACAGCAACATTTTCTCTCAGCCTCATGGCAAAATGAAAAGTATGAGATTAGCTATACCTTGCTCACACCTACAGTATACCTTGCTGAGACCACGGGGCCCGTGAAACTGTGATACGTCACTGTCAATCAATGTACATGCAAAAACACAGATATTGACAGAAACAATTTTAAAATCTAACTGCAATAGAGCATGCTGGGAAATATCCTAATGATGGGCGGGGTTTTGCAGACCAGCAAAATTCTGATTACTTTTGAGTAGAGGTTGAACGATTTAGATTTTTCAACGCCGATACAAATACCGATTATTTGATGACCATAAAAAGCCGATACGGATTAATCGGCCATTTTTATATATATATATATATAAAAATTGCCCGATTAATCAGTATCAGCTTTTTATGGTCATCAAATAATCGGTATTTGTATCGGCTATATATATATATATATATATATATATATAGTAATAATGACAATTACAACAATACTGAATTAACAATGATGTCACGTCCTGACCATAGAAAGATGTTATTTTCTAGGGTAGAGTAGGTCAGGGCGTGACGGGGGGGTCTTTTCTATGTTTTCTATTTCTATGTTGTCAGGGTCTAGTTTTGTATTTTTATGTTGGGGTTTTGTTTGGGTTGATCTCCAATTAGAGGCAGCTGGTCCTCGTTGTCTCTAATTGGAGATCATACTTAAGTAGGGTTTTTTTCCACCTGGGTTTGTGGGAGATTATCTTTGAGTCAGTGTATGTTTCACCTCTGCATCACGGTTTGTTGTTTTTGTCATTCAGTTTATTTATATGTATTGCATAGTTTCACAGTGTAAATAAAATGTGGAACGACACACGCTGCACTTTGGTCCGCTCCTCCTTACTACAACCGTGACAAATTAACACTTTTATTTACATTTTATTTAATACAGAAATAAAATAAATTTAGTCTCAAATAAATAATGAAACATGTTCAATTTGGTTTAAATAATGCAAATACACAGTGTTGGAGAAGAGAAAAAAAAGTGCAATCTGGCCATGTAAAAAAGCTAACGTTTAAGTTCCTTGCTCAGAACATGAGAACATATGAAAGCTGGTGGTTCCTTTTAACATGAGTCTTCAATATTCCCAGTTAAGAAGTTTTAGGTTGTAGTTATTATAGGACTATTTCTCTCTATACCATTTGTATTTCATAGACCTTTGACTATTGGCTGTTCTTATAGGCACTATAGTATTGCCAGCCTAATCTCGGGAGTTGATAGGCTTGAAGTCATAAACAGAGCTGTGCTTCAAGCATTGCGAAAAAAGCTGCTGGCAAACAGAGGAAAGTGCTGTTTGAATGAATGCTTACGAGCCTGCTGCTGCCTACCACTGCTCAGTCAGACGGCTCTATCAAATCATAAACTTAATTATAATATAATAAACACAGGAATACGAGCCTTAGGTCATTAATATGGTCAAACCCGGAAAGAATCATTTCGAAAACAAAACGTTTATTCTTTCAGTGAAATACAGAACCGTTCCATATTTTATCGAATGGGTGGCAACCCTAAGTCTAAATATTGCTGTTACATTGCACAACCTTCAATGTTAATTATGTAAAATTCTGGCAAATTAATTACAGTCTTTGTTAGGAAGAAATGGTCTTCACACAGTTCGCAACGAGCCAGGCGACCCAAACTGCTGCATATACCCTGACTCTACTTACACTGAACGCAAGAGAAGTGACACAATTTCAGCAACCGCATTGATTAGTAGGACAAGCAAGTTAAACGAGTAATATCATCAACCATGTGTAGTTAACTAGTGATTATGTTAAGATTGATTGTTTTTTACAAGATAAGTTTGATTGTTTTTTACAAGATAAGTTTAATGCTAGCTAGCAATTTACCATGGCTCCTTGCTGCCTGCACTTGCGTAACAGGTGGTTAGCCTGCCTCGCAGTCTCCTCGTGGATTGCAATATAATCAGCCATAATCGGTGTCCAAAAATGCCTATTACCTATTGTTATGAAAACTTGAAAATCGTCCCTAATTAATCGGCCATTCCGATTAATCGGTCGACCTCTCCTTTGGAGTCAACCTCACTTGCAATTTGAACTCACAACGTCTTGGTAACTGGCGTAGCACACACCCCCGCAAGGCCTGTATTAGCAACACTAATACAGCCACAGTGCGATTTGTTTGTTTCAAATTAAGTAATTATTGTATTTTGTTGAATTTATACAGTGCATTCAGAAGGAATTCAGACCCCTTGACTTTTTTCACATTTTGTTACGTTACAGCCTTATTCTAAAATGGATTAAATAAATACAAATACTCCTCAATCTACAAACAATACCCCATAATGACGAAGTGAAAACAGGTTTTTTGTAACGGCTGTTGTAGTAATGAAACCAAGGTGCAGCGGAGGATGTGTGTTCATCTTAGAAATGTAATATGAAAAAGAGAACACTTTACAAAAATAAACCAAAGACGACAGCAAAACAGTGCTGTCAGGAAAAACTCTCAACAGAAAACAATCACCCACAAAACCCAAAGGAAAAACAGGCTACTGATGTGTGACTCCCAATCAGCAACAACAAACTACAGCTGTGCCTGATTGGGAGCCACACACGGCCAAACCAAAGAAACCAGTCAACATAGAAAAATGAACATAGAACCCCCACCCAATGTAACACCCTGGCCTAACCAAAATAAAGAACAAAAAACCCCTCTCTATGGCCAGGGCGTTACAGTACCCCCCCCCCCCCCAAAGGTGCGGACTCCGGCCGCAAAACCTGACTCTGAAGGGGAGGGTCCGGGTGGGCCTTCCTACGGCGGCGGCTCAGGTGCGGGACGTGGACTCCACTCCCCCCTCGGCTTCGCTCACTTAGGTGGCGCTCCTGGCTGCGCCGGAGGACTGGTGGGCGACCCTGGCTGCGCCCGGCTGGCGACCGACCCTGGCTGCGCCCGGCTGGTGACCGACCCTGGCTGCGCCCAGCTGGCAACCGACCCTGGCTGCGCCCGGCTGGCGGGCGACCCTGGCGGCTCCGGCGGCTCCGGGCTGGCGGGCGGCCCTGGCGCCCACCGAATGTAACACTCTGGCCTAACCAAAATAAAGAACAAAAAACCCCTCTCTATGGCCAGGACGTTACATTTTTAGATTGTTTGGTATATTTAAAAATAAAGAACAGAAATACCTCATTTACATTCGTATTCAGACTCTTTGCTATGAGACTCGAAATTGAACTAAGGTGCATCCTGTTTCCATTGATCATCCTAGAGATGTTTCTACAACTTGATTGCACCCACCTGTGGTAAATTCAATTGATTGGACATGATTTAGAAAGGCACACACCTGTCTATATAAGGTCCCACAGTTGACAGTGCATGTCAGAGCAAAAAAAACAAGCCATGAGGTTGAAGGAATTGTCCGTAGAGCGAGACAGGATTGTGTCGAGGCACAGACCTGGGAAAGGGTACCAAAATATTTCTGCACCATTGAAGGTCCCCAAGAACACAGAGGCCTCCATAATTCTTAAATGGAAGAAGTTTGAAACCACCGTGAGTTTTCCTAGAGATGAGCAATCTGGGGAGAAGGACCTTGGTGAGGGAGGTGGCCAAGAACCCGATGGTCACTGACAGAGCTCCAGAGTTCCTCTGTGGAGGTGGCAGAACCTTCCAGAAGGACAGCCATCTCTGCAGCACTCCACCAATCAGGCCTTCATGGTAGAGTAAAAGGCACATGACAGCCCATTTGGTTTGCCTTAAGGAACCTAAAGGACTCTCAGACCATGAGAAACCAAGATTGAACTCTTTGGCCTAAATCCTGGTAGCCGCGTCATGCTGTGGGGATGTTTTTCTGCGGTAGGGACTGGGAGACTAGTCAGGGTTGAGGGAAAGATGAAAGGAGCAAATTACAAAGAGATCCTTGAAGAAAACTTGCTCCAGAGCGCACAGGACCTCAGACTGTGTCACGTCCTGACCAGTAAAGGGGTTATTTGTTATTGTAGTTTGGTCAGGACGTGGCAGGGGTGTGTTTGTTTAGAGTGTTTCGGGATTTGTTGGGCTATGTTCTGTTTTGAGAGGGGTGTTTGTTTAGAGTGTTTCAGGGTTTGTTGGGCTATGTTCTATGTTAGTATATTTCTATGTTTATCTAGTATGTCTAGTTCTATGTTTAGTTAATGGGGTTGACCTTCAATTGGAAGCAGCTGCTCCTCGTTGCTTCTAATTGAAGGTCCTATTTAAGAGGGGTGTGTTTTCTATGGGATTTTGTGGGTAGTTGTTCCTTGTTTAGTGTTTGTGCACCTGACAGGACTGTTTCGTTTTGTTCTTTTTTTTTGTATACGTATTTATTTGTTTCTCCTTCTTCAAAATAAAAAGAAGATGAGTATACATATTTCCGCTGCGTTTTGGTCTAATCCTTACGACAACCGTGACAGACTGGGGCGAAGGTTCACCTTCCAACAGGTCAACGGCCCTAAGCACACAGCCAAGACAACGCAGGAGTAGCATCGGGACAAGTCTCTGAATGTCCTTGAGTGGCCCAGCCAGAGCCCGGACTTGAACACGATTGAATATCTCTGGAGAGACCTGAAAATAGCTGTGCAGCTCCCCATCCAACCTGACAGAACTTGAGAGGATCTGCAGAGAAGAATGGGAGAAACTCTCCAAATACAGGTGTGCCAAGCTTGTAGCAAAAGGACGCCTGCGGACCTGGCGTCCTTTCACTCCCTCCTCTCTACATTTTCCTCTTCTGTCTCTGCTGCTAAAGCCACTTTCTACCACTCTAAATTCCAAGCATCTGCCTCTAAACCTAGGAAGCTCTTTGCCACCTTCTCCTCCCTCCTGAATCCTCCTCCCCCTCCCCCCCCCTCCTCCCTCTCTGCGGATGACTTCGTCAACCATTTTGAAAAGAAGGTTGACGACATCCGATCCTCGTTTGCTAAGTCAAACGACACCGCTGGTCCTGCTCACACTGCCCTACCCTGTGCTTTGACCTCTTTCTCCCCTCTCTCTCCAGATGAAATCTCGCGTCTTGTGACGGCCGGCCGCCTAACAACCTGCCCGCTTGACCCTATCCCCTCCTCTCTTCTCCAGACCATTTCCGGAGACCTTCTCCCTTACCTCACCTCGCTCATCAACTCATCCTTGACCGCTGGCTACGTCCCTTCCATCTTCAAGAGAGTGAGAGTTGCACCACTTCTGAAAAAACCTACACTCGATCCCTCCGAAGTCAACAACTACAGACCAGTATCCCTTCTTTCTTTTCTCTCCAAAACTCTTGAACGTGCCGTCCTTGGCCAGCTCTCCTGCTATCTCTCTCAGAATGACCTTCTCGATCCAAATCAGTCAGGTTTCAAGGCTGGTCATTCAACTGAGACTGCTCTTCTCTGTGTCATGGAGGCTCTCCGCACTGCTAAAGCTAACTCTCTCTCCTCTGCTCTCATCCTCCTAGACCTATCTGCTGCCTTTGATACGGTGAACCATCAGATCCTCCTCTCCACCCTCTCCGAGTTGGGCATCTCCGGCGCGGCCCACGCTTGGATTGCGTCCTACCTGACAGGTCGCTCCTACCAGGTGGCGTGGCGAGAATCCGTCTCCGCACCACGTGCTCTCACCACTGGTGTCCCCCAGGGCTCTGTTCTAGGCCCTCTCCTATTCTCGCTATACACCAAGTCACTTGGCTCTGTCATATCCTCACATGGTCTCTCCTATCATTGCTATGCAGACGACACACAATTAATCTTCTCCTTTCCCCCTTCTGATAACCAGGTTGCGAATCGCATCTCTGCATGTCTGGCAGACATATCAGTGTGGATGACAGATCACCACCTCAAGCTGAACCTCGGCTTGACGGAGTTGCTCTTCCTCCCGGGGAAGGACTGCCCGTTCCATGATCTGGCCATCACGGTTGACAACTCCATTGTGTCCTCCTCCCAGAGTGCTAAGAACCTTGGCGTGACCCTGGACAACACCCTGTCGTTCTCTACTAACATCAAGGCGGTGACCCGATCCTGTAGGTTCATGCTCTACAACATTCGCAGAGTACGACCCTGCCTCACACAGGAAGCGGCGCAGGTCCTAATCCAGGCACTTGTCATCTCCCGTCTGGATTACTGCAACTCGCTGTTGGCTGGGCTCCCTGCCTGTGCCATTAACCTGTTAGGGCTAGGGGGCAGTATTTGCACGGCTGGATAAAAAAAATGTACCCGATTTAATCTGGTTACTAATCCTACCCAGTAACTAGAATATGCATATACTTATTATATATGGATAGAAAACACTCTAAAGTTTCTAAAACTGTTTGAATGGTGTCTGTGAGTATAACAGAACTCATTTGGCAGGCAAAACCCTGAGACATTTTCTGACAGGAAGTGGATACCTGATGTGTTGTATTACCTTTAAACCTATCCCATTGAAAAACACAGGGGCTGAGGAATATTTTGGCACTTCCTATTGCTTCCACTAGATGTCACCAGCCTTTACAAAGTGTTTTGAGTCTTCTGGAGGGAGATCTGACCGAACAAGAGCCATGGAACGATGATGGCCCATTAGACACCTGGCGCGCGAGTTCATGTTGGGTACCCTCGTTCCAATACGTTATAAAAGAGTATGCATTCGTCCACCTTGAATATTATTCATGTTCTGGTTAAAAAAGGCCCTAATGATTTATGCTATACAACGTTTGACATGTTTGAACGAACGTAAATATATTTTTTCCCCTCGTTCATGACGAGAAGTCCGGCTGGCTTAGATCATGTGCTAACAAGACGGAGATTTTTGGACATAAATGATGAGCTTTTTTGAACAAAACTACATTCGTTATGGACCTGTGATACCTGGAAGTGACATCTGATGAAGAGAATCAAAGGTAATGGATTATTTACATAGTATTTTCGATTTTAGATCTCCCCAACATGACGTCTAGTCTGTATCGCAACGCGTATTTTTCTGGGCGCAGTGCTCAGATTATTGCAAAGTGTGATTTCCCAGTAAGGTTATTTTTAAATCTGGCAAGTTGATTGCGTTCAAGAGATGTAAATCTATAATTCTTTAAATGACAATATAATATTTTACCAATGTTTTCTAATTTTAATTATTTAATTTGTGGTGTTGACTTGACTGCCGGTTATTGGAGGGAAACGATTTCCTCAACATCAATGCCATAGTAAAACGCTGTTTTTGGATATAAATATGAACTTGATAGAACTAAAAATGCATGCATTGTCTAACATAATGTCCTAGGAGTGTCATCTGATGGAGATTGTAAAAGGTTAGTGCATCATTTTAGCTGGTTTTATGGTTTTGGTGACCCTGTCTTTGAATTGACAAAACATTACACACAACTCTTGTAAATGTACTGTCCTAACATACTCTAAATTTATGCTTTCGCCGTAAAACCTTTTTGAAATCGTAAAACGTGGTTAGATTAAGGAGATGTTTATCTTTCAAAGGGTGTAAAATAGTTGTATGTTTGAAAAATTTGAATTTTGACATTTATTTGGTTTCAAATTTGCCGCTCTTGAAATGCACCTGCTGTTGATGGAGTGCACCACGGGTGGGACGCTAGCGTCCCACCTAGCCCATAGAGGTTAAACCCCTACAACTCATCCAGAACGCCGCAGCCCGTCTGGTGTTCAACCTTCCCAAGTTCTCTCACGTCACCCCGCTCCTCCGCTCTCTCCACTGGCTTCCTGTTGAAGCTCGCATCCGCTACAAGACCATGGTGCTTGCCTACGGAGCTGTGAGGGGAACGGCACCTCCGTACCTTCAGGCTCTGATCAGGCCCTACACCCAAACAAGGGCACTGCGTTCATCCACCTCTGGCCTGCTCGCCTCCCTACCTCTGAGGAAGCACAGTTCCCGCTCAGCCCAGTCAAAACTGTTCGCTGCTCTGGCACCCCAATGGTGGAACAAGCTCCCTCACGACGCCAGGACAGCGGAGTCAATCACCACCTTCCGGAGACACCTGAAACCCCACCTCTTTAAGGAATACCTAGGATAGGATAAAGTAATCCTTCTAACCCCCCCCCCCCCCTTAAAAGATTTAGATGCACTATTGTAAAGTGGTTGTTCCACTGGATATCATAAGGTGAATCCACCAATTTGTAAGTCGCTCTGGATAAGAGCGTCTGCTAAATGACTTATATGTAATGTAATGTAAATGTAAGAAGACTCAAGGCTGTAATCGCTGCCCAAGATGCTTCAACAAAGTACTGAGTAAAGGGTCTGAATACTTATGTAAATGTGTTATTTCAGTTTTTTATAAACATGTTTTTTACAAACCTGTTTTTGCTTTGCAATTATGGGGTATTGTGTGTAGACTGATGAGGGGGGAAAACTATTTCATCCATTTGAGAATGACGTAACAAAATGTGGAAAAAGTTAAGAGGTCTGAATACTTTCCGAATGCACTGTATAACATTCCGACCTTGTTTAGCATTATGTAGTCCAGATATGGCATGAATCCAATATTTGTGTACGTTTGAATCACTTTTTATTTTGGAAGGCGAAACGTCAGTCTATATGCTTAGCGGTTCATGTATTTTACTGTTAGCTGTGGCTAGGCTAGTGGGGGTCATTGTGGTCGATTGTGTAGCATTCGGTTACATTTATGATTATAGTCGTTAATCTGTTGTGATGTGTTGGACAAACATACAATTCGCTGGTTTTACATGCTAGACAGCATACCTTTTGCACTATTTGTAAGTGATTAGCCTTTATTTTGGTACAGATACTAATTCATTGAATCGCAGTAGCGACAAACTCAGCAAATAAAGAAACGTCCCTTTTTCAGGACCCTGTCTTTCAAAGATAATTCGTAAAAATCCCAATAACTTCACAGATCTTCATTGTAAAGGGTTTATACACTGTTTCCCATGCTTGTTCAATGAAGCATAAGCAATTAATGAACATGCACCTGTGGAACGGTCATTAAGACACTAACAGCTTACAGACGGTAGGCAATTAAGGTCACAGTTATGAAAACTTAGGACACTAAAGAGGCCTTTCTACTGACTCTGAAAAACACCAAAAGAAAGATGCCCACGGTCCCTGCTCATCTGCGTGAATGTGCCTTAGGCATGCTGCAAGGAGGCATGAAGACTGCAGATGTGGCCAGGGCAATAAATTGCAATGTCCGTACAGTGAGACGCCTAAGACAGCGCTACAGGGAGACAGGGCGGACAGCTGATCGTCCTCGCAGTGGCAGACCACATGTAACAACACCTGCACAGGATCGGTACATCCGAACATCACAGCTTCGGGACAGCTACAGGATGGTAATAACTGCCCGAGTTACACCAGGAACGCACAATCCCTCCATCAGTGCTCAGACTGTCCGCAATAGGCTGAGAGAGGCTGACTGGACTGAAGGCTTGTAGGCCTGTTGTAAGGCAGGTCCTCACCAGACGTCACCGGCAACAACGTCGCCTATGGGCACAAACCCACCATCGCTGGACCAGATAGGACTGGCAAAAAGTGCTCTCCACCCCTATAATATATATATTTTTTAATAAAAAAAAGTGCTCTTCACTGACGAGTTGCGGTTTTGTCTCACCAGGGGTGATGGTTGGATTCGCGTTTATCGTCAAAGGAATGAGCGTTACACCAAGGCCTGTATTCTGGATCAGGATCGATTTGGAGGTGGAGGGTCCATTATGATCTGGGGCGGCGTGTCACAGCATCATCTATAGAATAACTATCTTCAAAGTAATGACTCGGGACGTCGGGTTTGAAATGAAAGCTTCTTTTAGTAATAATACTGGTTCATGTTACATTTAACAACTTTAGATTCTACAAACAATAAAAGTAAGTTGCTAGCGAAAAGTCAGGATAATCGCTTGTCATAACTGGCGTGATCTCTCTCTACCTCCTGTCGCAAGGCATTCTGAAACTTGCAGTCAAAAGCGTAATCCAATACTAACCAATACAACACAATATGTATGTAGTTCTTTCAATCTCCAACACACAAATTCTAATACAATTACATATGTAGATAACTCTAATGAAAATATCTTTAGATACAGCTCAATGAATTAACTTAAACATTAACTCTGTAACCCATTAAAGTTACAATATCATCGGACTGAGCTTGTTGTCATTGCAGGCAATCTCAATGCTGTGCGTTACAGGGAAGACATCCTCCTCCCTCATGTGGTACCCTTCCTGCAGGCTCATCCTGACATGACCCTCCAGCATGACAATGCCACCAGCCATACGGCTCGTTCTGTGCGTGATTTCCTGCAAGACAGGAATGTCAGTGTTCTGCCATGGTCAGTGAAGAGCCCGGATCTCAATCCCATTGAGCACGCCTGGGACCTGTTGGATCGGAGGGTGAGGGCTAGGGCCTTTCCCCCCAGAAATGTCCGGGAACTTGCAGGTGCCTTGGTGGAAGAGTGGGGTAACATCTCCCAGTAAAAACTGGAATGTCTGGTGCAGTCCATGAGGAGGAGATGCACTGCAGTACTTAATGCAGCTGGTGGCCACACCAGATATAGACTGTTACTTTTGATTTTGACCCCCCTTTGTTCAGGGACACATTATTACATTTCTATTCGTCACATGTCTGTGGAACTTGTTCAGTTTATGTCTCAGTTGTTGAATCTTGCTATGTTCATACAAATATTTACACATGTTAAGTTTGCTGAAAATAAACGCAGTTGACAGTGAGAGGATGTTTCTTTTTTTGCTGAGTTTATGTACTGTTAATGTAATTGAACACAGGATATGAAGTACAGTTGAAGTAGGAAGTTTGCATACACATATGTTGGAGTCATTAAAACTCGTTTTTCAACCACTCCACAAATTTCTTGTTAACAAACTATAGTTTTGGCAAGTCGGTTAGGACATCTACTTTGTTCATGACACAAGTCATTTTTCCAACAATTGTTTACAGACAGATTATTTCACTTATAATTAGTTGTATCACAATTCCAGTGGGTTAGAAGTTTACATACACTAAGTTGACTGTGCCTTTAAACAGCTTGGAAAATTTCAGAAAATGTTGTCATGGCTTAAGAAGCTTCTGATAGCTTCTGAAGGTGTACCTTCAAACTCAGTGCCTCTTTGCTTGACATCATGTGAAAATCAAAAGAAATCAGCCAAGAACTGAGGAAAAAATTGTAGACCTCCACAAGTCTGGTTCAGCATTGGGAGCAATTTCTAAATGCCTGAAGGTACCACGTTCATCTGTACAAACAATAGTACGCAAGTATAAACACCATGGTACTGCGCAGCCGTCATACCGCTCAGGAAGGAGACGCGTTCTGTCTCCTAGAGATGAACGTACTTTGGTGCGAAAAGTGCAAATCAATCCCAGAACAACAGCAAAGGACCTTGTGAAGATGCTGGAGGAAACCGGTACAAAAGTATCTATATCCACAGTAAAACGAGTCCTATATCGACATAGCCTGAAAGGCCGCTCAGCAAGGAAGAAGACCCTGCTCCAAAACCACCATAAAAAAACAGACTACGGTTTGCAACTGCACATGGGGACAAACATCGTACTTTTTGGAAAAATGTCCTCTGATCTGATGAAACAAAAATAGAACTGTTTGGCCATAATGACCATCATTATGTTTGGAGGAAAAAGGGGGAGGCTTGCAAGCCGAAGAACACCATCCCAACCGTGAAGCACGGGGGTGGCAGCATCATGTTGTGGGGGTGCTTTGTTGCAGGAGGGACTGGTGCACTTCACAAAATATATGGCATCATGAGGCAGGAAAATGATGTGGATATATTGAAGCAACATCTCAAGACATCAGTCAGGAAGTTAAAGCTTGGTCACAAATGGGTCTTCCAAATGGACATACTTCCAAAATTGTGACAAAATGGCTTAAGGACAACAAAGTCAAGGTATTGGAGTGGCCATCAAAGCCCTGACCTCAATCCTATAGAACATTTGTGGGCAGAACTGAAAAAGCGTGTGCGAGCAAGGAGGCCTACAAACCTGACTCAGTTACACCAGCTCTGTCAGGAGAAATGGGCCAAAATTCACCCAACTTATTGTGGGAAGCTTGTGGAAGGCTACGTGAAACATTTGACCCAAGTTAAACTATTTAAAGTTAATGCTACCAAATACTAATTGAGTGCATGTAAACTTCTGACCCACTGGGATTGTGATGAAAGAAATAAAAGCTGAACTAAATCATTCTCTCTACTATTCTTGTGACATTTCACATTCTTAAAATAAAATGGTGATCCTAACTGACCTAAAACAGAGAATTTGTACTCGGATTAAATGTCAGGAATTGTTAAAAACTGTGTTTAAATGTATTTGTCTAAGTTGTATGTAACCTTCGACTTCAACTGTATGTGAATGCATTTTTTTTAAATATATTTTTCTATTGATAATGACAACTGTGAATTTATATTATTCTTCAAAGCAATTGTGATAAACCAGATAATTGACCCTTGACACTAATGAGAGAGTTTTTCCTGAAACCAGCCAACTTTCTCTTGTCTCATAATTTCTCCTGTTTTACAGAAAACATATGTTCTGTTTTCCTGGTCTCAATCCTGGGACCTTTAACAAATACATCATTAACATGATATTTATTTTTTATTACAGGAAATTTGCTTTAAAACTTTTCTCTCAACCTCATGGCAAAATGTGTAAAATAGCAGGAAATTACCTCTAAAACGACAGCATTTTCTCTTAGCCTCATAGCAAAATGTGTAAAATAGCATAAGATTAGCTATAAAACTGCACATTTTTCTCTCTGTCCCATAACATGTTGTTGTTATGATAATGTTATCTGGCTTAGGGCTGGCTAATGCTACCACACTTTCATGGATGTTACTCTGCACATATTGTGTAGACCTGTGCTGGATTTATGGCATTTTATGAGCTTTTTTTATATATTTTTTCTATTTTACTGATGATTTTGAACCCCTGCTCAGATGAAACCTGTCTCCTGGATGAAACAATTGATTAGTCACTCTCCCCCATCCTCACCTACAGGTATTCCTGGCTGGCTGTATAGCATATTTGAGCCAATGCAAACACAACACTATTCATGATTTTTAGTTTATTCGGTATACTGATTCACTTTTGAAAGAAATTCTGAACATGCTGCAGAGCAATTGTGGTCCCACAAGGGACCCTGTTTATGTACTGAACAAAAATATAAATGCAGCATGCAACAATTTCAAAAATTTCACTGAGTTACAGTTCATATAAGGAAACCAGTCAATTGAAATACATTCATTAGGTCCTAATCTATGGATTTCACGACAGGGAATACAGATACAGTGGTTCATCCTTTAAAATTTGCAGTGTACTGCGGCACAGCTTGCATGGTGCCGCAGAATTCTATGGCATGTTATTTAAATGTCAACCACTGTTACCGTTAATGCTAGTTAGTGCTAGTTTGACCACCAGAGGGCATCTTTGAGAAGCATTTGATAGCCTTCAATAGTGGCTGTACTAGAGAATTTCAAACCTTTTTTTGTAAGAACATAGTATGTGGGACTGATATTAGGAAATTTTGCTAAAATAATTTGATTAATATTATGGGGTTTCTTTTCCAATTCCCCGACGGGGTGGAAGGAGTAGGCTGTCCTTGTGTAACAGTATAGCTTCCGTCCATCTCCTCGCCCCAACCTGGGATTGAACCCAGGACCCTCTGCACACATCAACAACAGTCACCCACAAACCCATCACACCACAAAAGCCACAGCCCTTGCAGAGCAAGGGGAACAACTACTTCAGGTCGCAGAGCGAGTGACGTCACCCGATTGAAACGCTATTAGCGCGCACCACTACTAACTAACTAGCCATTTCACATTGGTTACACTTGTAAATAAGAATTTGTTCTTAACTGACTTGCCTAGTTAAATAAAGGTTACACTAAGAGCATAACATTTCTACACCATAATTGTAGTCTAACCAATACCCAAATAGAGATTCAGTGAAAATAAAAATCTCATTGATTTATCAAGACCATTCCCAATGCTTGTCTCAGAGCAGTGCGAAACGGTGCTAAAATAGTTGTAGGCTATTGCTTCAAATCCTATTGCTTTTAACTGCAATATGCTCTTTAAATAAATAAGACCTACACCACTTTTAGCAGCACATTACTCAACACTAGTGAGACTCATGTCGCCTACGGTAGGCCTAAAGTATATCGAAAAATATGACGTGACTCTCCGCCAATAATTACATATAGAGGATTGGAAGATATTTCTGTAGTAATTTGTTATGGATACATAACTAAATAAACATTGGCATTTGAAAGAGTATTTTTATCATTATTTTATTAACGAAAGCATAAAGATGCCATTATTAGTTACATTGTTTTAGTTTGAACGTGCAGACTGGCACTAAGAACAGCGGGAACGTTTCCCTAGTCAGCGCCATTATTAGTGCAATGCCCCTTAAAGTTTTGCTCTGTGCTACCCAGTGTGGCGGGGTGGTGTTCCACTCCCCCTCCCCCTTCCTCCTCCTCCCTGCCCCATGGGCTAGGTCTGTCTTCTGTGTGCGGCTCTGTGGCCCATCCCGTGCCTCTGTGCCTTGAACCTTGCGCACTTTCAGGGGATACAGCTGGAGAACTGCAAGGCAATCCCATTGTGCGCCACTCGGGAGCCATGACCAATTGTCCTGCTAATAACAGAGTTAATAATATATCTGTGAGAATATCCAAGGGGCTTTTATGTAATTCAAAATTAATAATAATAATTGCTTTGTTTAAAAAATAATACTTTGGAAATGATTTCATTTTCAAATAACATAAAATGAGCGAGAAAAGGTCATTCTTGAACACGGGGTGAGACATTGTTGCTAATTTGTAAATAAAACCAGTTTGTTATTTAGAATTATTTATTTCTGATTTTAGAGGGAGAGGAACCAGCATCTGTAGCAACACAGTTTGCAGTGTCTTAGACCGTTGCACCACTCAGGCGCTGTACATGTGACTGGTCGGGAGTGGGCTACAGTACTACAGTAAGAGCAAAATAATCCTAACAAAATAAAATAATAAAAACCTTAGTGTAACAATCAGTTTTAGTATCAGTTCCTATTGAGGTATATGTCACCCATTCATTGTCAGTTAGAGACACAGTAGGACCCAAAAGCATAATCAGTGCTCTAACTCCCCCTTGCGCTGGTCTGGTGCAATGAAGTGGTGACACAGGGTACTGTACTAAACCACAAATTACCTCTAAATCGTGCAGCATAATCGCAAAACTTTTAGTGGAGCAACCACTGTATGCATCTGTTGGTCACAGATACCTTTAAAAAATAAGGTAGTGGCGTGGATCAGAAAAACAGTCATTATCTGGTGTGACCACCATTTGCCTCATGCAGCTCGACACATCTCCTTTGCATAGAGTTGATCAGGCTGTTGATTGCAGCCTGTGGAATGTTGTCCCACTCCTTTTCAATGGCTGTGCGAAGTTTCTGGATATTGACGGGAACTGAAACATGCTGTCGTACACGTCGATCCAGAGCATCCCAATGGGTGACGTGCCTGGTGAGTATGCAGGCCATGGAAAAATACATTTTCAGCTTCCAGGAATTGTTTACAGATCTTTGTGATACGGGGCCATGCATTATCATGCTGAAACATGAGGTGATGGCTGCAGATGTATGGCACGACAATGGGTCTTAGGATCTCGTCATGGTATCTCTGTGCATTCAAATTGCCATTGATAAAATGCAATTGTGTTCGTTGTCCGTAGTTTATGCCTGCCCATACCATAACCCATTATTGACTGTACGTTTGTTCATCCCATGTGTAACTCTGTTGTTGTTTTTGTCGCACTGCTTTGCTTTATCTTGGCCAGGTCGCAGTTGTAAATGAGAACTTGTTCTCAACTGGGTTACCTGGTTAAATAAATGTGAAATAAAGAAAAAATATATTTAAAAAAAACACCGCCACCATGGGGCACTTTGTTCACAACGTTTACATCATGTAAACAAATTTGTGCACAACATTTGAGTGAAATAAGCGTTGGGTGTGTGTATAGAACATTTTATTTCAGCTCATTAAATATGTAACCAACACTTTATATGCCCCGTTTATATTTGTTCAGTATAGAAACAGTATCCACACATTACAAATGAATCATTGAATATAGTAAAGAATAAAAAGTCCATGAATTCACATAATGAAACATTATTGTCTACTTTGGGATAACTGGGCAGTTCAAAATTCTATGGAAAAGGTTTTGGTCATGTTCTATTACCTGACAGCAATATATTTAATTAATTGGGTCCCTCCTCTTGTTAATCTGTGTTTCCCCATTCTATGTCACAGATCCAGTCAGATCCAGTTCAGTGATTACTTCAAGATATGAATGAATGACGTATTCTCAAAGTATTCATACAGGGCCTGTGTTTGTCTTCTCAGGAATCGTTAGCAGACAGCTCTGCCCAGTACGAGCAGCTGACAAACATGGAGCTGATTTCCCTTCTGCTGCAGCAGGAGATGGATATGGAGAAGCAGCAGGTGGCCTCCGACCAGCAGGCGGCGATGCTGGAGAAACACGAGGCGGAGCTGAAGAAGATCAAGGCACAGGTGCGCGACCTAGAGGACTACATCGACAAGCTGCTGGTCCAGATCATGGAGCAGACACCCACACTCCTCCAAGTGCGCTCCCGGCACAAGTGACCACTAGTGCTAGTGTGTGCACTTATAATCAGTCTAATATAGGGCCATGGTCACCATCAAACCTTGGTCCTAGAGAGCTCCTAGGATGAGCAGACTATTGTTCCAGCTCAGTCCCTATAATAGTGCATTTAACTAGATTTGGTGGTCAGTTGTTTAGTCAATCAGGTGTTATAGTGCAGGGCATGAAACAAAAGCCTGCACATCCAAGTAGTTCTTGCGGACCAGGGTTGGTTACCAATGTTCCAGGGTCAGGTGTAGTCAAACACATCCCTAAGCAAATACTAAATCTCACAACCATCCAGGTTTCACTGCTGATACCCTGCCCTGTTGATATAGACACAATATTACCCATGTGCATGCTTGCTATTGCTTTATACTCGCTACTTAGGATAAGGAAAGTGACAGCTTTTATCAAATGTACTGCAAGAATTCTTTTAAATGTGCATTGATGAAGAATATAGAAAATGTCTTCCTATTCATAAAGTGTACAGTAAATGTAATATTCAGTGGTATAAATTGTTCTTACGTGATATGACATTGCCTCAAATTCAGAAAACATTGAAGTGTTTGAATTAGTATAATAATGACCCAAATTGTCTTCATCATGGTAAATACTGTCATTATTTGGCATAAGACTCAAAAACAGACTGACCCGAGGAGACTTACACTGAACTTAAATTTGTTTACATGGAGAAATGTGAGCTTCAGCTAGTGTCATGTTGTGTTAATTATTATAAAAAATATATAAAAATTAAAATGCATGAAGACAGATGTCTTAAGCAGACTGCTTTGAAGGAAATTCCGCTGAACTCAAATTTGTTAAAATGGAGAAAGATTAACTTGAGCTAGTGTCATATTTTGTAAATGATTATAAATATATATATATATATATATGTATATATATATATATATATGTATATATATATGTATATATGTATATATATATATGTATGTATATATATATATATATATATATGTATGTATATATATATATATATATATATATATATATGTATGTATATATATATATATATATATATGTATGTATATATATATATATATATATATATGTATATATATATATATATATATGTATATATATGTATATGTATATATATATATATGTATGTATATATATATATATATATATATATGTATATGTATATGTGTGTGTGTGAAAATAATATATAGGAAAACCACGTGAAAATATATACAAACATTTGGTAAGAGAACAATGATTTCTTATACGAAGCTGCTGTATGAAAAGCCAAAACTAACAAGCGCTAATGATTTTTTTCTCCTATTTAAGAAAAATATTAATAATTAATTTTGCAACATATGCAACGCATGACACCTTTCTCTCAACATGAATTTGAGAATATATGTAAGTTGAAATATCCTCGGCTTTGATATAATTTACTATTCATTGATGAAGTGTTTGCAAAGAATAAAGTGAGAAATGTTCACGTGATAAGGTAGGTACTACAATGAATTCAAAGGCATTGATTTATGCTAAGTTAGGTATATTTTCACATTTTGGTTTAATTTGCAAAGAGAATGTATACAATTACAGATATTTTTTGGCCAAATCATTTTTTATATGACATTGCTTGTATTATGGTATTATTTAGTACAGTACGTCAATACAGTACTATAATTTAAATGCTATTCATGACCTAAGCACTGTAACATGTAAAATAAAGAAAATTGCTTATCAAATGATTCATACTTTTTTTATCCTCAAACTTGTTTACATTATACTTCTACGTCCTTATGCATGAGTAGTCTAAATATTGTGAAAGTCCAAGCTGCCCTTGTTTTCACAGTCCATATATAATGAAAGGAATGCTGATTGCTCACAGTATAATATTATGCTGACAATTAAGTATTGCAAATGTCTTCTTTCTAATGGCAACATTACTTTCTCTCCACTGCAGGGCACTGCTATGTCTGCTTAGTATTGATTTCCACTCCCCTTGTTCCATTTTGGTTTGAGCACGTTATCAAAATGAACGTACAGTAGGAATCTGCATGCTGTTTTACCCCATGCCCTGTGACTTCCATCACTTCCATCCAAACTCGGCAGGAAAAGCTCTATGAGATACAATATCATTCATTTCCCCCAGTAATTACATGTACAGGTAACTGCCAAAATAATGGAAATACTTGTAGAATCTATGCCAATGTGCATTGAAGCTGTTCTGGCTCTTGGTGGTCCAATGCTCAATTAAAGAGACATTATGTTTGCGTTTCCTTTATTTTGACAGTTACCTGTATGTCTCAGAGTATAAAAGAAGCCATTTAGATGTGAATTTCTGAAGAATAAAACAGGTTCACATAATCTAATATCAGTTTAGTATCAGTTTACGCATAGTACATTTTTCTTCATTGGCTGTTTGCTCCCAACTCATAGGAATCCCCACCCAGTTGACTACTTTAAAATGTTTGAAGCCCTCAGTGGCAATCTCCATGCCAAAATGGGCTATATTCATGATGACTCCTCTCTCTCAATGACAAGAGGCACAACTCCGATATTTTCAAAATTCCCCAAATGTAATGTGCATCAGCTTATATCATTTGTAACAACCTAACAATTACGAAACTTATATTCGATCAAATAAGCCTCACATACTGTAGCAAATTAGCAATTCTATTTTTTGTGGAGCAAATTCTCATTGACCGCCATACAAAATCTCCTTACTTCATGTGTCACGTCCTGGCCAGTATAAGGGTTAATTGTTATTGTAGTTTGGTCAGGACGTGGCAGAGGGTATTTGTTTTATGTGGTCCGGGGTGGTGTTTTGGTAAAAGGGTGTTTGATTTAGTATTTCCGAGTTTTTGGTTTATGGTCTATGTTTATGTATTTCTATGTGTTGTCTAGTAAGTGTGTTTCTATGTGGAGTTAATTGGGGTGGACTTCCAATTGAAGGCAGCTGTGTGGTGTTGCCTTTGATTGGAAGTCCTATATTAGTTGGGTGTGTTTGTCTGTGTGTTTGTGGGAAATTGTTCTGTGTTAGCCTTGTGCCTTGCCAGACTGTCAGTGGATCGTTCGTTTTGTTGTTTTTGTTCATTTTGAACATTTATTTAAATCAAAACAAACACAGTCCTGCTGCATTTTGGTCCTCCTTCACCGACGATAGCCGTGACAGAATTTCCCACCAAACCAGGACCAAGCAGCAGAGGAAGGAGCAGTGGGATTTTGAGTTGGACTATGGTGAGAGATGGACTTGGGAGGAGATCTTGAAGGGAGAAGGCTCCTACACTTGGGAGGAGATCCAAGCCGGAAAAGATCGCCTTCCATGGGGACAGGTAGTAAGAGAGAGAGAGGAAAGGCGAAAGGCTGGTATGGACCGGGAACGTTTCCGAGGAACACGACTGGCGTTGAAGCACGAGAGGCACCCCCAATACATTTTTTTGGGGGGGCACACGGGTAGTTTGGCTAGGCATAGGAAGAGCCGGAAGCCAGCTACCCGTAGTTATATGGAGGAGCGTATGAGGTGGAGAGCGCCATGTTTCGCTGAGGAGCGCACTATCTCACCCATACGCACGCACAGTCCGGTGCGCGTTATTCCAGCCCCTCGCAGGTGCCGTGCTAGAGCGGCATCCAGCCTGGTAGGAGGATGTCTGCGCAGCGCATCTGGCCGCCGGTACGCCTCCGAGGACCAGGCTACCCAACTCCCGCTCTACGCACGGCTACCATCAGGCCCCTGCACAGCCCAGTCTGCCCTGTACAAGCACCCCGCTCGTACAGGGCTACTAGTTCCATCCAGCCAAGATGGGTTGTGCAGGAGGTAAGATCAAGACCGACTGTGCGCCTCCATAGCCCTGGGTTTCCAGCTCTTGTCTCTCGTGCGGACCCGGAAGTGCGTCAACCCAGTCCGACTCGTCCTGTTCCCGCTCCCCGCACTAGCCTGGAGGTGCGTGTTCCCAATCTGGTACGCCCAGTACCAGCACCACGCACCAGGCTTCAAGTGCGTAAACCCAGCCTCGCCAGTCAACAGTCGCCAGAGCTGCCCGCCAGTCAACAGTCGCCAGAGCTGCCCGCCAGTCAGTCAACAGTCGCCAGAGCTGCCCGCCAGTCAGTCAACAGTCGCCAGAGCTGCCCGCCAGTCAGTCAACAGTCGCCAGAGCTGCCCGCCAGTCAGTCAACAGTCGCCAGAGCTGCCCGCCAGTCAGTCAACAGTCGCCAGAGCTGCCCGCCAGTCAGTCAACAGTCGCCAGAGCTGCCCGCCCGCCAGTCAACAGTCGCCAGAGCTGCCCGCCCGCCAGTCAACAGTCGCCAGAGCGGCCCGCCCGCCAGTCAACAGTCGCCAGAGCGGCCCGCCCGCCCCGAGCTGCCCGCCCGCCCCGAGCTGCCGGAGCGGCCCGCCCGCCCCGAGCTGCCGGACCGGCCAGACCGCCCCGAGCTGCCAGACTGCCCAGAACGGCCAGAACCGGAGCCACCTCCAGATATAGGTGGGTTGGGGAGGGGGGGTGTAGCACAGTGCCGTCGTTGACGGCAGCCACCCTCCCTTCCCTCCCTTTAGTAGGGGGGAATTGTAGTTTTGTTTGGGGTTGTTTTTTTTTTTATATATTTTTTTTTATTGTGCTTCCGGGGTTAGCACCTTTAAGGGGGGGGTACTGTCACGTCCTGGCCAGTATAAGGGTTAATTGTTATTGTAGTTTGGTCAGGACGTGGCAGAGGGTGTTCGTTTTATGTGGTCCGGGGTGGTGTTTTGGTAAAAGGGTGTTTGATTTAGTATTTCCGGGTTTATGGTCTATGTTTATGTATTTCTATGTGTAGTCTAGTAAGTGTGTTTCTATGTGGAGTTAATTGGGGTGGACTTCCAATTGAAGGCAGCTGTGTGGTGTTGCCTTTGATTGGAAGTCCTATATTAGTTGGGTGGGTTTGTCTGTGTGTTTGTGGGAAATTGTTCTGTGTTAGCCTTGTGCCTTGCCAGACTGTCAGTGGATCGTTCGTTTTCTTGTTTGTTGTTTTTGTGTTCGTTTTGATTTAAATAAATGTTCAAAATGAACAAACACAGTCCTGCTGCATTTTGGTCCTCCTTCACCGACGATAGCCGTGACATCATGTTTATTTTCGGAGACACTCTTTTCACGCCATTTTGCCCGGTGGGCGGTGATATCCACCAACATTTTGAACACTTTTAGAACACGGAAGCCAATGCGGAAACTATGGATACAACTTCCGTACCTATACATCCTGACAAAATACACCATATTACTGACCTGATAATGTGACTGGACCTTGTGGGCTAAACATTTGAGAAAACCCCATAAATGACCCAAATGGTTGCTCTATCAGGCAGGCTTTGGGGCGGTTATTCAAATGGCATAGGCTATTCACTGCAATGTAAAGCCTAGAATATAGTTTTGAACTAACTTGAAAACAATTCTAAACAACATGGTACATTTTTTTGTCCCTAAAAAACTGAAACAATATCACAAGCTTTTTGAGCTGAGTACCCAGGGACTGGGAGGGAGCGCACTCAGCACAGCCTTATGAGCACAGTGTAGGCTACCTATAGTTGCAACCTGGTCTCATAGATGACATAACATAGTAAATGTAAATCCAGAACAACAAAATGTTATGTTACGTTTGGTATGGTTACATAAGACGGAGGGGTGGATGCATGGGTGTTTGTATAATATGAACGTCTATCAACTCAAAGGTTGTGAGTTCAAATCTCATATTTAGTATTTTCACTAATTAGCAACTTGGCATCAGTTGCTGGGACCTCTATCTGTCCAGTGATCCAGCCGACCAAGGCCGGGTCTGAGGAGCTGCTTGGCGTAGCAATCATTGAGAGAGGACATCCGTTCTGTATGTGAATCCATGATAACAATGACAGAGAAATCAGATTATCTCGAGGGACAATCAAGGTGGAACATGGTTGTGGCCAGAATTGCAGAATCTCCAGATGGAAACTGAAGATGGACCACAGGAAGATTGAGGTGGAGTACGCCCACAAGACTGGAAAACCCACCACCGGCCCAGGTGACAGGCCCGATAATGGTCACGTTCCTGAGGTTCAAGGACAAGGTAGCTGTTCTGGAAAGAGCCAATAACTTCAGAGGAACGTAAATCATATATCCTGAACATCTATCCTGAAGCTGTGCGCCAGAAGAAAGAACTTATCCCAGCCATGCAAGCTGCCAGAACGTGTGAGGACATTGCTTACATCTGCTATGACAGGCTCATTGTTCACCATCCCTCTCAAAAGCCTGGAAGGGATGAGAGAGTGTCAACCCTGCAGCACACACACACACCAACTGATTAATGCACTGCTGAATGTATATGTTTTCTCTTGCTTTGTTTGCTCTTTTCCATATTATGATCATCTCTGATAAGGTACACAGGAAAGGGCTGAAAATAGCCCATATTAATATATGTAGCCTTAGAAATAAGGTTAATGAAATCAATTACTTGCTAACATCAGATAACATTCATATATTAGCCATTTTTGAGACTCACTTAGGTAATTCATGATACAGTATTTCATGATACAGTAATTCATAGTAAATGTAAATCCAGAACAACAAAATTTGTATAATGTTACGTTTGGTATGGTTACATAAGACAGATGGTTATTTAGAGGGGTGGATGCATGGGTGTTTGTATAATATGAACGTCTATCTCTCTCAATGATTGCAGTAGCAATACAAGGATATGACATTTATAGAAGAGACAGGAGATTCTTTGACTGACGGCGACAGAGAAGATGACTGACGTTTTACGTGCTCCTAACCAATTGTGTTTTTATGTTTGTTTTTTTCCGTTGTCTGTAACTTATTTTTGAACTTATTTTGTAAATAATGTTGCTGCTACTGTCTCTTACGACCAAAAATAACTTCTGGACATCGGAACAGCGATTACTGACCACGAATTGGCAGAAGCTTTTTTTCCTTTAACGAGTCCAACGAGCCCGATGTGAACGACATACTGCTTTCCCCAGGAACAGGCCCAAATCCCTGTCATATGCGTGAAGAGACGACGGAGAAAAAGAGGACGGAGGTTAGGCTTCCTTCTGAGAATTTGTAGGCAATCGAATAAACCCCCCCGTCTTCCATTCTACTAGCTAACGTACAATCATTGGAAAATAAAATGCACAACCTACGAGGAAGATTAAACTACCAATGGAATATTAAAAACTGTAATATCTTATGCTTCATGGAGTCGGGGCTGTACAATGACATTGCCTAGTTAAATAAAGGTTAAATAAGAACATATAAATAAATTATCAACATACAGCTGGTTATACGCTGTATCGGCACAATAAAACAGCGGCATCTGGTAAGACAAGGGGTGGCGGACTATGCATATATGTAAACAACAGCTGGTGCACGATATCTAAGGAAGTCTCAAGGTTTTGCTCGCCTGAGGTAGAGCATCTCATGATGAGCTGTAGACCACACTATCTACCTAGAGAGTTTTCATCTGTATTTTTCGTAGCTGTCTACATCACACCACAGACCGATGCTGGCACTAAGACTGCACTCAATGAGCTGTATTCCGCCATAAGCAAACAGAAAAACGTTCATCCAGAGGCGGCACGCCTATTGGCCGGGGACTTTAATGCAGGGAACTTAAATCTGTTTTACCAAATGTATTATCAGCATGTTAAATGTGCAACCAGAGGGGAAAAAAAATCTAGACCACCTTTACTCCACACACAGAAACGTGTACAAAGCTCTCCCTCCATTTGGCAAATCTGACCATAATTCATTGGCTTCATCAATAAGTGCATCGATGATGTTGTCCACACAGTGACCGTGCGAACATACCCCAACCAGAAGCCATGGATTACAGGCAAAGTCCGCACTGAGCTAAAGGCTAGAGCTGCCGCTTTGAAGGAGCGGGACTCTAACCCGGAAGCTTATATGAAATCCCGCTATGCCCTCTGACAAACCATCAAACAGGCAAAGTGTCAATATAGGACTAAGATCGAATCGTACTACACTGGCAACGATGAACGTCGGATGTGGCAGGGCTTGAAAACCATTACAGACTACAAAAGAGAAACACAGCCAAGAGCTGTCAAGTGACACGAGCGTACCAGACGAGTTAAACTACTTCTATGCTCGCTTCGAGGCAAATAACACTGAAACATGCATGAGAGGACAAGCTGTTCCAGACGACTGTGTGAACACGCTCTCCGCAGCAGATGTGAGTAAGACCTTTAAACAGGTCAACATTCACAAGGCCACAGGGCTAGACAGATTACCAGGAAGTGTACTGCGAGCATGCGCTGACCAACTGGCAAGGGTCTTCACTGACATTTTCAACCTCTCCCTGTCTGAGTCTGCAATACCAACATGTTTCAAGCAGACCACCAAAGTCCCTGTGCCCAAGAACACTAAGGTAACCTGCCTAAATGACTACCGACCCGTAGCATTCATGTCTGTAGCCATGAAATGCTTTGAAAGGCTGGTCATGGCTCACATCAGCACAATTATCCCAGAAACCCTAGACCCACTCCAATTTGCATATCGCACCAACAAATCCACAGATGATGCAATCTCTGTTGAACTCCACACTGCCCTTTCACACCTGGACAAAAGGAACACCTATGTGAGAATGCTATTCATTGACTACAGCTCAGCATTCAACACCATAGTACCCTCAAAGCTCATCACTAAGTTAAGGACCCTGGGACTAAACACCTCCCTCTGTAACTGGATCCTGGTCTTCCTGATGGGCCGCCCCCAGGTGGTAAGGGTAGGTAACAACACATCCGCCACGCAAATCCTCAACACGGGAGCCCCTCAGTGGTGCGTGCTCAGTCCCCTCCTGTACTCCCTGTTCACTCATGACTGCACGGCCAGGCACAACTCCAACACCATCATTAAGTTTGCTGATGACAACAATGGTAGGCCTGATCACCGACAACGATGAGACAGCCTATAGGGAGGTCAGAGACCTGACCGTGTGGTGCAAGGACAACAACCTCTCCCTCAACTTGATCAAGACAAAGGAGATGTTTGTGGAGTACAGGAAAAGGAAGACCAAGAACGCCCCCATTCTCATCGATGGGGCTGTAGCGGAGCAGGTTGAGAGCTTCAAGTTCCTTGGCGTCCACGTCACCAACAAACTTACATGGTCCAAACACACCAAGACAGTTGTGAAATGGGCACGACAAAACCTATTCCCCTCAAAAGATTTTACAGCTGCACCGTCGAGAGCATGCTGACGGGTTGCATCACTGCCTGGTATGGCAACTGCTCGGCTTCTGAATGCAAGGCACTACAGAGAGTAGTGCGTACGGCCCAGTACATCACTGAGGCCAAGCTTCCTGCCATCCAGGGCCTCTATACCAGGCAGAGTCAGATGAAGGCCCTAAAAATGGTCAAAGACTCCAGCCACCCTAGTCATCGACTGTTCTCTCTGCTACCGCACGGCAAGCAATACTAGAGCGCCAAGTCTAGGTCCAAGAGGCTTCTAAACAGCTTCTACCCCCAAGCCATAAGACTCCTGAACAGCTAATCAAACGGCTACCCAGACTATTTGCATTGCCCCCACCCCTTTACGCTGCTGCTACTCTCTGTTTATTATCTATGCATAGTCACTTTAAAAACTCTACCTACATGTACATATTACCTCAATTACCTCGACTAACCGGTACCCCCGCACATTGACTCTGTACCGGTACTCCCTGTATATATCCCCGCTATTGTTATTTTACTGATGCTCTTTAATTATTTGTAACTTTTTTCTTCTTCTTTGTTTTAGGTATTTTCTTATAACTGCATTGTTGGTTATTAAGGGCTTGTAAGTAAGCATTTCACTGTAACTGTCTACAACTGTTGTTTTTGGCGCATGTGACAAGTAACATTTAACTTGATTTGATTGGGAGTCCAATAGGGAGGCAGACAATTTGCCCAACGTCGTCCGGGTTTGGCCAGGGTAGGCCGTCATTGTAAATAAGAATTTTTCTTAACCGACTTGCCTGGTTAAATAAAGGTTAAATAAAACATTTAAAAAAAATATTAAGATGGAGTACCTCCGATCGTGGATTTGCTACCAACAGGACATCGGAACTGCGATATTCTTTGCTTTTCAGAAACATGGCTCTCGGACAAGATAAACCCCCCCCCCCCCCCCCCCCCCTTTTTGTGTGCATGTCTGGCACTATAACATGTGTGTGTTCTTGTATGTGTTTATTTGAATGAGTGTGTGTGTGTGTAATATGCATGTGTACAAACACCTGCACGGCATCAGCCTCAGGCAAACCTGCATTAGTTGTAAAAACATTGCCACTTAGTGTCATTCAAATGTACTTTTTATTATGATTTATTTTGACTTTTAAATTATTTTTTAAAAACTTTTATCTTTGGCCATTATTCTATCTCTCGCACATGTCTCCAATTCCACATACCAACCCTCAGCTTCCCTCATCTATCTCTGCTGGCCACCCACTTCGGGTTTCTACGCAACACATATCTTTCAACTATACTGTGATGTTTAATGTACAATTTCAATCTATCTAATCAAATAGAATCCACAGATTTCGAGTTGAAGATAAATACTTTTACTAAGAGTATTAGTAATTGACTGACCTGGTCTCTCCAGATCTCCTAACAATACTATTTCTAGGGTCAATTTTAGATCAATGCTATCCATTTTCAGCCATTCCTGAACCTGCGACCAGAAACAGGCTACCTGAGGGCAATACCAAAATAAATGGTGTATTGATTCTGTATCCTCACAACAAAATCTGCAGAGCTTCGATGATTTCATGCCCCAAATATTCAACATTTTGTTGGTGGCAAGAATTCTATATAATAATTTTAGCTGAAAAGCACGAAGTCTTGCATTGTTTAATATATCAACTCATACACCCTGTACCATGGAATCGGTACATCAAAAATCTCTTCCCAACTATTTTGCAATCTGTATGGCACAGTTGTCAACATCCTGGTCCTCAAATGAAACTGGTATACTTTCCTATTTATGCTATTTTTATTCCTCTGTCAGTTTTGATCCTTTATATTGGGCAGACAGACCAGTTCCCTACCTCCTCCCACTGCCACCCACCTCCTCCATTTTTGGGGCAATGCTGTAATCAATTGGTTGTACTCTTGGATTGAGCAGACCTTTCCGTACAATTCTGATAACTCCATGAAGGACATAACTCTACTATTCCAATTTACAATATCATTTAAGAACAAAATACCCTTTTCAAACATCTTTCCCATAAATACAGGTATTTTATCAACCAGCACATTTGAGTTCAGCCATAATATTTGTTCTATCTTTTCAGGGGGATGAAATTGAAAATGTAGCCAGCTCTGCAATGCTTGTTTGAAAAAGAGAGAGACTTTGAAAAAAGTATAATTTTCAATTAATCGAAAATGAGACATGGCAATCTGCACAAAGGCAAAAAGGACATTTTTAAACAATGGATGAGCTTTTCTTAGTAATATACTTGAGAACCATCTAGGGTTCAAATAAAACTTTTGAATGAGTGAAGCTTTTAGAGAGAGGTTTAGTGCTTTTATATTTAATAATCTCAACCCACCCAATTCATATTCATTATATAGATAGGCACGTTTTATTTTGTCTAGTTTAGTGTCCCAGATAAAGCAAAATGTTTTTTGCTCATATGATTTGAAAAACGAAACATCAGGAGTAGGCAGCGCCATAAGTAAGTGCGTAAACTGAGATATGACTAAGGAGTTAATCAGGGCAATTTTTCCATAAATAGACACGTATTTACCACTCCATGGTAGCAGGATCTTGTCTATTTTTACAAGTTTTCTATTGAAATTCATGGTGGAGAGCTAATTTATATCTTTTGTGATATGAATACCGAGTATGTCTACTTCACCATCAGCCCATTTTATAGGTAAACTGCAGGGTAATGTAAAAGTTGTATTTTTTAAGGATCCAATATGTAATATTGTACACTTATCATAATTAGGTTTTAGTCCAGAGAGTACAGAAAGGTAATCTAGATCTTTAATGAGACATTGCAGGGATCTAGCTTGTGGACTTAATATAAAACTTGAGTCATCGGCATACATGGACAGCTTTGTTTTTAAGCCTTGGATTTCTAATCCTCTAATGTTGTTATTGGGTCTGATTTTAATAGCTAGCATTTTGATGGCCATAACAAAAAGATATGGTGACAGAGGACACCCTTGTTTAACCCCTCTTGACAATTAAAAACTCTGAGAAGTAGCCGTTATTTATTATTTTACTCCTGGGGTTGCTATACATTATTTTTACCCATTTTATAAGAGAATTACCGAAATTGAAAAAAATCCAGGCATTTATAAATAAAATCCAGTCTTACTTTATCAAATGCCTTTTCAAAATCCGCTATAAATACCATTCCTGGCTTCTTATATGTTTCATGATGTTCTATTATTTCTAGTAGTTGTCATATATTATCTCCAATGTATTGTGCATGTAAAAAACCTGTCTGATCAGGATGAACAATACCTGGTAAAACCCTTTTCATTCTGAGTGCTATGCATTTTGCTAGTATTTTTGCATCACAACATTGAAGTGTAAGGGGCATCCAGGTTTTTAGATAGACTGGGTCTTAATATTTGCCATCTGGGTCTTGTTTTAATAATAGAGAAATCAATCCTTTTGGATTATTAAACATTGTAAGACTCCAACCATCTGCCTCCTGTGTTGGCATCTGGGTCTTACCTTGTGTCATGATAGCACAAACTTGCCCATGACACACCTAGCAGACTTGGACCAGCTCCGCCATGCTGTCTCCCTGCAGGGAGCCACCATTGGGAGACATGAGGAGTTGTTACACGGCCTTTTGTGAGGGCTCAGTTCCTTGACGGAATGCCACGACCATGGGTTAACCTTTCTGGGATAGGGGGCAGTATTTTCACGGCGAGGTGTGGTAACTCATGTCTAAGGTTTGGTACAAGGGAGTTTTTGTAAAAGAGCTTTATAGATGAAAACATAGCAATGATTCAAACTACGTCACATCAGAGGGCCAAACAACTGTCTGGTAGAGAAGGCAGTGATGAGTACTAAAACTGTCGCCGGTAACAAAGTGCAGTGCTCTATTATAAGCTGCTTTAGTAAAGTGGCAGCTGCATTCATATAGATGTCGCCATAGTCTAGGATCGATAGGAACGTCGACTGAATAATCCGCTTTCTATTGAAGAAGCCCATTTGTATTCTCAGCTTCTTAACTAAGTCATCAATATGCTTTTTAAGACAGCTTTTCACCTATCCAGATGCCCAGATATTTGTAAGCAGGGACACGATCAATATAAGCACCATCCAAAGTACATATGCTTAAATCATATGCTTACTCTAGAGATCAACCTGTACTTAGTTTTACCTGTATTCAATACTAATTTCATGACAGTTTTTCTGTAATACAATGAAAGCATACTGTAGTTCCGATAGCGCCTGGTCAACCGTGGGGGCAATGGCATACATGACAGTATCATTGGTGCGGCATACAAGTGCAGGTACATTTATTTTTTTACAGAAAAGTCAATATTCTTAATGTAAACATATTACAAAGTACAGACCCAGAATCGACCCTTGTCTTTCAAGTAATTTTTAAACCAGTTACATGCAGCCTTGTCTAGGCCAATTGAGGAAAGCTTTGCAATTAGCAGTGAGTGATCAACAGTATCGAAGGCCTTTGACAGGTCAATGAAGAGCCCGCACAATGTTGCCTTTTATCCATACCTTTACCCACATCATTTATACATGTAACTAGGGATGCAGCAGAGATAGTGCTATGACCTGGTCTAAAACCTGACTGATGTACATTTAGAATACATTTCAAAGATAAGAAAGATCTTAGTTGAGAATGAATCAATGATTGTAATCTTTTAGCTAGGCAAAGTTTAAAAAGAGGACAATAATTATTTAGGTCACAAGGGTCACCACATAGTTAATGATTCCACAATTGTTGTAGAGCTGCAGCAAAAATGGATCAAGCATATCAGCCCCAGTGGATTTAAAAAACAAAAAAGTTTTGCATCTAGTACATCACAGTTAGTAAATTGTTGAAATGAAAACCAATTGACTAGAAGTAGACGTGTTAAATGGGCAGTCGGATAGAGGCTGGTAGAGGGTAGAGCAGTCGATTGACTGACCAGGGTCAATAAAACCACTGTCTCTCAAATAAAAAGCCTGCTGAGATAAAATTATGATTAAAATCATCACTTATCCCATTCTCAGTTATGATACCAGAGTCAGACAGAACTTGTTAGGCACATAAGAGGAATTTGTACTCTTCAGTGCATTTACTGTTTTCCAACATTTTGAAGGATCACCAGCAATCAGAGATGGAGCTTTAAACTTGATTTAGCTCTCTTAATCGAAGTGATATATCTGTTTCTCAGTTTTCTGAAAGATTACCATTCCACTACAGAGTCCATTGTCTCCCCTAGGATTTTTGTTCAGCAGCAGTGGCAAAGTTAAGGGGAGGGTGGGCGTGGCCAATGGCCAAGCCTCTGATCTAAAATTGGAGAGGCTGTCCTCTTGACCGAAGAGACAATGTTGCTGTTTTAACCTCCCTGGGCAAGGTGGGAGGTTAACCACCCTAGTCAACAGCCAGTGGAATCGCGTGGCGCGAAATACAAATACCTCATAAATGCTATAACTTCAATTTCTCAAACATATGACTATTTTACACCATTTTAAAGACAAGACTCTCATTAATCTAACCACACTGCCCGATTTCAAAAAGGCTTTACAGAGTACCCTGCCAAAAATACCCTGCCAAAAATAATCACACAGCCATTTTCAAAGCAAGCATATATGTCACAAAAACCAAAACCAGAGCTAAATGCAGCACTAACCTTTGATGATCTTCATCAGATGACACTCCTAGGACATTATGTTATACAATACATGCATGTTTTGTTCAATCAAGTTCATATTTATATCAAAAACCAGCTTTTTACATTAGCATGTGATGTTCAGAACTAGCATACCCACCGCAAACTTCCGGTGAATTTACTAAATTACTCACGATAAACGTTGACAAAAAACATAACAATTATTTTAAGAATTATAGATACAGAACTCCTTTATGCAATCGCGGTGTCAGATTTTAAAATAGCTTTTCGTCGAAAGCACATTTTGCAATATTCTGAGTACATAGTCCGGCCGTCACGGCTAGCTAATTTGACACCCACCAAGTTTGGCCCTCACCAAACTCAGATTTACTATAACAAAAATTAGATGACCTTTGCTGTTCTTCGTCAGAATGCACTCCCAGGACTTCTACTTCAACAACAAATGTTGTTTTGGTTCCAAATAATCCATAGTTATATCTAAATACCGCCGTTTTGTTCATGCGTTCAGTTAACTATCCGAACGGTGACGCACGAGTGCTTTCGTGATTTTTTTTTTTCAAAATATTCCATTACCGTACTTCGAAACATGTCAAACGCTGTTTAAAATCAATTTTTATGTTATTTTTCTCGTAAAATAGCAATAATATTCCAACCGGGCGAAAAAAAATGAGAATTCTCATGAACGCGCATCTCCAGTGTCACTGTCCCCAGCCTGACCACTCACAAACAGAGCTGCTGTACTTCGCCCAGAGACTGCAGACACCCCATTACACTTTCTGGCGCCTTCTGAGAGCCAATGGAAGCCTTAGAAAATGTCACGTTACAGCACAGATGCTGTATTTTCGATAGAGATGCAACTGAAGGACAACAAATTGTCAGACAGGGCACTTCCTGTATGGAATCTTCTCAGGTTTTGGCCTGCCATATGAGTTCTGTTATACTCACAGACACCATTCAAACAGTTTTAGAAACTTTAGAGTGTTTTCTATCCAAATCTACTAATTATATGCATATTCTCGTTTCTGGGTAAGAGTAGTAACCAGTTTAAATCGGGTACGTTTTTTTATCCGGCCGTGAAAATACTGCCCCCTAGCCCCAACAGGTTAATAATAGAGAAAACAGACCTTCCTGCTGAATACATGACAGACTACTATTTCTATAGGAGTAGTTAAAACAATCTAACAATGGAGCTTTTAGTATATCAAAAAATACTTGATATACCTCTACCGGTATGCCGTCAAGCCCTGGGGTTTTTCCAGAGTGAAAGGACTTAATAGCCTCAAAAAGTTATTCCTCTGTAATTTGGTCTTCGCACTGATCTTTCTGTACATTTGTTAATTTTCAATTTTTTATATTATTTGGAAAGAATTCCTTACCATAATCTTCATTCAGTGGGAAAGGATGAGACGGAAAAGAGAACATCTGCCTAAAATAATTAGATTCCTCTTTTAAAATATAATTCGCAGAATGACTGAAGATGGAGTCATCAAGAACGAGTTTCTGCAAATTCTTTTTGTAAGCGTTGCTGTATTGGAGATTCAAGAAGAATTTTGTGCATTTCTCTCCATATTCCATCCAGTTTGTTTCATTTTTTTAATAGCTTACTTTAGATCGTTCTTGAATAAGTTCCTCAAGTTCTTTTTGTTTTTCCTCTAACTTATTTTGTTTCTCTAGTATCGTTTTTATTGCTATCTACCTGTACTATTAGTTCATGGGTTTCCCTTATTATTCTTGTCTCTTTAGCCAGAAACGGCTATTTTATTATTGATGAATATTGAATTGAATGACCCCTGAAGGTACATTTATTAAAGGTATCCCAAACAATAAGGGGATTTGCTGAAACCTACACTGCTCAAAAGAATAAAGGGAACACTAAAATAACACATCCTAGATCTGAATGAATGAAATAATCTTATTAAATACTTTTTACTTTACATAGTTGAATGTGCTGACAACAAAATCACACACAAATAATCAATGGAAATCCAATTTATCAACCCATGGAGGTCTGGATTTGGAGTCACACTCAAAATTAAAGTAGAAAACCACACTACAGGCTGATCCAACTTTGATGTAATGTCCTTAAAACAAGTCAAAATGAGGCTCAGTAGTGTGTGTGGCCTCCACGTGCCTGTATGACCTCCCTACAACGCCTGGGCATGCTCCTGATGAGGCATCCGCCAACTCCTGGACAGTCTGTGGTGCAACGTGGCATTGGTGGATGGAGCGAGACATGATGTCCCAGATGTGCTCAATTGGATTCAGGTCTGGGGAACGGGCGGGGCAGTCCATAGCATCAATGCCTTCCTCTTGCAGGAACTGCTGACACACTCCAGCCACATGAGGTCTAGCATTGTCTTGCATTAGGAGGAACCCAGGGCCAACCGCACCAGCATATGGTCTCACAAGGGGTCTGAGGATCTCATCTCGGTACCTAATGGCAGTCAGGCTACCTCTGGCAAGCACATGGAGGGCTGTGCGGCCCCCCAAAGAAATGCCACCCCACACCATGACTGACCCACCGCCAAACCGGTCATGCTGGAGGATGTTGCAGGCAGCAGAACGTTCTCCACGGCGTCTCCAGACTCTGTCAAGTCTGTCACATGTGCTCAGTGTGAACCTGCTTTCATCTGTGAAGAGCACAGGGCGCCAGTGGCGAATTTGCCAATCTTGGTGTTCTCTGACAAATGCCAAACGTCCTGCACGGTGTTAGGCTGTAAGCACAACCCCCACCTGTGGACGTCGGGCCCTCATACCATCCTCATGGAGTCTGTTTCTGACTGTTTGAGCAGACACATGCACATTTGTGGCCTGCTGGAGGTCATTTTGCAGGGCTCTGGCAGTGCTCCTCCTGCTCCTCCTTGCACAAAGGCGGAGGTAGCGGTCCTGCTGCTGGATTGTTGCCCTCCTACGGCCTCCTCCACGTCTCCTGATGTACTGGCCTGTCTCCTGGTAGCGTCTCCATGCTCTGGACACTACGCTGACAGACACAGGAAACCTTCTTGCCACAGCTCGCATTGATGTGCCATCCTGGATGAGCTGCACTACCTGAGCCACTTGTGTGGGTTGTAGACTCCGTCTAATGCTACCACTAGAGTGAAAGCACCGCCAGCATTCAAAAGTGACCAAAACATCAGCCAGGAAGCATAGGAACTGAGAAGTGGTCTGTGGTCACCACCTGCAGAACCACTCCTTTATTGGGGGTGTCTTGCTAATTGCCTATAATTTCCACCTGTTGTCTATTCCATTTGCACAACAGCATGTGAAATGTATTGTCAATCAGTGTTGCTTCCTAAGTGGACAGTTTGATTTCACAGAAGTGTGATTGACTTGGAGTTACATTGTGTTGTTTAAGTGTTCCCTTTATTGTTTTGAGCAGTGTATATTATACTGGAAAAATTCAGTTATAATTTTTTTGGTCTTAGTTAAAAATAAGTTCTCCTCCAGTAAACTTTGATTACATTTCCAATATCCCCGTCCACGTGGAAAATCTATAAGAGTTATGTGAAAGCCAATTAGATGATGATGATCCGATCGCATTCTGTCTCCTATTAAAACTTTTTTAACCTTTGATGCAAGAGAGAAAGAGACAAAGTAGTCAAGATGACTAGCTTGATTAAGTCTCCTCCGTGTATATCTCACTATTTCTAATGTGTCCATAATATTTGTGATTTCCTTAAGGGCACGGTGAGAGTCCATTGAGGTACTTAACACTGTGTTATAGTCTCCTACCATAATGATTAGATCATTTGTTGCCTGTAAGTTCAATAAATTGGTATAAATGTTTTCGAAGAAGTGTGGATCATCCTGATTTGGACCATATAAATTAATGAGCCAAATCTCTTTTTCGTCCACTTTCATATTCAAAACGATCCACCTTCCTTGCGAATCATTCCTGACTACTTGCACATTCAGATCGACATTTATGTTAATTAATATCATCACACCCTTTGAGTTCCTTTGTCCATGACAGAAAATGATTTCACCACCCCATTGCTTTTTCCACGCAACTTCATCTAAGGATGTAGAGTGAGTTTCCTGTAAACAGTATATGTTATATTCCTTTTCTTTTAGCCATGTAAAGACTGATCTTATTTTTTTTTAATCTGCTTAACCATTACAATTATAACTGGCTATACTTATTTCACCCCTTACCATAACTAGATACTATTCACAGTCTAAACTGACCATAATTAGTGCTTGTAAAGTTACTGCCATCAGAGGTATTATGAAAGTCAAAACTAGAGCTTTCAAATGTCTGAAATTTAGAATTCAAGAAATAGGTTCTAGCAATATTTGATTTATTCCCTTGCCTGTTTGCCTGTGAGCCAATGCCACAGGTGTTAGAAAATTGAGACAAGACATTATGTGTGTAGCAAATCTGAGTAGGTTGATGTGTATGATATTGGATGTGATATAGTGAGTGTGTACGATGTCTGTATAAGAGTAAGACTATTATCTGTGATGTCCAAATAAATAATAACTCTGCCAATTTGCATGGTTGAGTGTCTATGTGTGTAACATGTAGTGCATATAGTCTTGATATTCATGATGATAATTGTAATCCATATCGTATCACCATCATAGTTGCATCATAATTACCTTAAACATAATTGAAAAACACATCCCAGCATTTCCATAGCAATTGACATGATCATGAAAGAGACCTTGTATTACTCTAGAGACGGCTTCACTACAGTACAAATGTATTCCATACAATATGTTATTCCCCAATGCCCCTATTCTGATATCTTCCCCTTGCTTGTTGTAAACACATATAAACTTGTAGAGAAATACATAAAAAAGGTAGACAAACAATAAACACATTAAATTATAAAACAGTTCTCGACAATAGAGAGGGAGAGAAGAGAGAAAGAGAGGGAGAGCGAGATCAGGTGTGTGTATGTGTGTATGTATAAGTCCGTATGTGTAAGCACGCATGTAATTGAGTACGTGTGTGTTCATATCTGTGGCTCAGTTGGTAGAGCATGGTGTTTGCAACGCCAGCGTTGTGGGTTCGATTCCCACGGGGTGCCAGTACAAAAAAATGCATGAAATGTATGCATTCACTACTGTAGGTCGCTCTGGATAAAAGCGTCTGCTAAATGACTAAAATGTAAAATATCTCTTCATAATGTTCAGATAATTTTACAGTTCCCATTCCTTCTTTTTTTTCGGAACCTGAAGTCCCTGTAGAATTTAGTACAGCCACGGTGTTATGGAGCTGTCTCGGAATAGCTGTCCATCTACAAAGAGTTTGTCCACAATGATAAAGGCATGCCTATCATCCTTCCTTTGTTGTCTTTGTACCGGATACAGTCTCTTACGACGTTCGTTTATCTCCTTTGGAAATTGGTCATTGAGACCTAATTTGGTCCCTTTAAGCTCCCTTCCTCTGCTTTTGATCAGCTCCTTTTGTTGGTAGTCTTCAAATTTTGCGATGATCGGACGGGGACCCTTGGTGGAAAGACACCTTGTTTACAGTCTCTATAGGAGGTTTCAAGGTGAATTGCATGAATTCTCTGATCGCGCCCTCTGGATTATTGGATGCGTCCTCAGGAATCCCAGAAAAAAAAATGATTTTCACACATGCTACGACTTTGTATGTCTAGTAGCGACTCCTTCATCACCCTGTTTTCCCTGAGTAGACAATCCATGTTGGAATCATGGATTTTTACCTTGGCTGTGAGTGTCTTGTTTTCTCTGTGGAGCGTGAGATTTTCACTCTGGCTGAACTCCAAACTCCCCCTTAGCCTTGCTACCTCCTCACACAACTTTTCCAGTGTTGCATGGATTCCAGCCAGAGCACTAGCCTCTACCTCAATGTTAAGTAAATCGTCTGTGTCTGTAGATGAATCTGTTTATCTTTTTTTTGGTCGGGTTAAGGTTAAAGTTATTTTGTGTGGTGGTCGGATCTTTCCATGAAGGAGCATGTTGTTCCTCCATAGCGTAAAGCTGTTGGTACTCGTCGATTTACCTCAGGATCTCCTTAGTATCCAGATTGGCTCTTTACTGCAACCAGTTGTTTTATTAAAAGATAACAATGAGTCTTTCCCACAATGACGACAGGTGTCTGTAGTACAGCCAGCTAAGCACTCGCGGAATCCAAGCAAAAAAAGGAACACAAACTTGCAGTCCCTGCTGTAAAGGCTAACAGCGTCGTGGAATCCTTAGCAACAAAACTTTAGTTCGGATTAAAATCGATTTAATGAAACTGTTTTAATGTAAACAACAAACCGAGTGTAGACAGTACAATGTCCTGTTGCGCGCTCTGATGACGTATTGACGATGATGACGTATTGAGGTATGGCCCTCCTGGCGAGACAGGGGTTTGCCTCTTCATTAACTCCAACAGGTGTGCTAATTTCAGGGCGGTGGAAGTGTCGACCCACTGTTCACCTGTCTTGGAATATCTGATGGTCAAATGAGGACCCTTCTACCTCCTGAAGAAGTTTTCAGCTGTTATTGTGTCTGCTGTATACATTCCACCTCAGGATGATAAAAATAAGCTGCCGCTTAACAAACTGTACCAGGCTATAAACAAGCAGGAAACCCTATACCCAGAGGCTGCATTTATGGTTGCCGACGATTTTAATTTCACGTCACTAAGACACATGATGCCCAACTTCCATCAACATGTCTCCAACGCCACTAGGTGCAATAAAGTTCTAGACCACTGCTATTCTACTTATAAGCAAGCATACAAGGCCCTCCCTCGTCCACCATTTGGCAAATCAGATCAGGACTCCCTACTAGTGTTTCCTGTTTACAAGCAGAAGCTGAAACGGGAAGTACCTGTGTTTTGCTCCGTTGAGAAATGGTCACCAGCATCAGAGGGTATGCTACAGGACTGCTTTGCTAGCACTGATTGGAATATGTTTTGAGGCTCTGCCGATAACGTCAACTAGTTAACCACCTCTGTCACCGGCTTCATTAGAACGTTGTAACCACGGTGAGGGTTCGCTGCTTCCCAAGTCAAAAGCCTCGGAATAACACTGAGGTTGGTGCTAAACTAAAGAGCAGGGCTACCGTACACAGAGTTACAGTAGACAACCCTGATGCCTTAGCCGAAGACAGGAATAAGTACAAGGCCCACTATAACCTCTGCAGAGTCATCAAATGAGCAAAAGGACACTATAGGAATAAGGTGGAATCATGAACTCAGCAAAAAAGAAACCTCTCACTGTCAACTGCGTTTATTTTCGGCAAACGTAACATGTAAATATTTCTATGAATTCAACAACTGAGACATAAACTGAACAAGTTCCACAGACATGTGATGAACAGAAATGGAATAATGTGTCCCTGAAAAAAGGGGGTGGGGTCAAAATCAAAAGTAACAGTCAGTATCTGGTGTGGCCACCAGCTGCATTAAGTACTGCAGTGTATCTCCGCCTCATGGACTGCACCAGACTTGCCAGTTCTTGCTGTGAGATATTACCCCAATCTTCCACCAAGGCACCTGCAAGTTCCCAGACATTTCTGGGGGGAAAGGCCCTGGCCCTCACTCTCCGATCCAACAGGTCCCAGACGTGCTCAATGGGATTGAGATCCGGGCTCTTCTCTGGCCATGGAAGAAGACTGACATTCCTGCCTTGCAGGAATTCACGCACAGAACGAGCCATATGGCTGGTGGCATTGTCATGCTGGAGGATCTCGTCAGGATGAGCCTGCAGGAAGGGTACCACATGAAGGAGGAGGATGTCTTCCTTGTAACGCACAGCGTTGAGATTGCCTGCAATGACAGGCTCAGTCCAATGATGCTGTGACACACTGCCCCAGACCATGACGGACCCTCCACCTCCAAATCGATCCCGCTCCAGAGTACAGGCCTCGGTATAACGCTCATTCCCTCGACAATAAACGCAAATCCGACCATCACCCCTCGTGAGACAAAACCGTGACTCATCAGTGAAGAGCACTTTTTGCCAGTCCGGTCTGGTCCAGCAACGATGGGTTTGTGCCCATAGGCGACGTTGTTGCCGGTGGTGTCTGGTGAGGACCTGCCTTACAACAGGCCTACAAGCCCTCAGATCCTCTCTCAGCCTATTGCAGAGAGTCTGAGCACTGATGGAGGGATTGTGCATTTCTGGTGTAACTCGGGCAGTTGTTGTCGCCATCCTGTACCTGTCCCGCAGGTGTGATGTTCAGATGTACCGATCCTGTGCAGGTGTTGTTACACGTGGTCTGCCACTGCGAGGACGATCAGCTGTCCGTCCTGTCTCCCTGTAGCTCTGTCTTAGGCGTCTCACAGTACGGACATTGCAATTTATTGCCCTGGCCACATCTGCAGTGCTCATGTCTCTTTGCAGCATGCCTAAGGCACGTTCACGCAGATGAGCAGGGACCCTGGGCATCTTTCTTTTGGTGTTTTTCAGAGTCCGTAGAAAGGCCTCTTTAGTGTCCTAAGTTTTCATAACTGTGACCTTAATTTCCTACTGTCTGTAAGCTGTTAGTGTTTTAACGACCGTTCCACAGGTGCATGTTCATTCATTGTTTATGGTTCATTGAACAAGCATGGGAAACAGTGTTAAACCCTTTACAATGAAGATCTGTGAAGTTATTTGGATTTTTACAAATTATCTTTGAAAGACAGGGTCCTGAAAAAGGGGCGTTTCTTTTTTTGCTGTTTATTACACAGCCTCCGACGCCCGCCGCATCTGGCAGGTGCTACAGTCCATTACTGATTACAAAGGAAGACCCAACTGTGATCTGCCTAACGATGCCTCTCTAACAGATGCATCTTATGCTCACTTTGACATCAACAACATCGAACCAGGTGTGAGGGCCCTCACCGTCCTAGAGGACTGGGTGAGCTCGCTCTCCAAGGCTGACGTGAGAACGGTCTTTAATCAGGTCATGGGGTCCGACTGTATTTCAGGGCACGTTCTCAGAGCATGAACAGAACAGCTGGCCTGGCATATTCACGGTAATTTTCAACCTCTCTTAGTCCCAGTCTGTTTTAAAATGAGCACAATCATCACTGTTTGTAAGAACTCTGGCTTCATGCCACAATGATTACCGCCCTGTAGCACTCACTTCTGTAATCATTAAGTGCTTTGAGAGACTGGTTATGGCACACATTAACTCCACCATCCCAGCCAGCCTAGACCCACTCCAATTTGCATACCGCCCCAACAGAGCCATAGATGAAGCAATCTCAATTGCCCTCCACACTGCCCTCACCCACCTAGATAAGAGGAATACCTATGTGAGAATGCTGTTTATTGACTACAGCTCAGCGTTCAACACCATTATCCCCTCCAAGCTTGTCACCAAGCTTAGGACTCTGGGTCTGAACACCTCCCTCTGCAACTGCATCCACATCGACGGGGTGGCAGTGGAGCAGGTAGACAGCTTGAAGTTCTTGGTGTCCAAATCACTAGATTTAAAATGGTCCACACACACACCTACAGTCGTGAAGGCGTAACAGTGCCTATTCCCTCTCAGGAGGTTGAACAAGTTTGGCATGCTGTACCATTGAGAGCATATTGACTGGTTTCATCACTGCTTGGTATGGCAATAACACCACACTCAATTGCATGGCGATACAGAGGACTGTGCGGACAGCCCAGTACATCACTGGGGCTGAGCTCCCTGCAATCCAGGACCTGTATATTAGGCAGTGTGAAAAGAAGGCCCGGAAAATCCTCAAAGACCCCAACCACTCAATCCACTGACTATTTTCTCTGCTGCCGCACAGCAAGAGGTACTGGTGCGTCAAGTCTGACACCAACAGGCTCATGAACAGCTTCTCTCCCCAAGCAATATGACTGATAAATAGCTAACAAGTTTACCTTGTATATTTATTGACCTTTTATTTCAATATTTGCACTGTCACTATGCACACTCACAGGGCCCATAGACACTCACTCACACATAATATGCATATACATTTATGCTGACTCCACACACACAAACTGCTGCTACTCTGTTTATCTTATATCCTGTTGTCTTGTCCCATTACATATCTACCTCCATCACTACAGTATCCCTGCACATGTATGTTATTGGAATTTACTTTTTAAATATTTCCTGCATATATGCTTACTTAGTTGGGTATTTCATCATTCTTATTCCTTGTGTGTTTTATTTCTAGTAATACATTATTACATTGTTGGGTTGTGAGTCTGCAAGAAAGGAATTTCTCTGTACTTGTGCATGTGACATTAAAACTTGAAGCAAGCAATGCAGAGGCAGACACGTAGATGGAAACAGAAAAGTCTGAGCCTTTTGGGTAAAATGCTGAGGTAAATCCTGTATGGAAATGCTTCACAAGAGTAGGAGTCCTGATCTAGGGCCAGGTCCTATCAGTCAATATAATTGTATTACTTGTGATCAAAAAAGTAATCCTAGAGCAGCACTCTGTGAATACAGGTCCAGACAAGACGTGTTTACCCTCGTTCCGAACGAGCTTACCCAACTAATATGAGGCAGTGGTTGTGTGGCTAGCAGAGGCGTGCTTAGCAGATATGAAAGAGGCACACCACCATTTGAATGAGAATTCAGTCAACTTGACAATTCAAACAGAATTCAGTGTTCTTCATGCTGATGATTTGTACAAAATGAGACATAGCTATACGGTACAAATATTTTAAAACAATATGGAATGTAACACAGATGTGCATGAGGTGTTGTAAAACAATACAATTACTACAGGTAGCTAGCTCTATCCATGTTTTTCCTTTTATTTCTTCTGATATTATAGCAAACTAGTTGATGTTGTTCTAGCTAGCTCACCTAACACAGGCTTTTCTCTTCCTCGCTGGTCTGCAGATGCATGACTACATGATCATGATGTTGTGGTCCTAACATTTAACAGACACTATAACAACTAGCTATATCAGATAGATATTTTTCAGGAAAAGCAGCTCAAATAGCAAGCCAATAAAAGTAATATCATTGTACTGGTTTGAGATTGACATCTAGCTAATCAAGACAATCTGAGATCTCACCTTTTTACCTGTGTAGCAGTTAGCGCTCATCTTGTCTGGGCACTGCGTCAGTCAGATGAAGCAACTACACATCTAATTTTCTTCCCCATCCCCTCTTGATTCCACAGGGAGCTAGCCTGTACGCTTAAAAACATTATTAGCAAGCTAGATCATGTTAGCCAACTTGAGCAGAGATCTCAGCTTGCTAACTAGCAAAGCCAACCAATTACACACCCAGTATAGAGCAAACAATTATTTTCTAATGTTAGTCTCAACCAAATGACAAGTACATATCTAGACCTATTGCGCTGTTACACAAGGCAAGAACCACTAGATACAGGCTAGCTAGCTAACCAGCCATGTAATGTCAATAGAAGAGGCTAGCTTGCGTCAGATTTGTAGCAGTTATATGGAAACAATTCACTTCATCTTCTTCACCAACACTTTGTTGTAGCTTCCAAATTCTGTTAATATCATTTTGCTTGCTAGTAATCTTTACAAATGTGATCCATATTTAGTACAGTGGAAAGCGTGCTAGAATGACAACACCTCTCCGAATTTGTCAGAAAAAAAAAAAAACTCTCCACCAGAGATTGTATATCTTTTTTTTTTTTTTATATACAAAACTTTTGGCCGAGGTAAGTCACCAAATTTTTGCCAAAACTGAGCGCACAGATTCGACATCTGCGAATGTAGTTTTGATTCACCCGTCACAAGTTTAGTAAATTTTGTTATAAGCTTGCAAACATAATTTAATTTATTCACTGGCAGGAAGAGCGGTGTGTGCCAAACTACAACAAAAAAGTTAAAGTTTCAGATGCTTTTACTTCTATTGTCTCTGGTGTTCTAGTCCACAAGCCATTCAGGAAAGAGAGTGTTTAAAGATGACAGCCACCTGTAGTCTCTTGCGTCGGCATGGCCTCACTTGGCAGTGTCTATAACTCTCCTTCTGAGGAGTCTGTGGGAGACTAGGCACGCTGTGTCTTCCTAACTGCTCCACTTGAATGTGCTCCAGCCAGCACTCTGTGCTAGTCAGTTGATTAAGGAATGCCTTGCAGGTGTGCTGATTAGCAATCCTGCACAGGTGTGTTGGGTGAGCAGAGCTGTGACACTGTCTTCAGCTGGCCTGGTGCTGAAAGTAGTGCAGCCTTCCACAGTGCTGAACTGAGTGCTGCTGTCCATGGTGCTGAAGTGAGCACACCTGTTTCCTGTGTTGAGGTGGGTGGCTCTGTCCATGACACTGCACTGGGAGTCCTTCAGCCACACCTATGCCCATGCCTTTCACGGTGCCACATACACACATCGCCAAAGCACAGCCCCCACACCACTGTGCTTTGGAAAAATGGGCGGGGTTATATCCTGCCTTGTTGGCCTTGTCTGGGGCTATCGTCGGACAGGGCCACAGTGTCAACAGACCCACCCCTGTCTCTATAAATTGACTCTTTCAAATAATTGACTCTGGCAAGTTTCCCACCAGCGCGCTGCAGTATGGAATTAAAGCGGAAGTCGAATCCATCACGTGGGAGTAGATTTTAGCACGCAATGAGAGGCTTTGAAGCCACTGGTTGGCCTTATTGGTACTGCTCAGAAAAGCAGTCCTCCATAGGAATGAATGGAATTCTACAGCATTTCATTTAAATGTTTCAAGGACAACATTACATGTATTTAAATATTTTGGTTGTTATAGTGAGGATAGTAACATTAGTACTTGCTACTTAAAGGATTTTTTTTTCATATATTTTTTTATTTGAAATGTTTATGTTTAGCTCACACAATACAATAAAAAAAAAGTATGCATTAAGTGTCTGTAATAGAATAAACGTGACAAAACAAAGGTAGACATTTATGAATGCATTTCTATAGCTTCCACAATATTTTTTACAACTTGGGGGAGTGCCAATATGGATGCATTGGTGCAGTGTAGAACAGGGGTAGGCAACCAGATTCAGCTGCTGACACTTTTTGGCCGAGCCGATGGTCAGCGGGCTAGAACATGATTATAATAATTTGTACACTAGAAACTGACCACAACTAAGCCCAAAAATAAATTGCATTTGAAAATAACAATAATTTTCTTACCTTGATTACATTGAGGCACAATCACATATCTCTCTTTTTTTATTCATGGGAATACTTGGGAACAGATTTCCTAAATTAAACTCGTTTTTAGCTGAATTTCTGGTGATTTTAGTCTTTCTTTTACCAAAAACAATAATCACAAAATTATATTTTTTTCACAAAAATGTTTTGGGGGGCCCAAAAAAAATCACTTGGGTTGCCAACTACAGTAAGATGAAGTAAACAAAGATTAAGTAAACAAATGTAATCTTTGAATTCACGTTATGTTTGCTATTTCATGCAACCACAGAATAGAAAGAAGCTAAACAAATGATTTTGTATTGGAATTTCACATTGTTTAAATTTGAGAGATAGTGTATCATTCATGCAAAGTAATGTAAAGCACATGTATTTAGGCATAATCATTGATCATACTGACCTGAAGGATTGGTTAGCATTTTTTGTAGTTTAGGGTACATCACAGTCACTCAAAAGTTAGCGGGAAAGGGTAGCTCTGATCTTGTTCATCTAAACACAAATACACTATATATAGAAAAGTATGTGGACACCCCATCAAATTAGCGGATTTGGCTATTTCAGCCACACCCGTTGCTGACAGGTGTATAAAATGGAGCACTCACACTTGCAATCTCCATAGACAAACATTGGCAGTACAATGGCAGATAGCCTAGTGGATAGAGTGTTGGGCCAGTAACTGAAAGGTTGCTGGATCAAATCCCCGAGCTGACAAGGTAAAAATCTGTAATTCTGCCCCTGAATAAGGCAGTTAACCCACTGTTCCCTGGTAGGCCGTCATTGTAAATATGAATTTGTTCTTAACTGACTTGCCTAGTTAAATAAAAATACAATAAAAATGACCTAACTGAAGAGCTCAGACTTTCAATGTGGCACTGTCATAGGATGCCACCTTTCCAACAAGTCAGTTATTCACATTTCTGCCCTTATAGAGCTGCCTTGGTCAACTGTAAGTCCTGTTATTATGAAGTGGAAACATCTAGGAGCAACAATGGCTCGAAATGGTAGTCCACAGAACGGGATCACCAAGTGCTGAAGCTCATAGTGTGTAAAAATTGTCTGTCCTCAGTTGCAACACTCACTACCAAGTTCCAAACTGTCTCTGGAAGCCACGTCAGCACAGAGGCAACGTTAGCACAAGAACAGAAAGCTTCATGAAATAGGTTTCCATGCCAAGCGTAGACTGGAGTGGTATAAAGCTTGCCGCCATTGGACTCTGGAGCAGTGGAAACACTTCTCTGGAGTGATAAATCACGCTTCACCATCTGGCAGTCCGACGGATGAATCTGGGTTTGCCGTATGCCAGGAGAACGCTACCTGCCAGAATGCATAGTGCTAAATGTAAAGTTGGATGGAGGAGGAATAATGATCTGGGGCTGTTTTTCATGGTTCGGACTAGGCCCCTTAGTTCCAGTGAAGTTCTTAAAGCTACAGCATACAATGACATTCTAGACGATTCTGTGCCTCCAACTTTGTGGCAAAAGTTTGGGAAAGGCCCTTCCCTGTTTCAGCATGACAACGCCGCCGTGTACAAAGCTAGGTCTATACAGAAATGGTTTGTCGAGATCGGTGTGTAAGAACTTGACTGGACTGTACAGAGCCCTGACCTCAACCCCATTGAACACATTTGGGATGAATTGGAAAGCAGACTGCATGCCAGGCCTAATCGCCCAACATCAGTGCCCGACCTCACTAATGCTCGTGGCTGAAAGGAAGCAAGTCTTCGTAGCAATGTTCCAACATCTAGTGGAAAGCCTTCACAGAAGAGTGGAGGCTGTTATAGCAGCAAAGGGGGGACCAACTCTATATTAATGCCCATGATTTTGGAATGAGATATTCGATATTCGAGCAGGTGTCCACATACTTTTGGCCATTTAGTGTAATTAATCTCAGTCAGTGATTGACAGTAGCCTATATCTACTATTGCATGTTAGATGAGATTCAATCTAATTTAATCACTTTAATTTAGGCCTATTTCATTCAGGTAAACTAGTATATTGGCTTGATAGCGGAATTGGTCTTTTTGGTTTGCTAGACATTACACATCGAGGGTTCTCGGTTGAACGCCGAGCAGTCCTTGCACACCGGGCGAAATGCAGTGAAAAGAGTGTGTCCCTTATTTTCATGGACAGATTTTGGGGGAAGTAAAACCTCTCGCTTCTCCTCTTCCTCTCTGCCATAACACAAAAACAGTTATGCAACCTATTTTCAACTGATTAATTATTTGGGATGTGTAGTCATCTTGTATAACTTTCTCTGTGTAACTGGAGATGACAGAAACTACACCTCCCAAGTAACATTGCGATTAATTGCTTCTCTAGTTTCACTGGAGTATAGCTAGTTCACTACTTAAAAATCCCGTTTCATGATTGACTTTATTTCAACAAATACTTATCCGTTCTCATGGCGGAATCTGCAGCCTGTCCTGCATTCCAGCTTGGAAGACCTCGATATGATCAGGTAAAGCATATTTTTGGACTTTTTTGTATCATTAATCCCATTGTTTGGTATCTCTAAGAGTGCAAAAAAAAAACACTTATAGATCCGACCTCTGCCTGCGATCATCACATCATTATGCTCGCTGCATGTGACTTTGTAGCGAAAGTTGCCTCTGATGTCCGCTCGATACATGTTTGTAAAATCTTTGTAGTGCAATCCTCTTTATGTTCTGTGCAAATGCAAGAAAGTATCCTACTTTCTTGAAATTAACAAGTAGCGAAAACGAGGGGTGGGGATGTGTTTCGGAGATGATAGCAGGGTTGGCCTCCCCACTGTAGCTAAATGCTGAGGCTACAATACTTTGCGAACATCCTATGGTCCTAATAATGGATCCAAACTTTTTGCATGCCTGATCTGTAAATCAGCATTAGTCTTACTTAAAGGAAAATTGCTAAAATGTTTTTTTAAAAATTCAGGTTCTTTATTACACTTGAGTAGACTGCACTGAATAGGCATATAGAACAGCCTAAATATAATTGAATAGCTTTATTATTACTTGTGACATCCGGATTATTTTTGCGCCTTTTTATCTCTCGGGACAATCTGAAACTTTCATGAGGGATAAAAAAGTGACAAGTAAGAATTTATGTAAACCTCATAATTTTGTTTAAAAAAAATGTGTTCCTTCCAACTAGTGATGCACCGATATGACATTTTTGGCCAATACCGATATCAGTTATTTTCCTTGCCAAATAAAACGATACCGATGAAGCGAACTGATATTAAAAAATGTTGTGGCCTTTTAGGTATTCTAGTACAGTTTAAATAGTTAACACACACACACGGACACATCAGTCTAAGGCACTGCATCTCAGTGCAAGAGACGTCACTACAGTCCCTGGTTCGAATCCAGGCTGTATCACATCCGGCCGTGATTGGGAGTCCCATAGGGCGGCGCACAATTGGCCCAGCGTCGTCCGGGATTGGCCGGGGTAGGCCATCATTGTAAATAAGAATTTGTTCTTAACCAACTTGCCTAGTTTAAATAAAGGTTACACACACACACACACACCACACTGACCAAAAAGTTATTTTGTTGGCATTTATGTATATGTCCCCATTACCAGTAAAACATAATCAAAACCATTTTTTTTCACTTTCTGTGCTGTTTCGTTGATCAGTTGTTCAGTCATTTCATTCTCAACCATGATTTCTATGGAACGGCGTTTGGGTCTTTGCGTGTCAAAAAATATACTATTTAACACTATTTGACGTGTCAAATAAGCTTGTTGACCAATCAGGACCTGAATATGACTGCACGTCACATAATTTAACGCGTTCATACATTTTTTTACGTAGTTATTACACATTGATTACACTATCACTCGTATTTCATATGTCATAACGATTCATGCTATGATGCTGGTAAAGTTGTGTCGTGCACCTACAGTGCTGGTCATAAAATAAAAGCTTACTAGCTCATGGATGCAAACAATGTTCTTCCCCATGTTCTTTTTATTTATTAATTTTTTTATAATTCAGTTCTTATTTGATTAATGGTCGGACCCATCTATGTGAAGCTAGCCACAATAAGGATTAGCCACAATAGTGGACTTTGAGCTTAGCCTTCAAAATAAAAGTATGGCATAATTTTACTATTTGTATTTATTTGCATAACTGTCAATGATATACTTTTATTTAGAAGGAAAACCGCAAATTCCATTTTACATTACATTTACGTCATTTAGCAGATGCTCTTATCCAGAGCGACTTACAAATTGGTGCATTCACCTTATGATATCCAGTGGAACAGAGCAGCGAACAGTTTTGACTGGGCTGAGCGGGAACTGTGCTTCTGCAGAGGTAGGGAGGCGAGCAGGCCAGAGGTGGATGAACGCAGTGCCCTTCTTTGGGTGTAGGGACTGATCAGAGCCTGAAGGTACGGAGGTGCCGTTCCCCTCACAGCTCCGTAGGCAAGCACCATGGTCTTGTAGCAGATGCGAGCTTCAACTGGAAGCCAGTGGAGTGTGCGGAGGAGCGGGGTGACATGAGAGAACTTGGGAAGGTTGAACACCAGACGGGCTGCGGTATTCTGGATGAGTTGTAGGGGTTTAATGGCACAGGCAGGGAGCCCTGCCAGCAGCGAGTTGCAGTAATCCAGACGGGAGATGACAAGTGCCTGGATTAGGACCTGCGCTGCTTCCTGTGTAAGGCAGGGTCGTACTCTGCGAATGTTGTAGAGCATGAACCTACAGGATCGGGTCACCGCCTTGATGTTAGCGGAGAACGACAGGGTGTTGTCCAGGGTCACGCCAAGGCTCTTAGCACTCTGGGAGGAGGACACAATGGAATTGTCAACCGTGATGGCGAGATCATGGAACGGGCAGTCCTTCCCCGGGAGGAAGAGCAGCTCCATCTTGCCAAGGTTCAGCTTGAGGTGGTGATCCGTCATCCACACTGATATGTCTGCCAGACATGCAGAGATGTGATTCGCCACCTGGTTATCAGAAGGGGGAAAGGAGAAGATTAATTGTGTGTCGTCTGCGTAGCAATGATAGGAGAGAGCACGTGAGGATATGACAGAGCCAAGTGACTTCGTGTATAGCGAGAATAGGAGAGGGCCTAGAACTGAGCCCTGGGGGACACGAGTGGTGAGAGCACGTGGTGCGGAGACGGATTCTCGCCACGCCACCTGGTAGGAGCGACCTGTCAGGTAGGACGCAATCCAAGAGTGAGCCGCGCCGGAGATGCCCAACTCGGAGAGGGTGGAGAGGAGGATCTGATGGTTCACAGTATCAAAGGCAGCAGATAGGTCTAGAAGGAGGAGAGCAGAGGAGAGAGAGTTAGCTTTAGCAGTGCGGAGAGCCTCCGTGACACAGAGAAGAGCAGTCACAGTTGAATGACCAGTCTTGAAACCTGACTGATTTGGATCAAGAAGGTCATTCTGAGAGAGATAGCAAGAGAGCTGGCCAAGGACGGCACGTTCAAGAGTTTTGGAGAGAAAAGAAAGAAGGGATACTGGTCTGTAGTTGTTGACATCGGAGGGATCGAGTGTGGGTTTTTTGAGAAGGGGTGCAACTCTCTCTCTCTTGAAGACGGAAGGGACGTAGCCAGCGGTCAAGGATGAGTTGATGAGCGAGGTGAGGTAGGGGAGAAGGTCTCCGGAAATGGTCTGGAGAAGAGAGGAGGGGATAGGGTCAAGCGGGCAGGTTGTTGGGCGGCCGGCCGTCACAAGTCACAAGAATTCATCTGGAGAGAGAGGGGAGAAAGAGGTCAAAGCATAGGGTAGGGCAATGTGAGCAGGACCAGCGGTGTCGTTTGACTTAACAAACGAGGATCGGATGTCGTCAACCTTCTTTTCAAAATGGTTGACGAAGTCATCCGCAGAGAGGGAGGAGGAGGGGGGGGAGGGGAGGAGGACTCAGGAGGGAGGAGAAGGTGGCAAAGAGCTTCCTAGGGTTAGAGGCAGATGCTTGGAATTTAGAGTGGTAGAAAGTGGCTTTAGCAGCAGAAACGGAGGAAGAAAATATAGAGAGGAGGGAGTGAAAAGATGCCAGGTCCTGCAGGGAGGCTAGTTTTCCTCCATTTCCGCTCGGCTGCCCGGAGCCCTGTTCTGTGAACTCGCAATGAGTCGTCAAGCCACGGAGCAGGAGGGGAGGGCCGAGCCTGCTGGGAAGATAGGGGACATAGAGAGTCAAAGGATGCAGAAAGGGAGGAGAGGAGGGTTGAGGAAGCAGAATCAGGAGATTGGTTGGAGAAGGATTGAGCAGAGGGAAGAGATGATAGGATGGAAGAGGAGAGAACAGGGATAGACAGACACATAGTTGACAGGCTACAGGAGAGGCTACGCTAATGCAAAGGAGCTTGGAATGAAAATTAACTAAACAACTGGGGAAGTGAGAGAGCAGGGCCTCCCTCACTAACCATTCACTGAAACACTCAAATATAACTTTTCCAACTTCCACTTTAGAAATGATAATTGATGTAAACTACATTGGTTCAATGTTTCCACTATTGTGCCTAATCCTTTTTGTGGCTAGCTTCACAACACATGACATGGTCCGGTCACGCCTCATTAGCCAGACGAAGCTGGCTGGCTGCATATAACGTTAGCTTTGGGCAACAGGGTTAAGTATTGATAGCTAGCTATTTATTTTCATGAACTGAAGTTCAATTTCAATTGGCGAACAACAGGTGGCAACCTAGCTAATACTTACTCACAAGGATTCCTAAAACATTGCTAAAAATAATGAAAATGATTGCAGTTTTTACTGGTCATTGTTTTCAGGCTGGTTGTATAGGTAGGTACCAAGCTAAAGCTAGCTACCTCAGAAGTTGCGGTCGAACAAATGATGCTTTATTACCAACGCGGTATTGTAAACACATCGTTCGTGGCCGGTGTTCGCTTGTTTGCAGACTTTTTTGTACAGCTTTGCCAGTGCTATTGTATCTTTTTTGACACGCAAAGAACCAAACGGCGGTCCATAGTGTGTATGTCGTGAAGCTAATAGCAGTGATGCTCTTACCATCTAACTCCGGTAGGGCAACATCTGAAAAACCGGTTTCTGGGACCAATCAGAACGGTTAGAATGTGTTAGCGTTCTAGAAATCGTCAGGGAGGTATTCAGGTCATAAGAAGGAATTCCCCTTGACTACTCCCCCAAATTGGAGAAAGCAAACATTCTTTCCCATTGACCCTGCATTGTAAAAGAGCCAACTTCTCTGTTGATTTTTTGTTACACAGAAATAACAAAACATACCGAAAAGCTGCTGTGTTGTTCAATGTAACCAGGTCAAAAATCCCGACCTATGGTTCACAATGCTCCCACATAGGGAAATAGAGCCTGTGAGAAGAGCCCTGTGGCTTCAGGCTATTCTGCATGGGAAATGTGGGGACCCGGTGTCCAATTAGGCTACACGTAGCCAATGGGGTAACCACAGGTTGTTTTCCCCATAGGCGGCAGGACCGCGACGTTCTATCTAACACCGACTGGGACTATCCAGACTCATTGCGAAGAAGAAACTATCCTCCATGGGTGTGGCGTAGTGTTCGGCCGGAGCAAGGAGTTTTGATATCCAGGCAAACATCAGATAGTTCAGCTCCTAAGAATCTGGGTCATCCCGTTGCAATGTGTGCAAGATTAATGGTCTGTCTACCCTTAGACAGACTATGCCCTTCCCTGGACCACCCATAGCTGCGCCCCTGCCCAGTC